>NW_024573046.1:0-600000 GCF_018153835.1 Drosophila eugracilis
AGCTCTAACTTTGTCAAAACAAGCCGCATGGCTAAAGCAATGGCTGTTTTATGCAGCTAACTTTCGAAACTAAACACCCCTATACTTACTTTTTGCTTTATTCTTCTGATTTTTTGGTGCGAGCTCTGTTTTAAGGGCTGAAAAATCAGGAAACCGATTTTTAACAGAAATTTGCCACATTATTTTCGGCTTTTTAGCTCTAGCTCGGTCAAAACAAGACGCACAGCCAAAAGAACGACTGTTTCGTGCTGCTATCGACCAATACTAACAACCCCTATCACTCGTTTTTCGATTTTGGGAAAATCAATTTTGGCCCAAATTTCGCATTTTTGATAAGGGGTACCATCATCAAAATTTTCAAAAATGGGCCAAAAATTAAGTTTCCCAGATTTGAATGCAAACCAATTGGGAATCCTGGCAATCAAGTAACGAGCACTACGAGGTATTACATTCCTCATTTGGACCATTTTTGGCTGTGCTATGGCCAGAAAGCACGGCCTGTTGCCGTTTCTTAGCTCTAACTTTGTCAAAACAAGCCGCATGGCTAAAGCAATGGCTGTTTTATGCAGCTAACTTTCGAAACTAAACACCCCTATACTTACTTTTTGCTTTATTCTTCTGATTTTTTAGTGCGAGCTCTGTTTTAAGGGCTGAAAAATCAGGAAACCGGCTTTTTAGCCGTTTCTTAGCTCTAACTTTGTCAAAACAAGTCGCATGGCTAAAGCAATGGCTGTTTTATGCAGCTAACTTTCGAAACTAAACACCCCTATACTTACTTTTTGCGTAATTGTTCTGATTTTTTAGTGCGAGCTTTGTTTTAGGGGCTGAAAAATCAGGAAACCGGGTTTTTTGCCGTTTCTTAGCTCTAACTTTGTCAAAACAAGCCGCATGGTTAAAGCAATAGCAGTTTTATGCAGCTTACTTTCAAAACTTAACACCCCTATACTTACTTTTTGCGTAATTGTTCTGATTTTTTAGTGCGAGCTCTGTTTTAAGTGCTGAAAAATCAGGAAACCGGTTTTTTGCCGTTTCTTAGCTCTAACTTTGTCAAAACAAGCCGCATGGCTAAAGCAATGGCTGTTTTATGCAGCTAACTTTCGAAACTTAACACCCCTATACTTACTTTTTGCGTAATTGTTCTGATTTTTTGGTGCGAGCTCTGTTTTAAGGGCTGAAAAATCAGGAAACCGATTTTTAACAGAAATTTGCAACATTATTTTCGGCTTTTTAGCTCTAGCTCGGTCAAAACAAGACGCACAGCCAAAAGAACGACTGTTTCGTGCTGCTATCGACCAATACTAACAACCCCTATCACTCGTTTTTCGATTTTGGGAAAATCAATTTTGGCCCAAATTTCGCATTTTTGATAAGGGGTACCATCATCAAAAATTTCAAAAATGGGCCAAAAATGAAGTTTCCCAGATTTGAATGCAAACCAATTGGGAATCATGGCAATCAAGTAACGAGCACTACGAGGTATTACATTCCTCATTTGGACCATTTTTGGCTGTGCTATGGCCAAAGAACTGATTTTTTATGCCCGAAATTATGCTACGTCTTTTGACAGCAGAGAGCACGGCCTAGTTGCCGTTTCTTAGCTCTAACTTTGTCAAAACAAGCCGCATGGCTAAAGCAATGGCTGTTTTATGCAGCTAACTTTCGAAACTTAACACCCCTATACTTACTTTTTGCGTTATTCTTCTGATTTTTTGGTGCGAGCTCTGTTTTAAGGGCTGAAAAATCAGGAAACCGATTTTTAACAGAAATTTGCAACATTATTTTCGGCTTTTTAGCTCTAGCTCGGTCAAAACAAGACGCACAGCCAAAAGAACGACTGTTTCGTGCTGCTATCGACCAATACTAACAACCCCTATCACTCGTTTTTCGATTTTGGGAAAATCAATTTTGGCCCAAATTTCGCATTTTTGATAAGGGGTACCATCATCAAAATTTTCAAAAATGGGCCAAAAATTAAGTTTCCCAGATTTGAATGCAAACCAATTGGGAATCATGGCAATCAAGTAACGAGCACTACGAGGTATTACATTCCTCATTTGGACCATTTTTGGCTGTGCTATGGCCAAAGAACTGATTTTTTATGCCCGAAATTATGCTACGTCTTTTGACAGCAGAGAGCACGGCCTAGTTGCCGTTTCTTAGCTCTAACTTTGTCAAAACAAGCCGCATGGCTAAAGCAATGCCTGTTTTATGCAGCTAACTTTCGAAACTAAACACCCCTATACTTACTTTTTGCGTTATTCTTCTGATTTTTTAGTGCGAGCTCTGTTTTAAGGGCTGAAAAATCAGGAAACCGGCTTTTTAGCCGTTTCTTAGCTCTAACTTTGTCAAAACAAGTCGCATGGTTAAAGCAATGGCTGTTTTATGCAGCTAACTTTCGAAACTAAACACCCCTATACTTACTTTTTGCGTAATTGTTCTGATTTTTTAGTGCGAGCTTTGTTTTAGGGGCTGAAAAATCAGGAAACCGGGTTTTTTGCCGTTTCTTAGCTCTAACTTTGTCAAAACAAGCCGCATGGTTAAAGCAATAGCAGTTTTATGCAGCTTACTTTCAAAACTTAACACCCCTATACTTACTTTTTGCGTAATTGTTCTGATTTTTTAGTGCGAGCTCTGTTTTAAGTGCTGAAAAATCAGGAAACCGGTTTTTTTGCCGTTTCTTAGCTCTAACTTTGTCAAAACAAGCTGCATCGCTAAAGCAATGGCTGTTTTATGCAGCTAACTTTCGAAACTTAACACCCCTATACTTACTTTTTGCGTAATTGTTCTGATTTTTTGGTGCGAGCTCTGTTTTAAGGGCTGAAAAATCAGGAAACCGATTTTTAACAGAAATTTGCCACATTATTTTCGGCTTTTTAGCTCTAGCTCGGTCAAAACAAGACGCACAGCCAAAAGAACGACTGTTTCGTGCTGCTATTGACCAATACTAACAACCCCTATCACTCGTTTTTCGATTTTGGGAAAATCAATTTTGGCCCAAATTTCGCATTTTTGATAAGGGGTACCATCATCAAAAATTTCAAAAATGGGCCAAAAATTAAGTTTCCCAGATTTGAATGCAAACCAATTGGGAATCATGGCAATCAAGTAACGAGCACTACGAGGTATTACATTCCTCATTTGGACCATTTTTGGCTGTGCTATGGCCAAAGAACTGATTTTTTATGCCCGAAATTATGCTACGTCTTTTGACAGCAGAGAGCACGGCCTAGTTGCCGTTTCTTAGCTCTAACTTTGTCAAAACAAGCCGCATGGCTAAAGCAATGGCTGTTTTATGCAGCTAACTTTCGAAACTTAACACCCCTATACTTACTTTTTGCGTTTTTCTTCTGATTTTTTGGTGCGAGCTCTGTTTTAAGGGCTGAAAAATCAGGAAACCGATTTTTAACAGAAATTTGCAACATTATTTTCGGCTTTTTAGCTCTAGCTCGGTCAAAACAAGACGCACAGCCAAAAGAACGACTGTTTCGTGCTGCTATCGACCAATACTAACAACCCCTATCACTCGTTTTTCGATTTTGGGAAAATCAATTTTGGCCCAAATTTCGCATTTTTGATAAGGGGTACCATCATCAAAATTTTCAAAAATGGGCCAAAAATTAAGTTTCCCAGATTTGAATGCAAACCAATTGGGAATCATGGCAATCAAGTAACGAGCACTACGAGGTATTACATTCCTCATTTGGACCATTTTTGGCTGTGCTATGGCCAAAGAACTGATTTTTTATGCCCGAAATTATGCTACGTCTTTTGACAGCAGAGAGCACGGCCTAGTTGCCGTTTCTTAGCTCTAACTTTGTCAAAACAAGCCGCATGGCTAAAGCAATGCCAGTTTTATGCAGCTAACTTTCGAAACTTAACACCCCTATACTTTCTTTTTGCGTTATTGCTTTGTTTTAGGGGCTGAAAAATGAGGAAACCGGGTTTTTTGCCGTTTCTTAGCTCTAACTTTGTCAAAACAAGCCGCATGGTTAAAGCAATAGCAGTTTTATGCAGCTTACTTTCGAAACTTAACACCCCTATACTTACTTTTTGCGTAATTGTTCTGATTTTTTAGTGCGAGCTTTGTTTTAGGGGCTGAAAAATCAGGAAACCGGGTTTTTTGCCGTTTCTTAGCTCTAACTTTGTCAAAACAAGCCGCATGGTTAAAGCAATAGCAGTTTTATGCAGCTTACTTTCAAAACTTAACACCCCTATACTTACTTTTTGCGAAATTGTTCTGATTTTTAGTGAGTGAGCTCTGTTTTAAGTGCTGAAAAATCAGGAAACCGGTTTTTTTGCCGTTTCTTAGCTCTAACTTTGTCAAAACAAGCTGCATCGCTAAAGCAATGGCTGTTTTATGCAGCTAACTTTCGAAACTTAACACCCCTATACTTACTTTTTGCGTAATTGTTCTGATTTTTTGGTGCGAGCTCTGTTTTAAGGGCTGAAAAATCAGGAAACCGATTTTTAACAGAAATTTGCCACATTATTTTCGGCTTTTTAGCTCTAGCTCGGTCAAAACAAGACGCACAGCCAAAAGAACGACTGTTTCGTGCTGCTATTGACCAATACTAACAACCCCTATCACTCGTTTTTCGATTTTGGGAAAATCAATTTTGGCCCAAATTTCGCATTTTTGATAAGGGGTACCATCATCAAAAATTTCAAAAATGGGCCAAAAATGAAGTTTCCCAGATTTGAATACAAACCAATTGGGAATCATGGCAATCAAGTAACGAGCACTACGAGGTATTACATTCCTCATTTGGACCATTTTGGGCTGTGCTATGGCCAAAGAACTGATTTTTTATGCCCGAAATTATGCTACGTCTTTTGACAGCAGAGAGCACGGCCTAGTTGCCGTTTCTTAGCTCTAACTTTGTCAAAACAAGCCGCATGGCTAAAGCAATGGCTGTTTTATGCAGCTAACTTTCGAAACTAAACACCCCTATACTGTTTTTTTGCTTTATTCTTCTGATTTTTTGGTGCGAGCTCTGTTTTAAGGGCTGAAAAATCAGGAAACCGATTTTTAACAGAAATTTGCCACATTATTTTCGGCTTTTTAGCTCTAGCTCGGTCAAAACAAGACGCACAGCCAAAAGAACGACTGTTTCGTGCTGCTATCGACCAATACTAACAACCCCTATCACTCGTTTTTCGATTTTGGGAAAATCAATTTTGGCCCAAATTTCGCATTTTTGATAAGGGGTACCATCATCAAAATTTTCAAAAATGGGCCAAAAATGAAGTTTCCCAGATTTGAATACAAACCAATTGGGAATCATGGCAATCAAGTAACGAGCACTACGAGGTATTACATTCCTCATTTGGACCATTTTGGGCTGTGCTATGGCCAAAGAACTGATTTTTTATGCCCGAAATTATGCTACGTCTTTTGACAGCAGAGAGCACGGCCTAGTTGCCGTTTCTTAGCTCTAACTTTGTCAAAACAAGCCGCATGGCTAAAGCAATGCCAGTTTTATGCAGCTAACTTTCGAAACTTAACACCCCTATACTTACTTTTTGCGTTATTCTTCTGATTTTTTAGTGCGAGCTTTGTTTTAGGGGCTGAAAAATCAGGAAACCGGTTTTTGGCGTTTCTTAGCTCTAACTTTGTCAAAACAAGCCGCATGGTTAAAGCAATAGTATTTTTATGCAGCTTACTTTCAAAACTTAACACCCCTATACTTACTTTTTGCGTAATTGTTCTGATTTTTTAGTGCGAGCTCTGTTTTAAGGGCTGAAAAATCAGGAAACCGGTTTTTTTTGCCGTTTCTTAGCTCTAACTTTGTCAAAACAAGTCGCATGGCTAAAGCAATGGCTGTTTTATGCAGCTAACTTTCGAAACTAAACACCCCTATACTTACTTTTTGCGTAATTGTTCTGATTTTTTAGTGCGAGCTTTGTTTTAGGGGCTGAAAAATCAGGAAACCGGGTTTTTTGCCGTTTCTTAGCTCTAACTTTGTCAAAACAAGCCGCATGGTTAAAGCAATAGTAGTTTTATGCAGCTTACTTTCAAAACTTAACACCCCTATACTTACTTTTTGCGTTATTCTTCTGATTTTTTAGTGCGAGCTCTGTTATAAGGGCTGAAAAATCAGGAAACCGGCTTTTTAGCCGTTTCTTAGCTCTAACTTTGTCAAAACAAGCTGCATCGCTAAAGCAATGGCTGTTTTATGCAGCTAACTTTCGAAACTAAACACCCCTATACTTTTTTTTTGCTTTATTCTTCTGATTTTTTGGTGCGAGCTCTGTTTTAAGGGCTGAAAAATCAGGAAACCGATTTTTAACAGAAATTTGCCACATTATTTTCGGCTTTTTAGCTCTAGCTCGGTCAAAACAAGACGCACAGCCAAAAGAACGACTGTTTCGTGCTGCTATTGACCAATACTAACAACCCCTATCACTCGTTTTTCGATTTTGGGAAAATCAATTTTGGCCCAAATTTCGCATTTTTGATAAGGGGTACCATCATCAAAATTTTCAAAAATGGGCCAAAAATGAAGTTTCCCAGATTTGAATCCAAACCAATTGGGAATCATGGCAATCAAGTAACGAGCACTACGAGGTATTACATTCTTCATTTGGACCATTTTTGGCTGTGCTATGGCCAAAGAACTGATTTTTTATGCCCGAAATTATGCTACGTCTTTTGACAGCAGAGAGCACGGCCTAGTTGCCGTTTCTTAGCTCTAACTTTGTCAAAACAAGCCGCATGGCTAAAGCAATGCCAGTTTTATGCAGCTAACTTTCGAAACTTAACACCCCTATACTTACTTTTTGCGTAATTGTTCTGATTTTTTAGTGCGAGCTTTGTTTTAGGGGCTGAAAAATCAGGAAACCGGGTTTTTTTGCCGTTTCTTAGCTCTAACTTTGTCAAAACAAGCCGCATGGTTAAAGCAATAGTGTTTTATGCAGCTAACTTTCGAAACTTAACACCCCTATACTTACTTTTTGCGTTATTCTTCTGATTTTTTAGTGCGAGCTCTGTTTTAAGGGCTGAAAAATCAGGAAACCGGCTTTTTAGCCGTTTCTTAGCTCTAACTTTGTCAAAACAAGTCGCATGGCTAAAGCAATGGCTGTTTTATGCAGCTAACTTTCGAAACTAAACACCCCTATACTTACTTTTTGCGTAATTGTTCTGATTTTTTAGTGCGAGCTTTGTTTTAGGGGCTGAAAAATCAGGAAACCGGGTTTTTTGCCGTTTCTTAGCTCTAACTTTGTCAAAACAAGCCGCATGGTTAAAGCAATAGCAGTTTTATGCAGCTTACTTTCAAAACTTAACACCCCTATACTTACTTTTTGCGTAATTGTTCTGATTTTTTAGTGCGAGCTCTGTTTTAAGGGCTGAAAAATCAGGAAACCGGTTTTTTTGCCGTTTCTTAGCTCTAACTTTGTCAAAACAAGCTGCATCGCTAAAGCAATGGCTGTTTTATGCAGCTAACTTTCGAAACTTAACACCCCTATACTTACTTTTTGCGTAATTGTTCTGATTTTTTGGTGCGAGCTCTGTTTTAAGGGCTGAAAAATCAGGAAACCGATTTTTAACAGAAATTTGCCACATTATTTTCGGCTTTTTAGCTCTAGCTCGGTCAAAACAAGACGCACAGCCAAAAGAACGACTGTTTCGTGCTGCTATTGACCAATACTAACAACCCCTATCACTCGTTTTTCGATTTTGGGAAAATCAATTTTGGCCCAAATTTCGCATTTTTGATAAGGGGTACCATCATCAAAAATTTCAAAAATGGGCCAAAAATGAAGTTTCCCAGATTTGAATGCAAACCAATTGGGAATCATGGCAATCAAGTAACGAGCACTACGAGGTATTACATTCCTCATTTGGACCATTTTTGGCTGTGCTATGGCCAAAGAACTGATTTTTTATGCCCGAAATTATGCTACGTCTTTTGACAGCAGAGAGCACGGCCTAGTTGCCGTTTCTTAGCTCTAACTTTGTCAAAACAAGCCGCATGGCTAAAGCAATGGCTGTTTTATGCAGCTAACTTTCGAAACTTAACACCCCTATACTTACTTTTTGCGTTTTTCTTCTGATTTTTTGGTGCGAGCTCTGTTTTAAGGGCTGAAAAATCAGGAAACCGATTTTTAACAGAAATTTGCAACATTATTTTCGGCTTTTTAGCTCTAGCTCGGTCAAAACAAGACACACAGCCAAAAGAACGACTGTTTCGTGCTGCTATTGACCAATACTAACAACCCCTATCACTCGTTTTTCGATTTTGGGAAAATCAATTTTGGCCCAAATTTCGCATTTTTGATAAGGGGTACCATCATCAAAAATTTCAAAAATGGGCCAAAAATAAAGTTTCCCAGATTTGAATGCAAACCAATTGGGAATCATGGCAATCAAGTAACGAGCACTACGAGGTATTACATTCCTCATTTGGACCATTTTTGGCTGTGCTATGGCCAAAGAACTGATTTTTTATGCCCGAAATTATGCTACGTCTTTTGACAGCAGAGAGCACGGCCTAGTTGCCGTTTCTTAGCTCTAACTTTGTCAAAACAAGCCGCATGGCTAAAGCAATGGCTGTTTTATGCAGCTAACTTTCGAAACTTAACACCCCTATACTTACTTTTTGCGTTTTTCTTCTGATTTTTTGGTGCGAGCTCTGTTTTAAGGGCTGAAAAATCAGGAAATCGATTTTTAACAGAAATTTGCAACATTATTTTCGGCTTTTTAGCTCTAGCTCGGTCAAAACAAGACGCACAGCCAAAAGAACGACTGTTTCGTGCTGCTATCGACCAATACTAACAACCCCTATCACTCGTTTTTCGATTTTGGGAAAATCAATTTTGGCCCAAATTTCGCATTTTTGATAAGGGGTACCATCATCAAAATTTTCAAAAATGGGCCAAAAATGAAGTTTCCCAGATTTGAATGCAAACCAATTGGGAATCATGGCCATTAAGTTACGAGCCCAACGAGGTATTACATTCCTCATTTGGACCATTTTTGGCTGTGCTATGGCCAAAGAACTGATTTTTTATGCCCGAAATTATGCTACGTCTTTTGACATCAGAGAGCACGGCCTAGTTGCCGTTTCTGAACTCTAACTTTGTCAAAACAAGCCGCATGGCTAAAGCAATGGCTGTTTTATGCAGCTAACTTTCAAAACTTAACACCACTATACTTACTTTTTGCGTAATTGTTCTGATTTTTTAGTGCGAGCTCTGTTTTAAGTGCTGAAAAATCAGGAAACCAGCTTTTTTTCCCTTTCTTAGCTCTAACTTTGTCAAAACAAGCCGCATGGCTTAGGCAATGGCGGTTTCATGCAGCTTACTTTCGAAACTTAACACCCTTATACTTACTTTTTGCGTAATTGTTCTGATTTTTTAGTGCGAGCTTTGTTTTAAGGGCTGAAAAATCAGGAAACCGGCATTTTTGCCGTTTCTTAGCTCTAACTTTGTCAAAACAAGCCGCATGGCTAAAGCAATGACAGTTTTATGAAGCTAACTTTCAAAACTTAACACCACTATACTTACTTTTTGCGTAATTGTTCTGATTTCTTAGTGCGAGCTCTGTTTTAAGTGCTGAAAAATCAGGAAACCGATTTTTAACAGAAATTTGCAACATTATTTACGGCTTTTTAGCTCGAGCTCGGTCAAAACAAGACGCACAGCCAAAAGAACGACTGTTTCGTGCTGCTATCGACCAATACTAACAACCCCTATCACTCGTTTTTCGATTTTGGGAAAATCAATTTTGGCCCAAATTTCGCATTTTTGATAAGGGGTACCATCATCAAAAATTTCAAAAATGGGCCAAAAATTAAGTTTCCCAGATTTGAATGCAAACCAATTGGGAATCATGGCAATCAAGTAACGAGCACTACGAGGTATTACATTCCTCATTTGGACCATTTTTGGCTGTGCTATGGCCAAAGAACTGATTTTTTTGCGCCCAAAATCACGTATACGTCGGTTGACAGCAGAGAGCCCGGCTTTTTTGCCGTCACTTAGCTCTAACTTTGTCAAAACAAGCCGCATGGCTAAACCAATGGCTGTATTATGCAGCTATCATTCGAAACTAAACACCCCTATACTTACTTTTTGCGTAATTGTTCTGATTTTTTAGTGCGAGCTCTCTTTTAAGTGCTGAAAAATCAGGAAACCGGCTTTTTTTCCCTTTCTTAGCTCTAACTTTGTCAAAACAAGCCTCATGTCTTAGGCAATGGCTGTTTTATGCAGCTTACTTTCAAAACTTAACACTCCCATACCTACTTTTTGCGTGTTTGTTCTGATTTTTTAGTGCGAGCTCTGTTATAAGGGCTGAAAAATCAGGAAACCGGCTTTTTAGCCGTTTCTTAGCTCTAACTTTGTCAAAACAAGTCGCATGGCTAAAGCAATGGCTGTTTTATGCAGCTAACTTTCGAAACTAAACACCCCTATACTTACTTTTTGCGTAGTTGTTCTGATTTTTTAGTGCGAGCTCTGTTTTAAGTGCTGAAAAATCAGGAAACCGGCTTATTTTCCCTTTCTTAGCTCTAACTTTGTCAAAACAAGCCGCATGGCTAAAGCAATGGCAGTTTTATGCTGCTAACTTTCAAAACTTAAGACCCCTATACTTACTTTTTGCGTAATTGTTCTGATTTTTTAGTGCGAGCTCTGTTTTAAGTGCTGAAAAATCAGGAAACCGGCTTTTTTTCCCTTTCTTAGCTCAAACTTTGTCAAAACAAGCCGCATGTCTTAGGCAATGGCTGTTTTATGCAGCTTACTTTCAAAACTTAACACTCCCATACCTACTTTTTGCGTGTTTGTTCTGATTTTTTAGTGCGAGCTCTGTTATAAGGGCTGAAAAATCAGGAAACCGGCTTTTTAGCCGTTTCTTAGCTCTAACTTTGTCAAAACAAGTCGCATGGCTAAAGCAATGGCTGTTTTATGCAGCTAACTTTCAAAACTAAACACCCCTATACTTACTTTTTGCGTAATTGTTCTGATTTTTTAGTGCGAGCTCTGTTTTAGGGGCTGAAAAATCAGGAAACCGGCTTTTTTGCCGTTTCTTAGCTGTAACTTTGTCAAAACAAGCTGCATCGCTAAAGCAATGGCTGTTTTATGCAGCTAACTTTCGAAACTTAACACCCCTATACTTACTTTTTGTGTTATTCTTCTGATTTTTTGGTGCGAGCTCTGTTTTAAGGGCTGAAAAATCAGGAAACCGATTTTTAACAGAAATTTGCCACATTATTTTCGGCTTTTTAGCTCTAGCTCGGTCAAAACAAGACGCACAGCCAAAAGAACGACTGTTTCGTGCTGCTATCGACCAATACTAACAACCCCTATCACTCGTTTTTCGATTTTGGGAAAATCAATTTTGGCCCAAATTTCGCATTTTTGATAAGGGGTACCATCATCAAAATTTTCAAAAATGGGCCAAAAATTAAGTTTCCCAGATTTGAATGCAAACCAATTGGGAATCATGGCAATCAAGTAACGAGCACTACGAGGTATTACATTCCTCATTTGGACCATTTTTGGCTGTGCTATGGCCAAAGAACTGATTTTTTATGCCCGAAATTATGCTACGTCTTTTGACAGCAGAGAGCACGGCCTAGTTGCCGTGTCTTAGCTCTAACTTTGTCAAAACAAGCCGCATGGCTAAAGCAATGGCTGTTTTATGCAGCTAACTTTCGAAACTAAACACCCCTATACTTATTTTTTTGCTTTATTCTTCTGATTTTTTGGTGCGAGCTCTGTTTTAAGGGCTGAAAAATCAGGAAACCGATTTTTAACAGAAATTTGCAACATTATTTTCGGCTTTTTGGCTCTAGCTCGGTCAAAACAAGACGCACAGCCAAAAGAACGACTGTTTCGTGCTGCTATCGACCAATACTAACAACCCCTATCACTCGTTTTTCGATTTTGGGAAAATCAATTTTGGCCCAAATTTCGCATTTTTGATAAGGGGTACCATCATCAAAATTTTCAAAAATGGGCTAAAAATTAAGTTTCCCAGATTTGAATGCAAACCAATTGGGAATCATGGCAATCAAGTAACGAGCACTACGAGGTATTACATTCCTCATTTGGACCATTTTTGGCTGTGCTATGGCCAAAGAACTGATTTTTTATGCCCGAAATTATGCTACGTCTTTTGACAGCAGAGAGAAGGGCCTAGTTGCCGTTTCTGAGCTCTAACTTTGTCAAAACAAGCCGCATGGCTAAAGCAATGGCTGTTTTATGCAGCTAACTTTCAAAACTTAACACCACTATACTTACTTTTTGCGTAATTGTTCTGATTTTTTGGTGCGAGCTCTGTTTTAAGTGCTGAAAAATCAGGAAACCGGCTTTTTTTCCCTTTCTTAGCTCTAACTTTGTCAAAACAAGCCGCATGGCTTAGGCAATGGCTGTTTCATGCAGCTTATTTTCGAAACTTGACACCCCCTTACTTACTTTTTGCGTAATTGTTCTGATTTTTTAGTGCGAGCTTTGTTTTAAGGGCTGAAAAATCAGGAAACCGGCATTTTTGCCGTTTCTTAGCTCTAACTTTGTCAAAACAAGCCGCATGGCCAAAGCAATGACAGTTTTATGAAGCTAACTTTCAAAACTTAACACCCCTATACTTACTTTTTGCGTAATTGTTTTGATTTTTTAGTGCGAGCTCTGTTTTAAGGGCTGAAAAATCAGGAAACCGATTTTTAACAGAAACTTGCCACATTATTTTCGGCTTTTTAGCTCTAGCTCGGTCAAAACAAGACGCACAGCCAAAAGAACGACTGTTTCGTGCTGCTATCGACCAATACTAACAACCCCTATCACTCGTTTTTCGATTTTGGGAAAATCAATTTTGGCCCAAATTTCGCATTTTTGATAAGGGGTACCATCATCAAAATTTTCAAAAATGGGCCAAAAATTAAGTTTCCCAGATTTGAATGCAAACCAATTGGGAATCATGGCAATCAAGCAACGAGCACTACGAGGTATTACATTCCTCATTTGGACCATTTTTGGCTGTGCTATGGCCAAAGAACTGATTTTTTATGCCCGAAATTATGCTACGTCTTTTGACAGCAGAGAGCACGGCCTAGTTGCCGTTTCTTAGCTCTAACTTTGTCAAAACAAGCCGCATGGCTAAAGCAATGCCAGTTTTATGCAGCTAACTTTCGAAACTTAACACCCCTATACTTACTTTTTGCGTTATTCTTCTGATTTTTTAGTGCGAGCTTTGTTTTAGGGGCTGAAAAATCAGGAAACCGGGTTTTTTGCCGTTTCTTAGCTCTAACTTTGTCAAAACAAGCCGCATGGTTAAAGCAATAGTAGTTTTATGCAGCTTACTTTCAAAACTTAACACCCCTATACTTACTTTTTGCGTAATTGTTCTGATTTTTTAGTGCGAGCTCTGTTTTAAGGGCTGAAAAATCAGGAAACCGATTTTTAACAGAAATTTGCCACATTATTTTCGGCTTTTTAGCTCTAGCTCGGTCAAAACAAGACGCACAGCCAAAAGAACGACTGTTTCGTGCTGCTATCGACCAATACTAACAACCCCTATCACTCGTTTTTCGATTTTGGGAAAATCAATTTTGGCCCAAATTTCGCATTTTTGATAAGGGGTACCATCATCAAAATTTTCAAAAATGGGCCAAAAATTAAGTTTCCCAGATTTGAATGCAAACCAATTGGGAATCATGGCAATCAAGTAACGAGCACTACGAGGTATTACATTCCTCATTTGGACCATTTTTGGCTGTGCTATGGCCAAAGAACTGATTTTTTATGCCCGAAATTATGCTACGTCTTTTGACAGCAGAGAGCACGGCCTAGTTGCCGTTTCTTAGCTCTAACTTTGTCAAAACAAGCCGCATGGCTAAAGCAATGCCAGTTTTATGCAGCTAACTTTCGAAACTTAACACCCCTATACTTACTTTTTGCGTTATTCTTCTGATTTTTTAGTGCGAGCTTTGTTTTAGGGGCTGAAAAATCAGGAAACCGGGTTTTTTGCCGTTTCTTAGCTCTAACTTTGTCAAAACAAGCCGCATGGTTAAAGCAATAGTAGTTTTATGCAGCTTACTTTCAAAACTTAACACCCCTATACTTACTTTTTGCGTAATTGTTCTGATTTTTTAGTGCGAGCTCTGTTTTAAGGGCTGAAAAATCAGGAAACCGATTTTTAACAGAAACTTGCCACATTATTTTCGGCTTTTTAGCTCTAGCTCGGTCAAAACAAGACGCACAACCAAAAGAACGACTGTTTCGTGCTGCTATCGACCAATACTAACAACCCCTATCACTCGTTTTTCGATTTTGGGAAAATCAATTTTGGCCCAAATTTCGCATTTTTGATAAGGGGTACCATCATCAAAAATTTCAAAAATGGGCCAAAAATTAAGTTTCCCAGATTTGAATGCAAACCAATTGGGAATCATGGCAATCAAGTAACGAGCACTACGAGGTATTACATTCCTCATTTGGACCATTTTTGGCTGTGCTATGGCCAAAGAACTGATTTTTTATGCCCGAAATTATGCTACGTCTTTTCACAGCAGAGAGAACGGCCTAGTTGCCGTTTCTGAGCTCTAACTTTGTCAAAAAAAGTCGCATGGCTAAAGCAATGGCTGTTTTATGCAGCTAACTTTCGAAACTAAACACCCTTATACTTACTTTTTGCGTAATTGTTCTGATTTTTTAGTGCGAGCTCTGTTTTAAGTGCTGAAAAATCAGGAAACCGGCTTTTTTCCCTTTCTTAGCTCTAACTTTGTCAAAACAAGCCGCATGGCTAAAGCAATGGCAGTTTTATGCTGCTAACTTTCAAAACTTAAGACCCCTATACTTACTTTTTGCGTAATTGTTCTGATTTTTTAGTGCGAGCTCTGTTTTAAGTGCTGAAAAATCAGGAAACCGGCTTATTTTCCCTTTCTTAGCTCAAACTTTGTCAAAACAAGCCGCATGTCTTAGGCAATGGCTGTTTTATGCAGCTTACTTTCAAAACTTAACACTCCCATACCTACTTTTTGCGTTATTGTTTTGTTTTTTTAGTGCGAGCTCTGTTATAAGGGATGAAAAATCAGGAAACCGGGTTTTTTGCCGTTTCTTAGCTCTAACTTTGTCAAAACAAGCCGCATGGCTAAAGCAATGGCTGTATTATGCAGGTAACTTTCGAAACTAAACACCCCTATACCTACTTTTTGCGTAATTGTTCTGATTTTTTAGTGCGAGCTCTGTTTTAAGTGCTGAAAAATCAGGAAACCGGATTTTTTCCCCTTTCTTAGCTCTAACTTTGTCAAAACAAGCCGCATGGCCAAAGTAATGGCTGTTTTATGCAGCTTACTTTCGAAACTAAACACCCCTATACTTATTTTTTGCGTTATTCCTCTGATTTTTTGGTGCGACCTCTGTTTTAATGGCTGAAAAATCAGGAAACCGATTTTTAACAGAAATTTGCAACATTATTTTCGGCTTTTTAGCTCTTGCTCAGTCAAAACAAGACGCACAGCCATAAGAACGAATGTTTCGTGCTGCTATCGACCAATACTAACAACCCCTATCACTCGTTTTTCGATTTTGGGAAAATCAATTTTGGCCCAAATTTCGCATTTTTGATAAGGGGTACCATCATCAAAAATTTCAAAAATGGGCCAAAAATGAAGTTTCCCAGATTTGAATGCAAACCAATTGGGAATCATGGCAATCAAGTAACGAGCACTACGAGGTATTACATTCCTCATTTGGACCATTTTTGGCTGTGCTATGGCCAAAGAACTGATTTTTTATGCCCGAAATTATGCTACGTCTTTTAACAGCAGAGAGCACGGCCTAGTTGCCGTTTCTTAGCTCTAACTTTGTCAAAACAAGCCGCATGGCTAAAGCAACGGCTGTATTATGCAGCTAACTTTCGAAACTAAACACCCCTATACTTACTTTTTGCGTAATTGTTCTGATTTTTTAGTGCGAGCTCTGTTTTAAGTGCTGAAAAATCAGGAAACCGGTTTTTTTGCCGTTTCTTAGCTCTAACTTTGTCAAAGCAAGCTGCATCGCTAAAGCAATGGCTGTTTTATGCAACTAACTTTCGAAACTTAACACCCCTATACTTACTTTTTGCGTAATTGTTCTGATTTTTTGGTGCGAGCTCTGTTTTAAGGGCTGAAAAATCAGGAA
Organism: Drosophila eugracilis; assembly: GCF_018153835.1. Taxonomy (NCBI): domain Eukaryota; kingdom Metazoa; phylum Arthropoda; class Insecta; order Diptera; family Drosophilidae; genus Drosophila; species Drosophila eugracilis. The sequence goes on from NW_024573046.1 coordinate 16,117, forward strand.
ACCGATTTTTAACAGAAATTTGCCACATTATTTTCGGCTTTTTAGCTCTAGCTCGGTCAAAACAAGACGCACAGCCAAAAGAACGACTATTTCGTGATGCTATCGACCAATACTAACAACCCCTATCACTCGTTTTTCGATTTTGGGAAAATCAATTTTGGCCCAAATTTCGCATTTTTGATAAGGGGTACCATCATCAAAATTTTCAAAAATGGGCCAAAAATGAAGTTTCCCAGATTTGAATGCAAACCAATTGGGAATCATGGCAATCAAGCAACGAGCACTACGAGGTATTACATTCCTCATTTGGACCATTTTTGGCTGTGCTATGGCCAAAGAACTGATTTTTTATGCCCGAAATTATGCTACGTCTTTTGACAGCAGAGAGCACGGCCTAGTTGCCGTTTCTTAGCTTTAACTTTGTCAAAACAAGCCGCATGGCTAAAGCAATGGCTGTTTTATGCAGCTAACTTTCAAAACTTAACACCCCTATACTTATTTTTTTTCGTTATTCTTCTGATTTTTTGGTGCGAGCTCTGTTTTAAGGGCTGAAAAATCAGGAAACCGATTTTTAACAGAAAGTTGCAACATTATTTTCGGCTTTTTAGCTCTAGCTCGGTCAAAACAAGACGCACAGCCAAAAGAACGACTATTTCGTGCTGATATCGACCAATACTAACAACCCCTATCACTCGATTTTCGATTTTGGGAAAGTCAATTTTGGCCCAAATTTCGCATTTTTGATAAGGGGTACCATCATCAAAATTTTCAAAAATGGGCCAAAAATGAAGTTTCCCAGATTTGAATGCAAACCAATTGGGAATCATGGCCATTAAGTTACGAGCCCTACGAGGTATTACATTCCTCATTTGGACCATTTTTGCCTGTGCTATGGCCAAAGAACTGATTTTTTATGCCCGAAATTATGCTACGTCTTTTGACAGCAGAGAGCACGGCCTAGTTGCCGTTTCTTAGCTCTAACTTTGTCAAAACAAGCCGCATGGCTAAAGCAATGGCTGTTTTATGCAGCTAACTTTCGAAACTAAACACCCCTATACTTATTTTTTTTCGTTATTCTTCTGATTTTTTGGTGCGAGATTTGTTTTAAGGGCTGAAAAATCAGGAAACCGATTTTTAACAGAAATTTGCAACATTATTTTCGGCTTTTTAGCTCTAGCTCGGTCAAAACAAGACGCACAGCCAAAAGAACGACTGTTTCGTGCTGCTATCGACCAATACTAACAACCCCTATCACTCGTTTTTCAATTTTGGGAAAATCAATTTTGGCCCAAATTTCGCATTTTTGATAAGGGGTACCATCATCAAAATTTTCAAAAATGGGCCAAAAATGAAGTTTCCCAGATTTGAATGCAAACCAATTGGGAATCATGGCAATCAAGCAACGAGCACTACGAGGTATTACATTCCTCATTTGGACCATTTTTGGCTGTGCTATGGCCAAAGAACTGATTTTTTATGCCCGAAATTATGCTACGTCTTTTGACAGCAGAAAGCACGGCCTAGTTGCCGTTTCTTAGCTCTAACTTTGTCAAAACAAGCCGCATGGCTAAAGCAATGGCTGTTTTATGCAGCTAACTTTCGAAACTAAACACCCCTATACTTATTTTTTGCGTTATTCTTCTGATTTTTTGGTGCGAGCTCTGTTATAAGAGCTGAAAAATAGGAAACCGATTTTTAACAGAAATTTGCAGCATTATTTTCGGCTTTTTAGCTCTAGCTCGGTCAAAACAAGACGCACAGCCAAAAGAACGACTATTTCGTGCTGCTATCGACCAATACTAACAACCCCTATACCTCGTTTTTCGATTTTGGGAAAATCAATTTTGGCCCAAATTTCGCATTTTTGATAAGGGGTACCATCATCAAAATTTTCAAAAATGGGCCAAAAATGAAGTTTCCCAGATTTGAATGCAAACCAATTGGGAATCATGGCAATCAAGTAACGAGCACTACGAGGTATTACATTCCTCATTTGGACCATTTTTGGCTGTGCTATGGCCAAAGAACTGATTTTTTATGCCCGAAATTATGCTACGTCTTTTGACAGCAGAAAGCACGGCCTAGTTGCCGTTTCTTAGCTCTAACTTTGTCAAAACAAGCCGCATGGCTAAAGCAATGGCTGTTTTATGCAGCTAACTTTCGAAACTAAACACCCCTATACTTATTTTTTGCGTTATTCTTCTGATTTTTTGGTGCGAGCTCTGTTTTAAGGGCTGAAAAATCAGGAAACCGATTTTTAACAGAAATTTGCCACATTATTTTCGGCTTTTTAGCTCTAGCTCGGTCAAAACAAGACGCACAGCCAAAAGAACGACTATTTCGTGATGCTATCGACCAATACTAACAACCCCTATCACTCGTTTTTCGATTTTGGGAAAATCAATTTTGGCCCAAATTTCGCATTTTTGATAAGGGGTACCATCATCAAAATTTTCAAAAATGGGCCAAAAATTAAGTTTCCCAGATTTGAATGCAAACCAATTGGGAATCATGGCAATCAAGTAACGAGCACTACGAGGTATTACATTCCTCATTTGGACCATTTTTGGCTGTGCTATGGCCAAAGAACTGATTTTTTATGCCCGAAATTATGCTACGTCTTTTGACAGCAGAGAGCACGGCCTAGTTGCCGTTTCTTAGCTCTAACTTTGTCAAAACAAGCCGCATGGCTAAAGCAATGGCTGTTTTATGCAGCTAACTTTCGAAACTAAACACCCCTATACTTATTTTTTGCGTTATTCTTCTGATTTTTTGGTGCGAGCTCTGTTTTAAGGGCTGAAAAATCAGGAAACCGATTTTTAACAGAAATTTGCAACATTATTTTCGGCTTTTTAGCTCTAGCTCGGTCAAAACAAGACGCACAGCCAAAAGAACGACTGTTTCGTGCTGCTATCGACCAATACTAACAACCCCTATCACTCGTTTTTCGATTTTGGGAAAATCAATTTTGGCCCAAATTTCGCATTTTTGATAAGGGGTACCATCATCAAAATTTTCAAAAATGGGCCAAAAATTAAGTTTCCCAGATTTGAATGCAAACCAATTGGGAATCATGGCAATCAAGTAACGAGCACTACGAGGTATTACATTCCTCATTTGGACCATTTTTGGCTGTGCTATGGCCAAAGAACTGATTTTTTATGCCCGAAATTATGCTACGTCTTTTGACAGCAGAAAGCACGGCCTAGTTGCCGTTTCTTAGCTCTAACTTTGTCAAAACAAGCCGCATGGCTAAAGCAATGGCTGTTTTATGCAGCTAACTTTCGAAACTAAACACCCCTATACTTATTTTTTGCGTTATTCTTCTGATTTTTTGGTGCGAGCTCTGTTATAAGAGCTGAAAAATAGGAAACCGATTTTTAACAGAAATTTGCAGCATTATTTTCGGCTTTTTAGCTCTAGCTCGGTCAAAACAAGACGCACAGCCAAAAGAACGACTGTTTCGTGCTGCTATCGACCAATACTAACAACCCCTATCACTCGTTTTTCGATTTTGGGAAAATCAATTTTGGCCCAAATTTCGCATTTTTGATAAGGGGTACCATCATCAAAATTTTCAAAAATGGGCCAAAAATTAAGTTTCCCAGATTTGAATGCAAACCAATTGGGAATCATGGCAATCAAGTAACGAGCACTACGAGGTATTACATTCCTCATTTGGACCATTTTTGGCTGTGCTATGGCCAAAGAACTGATTTTTTATGCCCGAAATTATGCTACGTCTTTTGACAGCAGAGAGCACGGCCTAGTTGCCGTTTCTTAGCTCTAACTTTGTCAAAACAAGCCGCATGGCTAAAGCAATGGCTGTTTTATGCAGCTAACTTTCGAAACTAAACACCCCTATACTTACTTTTTGCGTAATTCTTCTGATTTTTTGGTGCGAGCTCTGTTTTAAGGGCTGAAAAATCAGGAAACCGATTTTTTTCTTAGCTCTAACTTTGTCAAAACAAGCCGCATGGCTAAAGCATGTTTTTATGCACTAACTTTCGAAACTTAACACCCTTACTTATTTTTTTATTTTCTGATTTTTGGTGCGAGCTCTGTTTTAATGGCTGAAAAATCAGGAAACCGATTTTTAACAGAAATTTGCAACATTATTTTCGGCTTTTTAGCTCTAGCTCAGTCAAAACAAGACGCACAGCCATAAGAACGAATGTTTCGTGCTGCTATCGACCAATACTAACAACCCCTATCACTCGTTTTTTGATTTTGGGAAAATCAATTTTGGCCCAAATTTCGCATTTTTGATAAGGGGTACCATCATCAAAATTTTCAAAAATGGGCCAAAAATTAAGTTTCCCAGATTTGAATGCAAAACAAATGGGAATCATGGCAATCACGAGCACTACGAGGTATTACATTCCTCATTTGGACCATTTTTGGCTGTGCTATGGCCAAAGAACTGATTTTTTATGCCCGAAATTATGCTACGTCTTTTGACAGCAGAGAGCAGGGCCTAGTTGCCGTTTCTTAGCTCTAACTTTGTCAAAACAAGCCGCATGGCCAAAGCAATGGCTGTTTTATGCAGCTAACTTTCGAAACTAAACACCCCTATACTTATTTTTTGCGTTATTCCTCTGATTTTTTGGTGCGAGCTCTGTTTTAATGGCTGAAAAATCAGGAAACCGATTTTTAACAGAAATTTGCAACATTATTTTCGGCTTTTTAGCTCTAGCTCAGTCAAAACAAGACGCACAGCCATAAGAACGAATGTTTCGTGCTGCTATCGACCAATACTAACAACCCCTATCACTCGTTTTTTGATTTTGGGAAAATCAATTTTGGCCCAAATTTCGCATTTTTGATAAGGGGTACCATCATCAAAATTTTCAAAAATGGGCCAAAAATTAAGTTTCCCAGATTTGAATGCAAAACAAATGGGAATCATGGCAATCACGAGCACTACGAGGTATTACATTCCTCATTTGGACCATTTTTGGCTGTGCTATGGCCAAAGAACTGATTTTTTATGCCCGAAATTATGCTACGTCTTTTGACAGCAGAGAGCACGGCCTAGTTGCCGTTTCTTAGCTCTAACTTTGTCAAAACAAGCCGCATGGCTAAAGCAATGGCTGTTTTATGCAGCTAACTTTCGAAACTAAACACCCCTATACTTATTTTTTCGTTATTCTTCTGATTTTTGGTGCGAGCTCTGTTTTAAGGGCTGAAAAATCAGGAAACCGATTTGAATTTGCACATTTTTTTCGCTTTTTTAGCTCTAGCTCGGTCAAAACAAGACGCACAGCCAAAAGAATGGCTATTTCGTGTGCTATCGACCAATACTAACAACCCCTATCTTTTTTCGATTTTGGGAAATCATTTGCAAATTTCGTTTTGAGATCATCAATTTTTGGCCAAAAATAGTTTCCCAGATTTGAATGCAAACAATTGGGTATTTGGCTGTTTATGCAGCTTACTTTCGAAACTTAACACCCCATACTTACTTTTTGCGTAATTGTTCTGATTTTTTAGTGCGAGCTCTGTTTTAAGTGCTGAAAAATCAGGAAACCGGCTTTTTAGCCGTTTCTTAGCTCTAACTTTGTCAAAACAAGCCGCATGGCTAAAGCAATGGCTGTTTTATGCAGCTAACTTTCGAAACTAAACACCCATATACTTATTTTTTGCGTTATTCTTCTGATTTTTTGCTGCGAGCTCTGATTTAATGGCTAAAAAATCAAGAACCCAAATTTTAACAGAAATTTGCAACATTATTTTTGGCTTTTTAGCTCTAGCTCGGTCAAAACAAGACGCACAGCCAAAAGAACGACTGTTTCGTGCTGCTTACGACCAACACTAACTACCCCTATCACTCGTTTTTCGATTTTGGGAAAATCAATTTTGGCCCAAATTTTGCATTTTTGATAAGGGGTACCATCATCAAAATTTTCAAAAATGGGCCAAAAATGAAGTTTCCCAGATTTGAATGCAAACCAATTGGGAATCATGGCCATTAAGTTACGAGCCCTACGAGGTATTACATTCCTCATTTGGACCATTTTTGGCTGTGCTATGGCCAAAGAACTGATTTTTTATGCCCGAAATTATGCTACGTCTTTTGACAGCAGAGAGCACGGCCTAGTTGCCGTTTCTTAGCTCTAACTTTGTCAAAACAAGCCGCATGGCTTAAGCAATAGCTGTTTTATGCAGCTAACTTTCGAAACTTAACACCCCTATACTTATTTTTTTTCGTTTTTGTTCTGATTTTTTGGTGCGAGCTCTGTTTTAAGTGCTGAAAAATCAGGAAACCGGCTTTTTAGCCGTTTCTTAGCTCTAACTTTGTTAAAAAAAGAAATAAAGTGTTTTATGCAGCTAACTTTCGAAACTTAACACCCCTATACTTATTTTTTCGTTATTCTTCTGATTTTTTGGGGGCGGTCTGTTTTAAGGGCTGAAAAATCAGGAAACCGATTTTTAACAGAAATTCGCAACATTATTTTCGGCTTTTTAGCTCTAGCTCGGTCAAAACAAGACGCACAGCCAAAAGAACGACTGTTTCGTGCTGCTATCGACCAATACTAACAACCCCTATCACTCGTTTTTCGATTTTGGGAAAATCAATTTTGGCCCAAATTTCGCATTTTTGATAAGGGGTACCATCATCAAAATTTTCAAAAATGGGCCAAAAATGAAGTTTCCCAGATTTGAATGCAAACCAATTGGGAATCATGGCCATTAAGTTACGAGCCCTACGAGGTATTACATTCCTCATTTGGACCATTTTTGGCTGTGCTATGGCCAAAGAACTGATTTTTTATGCCCGAAATTATGCTACGTCTTTTGACAGCAGAGAGCACGGCCTAGTTGCCGTTTCTTAGCTCTAACTTTGTCAAAACAAGCCGCATGGCTAAAGCAATGGCTGTATTATGCAGCTAACTTTCGAAACTAAACACCCCTATACTTACTTTTTGCGTAATTGTTCTGATTTTTTAGTGCGAGCTCTGTTTTAAGTGCTGAAAAATCAGGAAACCGGCTTTTTAGCCGTTTCTTAGCCCTAACTTTGTCAAAACAAGCCGCATGGCTAAAGCAATGGCTGTTTTATGCAGCTAACTTTCGAAACTTAACACCCCTATACTTATTTTCTTTCGTTATTCTTCTGATTTTTTGGTGCGAGCTTTGTTTTAAGGGCTGAAAAATCAGAAAACCGATTTTTAACAGAAATTTGCAACATTATTTTCGGCTTTTTAGCTCTAGCTCGGTCAAAACAAGACGCACAGCCAAAAGAACGACTATTTCGTGCTGATATCGACCAATACTAACAACCCCTATCACTCGATTTTCGATTTTGGGAAAATCAATTTTGGCCCAAATTTCGCATTTTTGATAAGGGGTACCATCATCAAAATTTTCAAAAATGGGCCAAAAATGAAGTTTCCCAGATTTGAATACAAGCCAATTGGGAATCATGGCAATCAAGTAACGAGCACTACGAGGTATTACATTCCTCATTTGGACCATTTTTGGCTGTGCTATGGCCAAAGAACTGATTTTTTATGCCCGAAATTATGCTACGTCTTTTGACAGCAGAAAGCACGGCCTAGTTGCCGTTTCTTAGCTCTAACTTTGTTAAAACAAGCCGCATGGCTAAAGCAATAGCTGTTTTATGCAGCTAACTTTCAAAACTTAACACCCCTATACTTATTTTCTTTCGTTATTCTTCTGATTTTTTGGTGCGAGCTCTGTTTTAAGGGCTGAAAAATCAGGAAACCGATTTTTAACAGAAATTCGCAACATTATTTTCGGCTTTTTAGCTCTAGCTCGGTCAAAACAAGACGCACAGCCAAAAGAACGACTGTTTCGTGCTGCTATCGACCAATACTAACAACCCCTATCACTCGTTTTTCGATTTTGGGAAAATCAATTTTGGCCCAAATTTCGCATTTTTGATAAGGGGTACCATCATCAAAATTTTCAAAAATGGGCCAAAAATGAAGTTTCCCAGATTTGAATACAAGCCAATTGGGAATCATGGCAATCAAGTAACGAGCACTACGAGGTATTACATTCCTCATTTGGACCATTTTTGGCTGTGCTATGGCCAAAGAACTGATTTTTTATGCCCGAAATTATGCTACGTCTTTTGACAGCAGAAAGCACGGCCTAGTTGCCGTTTCTTAGCTCTAACTTTGTTAAAACAAGCCGCATGGCTAAAGCAATAGCTGTTTTATGCAGCTAACTTTCAAAACTTAACACCCCTATACTTATTTTCTTTCGTTATTCTTCTGATTTTTTGGTGCGAGCTCTGTTTTAAGTGCTGAAAAATCAGGAAACCGGCTTTTTAGCCGTTTCTTAGCTCTAACTTTGTCAAAACAAGCCGCATGGCTAAAGCAATGGCTGTTTTATGCAGCTAACTTTCGAAACTAAACACCCCTATACTTATTTTTTTTCGTTATTCTTCTGATTTTTTGGTGCGAGATCTGTTTTAAGGGCTGAAAAATCAGGAAACCGATTTTTAACAGAAATTCGCAACATTATTTTCGGCTTTTTAGCTCTAGCTCGGTCAAAACAAGACGCACAGCCAAAAGAACGACTGTTTCGTGCTGCTATCGACCAATACTAACAACCCCTATCACTCGTTTTTCGATTTTGGGAAAATCAATTTTGGCCCAAATTTCGCATTTTTGATAAGGGGTACCATCATCAAAATTTTCAAAAATGGGCCAAAAATGAAGTTTCCCAGATTTGAATGCAAACCAATTGGGAATCATGGCCATTAAGTAACGAGCACTACGAGGTATTACATTCCTCATTTGGACCATTTTTGGCTGTGCTATGGCCAAAGAACTGATTTTTTATGCCCGAAATTATGCTACGTCTTTTGACAGCAGAGAGCACGGCCTAGTTGCCGTTTCTTAGCTCTAACTTTGTCAAAACAAGCCGCATGGCTAAAGCAATGGCTGTATTATGCAGCTAACTTTCGAAACTAAACACCCCTATACTTATTTTTTTTCGTTATTCTTCTGATTTTTTGGTGCGAGCTCTGTTTTAAGGGCTGAAAAATCAGGAAACCGATTTTTAACAGAAATTTGCAACATTATTTTCGGCTTTTTAGCTCTAGCTCGGACAAAACAAGACGCACAGCCAAAAGAACGACTGTTTCGTGCTGATATCGACCAATACTAACAACCCCTATCACTCGATTTTCGATTTTGGGAAAGTAAATTTTGGCCCAAATTACATTCCTCATTTGGACCATTTTTGGCTGTGCTATGGCCAAAGAACTGATTTTTTATGCCCGAAATTATGATACGTCTTTTGACAGCAGAGAGCACGGCCTAGTTGCCGTTTCTTAGCTTTAACTTTGTCAAAACAAGCCGCATGGCTAAAGCAATGGCTGTTTTATGCAGCTAACTTTCAAAACTTAACACCCCTATACTTATTTTTTTTCGTTATTCTTCTGATTTTTTGGTGCGAGCTCTGTTTTAAGGGCTGAAAAATCAGGAAACCGATTTTTAACAGAAAGTTGCAACATTATTTTCGGCTTTTTAGCTCTAGCTCGGTCAAAACAAGACGCACAGCCAAAAGAACGACTATTTCGTGCTGATATCGACCAATACTAACAACCCCTATCACTCGATTTTCGATTTTGGGAAAGTCAATTTTGGCCCAAATTTCGCATTTTTGATAAGGGGTACCATCATCAAAATTTTCAAAAATGGGCCAAAAATGAAGTTTCCCAGATTTGAATGCAAACCAATTGGGAATCATGGCCATTAAGTTACGAGCCCTACGAGGTATTACATTCCTCATTTGGACCATTTTTGCCTGTGCTATGGCCAAAGAACTGATTTTTTATGCCCGAAATTATGCTACGTCTTTTGACAGCAGAGAGCACGGCCTAGTTGCCGTTTCTTAGCTCTAACTTTGTCAAAACAAGCCGCATGGCTAAAGCAATGGCTGTTTTATGCAGCTAACTTTCGAAACTAAACACCCCTATACTTATTTTTTTACGTTATTCTTCTGATTTTTTGGTGCGAGATTTGTTTTAAGGGCTGAAAAATCAGGAAACCGATTTTTAACAGAAATTTGCAACATTATTTTCGGCTTTTTAGCTCTAGCTCGGTCAAAACAAGACGCACAGCCAAAAGAACGACTGTTTCGTGCTGCTATCGACCAATACTAACAACCCCTATCACTCGTTTTTCAATTTTGGGAAAATCAATTTTGGCCCAAATTTCGCATTTTTGATAAGGGGTACCATCATCAAAATTTTCAAAAATGGGCCAAAAATGAAGTTTCCCAGATTTGAATGCAAACCAATTGGGAATCATGGCCATTAAGTTACGAGCCCTACGAGGTATTACATTCCTCATTTGGACCATTTTTGGCTGTGCTATGGCCAAAGAACTGATTTTTTATGCCCGAAATTATGCTACGTCTTTTGACAGCAGAGATCACGGCCTAGTTGCCGTTTCTTAGCTCTAACTTTGTCAAAACAAGCCGCATGGCTAAAGCAATGGCTGTTTTATGCAGCTAACTTTCGAAACTTAACACCCCTATACTTATTTTTTTTCGTTATTCTTCTGATTTTTTGGTGCGAGCTCTGTTTTAAGGGCTGAAAAATCAGGAAACCGATTTTTAACAGAAATTTGCAACATCATCAAAATTTTCAAAAATGGGCCAAAAATGAAGTTTCCCAGATTTGAATGCAAACCAATTGGGAATCATGGCCATTAAGTTACGAGCCCTACGAGGTATTACATTCCTCATTTGGACCATTTTTGGCTGTGCTATGGCCAAAGAACTGATTTTTTATGCCCGAAATTATGCTACGTCTTTTGACAGCAGAGATCACGGCCTAGTTGCCGTTTCTTAGCTCTAACTTTGTCAAAACAAGCCGCATGGCTAAAGCAATGGCTGTTTTATGCAGCTAACTTTCGAAACTTAACACCCCTATACTTACTTTTTGCGTAATTGTCCTGATTTTTTAGTGCGAGCTCTGTTTTAAGGGCTGAAAAATCAGGAAACCGATTTTTAACAGAAATTTGCAACATTATTTTTCGGCTTTTTAGCTCTAGCTCGGTCAAAACAAGACGCACAGCCAAAAGAACGACTGTTTCGTGCTGCTATCGACCAATACTAACAACCCCTATCACTCGTTTTTCGATTTTGGGAAAATCAATTTTGGCCCAAATTTCGCATTTTTGATAAGGGGTACCATCATCAAAATTTTCAAAAATGGGCCAAAAATGAAGTTTCCCAGATTTGAATGCAAACCAATTGGGAATCATGGCCATTAAGTTACGAGCCCTACGAGGTATTACATTCCTCATTTGGACCATTTTTGGCTGTGCTATGGCCAAAGAACTGATTTTTTATGCCCGAAATTATGATACGTCTTTTGACAGCAGAGAGCACGGCCTAGTTGCCGTTTCTTAGCTTTAACTTTGTCAAAACAAGCCGCATGGCTAAAGCAATGGCTGTATTATGCAGCTAACTTTCGAAACTAAACACCCCTATACTTATTTTTTTTCGTTATTCTTCTGATTTTTTGGTGCGAGATCTGTTTTAAGGGCTGAAAAATCAGGAAACCGATTTTTAACAGAAATTCGCAACATTATTTTCGGCTTTTTAGCTCTAGCTCGGTCAAAACAAGACGCACAGCCAAAAGAACGACTATTTCGTGCTGCTATCGACCAATACTAACAACCCCTATCACTCGTTTTTCGATTTTGGGAAAATCAATTTTGGCCCAAATTTCGCATTTTTGATAAGGGGTACCATCATCAAAATTTTCAAAAATGGGCCAAAAATGAAGTTTCCCAGATTTGAATGCAAACCAATTGGGAATCATGGCAATCAAGTAACGAGCACTACGAGGTATTACATTACTCATTTTGTTAATATTTGGCTGTGTTATCGTAATATCACATATATTTTGAGCATATAAACTAGATATGCCAAATATTGGATTTATTAGTGAAATACCAGCTTTTACAGAGTTCGTTATTTTCAAATTTTTAGTTTTATAACATGCACAGAAACGTTCTTTTAATAAGCTTTTTTGTAAGGTTCATTGACCGTATTTAACATACGTGTTTGCGTTGATGCAACTGAAGACAACTACCGTGATTGTGTATAAGCTTTTTTGTATTTTGATTTCTTTGCCTTTAAGTGGAGCCGAAATAGGAGCCGGAGATCAAAACAGTGCTGATTATTCGACGTAATCTGCATTTAATCCGTGACGTCATGTTAGACTGCAACAGCTGCACACACGGCGTATGGGCACTGACCACTTCCACTTCCCGTCGTTATTTATTTGAAATCTCTCCATTTGTTCTGCTTATTTGTGTTATTTTTTGCTTTCATGCTTAGGCCGAAAAGTGGATCAAAACGTGACACTGAAATCTAAACATAAATCTCATTCATAAAGTATGCAGACGGCGCGCGTCGCTTTTCGAGCTCTCTTTTTGGTGCCTCACGTACCCACTGACTCTCTCAGCATATTGCTCTCAGAGAGCGACGGTGTAACTGTCGCCAGTAAATACACAGAAAAAAATAAAAATATATTAATAAGTTGTGTATGTTATAATAATCACAAATAACAACAGTTTAAGCTTAAAAGGGAATTCCTAGGGCTATCCCGACTGCGCCTAACATGAAATTCTTTAAACCAGTTTTGTGCAGTGTATTACAACATGCAACCGAAGCAACTTCGGCTGGTCGTTCGTGCAACTTCGTCGCTTCTTGACTATTTCAAACTGACACCGCGCAGAATTGTCAGTTTATTTTGAACAACCGCGGCGAGCGCATAGAATACGCAAAACGACTATACAATCCCAAAAAAAAATCCAGAGATTCAAAACAGAAGTGCAGAACCAAACAAACGAAAAGAAAATTGGATAATCTTGCACAGATTAATTGGCCCAGAAAGTGTCTCAAATTGTCATTTTCTTTTTTTTTCAAGTTCAGTTCTGTGTTAAAAAGTGCGAATTAAAATCTGTTAAAAACATCGAAAAATCCGATAAGGACATATTTCTACCGATAGCCAATGTAAATGTCCTGTTTGTATATATATTTATACTCGTATAAAGTATATAGAAAACCGATGTGGAGACAATAACAACGAACTTTTGCAGTTTATTGACAGCAGCAACAGCCACAAAAACCAGATTGAAAGCAAACAACAAACAACAACTTGAAGTAATTTGCAACTGAAAAGAAATGCGGCAATGGGGCACAAACAAAGTATAAATACATAGATTGGCCGATCGGCCAGAAAAGCAACAATAACAACGCTGAAAAGCTACAACAAAAAAAGAGAAAACTTTTCGTAGACGACACTTTGAAAGACCCACAACAACTTTAAGGGGAGGTCTCAATGGTCAGATGGTGAAAATCTTTTTCAGAGCGTCTGATCTTGTTGCTAAAGTCGTTGTTGCTGGCGGATCTGTGCAATGCCAACTTTGCCCACTGGTTTATTTTTTTTAACTGCTTGCTACAGTACTCTCTCGGTATCTTTCTCCTCTGATCTTTTGTGATCTTTGCTTGGATATTATGAAATATTACCGTTTGTGCCATCATTTTTAGTAACTTACATACAATCCGACTTATTTTTGTCATAACGTAATTTAAAATATTAACTATTTTTCTCCTTACTGTTGCTTAGTGATTTGTTGGCATTTTCTTATTATAATTGTTTACACTTCTTTTTAATTTTTTCAATAACATTTATGCCATTTCTTTACTTTTTTATATCATTGAATCAAAATCGAATACTTCTTAATTGAGTTAAAAGCATTTCAATAACAGAATGCCAATTAATAGCACACTTCAATTTGCGCCTAAAAAACAGAAAAAGGCAATCGATTTACCCTATTAATTGGCCGATTTGCAGAACTTTTGGCTAAACGAAAACAATTTGTGCTGTTAACTGGCAGCATTTCCCTAGCATAAATCACTCTGGCACATCCACATCCGTAGCATCCCAGATCCAGCTACTCGAATTATGATAAATGCTAGTGACTGATGGAAAGTGCATATAGTAGGGTACATATATAGGGTATCTAGATAGGGACGGACGGAGGGGCATTGTGGGTGGGTAAATCGCAAATTTTCAGCGTCAAATGCCATTAAGCCAGTCCGCGTTATTGAGTTAAATTGGAAAATAAGCGAGCGACAGTTGCTGTTGTTGTGTGCCTTGTGCAATTGTTCGCACTTGGAGACGACAAACTGGGAATGGGAATGGGAATGGTAATCGCATTCGGAATGGGAACTGGAACCGAACCGAACTAAACTGAAAACAGAAAACAGAAAAAAAAAGACCACAGCCATACGAACTGGACAGCCCTGGACGGCCCAGACCCATTACCCCGCCCATTCCCGCTTATTATTTGCACTATTTCATTATTATTATTATGTTCGGGGGAGGGCGGACGATCATTGCCGCGGATGATAGTTATTCCAATTATATAGTGGATAGCTAGACCCTCGAGCGGACATTCCGAGTCCGAATCTGAATCTGAATCTGAGTCCGAAGGGGTTGCGAGATCGTAGGAGGATCGAGATTAGAAGACGCGTGCTCTCCTGGGACTTCAAGTTCAGATCTATTAGCAAGGTTAACCTGGACCTGTGGTGCCAATTAAATTCAAAGATATGAAGAAGATACATTAACTTCCAAGTCCATAAATAATTCTTAATGAGTTACTTTGAAAGCAAAGCATTTCTAAACTATAAAAAGTGTGACAAATAATTGTTTTTATTTTCTTTAAAATATTTATTAAGTCTTTTAAAACCCTTAATGACTAGCAGTGCATTTCAATATAAATCCTATTTCTCTTCATTTTGGCTATATTGCCAGTTCACACGCAATCTTTTTTGTGGTCGAACACGAATTTTCCCAGATTCCATGGAGCTCGATTGCAACAAAACATGTGATCATTAGCATGAAACCATTCTACGGGTGCCGCTTCTTTCCCATGAAAGTCGAGAAGAATGAAAATTTTGGCAACTCAACTCTTTATCTCTAAACTTTGGCAATGTTCCACATAGGGGTTTTTTAATGCCTTAGTTATTAGCTTTATCTGATGGTTTTAAAATATTAATGAATGGAACTAATAATTACAGGAGATTAAATTATGATAAGCATGTAATAAATATCTAATATATGAGGACTTTGAACCAATTTTGGATTAGTTTTCGAATTGATGCAAAAATGTTCAGCCCTGAATGCTTTTTGCCATAAATAGTTTAAATAAATAGATGTCCTCGTTTATTTATTTGCTTCGGTGACCATGGTAGCAACGGTCGCTGCTGCTGTTAATTTTTGTTTTATTTTTTGTTTGTTTAGTTATTGTTTTCATACAATCATATAAAATATTTGCATAAACGAGTGCCAGCCTGTCCATGTGTGGACATTTGTGCAACAGCTGCAATTGCCTAACCAAACGCCCCCGCTGGCACACACACACTCGGGGCAGTCGGTACTCCAGTTACATGGCACAGACAAAAGGAAATGCCAATGAAAAGCACAAAAAATAACAAAGATTATAATAACCAAAAAAAGAGAGCATTGAAAAATTCAACAAAAATTTGTTTTGTTTAAATATACGAGTATGTTATTAATACACCCAATTGTGGGCCATTTAATAGATGGAAAACACTGCTAACGTTTATGATTTATACTGCAAAGAGGCATAATAGAAACATAGTGGAGGTTCCGTGGTAATATAGCCATGTCTAAAGTCTGATTTTCTTTTACAGATCCCCCGAAATGGGCAATGCGGGCTATACATGCATACGCCGCACCTTCTGCTGGCTCAACATCATTCTATGGGTAAGTTATTTGGCAAAGAAATTTGTGATTAGGAATGAGTTAGCTTAGCTTCTGACTTTCCTAAACCCAATTAATTAACATATACATTTCTATACTGTTTTTCTGAGTGCAAATGCTGATCAGGGAGTATAAACATGTAGGAGATGGAATCGTAATAGGAAACAGAATCAGAATCAGAAGGTAGACCAGCTAATCAGAGGCACAACTTTGCAGTCGTCTGCAACGGAAGTGTCTTTGTGCCAGCATGTTGCATTGTCTGAGCGCCTGTCATTGACTTTTCGCCATTGCCTTTGCTTTTGGCTTTGGTTTCAGTTCAATTCAGTTTCAGTTTCAAACTCGACTTTGACTTTGGCGGTGACTTTGCTTTCAGCTTTCTGAATCTGCAGCTGCAGCTTCCGCCGCTAGTGGGCTTCCCTATCGAAAAGTCCCCCTCCGATCCCCCAAATGTCACATGTCAGCCTCTGTGGACATGCAACAGTTGTGTTTTGCCTTTGTCATCGCTGATGTCTCTGCATTCAGCTGCCAATCGGAGGAATTATCTGATTTTTGTCTCTGAAAGATAGATCCTTCAGCGGATACAGCATCAATGGCAATTAATCAAGGTCTGTGTCCAAATGACACTAAAAAAATAAATTAACGTTAGTTAAAGACATTTAATTGGGACATAAATATTGTTTTGGGCTCTTAATCACATTTAGTTTTGGTTACAAGTGCATCGCCCTCTCTCTTTTCAGGCATTCTGCATGGTAATCAGTGCCTTTCTAATTTCTATTTTCCAATTTCTTATTCGACCCATTGCAGCTATGTAGCTGTGCATTTTTAGGAGCCGGACTGTGGCTGCGATTGAGCTACGAGGGCTACGCCACTTTGCTGCCCCAACACGCCGGCTTAAGTGCGGACACCATCTTCATGGGCATCGGGGGCACTGGATTCGTGGTCAGCTTCTTTGGCTGCTGTGGCGCCTGGGTGCAATCTCGCTGTCTTCTCGTATTGGTGAGTAAGTGCGGATCAGGCTTTGGGAAATTAACACTGTGAAATATACCAGTAATGCCAAAAATTAAAAAAATATTTAAATTGGATGGCATTAGAGGTTCACTTAAATATTATTCTAACTGTGGTTAAAATGCATATTCCTCCCTCCGTTTCCGCAGTACTTTATGCTTATTGTGATGCTGTTCATGAGCGAGTTCCTGGTAGGTTCGATCGCCTTTCTCTTCCGCGGTGGACTGGGACGAACTTTGGCCAACGAACTGCGCTTCGGGATCGAGAAGCACTACAACACCAGCGATCGGGGATCTCTGGTTGCACCTTCGGTGGCCTCTATTTGGGACAGTGTACAGCATTCGGTGAGTGGCGCCTTTCCCTTTTCTACCAGTTCTGGCTGGCAGCTAATACGTTGAACCTTTTTGCAGTTTGAGTGCTGTGGTGTCTCCTCGTATGAGGATTGGTACGATATCCAGTCGTGGCCGGGAAAGCGCTGGGTGCCCGAATCATGCTGCAGGACTCTCTACGACCAACGACAGGTGCTCATCGAGGGATCCGGTGACGGAATGATGCGCCCCGACTGCGGCAGGTGAGTTGAGCTTTTCATACATATTCTTTATATGTAGTGTTATGTATCACCTTCAGATCTGAAAATCCGTCTCTGTGGTGGGACAAGGGCTGTGCCCATTCGCTGCAGAGCTGGTTCACCGGACAGCTGAACGTTGTGGGTGCCGTGGGGCTGGGTATCGCCTTTGTCCAACTGTTTGGGCTGATCACCTCGATGCTGCTCTTCTGCACGGTAAAACACAAGCGGGCCTCGGACACCTACAAGTCGTACTCCCCGTCAATAGATCCCCAGACCCGCACTAGCAGTTGGGAGGATTGAACGCGACTGTAACGGCGCTCGGCGAATTTCTAAATTGGGGGCTTGCAATCACCCTCAAACCCTGTCGCTATCTCTATTATATTTGTTAACTCTCTTTTAGTTGATAATTCATTCTGCGAAATGTGCCAAAAATTAATTTAATTCAAAGGGTATTTTTTTTGTTTTTTTGTTGTAATCTGTAGGCGAAGACATATCGAACAAAATTTAAGGCGTTAAGACCAATCACTATATGGAGTGTGAAAAGAATGGGTTAATGCTCCCAGTGAAACAATCAAATATTTGCAAAGTTATTTAGTTAGCGGTGTATCCATATTGTGATGTGCTCTCTAGTAGTATAGTAGATGGCCCAACAGACCCGGAACACACATAAAACGGGGTACAGTGCGTTTCATAGCTATTCGGAAAGCACTGCACTTAAAACGAAACAGCTTGTGTGAAACGGGCTTAGGACCTAATTATGCTCCGAAACCCTTAACTAAATCAATATATCAACTATATATTTATATAAACAATTATACTTATGATTATTTTATGGAACTTTGTAGTATTCGAAATAGCAGAAACCGCAACTGCCCGCAAAGCAAAAACAAAATACCCACAAGATGAGAGGGACCTAATAGTTAAAGCAAATATTATTACTACTATGAGTATGATTATTTTATTTATATATACATATATTTATATATCGAAATACATTCCTACACAACATGTTCGTGTTAAGTTACAAATAAATTAAACTATTTATTTAAATTACAAACAAAAAACAGTTATAGTCTGCGGCGTATTAACGTTAAAGACCCACTAATTTGCCACCGATAATATCCAATTGGGCCGTTATTCCCTTTGTAACGCTGCGGGCCAACTCTTTTGGCTTCTGCAAGAGAGTGTAATAAAGAAACGGTAAAAGGGGAAGAGAGTAGTCAAGAGAGGGAAAGCTGGAACTGACCTTGGTCAAAGCAAACATACAACTAATTGCATAAGCAGTATTGCTGCTCATCTAGCTTTTTAAGCTATAAAATCTGGAGAGCTTAAAAGCAACAGGGTGCGGAAGTATAAGTTTTTCTGATTTCAGAAGTTAAAAAACACTTTTGATTTGAAAAGTAGCAAATAATTTAGATTTGTTTTTATGGAGATTAATAAAAAAACAACAAATTAAAAAGACGTTAAAATGAGAGTCCACTTCTTACTAATTTTTGTATAAGTCATTGTTTAACATTCGTTTTTAGCTGTTTGAGTAGTGTAGCTCTGACTAAGAGATCGCATGTTGGACAATCAGTGATTCAAACTGCACTGGGAATATTATGCAACGCGTGTGCGAATGGATCCACAATCGAAATAAGGCAAGTAAACACAAACAAACAAAGGCCACAATTTCGGCACTCACCTGTATGAAGGTGTTGAGCAGGTTGGAAAAGGCCTCGTAACCGTTGACAATGGACCGCGAGATGCCGTCGAACATGTCGCCATTATTGCCGTACTTTTCGTGCTCACTGATCGAATCCAAAATGGGAACGGGCTATGATCGAAATTTGAGTTAAGACGTGGTCCAGACCCACATATATCAGCATATAGCATCACTTACCTGACTCAAATCGGCCAGCTTCTTTTGGCTGTTGTCGTAGACGCTTAACACCTTCGAGGGAATGGCCTCCTGCTCCAGATTTACAGACTCAGCCGTTTTCGCTGGAGTCGGCAGCAGGGAGATCTGTGGGAAAAACTCGGTAAGTTCTTTGTCACTCACAAAGATAAAATACTAATTTTAAGTTCTCAAACCTTACAAGTTCAATAATTTTCATTTAAGAGTTTTATTTGCTCATTAAAAAATCAATTATTATATTGTTTAATTTTGTTTTCCTCATGGCTGCCTTTAAGTGTTGGAAAACAAACAAGGCATAGGTAACACCAAAGTCACACTATTGTTATTTGTTTTGCCGGCTACTGACCTTAGATGGGATGCACCGGCACTTAATCCCTTGACCCCCGACTCACCTTGAACCCGGCTCCACTGGCTTGAGCTTGCGTAGATTCCACGGAGCTATCGGCGGCAGCAAACGCATCCTCGGCTCCAAAATCGGCTGCTGAAACACGGGCGTCGATGGGCGTAGCGCCGTCAGGCGTGGCCGGGGCTATGGGCGTGGCAGAGATGCAATGTATCATGGCCAAAAGGACCAACAGAAAATGCACTTTCATATATTGCAGACTCATCTTCCTTTTCTTATTATTCGTAGAGAAGGGTAAATTACAAAACTTCGCTTATGCAACAAGTTAAGGTGATAACGTCCAGTTTGCAGTTGCCAGTTCCCCAAAAGCCAAAACCAAATCCAAAACCAGCTGCAAATCCCAGCTAGAGCTTCGATCCGAAGTCTGTCGAGTCCAAAATTCAACTGAATGGCCGCGTCTGCGCAACGATTTTATTGGTTTAACCCGACCACGAGAGTCGCCGGTTTGGACATTGAGCCACGAGCGTTTTGGCTTGGTTTGGGTTTCAGTTTGTGTTTGCAGCTCTGGTTTTTAGGGGGCATTCGGGGAGTAACGACTGACAGAGCCACTGCACGTATTGATTATAACGTAGAAGTGTACTTAAGTTTGAGCACTCACTGAGAATTTTCCCTATTAATATCTATTAAATTAAATGTCATTTTGGCATTTGATTTTTAACATTTATGTATATTTTTCTAAGGCAACTTCGATAAATTCCAAGTCGATGAAACACCACCTACAAGTTGCTAAAACCATCAAACATTTTTTCGACAGTGTAGCGTATTGATTGTAATGGTAATGACAAACAACAAACAGCACTAAAACGGTAACAATAACAACAAAAGGCGAAACCGGCAACTTGTTGCTGTCAACAAATGTTGCCGTCATTCTTTCGCAACAATGAGGAAGGAAACTCGGCTTACTCAGTTTACTCAGTTAGTTGGTCAATCGATGGTCGGCCCCCTTCCACCTTCCTTCATCAACGAATAGCCCCACACGATACACCCGTTGGTTGTGCAATTAATACTGCACACTGGAAAATAATTTTAAAGAAATTTTAATTATCATTATACCATTCTTTTTAATGTCAAAAAACAATTGACAGCTTTTCATCCTTCACCCTGCCCAAATCACTTTCACAAGGAACATCAAACAAACGGGTTGGTGATAGACTTTTCCTTTTTTTTTATCCCTTTTTCACTTCACTTTTAATTCGTTTTATTCTCTTTTATGCAAAATGAGCCCAACATCATCCAAGCAAGAAGCTACCGGCTCTGATTTATCGCAATCCCAGCAGGAGCTAATGTCGGCAAAGGGTCAGCAGGAGAATCGTGAGTTGACCAATAAGACTCGCCAGCGCCACTTGATGGCGGATATCCAGTTAGATAAGTTCAACAATGATGTCGTGACGATCATAAAAGACATGCATCAGAATGCGTCTAACTTTGTAAACAGGCATAAGAAATTTAAAGACCAAGAGAAATCCCAGCACCTGGGAGGGCATAAAATGAACGCCACTTATCAGGCACTGAACGAAGCCCGAGCCAAGGAGATGAAGAAATTCCAAGAGAAGGTGGACAATACAGATAAACAGCTTTCCCAACTGAAACTGGAGATGGAAAGGATGCAGCAGGAGCTGGAGGAGGCAGCCGTGGACCTTCTTTAGTCAGCGGACCACTCGATATCCGCAGGACCTTATAGAACAGATTATTTTCATATTGTATGACTTGCATTTATTATAATATAATATTTTTAATATGGAAATAAATGCCATGAAACATGAAATAAGTGATTTTCTTAATAGTGAAATACGAACCATTTTTAATTTTCAATTGGTAAATGACCAATGTTTCAGCCACAAGAGATATTTATTTGTGATGTATATAGTGATAGGAAGATTTTACATATCTGCTGCTCGGTAGCCAATATTTTTAGAACTCCTCGTCATAGAGTACCTCGTCTCCGATGGTTAAGACCAGAGTATCCTCATTATCGTCGTTATTGGTATCTTGGGCTGTGGGAGCATCTTGCGTATCCTGGGCATGAGGAACCGGTGAAGCCTCAGGAGCCGAGGCTCCCACTGGAGACGGAAGATTCGAAGCATCCGAAGCCGACTGGGGCATGCGATTTTTAATAACCACCAGACGTTTTTGTTTCAAATTGACAACGGTCTTGCAGGCCAGTAAGACCTTAATGTCGGTAAGCTGGTTGAAAAAATAATCCACCCGCATGTTAACCATGGCTGACTTAGTATTCTGATTCCGACGGTAGCCGGGGGCGAAGAAGTGAGTCCGCTCATAGTGAAGACTGGCCTCCGACTGCGAAGAATACTGGCGAGGGCAGTGCGGATGATGCTTTCTAACCTTCTTCACGTACTTCTCGCTGTACTCGTCTGGGAGAGAAGTTACTTTAACCCTTTAATATCACTTCGCATTAGAATATACCACTTACCCAAAGACATCAAGACCGGATTTGAGTTGTACATATTATTTTTCTGGCCGGGTTTCATCTTTTCTTTTTCCTTTTTATTTTTTAGGAATTTAGGAACATTTAAGTTATTCGACCAGTCAAGTCAAAATGAATTTTCTGACAGAGTCAATAAAAAAGGAAATCTTAGCTTTCCAGGGCTGAGGGATCGAAATTGACAAGGGCCTGTGTTAAAAGTGTGCCCCTTGGGGAAGGGGTTTTTCAAGTTGTTACTCTCTGATTTTTTTTCGTATGTGTATTAATTAATAGGGTCATTACCTAACAAGCTCGTTTATCAAAAAATTGTTGAGCTTTCGTTTCTCTTCCTCTTAACTTCGATAATTGATAAACAAAAAAAACTAAGAAATCTTAATAAAGACTATTGACAGAAATTTGCAAACTTAATAACAGCATTTTTGAATATTATTTGCTTCGATTTTAAGCTCTAGGTCTGTCAAAACAAGACGCACAGCCAAAAGAACGACTGTTTCGTGCTGCTATCGACCAACACTAACCACCCCTAACACTCGTTTAGCGATTTTGAGAAAATCTATTTTGGCCCAAATTTCGCATTTTTGATAAGGGGTACCATCATCAAAATTTTCAAAAATGGGCCAAAAATGAAGTTTCCCAGATTTGAATGCAAACCAATTGGGAATCATGGCAATCAAGTAACGAGCACTACGAGGTATTACATTCCTCATTTGGACCATTTTTGGCTGTGCTATGGTCAAAAAACTGATTTTTTATGCCCGAAATTATGCTACGTCTTTTGACAGCAGAAAGCACGGCCTAGTTGCCGTTTCTTAGCTCTAACTTTGACAAAAGCCGCATGGCTAAAGCAATGGCTGTTTTATGCAGCTAACTTTCGAAACTAAACACCCCTATACTTATTTTTTTTCGTTATTCTTCTGATTTTTTGGTGCGAGCTCTGTTTTAAGGGCTGAAAAATCAGGAAATCTATTTTTAAAAGAAATTTGCATTACTATGTTCGGGTGTTTAGCTCTAGCTCGGTCAAAACAAGGCGCACAGCCATAAGAACGACTGTTTCGTGCTGCTATCGACCAATACTAACAACCCCTATCACTCGATTTTCGATTTTGGGAAAGTCAATTTTGGCCCAAATTTCGCATTTTTGATAAGGGGTACCATCATCAAAATTTTCAAAAATGGGCCAAAAATGAAGTTTCCCAGATTTGAATGCAAACCAATTGGGAATCTTAGCAATGAAGTTACGAGCCCTACGAGGTATTACACTCCTCATTTGGACCATTTTTGGCTGTGATATGGCCAAAAAACAGATTTTTTTGTGCCCAAAATTATGCTACGTCTTTTGACAGCAGAGAGCCCGGCTTGTTACAGTTCCTTAGCTCTAACATTGTCAAAACAAGCCGCATGGCTAAAACAATGGTTATGCAGCTAACTACCGAAACTTAACAACCCTATACTTGCTTTTATCGTTTTTGTTCTGATTTTTTGGTGGGAGCTCTGTTTTGAGGGCTGAAAAATCAGGAGCCAACATTTTTCTCGGATTTTAGCTCTAGCTCGGTCAAAACAAGAGGCACAGCCAAAAGAACGACCGTTTTGTGCTGCTATCGACCAATACTAACAACCCCTATCACTCGATTTTCGATTTTGGGAAAGTCAATTTTGGCCCAAATTTCGCATTTTTGATAAGGGGTACCATCATCAAAATTTTCAAAAATGGGCCAAAAATGAAGTTTCCCAGATTTGAATGCAAATCACTTGGGAATCATGGCAATCAAGTTACGAGCCCTACGAGGTATTACATTCCCCAATTGGACCATTTTTGGCTGTGCTATGGCCAAAAAACTGTTTTTCTAGCGCCCAAAATCACGTATACGTACGTCGGTTGACAGTAGAGAGCCCGGCATTGTTGCAGTTTCTTAGCTCTAACATCGTAATAACAAGGCGCATGGCCAAACAGTATAAGTTTAGCACTTTCGTTTTTCGTTTTATCAATTTTCTCGCTGATTGGGTTTGTCTTTACTTAATTAAAAGTGTCGTTGAAGATTTATGCTGTGCCTTATCTATTCCTATCAATATCATTTGAGGCGAACACGCCCGATATCTTTACTGCTTTAATGTAATTGGGATTTGCCTGACGGCGTTTGCCAGCTGACGTAATCGGCTAAATATTTTCATTTCCTTATCAGTTTTGCTATTGTTTAGATGTAGAGACATTTATTTATATATCTAGAGCCGGGGTATAAGGTACATATATGCTTTATTGGAAACACACACACACACACACTTTCCTATGGTTTATTTACAGTGTTTGTTAAATAATAGCAACTAGTGATAGAATATTTCCAACAAATCGTAAAAAATACGTTAATCGTTAGATGTAAACAAAAAAAAAATGATATCGAGTAATGGATATGGTAAATATATGCATATGGAAAGCCGCTGCACGTCCGATATTTTGTACTCTCCTTCTTGATTCTCCTTCTTAATCATTGAGCATATTGCACAAATGTTATATGATCGAGTTATGCCCGATCAGTTGCCGAACTTTATGGACTTTTCCGGCTGGTGGGAGGAGCCGTGATTAAAGCTGGCGCTGCTCCGATTAGTCCCGTTCTTCAGGATCCCATTGGAACCCGACTCTCCATTCATTTTTCGCAGCGTTTCCCGCTTTCCTGTCGTTCTGTGATCCCCGTACTCCCCGATGGTCACTGTGCCCAATCGCAGGGTTCGCCTTTGCTGCTGACTTGTGGCTAATCCTGATCCGGATGATCCCAATCCAGTTCCTGACGGGGACCTCAGCTGAACTGCATCGTAGTCGGGCTGTGGCGTGACTGGTGGCCGGAAACCGCCCACACTGATGCTGGCACTGCGAATGGGCGACATCGGCTGCTTGACTTTGGCCAAGCTGCCGTTGCCCAGTCCACTCCCACTTCCATTTCCGTTCGTCGCTCCATTGGGGCTCATCAGCTTCAGCTGTTGGGGCGGCATCTGCTTTGGCTGGGGATTGGCGAACTGTGGTGGCTGCAAAATACAAATACAAGTTTTAACTACTGAGCTTTTGATTAGTTTTGAAGATTCTAAATCCATTTTCCAATTGCTAACGATTCTCAGAATAATGATTAATTTTTCACATAAAAAGATTAAAAGCTCAAATATGAAATTAAAAAAAAAAGATAAAACGTTTATTTGCCTTATCTGAGTCATGACTAAATATTTGGCTTAGCCCAATATGATTTTAATAAGAAAATTATATTTAAGTAAGTACCCTTTAAAGGCAAATCCCTATGTAAAAACTGAGAGATAACAATAAAGTCAGTTGGAATTCGAATTTAGTTTTATTGATAGATGACAGGTTTGGCGATTTTTGGTGGACACTCGGACACGGTTCATTCGCTTACCGGTGGCGGAAGTTCCGGCGATCCATTCCCATTCGTCGAACTTATTCCGTTCTGGGGCTGCAGGCGATTATTATTGCTGATCGTGCTCGTGTTGCTATTGCTATTGCTATTGATGTTGGTGCTGCTGCTCCTGTTGCTACTAAAGCCATTGCTATTGCTGGTATTCCGATAACAGCTCTCATCAGGCATAATCGAGGTGCGCTTTAGCGTTTCACCGCGTTCCTGCAATAACAAAAAAGCAAATGGAAAAATCCAAATTAGCAATGGATTTAGTTTTTAATATATATTGCATCCCGGGAATACCTGATAAGTGGACATGGTCACTAGGGGTCGACCCATGCTAACGGGTCGCATGGTGGGCATAAACTCTGATCCCTCCCCACCAACTCCTTCTCTTTTTTTTACGCGCAGCAAACTCATTTTCCGTTCACAGTGTGATCTACTCTCTAGAGAGTTCTTGCCAAGACTGGACAACTTCGGTGGCGCAGTTTGGTTCATCGCTCATCGGCCGACGCCTCTGATTAGATAAAGCCATTGAGGAGTAGTCACAGAACAGTCAACTCGAAAAATACCCAGTAACCCCACCTTTTTGTTTTTGGCCATTTGTTTGAACGCTTTTGTTTTGGTTTCCCTAAAAGTATTGCTCTTTTTTTCGCCCGCACAATGAGTCACCTCTCTCTTTTGGCTAAGTACGGAACTTTGAACAAAATTGGTTGGGAATTGCGACATCTTCCACTTGTTTGAGTGTCATCGATAACAATTAGACTGTCATCCAGCAAACGCAAGTATTTTATTGATTTTCGCGGAAATTAAGCTGACTTTGATTATGTGCCTTAAGTGACGGTGAAACTAATCATTTTAAATGCATTATAACTTTTATAACTTGTAATTCTTTTTTAATTACTAATCTATATTAGCTAAATGGTCACTGATCCTAACCATTACTCGTTATATGGCCGAAAAAATCTGTGGCGCTTATCGATCTAACCGATAAGATGCCATCGCTGAATGGGGCCCCGTAACAATTCATTATAATCAAGACTCCCCCCCTTGAAGCACTCAGTCCTCGAGTGGCCTGCTACTTGAGTTGTTGGTCTGTTGGGTAACTGCAACTATAAACAATGGGCTGAGAAAAGGGTGATAAGAAGGGGTTCCCAGCCACTGGCCCACGACAAGTGCAGTCTGTCGAGCTATGTAGCTCTCTTGACCTTTGCAAGTAGCCGACAATCGATAAGTCGCAGTCGATGTTGCTGCTGCGTTTTAGATGTTGCTGGTTGCTCACCTTGTGCTCGCTCTCATGAAACCCGTTCCTGAACATTCGCTGATGTGCCCGCTTGAATTCATCCATTAAAGCCGTATGCTGATCTCCACCAGCTCCGCTTGTTCCACCTGCTCCTCCACCACCGCCTCCTCCACCCAAATTGCTGATGCGTTCGCTGCCCTGCAATGTTGCAGCCACGCCAGCAATATTCGCCCGCTGGCGATGCGACACTTGGCCGCCGGAGCTGCGGTGGCCTCCGTTTCCATTTCCATTCCCATTGTGCCCCGCCAGCTGACGATCCACGTTTCCACTTCCATCTCGATCGCGATTGCTGCGCTGCTGCTGTTGCTGCTGCTGCTGCTGCTGCTTCTGCAATGATTCCAATTAGTTGATGGTGAAGCAATCTGTTGTTGTGCACCTTTAAAAATGTTACACTTAAAACCTGCTCTTTAGACTCGCTCGTGTGTGATAAGACATTGTTGATTGAATATTTTGAAAAGCTTTTACATTTGTTTAATTTAAAAGTGCTGATAAAAAACTAATATTATTTGATGCATACCAAAGTCAACTTTCTTATTTATTGTATTAAAAAAGTTGAAGACATACCTCTTTGCGCTTTTTGAGTTCCTCGGTTATGGCACTGGAGAGACTGCTTCCTACTGATCCGCCGGCACTAGCTCCTTCATTGATCGCCGGCGGCGGTGGAGCAGGTGCAGCGATAACTCGCTCTGATCCTGATCCTGGTCCCCCTGCTAGTCCTGGATGATAAACTGGCCTTAGGTGGCTTCGTTTCATGGTGGTTGCATTGCGGGATGGATTCGATTGCGATTGTTGACTGCGACCGGAAGTTCCACTAGCGGATGAACCGGAACCGGAAACGGTACTGCCACCGGAACTCGCTATGTAGGTGTTATTTATAGATGTTCCATTCTCCGTCAGCTTGATGATGGTCTTGTTCATCTGCTTGTGTACCTCGACACCCTGCGACCAGTTGGTATTTCCAGAGTTTAGGGCACCTCCTCCACCTGCAGATTCTTCCCTAACTGCTGTCAGTCGTTTGGACTTGGCGTCCGCCCAGCAAGGACTCTGATCTCCGGTCACCGAACTTGCGGAGCTATTGTAACCACTGGATTCCCCTGGAAACAGGTCACATCCGGCTGCCGTGCGAACCACCATGTCCAGTTTGCTGCTGCTTTTCATCACGGCCACGGCCTCGCTGAAGAGGACATCCGAGAAGTCGATGCTGTTGACGCTGAGGATTTGGTCACCAGGTCGTAGTCCGGCCTCTCGCGCTACGCTTCGTTCCTTGGTGAACTGGACAAAGATGCCCGGTTTCCACTCGGGACCCTTGCAAATGCCCAGTCCTAGTTTTGTCCTGGGAGCCACATGAAGGACCACACTGATGTCTCTGCTGGCGCTACGTCTCTCACCCTTGAAGGAACTCTCTGAGGGAGTACCACTTACGCTGGGCAACTTAACCACGCTCCAGGACAAACGCTCCTCTGCTTGGCTAAGATAAAAACAGCTTAGAACATGCTTGACGGACTGTGTTAAAGTTCACTTACTCCCTCACAGGCAGCATCCCTACGCCTCGCACTTTTAGGGTTACTCGATCCTGCCCAGCTACCAGTTGGATAAACTCCTTGTGCACGGCATCGTCTAGACGAAACCCATTGATCCGCAATATCTGGTCTCCAATCTGTGGGAGAAAGTAAAATGAAATTTCAAGACCAAGCCCTAGAATCCATCACGTACTGCTACGTGACTGGAGTCGTTACTGATCCAGTGGTGACCAACTGTCCTACTTACCCGCAGACCCTTTAGCTGTGCCTCTCCTCCGTGCTCTACGTGGGATACAAAGAATCCGGTGCCATGCTCCCGTCCTCCACGCACCGTGAATCCATAGGTGCTGCCCCTTTCCGGTCCGCCAACCAGAAGACGTCTTTGATGCGGTCTCACAAGGCGAAGAACCCGGAGGCGAGAGCTCGCCGGAATGGCGCACCACGAGGAGGCCGCCGTAGTCGTCAAGGTCATTACATCGCTGGACGCTGAACTGGTCGTCGATCCCTGCATGCTGCTGCTGCAATCCGTCGATGCCGAATTGGTTATCGATGCGGATGTGGATATCGTGGCCGAAGCTGCTGTCATCGTCATCATTTTGGTCTCAGCGCTCTTTCACAGGCAGCTGTAAGTAGGAAAGAAAGGAATATACATATAATAAATATATAAATATAGAAAACAAATCATTGAAAGTCAATAAATCCCTCGCTACGACATTTTCTATCATTCGAAAAACAGCCTTGAAGAGTTGCCAAAAAAGCCAGTTAAGTTGATTTCATGCGAAAGTTAAAGAAAGTGGGGAGTGTCTTCCAGTACCGTTCCTCGTACCGCTTCTGGAAAATAAAGTCCAACGTTGGCGACGTGAACAGCCTGGCAAGTAATGAACGAAGAAGAAGAAGAAGCAGAGGCAGAATGCAAGGCGAGACGAGACATATGTATGTACAAACATTCGTACAGATGTACATACATATCTGCATTCATACATAAATAAAGTGAGCAAAACTTGAACTTGCAATCGAAAATTTCCCGAATTGGGTCACACGCATCGGCAGAGGCAGTGCTGCTGGTGGTTTGTATACACTGGACAAAATTTTGATAGCATAAAGCAAACACACAGTTGAACTTAAAATGTAACTTATATTTTAGATATCTGAAGATTCTACGAGCTTTCAGTCTGTTGTAAAAACAGTATGCAGCAATGCTAAACTCTGTTTAAATAAATTTATGTACATTTTAGACCTTTTGTTTTTTTTTCAATGCATTCGTGGTGCTGGTGGCGCTCTTTTCAGTGGTGGTGCCTGCTTTCACGCACCACTGCCAGTTGGTAAGTTTGTAAGTTTGTAAGTTGGTAAGCCAGAGATCTGTGGCGATTTACATTCACTGACGCCGCCGTCGCATAATTTCACTTTTTCACGTAATTCTACGCTTCACTTGCAGCGGGACAAAATATACAAAAAAAAAAAAAAAACAACAACAACAACAACAACAAAAAAGGCGAAAGAAACTGGGGGAAAATTATAGAAATTTATTATTGAAATTATGCTGCCCCGCTGGGTTGCTGGGCCGTTCGGTCTCTGCATTTATGCACTTTGATTTAGAGGGAATCAGCTATTTGTTAGCTGCTACAGCAGCTGCCATATAAATCATTTAGCTCGCCAAAGTTCAACTCACTTACCAACGACCCGAAGACAATTTCAGGGGGGAAAGGTGGAGGTGACGCCAATCTGAACTGCCGAACTCGAATTGCCTCAGTTACCCACTTACTGCGCACCACTGACGCAAGCGGCAATTACTTGGATCAAAACATTTATAATTGCCCGCCGACTAATGGTGAAATATGAATCGGAATTTCAAATTGCAATCTGAATGGGAAAGATATAAATCATTCGATAATCGGGACGGGGAGCTGGTCTGGTTATGGAAAAGATTATGGTGCAGGAAAAGTGTGTCGAATGGAAAGATAATTGTAAAATATATAGAATTGGGTTATGTGAACAGGCGATCGAAGTAGTTATAAAATGTAATGGGTATACTTAACACACGCTTAACTAGTTGGCTCAGTGGCTTACTAATCGATCGATTTTCGAAATTATCTAAATTGCCTCATCGAATCGAAATGATTTCGTCATTTTTCAAGCTGTTACTAAACTAGGCTCTGGAATATGGATATGAAATGCTTTTACTTCGAAAAATTATCAAAATTACACAAAAACTAGCTCTGTCATCGAAACTAACTGATTTTTAATAACTTATTAATAATAATAAATCATTGAAAATTATTAAAAATCTTCAATTGGGCCATTAAAAGTAGATTGTTGCAGAATTTGTTATCTATAAGAATATGACAATATTGTACGAGAAATAAAATATTTAAAACTACAAAAGATATGTACTTTTAATTAAGATTTTTAGGTAGATAACTATTAAAACTAGAGGGTCGTTTTGCCAAGTACATAATTTCATATGTACTTTTTTATCTTCTAACTCAAATCGCTTCTCTAAACCTTGCTCACTATAAACCGACATTGACTTCGATTAACAACCATTGATAAAAATATGTTGCATTCAACACACATCCGCTGGCAATTTGGCATCCCAGCAATGCCACCGATTAACGACAATTATCGGCGGTTAAGTTCAGACCCAGACACAAATAACTCGGCTTTTATCTGGATAATGGAGGAGTTTCCCGACCTGAAAGACAAAGATCTCGTTTATCGATGCCGATGAAAAGCGGCAACATGCAACTAATAACTAACAACTAGCAACGTGCAAGCTGCAACTGGCAGACAACAACTTGCAACACCACTCCCTTTTCCTTTCGACAGTTAATAACAATAGAAAGAGAGTAATAATAATAATGATAATCTGTTTCAGTGCCCGCCACAAATTATTTGGCAGTTACAATTAAGTTTCGACAAACAACTGCAGCAGCACCAGCAAGAAAGCGTCAGCCAAAACAAAGCCAAAAAGGCCAACGTCTTTGACGGCCTTTCACCTGTTTGGAGGAAAAAGCAACTGCCGTACCGCTGGCCCCTCAAACCTCTCCATTTGACCCCCCGCTGACCCCTACAATTAGTTCTAATGAGTTGCTGTTGCTGTTGCTGCTGCTGTGGCATCTACAACTTCCTGTCACGCCTCAGATTTTCACCTTTCCCCGCGTTTTTATCTTTTCTTTTCCACCATGTTGACACTTTCCGTTCGGTTTCCGTTTGGCAATTGCTCAGCTCTGGCTAAGACTTTAATTGAAAAAGCCAAAAGCAAAAAAAAGAAGGCAAAATAAAAACAAGAGAGCAGTAAAAATAACAAGCCTTGACCACTGGCTGATTTTGATTTCCATACGAATTTCATGCTTGGCAATTCCTCCGAAATGTAGAAAGAAATTTTCTTGGTTTTTTGCTAAAAACAACAAGTAAAAATCTGTTTTTATAGCTTCGTTTTCGGTTGCTTCTTCTTAGGCAGCTAAAATGTAGTAATTATTTGTGGACATGACTTTCTCTGCATATATGATAATTTTCAGTTGTTCGCCGCCTGTCCAGCATCCAGTATGGGCTGTCTTGTTTTTGGATGCTCTTTTTTATATACATTTTCTTTGTGCCTTACCTTTTTTTTTTACCGGCTCACGTAGGCTTTACAGTGTGTTCTCCGCATTACATGTGCGTGACAAGCGCGTTAAGTGTTTTCCCATTCGGATCGAGATCGAGATTCGTTGGACTCGAATTAACAACGGGTTCTCTTTAAATTGATAATCACGCCCCGACTTTAGCTTTTTGTTTCAGTGTCAGTTCTTTGATTGCAGCTCGGAATTTCACTCGAAAATGTGGAGTACAATGTCGATTTCATTACCCCTGAGTCATGATCGGGGGAAAGTCGTTAGGGCTCGCTGAGCCATCGGGTTCTATGTGTCTCATGGTTGTCAACGCCTGTTGAATGATTTATAGGCTCATTTCGGCACACTTCTCTTCCATTAAATGTCTTAGGTAATAGCTAACGTGTAAGTTGAGTTAAGATCTTTGACCCTTTGAAATCTCAAAATGTATTTTACTCAGGGTTTCACCATCTGCAAATTGCAATAGTTTTGTGATATAATTACCAAAGACCGTCAGCTGAATTCAAGGGCAACTATGATTGACAAGCGATTCCGATTCGGCGTACACTTGGCTAATCTTTCAATCGGCATTTTCTTTTAGAGGGAGACATCCACAACAACCACTCCGTGTCATGTCGAATTCCCGGGCTGGCTCGTCAAAACTGATTTATCTCGTCGGCTTACGAAGTGGCGCGTTCGTTGCCTAAGTCTTTCGATTTGAAGATTTCAGCAACAAGAGAAACACAGATTAGTAGCTCCAACTGCGACTGCGACTGCTGCTGTTGCTGTTTTACCTTTAATTATGAGTTCATTGGGCATGATTTAATTGCTCACGTGTCGCAGACAAACGGAAAATGGAAATATTTGCACGTAGCATGCAGCATTTCTCCAGTGCTTTTCGAATCATTTTCATATTTGAATAGGCAGGAGCAGCAGCTGCTGAAGAAATTACAATAAATAAAAGAGAAATTTCTGTCGAATTTGTCGTCCGTTGGACACACACGTGTGCGCTTGAATGGCTTGTTGCATGTTGCATGCTGTTTGCTAGTGTAGCTTTAGCTCTTGCTGATGCGCACCTGTGCCCAGGCTTTTACTTCCGCCGCGGCAATCAGGCAAACGCACGACTGACAACGTGACAAATTGTCGATAATCTAAGCATCCTCTCCAGCAGCCCAGGCATTTTTCTGGTGAAAACTTCGCTTGCAGCTTATCGCCAAATTTGCAAGCAATGTCAAACGTGGGTTATGCCACCGAGGAGGATGCGCCATGGCCATAATCGTGATGCAGCGTCCCAGCAACTCCATAAATACCAAATGTTGCTGTCGTGCGCAAGGAAGCCACTGGCAACTTGCAACTGGCAACAGGCAACTTACAGCAGCTTGCCGCCCGGCTGGCTGGGAATCTGCTCCTTCGTCTGGAGAAAGCGCCTTGTGCACTTTTACTCTGGCTCATTTTAATTGCAGAACATTAACAACGATGTGTGGGGGTTAAAGGAAGGTGCCTGTGCCTGTGCCTGTGATGCCGCTGGCTTTCACCTTCAGCCAATTAAGTGCAGCTTATGCAACATCGGTAAAGGATTGCTTCACACATCGCACAAGCTGAAGGGCAAAGCTCCAAGTCTCACTGAATTAATTGGACGATTGAAAGCTTAGATCCTATTGGTAAGTAAGTCTTTAAATAAATTTAATCATAGGTAAAGTAAAAACTAACTAAAAACTAAACTAATCAATAAATACGATTTTTAATTAGGCATACAAGCTCGATAAATAACCCAGAAATTGCTTTTGCTATAGAAAAAATGGATCATAAATTGTATAAATAAATATTTTTGGTCATAACTTTGGTGAATTTTATGTGGCAGCTGATGCTGGGACTTAAACGCTTCGTGTGTGTGGCAATGGGACACAGCCAACAGCAGCAACATCATCAACATGAGACGCTAGTGAAACCGTCGGCTGGCAAAACAATTTAAATTTTGCGCTTCAAATCATTCAGAGTTTGATTGCGTGCAAGATGAGCATGGCATCGCTGCCTGCCTCTTCATTTGCCTGATTGCGTCAACTGGAAATTGGCAGTCACAGCAGCAACATCATCACCACCAACACCACCACCAACAGCAGCAGCAGCAATGCCAGCAACATCAGCAACACCAGCAACATTCCCTCCCAGCAGCTGCACAATAGATAAATGGCAGCATGGCTGGTGTTTACTTTTGCTGCCCACTGTTTTATTCGGCGGCGAAATGCAGAAACAGCAGCAACACTTGAAACAACCAGCAACATCATCAGCGGCAACCAGCAACAATCGCATCATCAAGCGATGCCGTTGTTGCTGCTATTGAACTTTTGCTATTTGGCCAAGATTCCCACACACCTGCTGCAGCATCGAGATGTTGTTGCTGGCGTTGGTGTTGCAGCTGTGGCTCTTGCTGTTGCTGCTGCTGCCACCCACTTGCAGCGTGTGAAACGTTGAACAACTTTTTGTCCAAGGCGTGACACAAAACTTTGTTTCAAGTACGTTTGCTGTACGTTCGGCCCTAAGGCAAAATGATGGGTGCCGCAAAAAAACAAAAACCAAAAACAAAAACAAAATAATAATAAAAGCAGAGGGAGTTGCAAAAGGGGTAAATGACCGCTGATGGCGGTAAAAATTGAATTGTTTTGCATAAATTGATGTTTCACCGTTGCCAGTTTTCAGTTTCGGTTGCAATTGTGTCTGTTTGGATTCGAGGGTGTTGGTTTTAATTGAAGTGCCGAGCTGCTCGGTTCCTACTCTATGCTACTGCACTGTCACAAAAAGGAGTCACTTAGAGTGTCACTTAATATTAAAATAACTACAAAAATAACTTATATTTTAATTTCTTATATCTACTAAAATATAGAGATAAAAAACTATCTGTAAAATCTATCATTGAGACAAATTAAGAAGTTATAACAAACCAAAAGTTAAGATTTCTTTGAATAAATAACTTTTTTTAATCTACATCACAGAGTCTCTGATTTCTTTATATAGTTTATTATTTTTAAAAATTATTATTTCCATAAATATTCATTACATACTTTTTTCCCGTGCAGCTGTATTTGATTTCCTAATAATAATGAATCTCTAACCAACTGAAAAGAGCCCACAATATTTCCCATTTGACTTTGTTTATTTACCTAATGAATATGACAAAATTAAGCTGACAATGGGAAGTTGATACGTTTGTATTGTAGTGATTTTTTCCCGGTGTACCCCTCTGCCCAAACCCTTGCTGGCCAAGTTGCCCACGCGAAACAGCTGCCCAAACTCAATGAAGGCGAAGGAGATTCAGATGTAGTAGATGGTGGCGAGGGGTAGGAGATGAGAGATTGGAGATGGAGCCACAGCTGGCGGCCCAGCTGCCACTTCTGGGTATTTTTTAGTGGGCGCAGGAGAGGATTGGCGGTGGAACAAACTGGATTGGATGGGCGCGGCTTGGCTAAAGCCATCTGCAGATCATCATCTTCTTGCCACAGCGAAAGTCGCAACGAAATCTAGTCGGGTAATTCTAGAGCGGCACAGGGCAATGGCCAGTTATACCCATTGCTACCCTGGATCTCTGGGG
Source organism: Drosophila eugracilis (assembly GCF_018153835.1). NCBI lineage: Eukaryota > Metazoa > Arthropoda > Insecta > Diptera > Drosophilidae > Drosophila > Drosophila eugracilis. Next base: position 51,611 of record NW_024573046.1, read on the forward strand.
AATTTAACTCTAAACACCTTCGTGATACTTCCTTACTTTTGGAATAAAATTATTATAATTTCCATGCTAAGAATCTCTTCTTTTGTCTTTCTCAAATTAGAATAAATATTTTAACCATTATTACAAAATCGTTGGCTGCTTTATAAAGAATTTATGCAAATCACTGTGTTGCGCTTGCAACCAGGAAAAATATTTGAATGCAACGGCATAACAATTATGCCCTAATTACCCTAGAAAAACAACAACTAAGCAAACGTTTACTTTTCGCTAATTTAGCAATGGCTGCTAGTGGGTTAAGTTGGCTAGCTAAAAGGCTTATCCTATTCCACAAATGCCAGTCTTTGTAGACCTGGTAGACTTTGTAGAAAACCCAACCAGTCCGAGAGTCGCCGCCAAATGTCCGTCCTTCTGTCTGTCCGCCAGGTCCGCCTGGCAAAAATGCCATCTGAGGCTAACTGGGCGGCGAGGCGAACTGGTTGCCCAGGCTGTTTGGTGCACAGAAAACATTTTCAATCGATATATTAAATTTGATAATATTAAATTTAGTTTAACGAGTAAAAACTATACTAAGTATAAATGAGTTTTAAAATCAGTCTGAAGTTCATTTAGATTATCGCAAGGTTAATAGGTATCCTTCATCGTTTTTGGTATATATTTCTTTGATATGAAAATGATGACAGATTAAAGTAATGATTCAAAATCAAAGTATTTCAATCCAAAAAATGGACATTTTCCATCAGCTTCATAAGGATTTTCTCCATGTGTGGTGCAGCTGGTGGTGTGCGGTGGCTTGAATTACAAAAGGAGCTGAGCCGAGCCGGGTTTCAAGTTAGCCTGGGCAGCCAAAGGCAGCCGGGGCAACTGTTTTTACCTCTTTGCTTTTTATTATAATTTCAATTTTGTGTATCTATGAGATACGCGCAACGTGAATTGGCATTTTCCATTTGGCAATTTGCATGTGCAATGCAATGCAATGCAATGCAATGCCTTGCAATGCGGGTCCCGAGATCCAAGATCCAAGATCCAAAGAGATCCCTGCCAAACAGTCCGGGTAATTAAAGCACCATTAACGCCCCATCATCATGGGAATCGTGTGGCATGGCTTGTCTTGACTTGCCTGCCTTGCAAATGCTGATGATGTGGATGATGATGGGTATTCACGATGACTATGACGATGACGAGGTGGCCAGGAAATGCAATTAACCGATTGGCCCACAAGCCGTGCTCATTCGAAAGTCGCCGTTTTGTGGGACTCTCTGTTTGTTGTTTGTTGTATGTTGTCCGAGTGTCCAAAGTGTGCCTGTTATTGTTATTGCTATTGCATTGCTGGTGTTTTTTTTTTTTTAATCCACCGCAGGCCCATTGGCCAGGTGCTCACCAGGTGAGTGCCAGTCTGCGGCTCGAGTGTCCAAATTGCTGGCGGGGATTGCATAAGCGGCCCAGCCAAGATGCAATGATCAATCAGTCGGCCCAATCAGTAAGCCAGTCCATCAATCATAACGAGGCCCTCACTCAATCGTTCAAGGAAACCGCTGCGTAAACGATTCTACGGGCGGTCTTCAAGATTCTCGTTTATCAGCCGCCAGGCTCTAAGTCTCTTGGCTTATATATTCTATTGACCAAAGTTTTTCAATCTCCTATAGCTTGAGTACAGTTTTCACTACCATTGGCCATGTTCGATTTTCAAATTAAGTTGAAAGGCAGTTAAGTTAGTTAACAGGATAAAGTTTGGTAGATTTTCTTCTGATTAAAGACCAATGAGAAGCGATATCCCTCTCATTAAAAAAGATTGATAACATACCTAAGAAGACTTAATGATACAAACTGGTAAATATATATTTCTTCGGTTATTATTTTGGACTACAAGACAGATTCGTGACTGATTCCGTCAGCAAGAACTTTCTTATTTTCATTACTCCAGATCTTTTCAGTGAACTTCAAAGTATTTAGAGCAAATCGAACACGAAGATACAGATACAGCAGCAATAATAGCAAGATCGTAAGGTAACAATAACTAACAGTTGAAGGCCGGACGACAATTAACGCATTATTTATTAATATCTGAAAATTGTGTCGCCCGTTAAGCGGTTTACAGATGACGGCTACCAAGACAACAAGTCTAACAATAACAGCAAAGCCATGGCATCAAATTACATGTCCAAAAGTTAACACAAATTGTTAAGAAGAGTACGCAGAATAAACGGGGGGTAAATGGCAAAATATTCATTTGATAATAATCAATTAAAAAGATCTTAGTTAATATGAAAAAATCACTATCTTCCTTAAGGTATCTACAACCTTTTAGCACTTTGACATTCTTAAGAACTTTTTGTTCCTAAAACGGTTCATAACATATTTTCTCGGTGTACTCCGTGGTGGTGCAATTTTCTTAGTTTATTTATTATTATTTTTTTACCTCATTTGCGGTGCGGGCGTCCCAAGAAGAAGAAAACAAAGCGGCTGAAGAATTCTCCACACGAAACCTGGCAATTAGAGCGCGGCAGCAATAACAACACTCGCACACGCTCGCAGAATTCTTGCTGAATCTCGAATCTCGAAATCGCAAAAAAACAAATAAAGTAAAAAAAAAAACCAGCGAAAAAACAAAGAGTCGCGCTGCACTTTACACTTTTGTGGCTTGAAGCGCTCAGGTGAGACAGGTGCAGCGTTTTGTTTGCCCGCGAGCACTTTCAGCACTTTCAGCTGGCCCCAAAATCGAAATAACACACTCCAAAAAAAAAAACAACCAAAATGCAAAAGCACGCGCGTTTCAAAATATATATGCTTTCAGGCCGGCAACTAATGCAGTTTCCTTGTTCTTTCGAGAAATATCAAGACGAAATATAGAACTTATTTAGTCTGAGGACGGTTAAGTTTTCCGCACTGACGACGTGAAGCTCGCGAAAGGCGACGACAAATTGAAGCGGCAAATAAATTGGAGCCGTCGTCAAAGTGACCGCGCAGCTGGGGAAGCGAAAGATACCAAAAAAAGGTTTAACAAAACCAGTTTTCCAGACGGCTAACGCTTTTTCACCGAGGCTGCCAGACGTTCGAATCGGTTACCAGTATTTCAAAGTTCACCATTTGGTGAGCTTTCTTGTGACTTCTTTTATTATGGAATTAAAAAGTCAAGTAAAGGAAAAGGAAAATGTTAAATAAATTATCAGTGCTGCTAATTAAAATCTCTTCAAACTATAAAAGAAGACGATTTGCTTTTAAATTTTCGCACTAACTATTCATGATCACCATTGCGACAAAAATCTGGCAACGCTGCTTATACCGTTATCACCAAAAGCTACAGTGTGACCATCACAATTACTAATGAAAATTTTTCGAAGTTTTAAATTAAAAGGCACACACAAATCGGATTGTTTAGTAAAGTTGCGAAAGCGTTGTGGAATCGTTTATTCTCATTCATGTTACAAATGCACTCTTGGAGAGTTTTAGTACTAGCCTAGCGCGATCGCGATCTTTTCTTCTTCTTACACATTCTGCGGGCCTCTGCAACTGCACTCTTCGCACTTACACTTACAAGTCAATATAAAGATATAGATTGAGAGAGAGAGTTGAGATGGGCAAGTAAATAACACAAGTACATGGTTCTCTATATATTATATATATATATATACTGTATACGACGAAGCGAAAATAAATGTATATGTGTATATATTTATATTTATAGTATATGTATAGATTTGTAGCGCTGTTGCTAATAGTTTTCACATATAAAAATGTTTCTTTTGTTAGACATTTACAACATTTATACCCAAGTGGTAACTATAATACATATAAGTACATTTATGTATATCAATATATAACTCTTTAGATCTTTAAATAGGCATATATGTAACTGTACGTAGCTGTTTGTATATGTAGGTATCGGTATCGGTATCATTATCATTATAGGTATTAGCTATTAGCTGGGCGCGGGACAAATCAATGGTGGGTCAGATTCAGAAAGATCATAATCTTTTCATATGATATTCCTGATCTGATCCCTGATATTATGTGGTATATGTATATATGTTGGGTGTTTTGGCGTGAAAATATAGGCTAGTAAGCTTTGATTTGATAGTGCAGCAAGGTGGCTAGAATTTGTTTGGTTATGTTGCATCGATATTTTTCATATTTTTTTTCTCTTAGGTACGCACACTGGTACAAAAGTATGCAAGTATTTTTTAAAGGCAGCGCGGGACTACTTGGACACACATATGTTTTTCTTTTAGTATAGGCTCTATGTGTATGCTTGTGTGATCTAATCGTTAATGGTGGTAATCGTGGATTAATGGGCGGCACTGATTTTGTGTTAGTTAACATTCGCTATAAGTTTACATAGGTTACACTCTTAATAAATATATTTATATTTATATTTATATATATATATATATATAATTTACTGATTTTTAGGGCGGGGCAGGTGCTCGCTGATACATCTTTACAATATTAGAAGTCGAAAAGTGCTGGGAGTGGGGCGTGTGGTTTTGGGGTGGAGCTAGAGGAGAGAAGGGGACGCTTAGTGGGGCCGGTGCGGGACTAAGTGTGAGAAAGTCTTGACTAAATTTAATGTACAGGACTACGTTGTCTACGCTTCTTCGTCATCTTCATCCTCTAATCGCAAGTTGATATCCTATATAACTGATATCCTTGCAATGCTTCGACGTTGTTGTACTTTCGATAGTTTTGCTTTTTGTGCTGGCATGTTGAGCTTTTACTTTGAAATGGTTTGCCTGCTGTGCTGGGGACTGCGGGCGAGAGGGACAGATGGAGAGTCTGCGATTGGTGTGGCCAACGTTGCATGTAAGGCTTTTAAACCATTTTTTAAGTTATTTTAAGATAGAAAATCGATTAGTGACAAAACTTTTTGTGAAAAACCTGCTTAATATTTGTTCTTCATTGATTCATTATGAATATTAATAGATCATGAAGATAATACTGATAGTGAGATTTCAATTAAAACAATCTTAAGAGGCATACTGCTTGCTTAAAGAAATCCATTTAGGCAACATTAACATACAGATTTGGTTAAAAAGAACTACAAAGTCTACCTTTTCACATTTCTAAGATTCAGCAACGCCTGTTAATACATGTGTGATATATAGTTGGCCGCACTAAAGCATTAACTCTCCATTGACAGACAGAGACAGATTTAGAGAGTGAGACAGAGAGAGCATGAGATGCAGACGTAGCTGTAAATTAGCCATTCGGGAGCGGGAGGAGGAGGAGGAGGAGAGTTATGGAGGACTTCTGGAAGGAGGAGGAAGGATCCTTTGGTAGGGGCAGGGGCTGCGCCTACAGATCAAAATAAAACTCAACAAGCATGGCCTAAAACTGGTTGACCTTCAGCTCGTTGCCCTGCAGCTGGACGAGGCGGAAGGCCTCGCGAATAGTTGGGGTCATCAGGAGCTTAAGGTTCTCCTCGGCCTCGCCGGGCAGGGAACGTAGTAGCTCCATTGATGCCACTACCAGCTGGGCGAGAGCAGCTCTCTTGTAATTGGAATCCTTGAGGATGCTGCTGGCTCGCTGCTGTTCAATTTCCGGTGAGATGGACTCCGCTTCCGAGGACTTGGCTTGTCGATTGGTATCGAACGGATTACTGCGGCATTTCGGCTGGAATTCACTTATCAACGTGGTCATTGTCACGTTCTCTTCCTCCTGCAGCTGGACGCACTTGCTGGGCGATGTGCTGCTACCGGAACCCGAACCGGATCCCGTATCCGTCATTTCAGCATCTCCATTACCGTTCAGAGATATGCACATGGGTTTGCTTTGCGGGTGGTGATGCAGCTGCGGTGGCTTCTGGCGCAGCTTACCCGAGCCGCTTTCGATCTCATGAAGGGCAGAGTTACTCAAGTATAGTTCACATACCAGATTCCATGCATCCTGCAGGCAGAATAAATACCGCACGAAGTTCTCCTTCTTCTTCACCGTAGTTGTATTCAGTCGTGAGCACGACTCAAGGATAAAGTTGAGATCCTCCGGCCCCAGATTGTACACGACAATGTCGTTGAGATGGGAGTCCACCAGTGCTATATAGTAGATCATCCACGAGGAGGTCATCTGTTTGTACAGATTTGCCGCGTACTCAATATTCGACACCTTCTGCATGAGGAACTTGAGGCCGGGTCGGGAATCGAACTCCAGGGCGGACATCAGGTACTGCTTAACGCATCGCAGCAGAATCTCCTTGGAGCGAAAATCCAGGTCATAGTCGTGACTGGGCGAAGCTGCAGAAGCGGCATAGTTGTCGAAAATGCATGTGGAAACAGCCTGGGGAACACACTTTAAACGCGACAGCAAAAGCTTGGCCACCAGCTGGAGCAGCATCTGGTTGGCCAGTAGACCCACCACGAGGTTCTTAAATGGTATCCGGATTACGAAGTTATCCAGATTCGAGTTGAAGCCATTGTTTAGCGGGTATAAAAGGAATGAATAGCTCCTGTCGTCGGACAACTTGCATTGCGAGGCACTGGGCGTGGTAGCCTGATTTTGACCCGGTTCCCGCTGATTGTCCGAGAGGAAGACTTGCTGCGCCAGAGCATAGATTCTAGCCAACTCCTCCAGGCTGCTGTCCCGCCGGGCAGCCACCTTAACATTAGCGCAATCTCCATAAAAACTATTGGATTTTTCGTGGAAAGCAAACGAAAGCTGTCGCAGTGGGGCAATCGTTACTGTGCAGGCGCGATGGATTGCTGAGCAGGCGATCATCCACTGGGATTCGTTAAACAGCATGCCTGTGGAGAGGATCACGTGTTTGAGGCAGGACACCGAGATCCTAGCAATCGCCTCCTGCGACTGAGCAGCACATTCGATTAGAACCAGTAGTAACTGTTTCAAGGCCAGCGTGGCCGAACCCGAGATTTTGGTGGGCGATTCTATAAGGTTCGATCCGCCTCCTACTCCGTTCTTCTGCTGCTCCTCGCTTGCTGAGCTGGAACTGCTGTCGTACTGCTGATTATAGCCACATCCTTGATCCTGGACAGGAGGCGATTGCTGTTGCTGTTCCCTTTCAATCCTTTCCGTTACAAACTTCAGCTTGGAGTACAGTAGGTTGTCTGCCGGGTGAACTATTTGTGCCAATCGCGTTTTTGTTCCTGCTCCCAGACGCCGCTGCTCTGGCACTGACTTCTCGATAAACTCCACCACCAGATCCGTGGTCATGCAGCAGCAGTGCTTGAAATTCTTCTCCACCAGCTGCCAAGAGGAGCCCGTCTTGTTGATGTACCGTAGCCAGTCTTGTATCATCGGCACCAGCAGGTGATTGATGCAATAGAAACCGAAATCGATGCCTGGACTGGCCAGAAGGTTCTTGAACAGCTTAAAGATCGTCTGAAGGATGGGCGCCTGGTGGGAATAGGGGCAGACGATCAGCGAGTTAGTTAGTCCATCGAGCAGCAGGAACCACACTTTGAGCACACCCGACGGCTTGTCCATCTCGTCAATCTTGACAATGGTGTCCTTATCGATATGCAGCGATCGGTAGGAGATCATGTACTGCTCATTCCGCGTCTGCAAGTAGTCGTTGCCGAAGTACGTGAAGTTCTCCATCGAACTGGGTATGTTCGCGTCGATTATGTGTGTGTAGGAAATGCCCTTGATCTTGTACGTAGAATGAAAGTTGGGGCACTTGGGCATACTGTGCATAAAACCCAATATGCTGGAGCAGCGCTCTAGGAAGCGGAGAGTTTCGTGGAGGAAGTCCGTAGGCCGGAAGGTGTTGTCCTCCTCTTGTTGGCCACCATTTGATCCAGTTCCTCCCGCTGCAGTTCCACTTCCACCATTACAGGCATTATTATTTCCTCCACCAGAGATCTCCAGGTAGGACAGCAAGCACAGGATACAGTCCAATCCCGCGTTGGCAAACACTAGCGTGTTGTCTGAGTCAAGGAACACCCGAAATATGTCAATGATGTTGCTCATGTTTAGCATCCGGCTACGGGCATTGCGTAGGGTTCCAAACAAAGGTCGCCATCCGGAACGGATCTCGGTTCGGTGCGCCTCCACCACTTCGTACAGACAGGCCACTATCTGATCCTGCACATCTACATCCGTGTCCATGCTTAGCAAATTCTCAAACGGCTTAAGCAAGGCTTCGTTAAAGTGAAAGTACGGCAGCTCCGACTGCTCCACCAAAAGAGCCGTGATGATGTCGTGGATGTACTCGATCGCCCGCTTCGAGATCATTCGATCGCGGTGGCAAGCAGCCTTAAAGTTGAAAATATTTCGAATAAGGAACGATAGTAATCGTTGAGAGAAAAAAAAATAAAAAAAATGAAGATGATGGAACGATAGTAATCGTTATGAAAGACACAAAAAAATAAAAAAAAATGGAGATGATAAACTTAAAAAATATATATAAGCCCCCTATTTTTTTCTTAAAAAATAATAGATTAAAAATAAACTATAATTATACAAACATAAATTTGGTAAAACACAAAAATTAAAGTGACAAGGTTGTACTCACATCCATTAGATGCGGACCTGTTATGGCCCAGACCTTGAGCACGTGCAGCAGCGGACGCGAGCTGCGAAATACCTTGAGCGTGACATCTCCAATCCTATGAAGGAGCAGGGACATGGGCAACGAATCCAGCTTCTTCCAGCCCTTGCTGGGCCACCAGATGCGACTGCCTTTGCGGGCAACCTGGCTTTTATATAGCTGCTCTCTCGAGGCGCGACACAGATGCTTAAGGAACTGGCACAGCGAGGGCAAACTTAGCCTTTCGGCTGCGTCTCCGAAAAGATTTTCCGCCTGATGAGACAATGCACAGAGTACCTTAGAAGTGTCGCTTTGACTTAGTAGCACCGTCTCATTCGTTCCAGAGTAGACCTTTAAAATGGAGGTGATGTTTGTATTAGGACTCTGCATAGGTGCCTGCAGGAAGCTGTACACATCCACACTGAAAGGAAGAAAAAATCAGCCTTTTTATTTATGAAAAAGATAACAAAATGAAGCCCATACCAGGTCTCGTCATCATCGATGGGTATGGAGGACAGGTTTAGCTTGTCCTGGGCATTGCCGTTGCTCAACTTCTCGCCCGTCTCTAAGTCGCGGCGACTGCTTCCCGGCGAGGCGGAAATGGCCGGGTTCTGCATGCTAAAGATCTCGTGCTCCAGCTGGCTGACATGCCGACAAACGGCGAAGATGCTCGGCCAGCAATCCGCACTATAACTGCCAAGGTTAAGTCCCCCGGTTAGTACTACGTCCATGGACATGGCCTGACTGGCGGAAATTCGCGGCCCGGATGTCTGGCAGACATTTGAAGCTAGCAGGTTCAGTATCTTACCAGCCAAATGCTGCAGATTTAAACTATTGCTGAGCGTGGCGGCCTAACAAAAATAATATATTATTAAAAAATTCCTAAGGATTACTATAAACTTCTCACCGAATGCAAGCCATCCAGGCACATGGCATACAGGGCCTCACCATTCGATTTATTTGCTTTGGCCTTCACTCTTAGGGTTCGCTTGGAGAGAGCCACCAGTTTGTTGGAGGCCGAACTGGTCTGCAAATCTCCTAAACCAGAACTCAGCACGATGACCATCGAATCCCAGCAACAGGTGAGCAAGCGGCGGCACAGCTTCTTGGCCGCTTCCCTGCGCTTGTCATGGAGCTGTTCTTCCTCCTTGTGCTTCACATTGGCTGTCTGCAGGCGCTGCCACTCAGATAGCATTTGGGTGGCACCTAGTCCACCGGCGTCGCACAGCATGTCGATAAGAGCACAGCGCGGACCCATCCCTTCCAGTTGCTGACGAGGCATGGCCTCCAGGACATTGCACACGGTTACCGATTGATAGAGCTCGCATAGCCAAGGCGAGGACAGATAGACGAGGACTCCAGTATTCTGAACAGAGGTCACAAACTGTTGCTCGGACATCGGCACCAGGATATCCTTGTGCGAAACGCCCTGGGCCACCTGTTCGTAGTATCCGGCTCGCATCAGCTGCAGGCTAAGCAGCAGAGAGGAGTAGATAGCTAGGTAAATCCCGTCCGCATTGATGGCGGTCAGGTTGTAGTCAAAGTCCGAGAAGTTCATGCTGTTCTCCTGACAAACGGCTGAGGCGAATTCTTGCATCGCTTCGTCCAGCTCCACGCAGCTACGCAGCCGCAAGAGTTTCGGTACTAAATCCTGCCTTAAAGCTCGGGCAAAATCCCGGGCATGTTGCCGGTCATTATCGCTATCGGTTCGAATGGGCATTACGGGCGCCTCAAGATGTGAGTATGGCCAGCGGTTCTCCACCCGAGATGTTTCATCGCTGGAGCTGCTAGGGTCATCGTCTTCAGGGCCTTCGGTGTCCCCGGAACCATTGGAAGCTGCATCTTGCTCGTGCGGCGGCTCACCTTCACTTTCTGATCCCGAAGAAGTCTCAAAAACATTCTGACGGAACTCCACGATGGCATCACGATAAGGAGCCGGCAGACGGGCCATGCTTTGGTAGGTCAGCGGGCCGGAGTAGTCCGCATCCTTGAGCAGGTCATGCCGTCCGTTGACTACCTGTACAATCTGGTCACTAATCATTGACTCGGTGAGTTCTCCGCTGCAAAGCACTTGCAGGCTGTCTAGCAGGGCCACCATGCACTCCACGCTCGCTTGCAGACTGGCCTCCGTGGCTGAGCCTACGCCACTGGCTCCATAAGCACATTCCTCCATGGCGTCCACCAAACTAGAGAAACACAATAAATACATCAATACAATACAATAAACATTGAAAATAAAGTAATACATTGTAAATTAATCTTAACTAAAAACTTACAGTCGGAATAACGCCATCTCATCGCTGCAGCCTTGGGCTGTGTTCTTGTCCACATATAAAATAACCGCCAAGTCGATTAGGCGCTCTGGACTCTTGAAGATCTCCCTTACGCATCGTAGTGGCTCTGTTCGATTTTGGGGAGCCGGCAGCAGAAGCATCCGATGGAATAGAGCCTCCAGCATGGGACGCAAAGAACCATGGGCACCGGCAATTCGAAGTAACTGAATGGCGGTCAAATAGACACAACGGGCCTGAGGACCATCCAAGCCCGGACCCGTGAAGAAGCCACGGGCCTCATTCTCTATCATGTGCAGGGCATCCCTAAAATAAATATTCTTAATAACGTTAAAATTCGAAAGATCTTTTTTCGTTTACTTGTAGGTGAATTTCTTGTCCAGATTGATCCTGCCGGGTGATCCTAGGGCCGCAGCCAATGTGGGACAAAACTTCTGCCAGAGAAACGATGTAAAGTGCGGATTCGCATGAACATTCCGGGGCAGGGCGGAGCTCAACGTAAGGATGCATTCGGTGAGGTACAACGAGCTGTGATTCTCGCATTTTTTGTTCGGCGAAGCATTCACATTGGGCTCCACCAGTCGGCTGCAGAGCCACTGCATCACCGGAATGACCTCGTTGTAGACGGCAGATGCTTGCGTCTGGGTCATTAGGCCAGCGGGCGCAGTCTTTTTAACTTCCTCGGCCTCCTCGATAAGGAAGGCGCAGAAGGTGCGTAGGCACTGGGAGGCGGCGGCCAAGGATGCAGCCTTAGTTGCACGCGAGCCCATCTCCCAGCACTCACCACATCTGGAGAGGATCTCGATAAGCAGGCGGCCGTTCAACGTGCAGGCGGGTGAACAGGCCATTGCCAGGAAGAGCCGAAGCACATTGACCACAGTGTCCTCGCTGCTCGTCGATGGCAGGATGCCATTGGTGGCCCTCAGCAGCTGCGATGGCAGCCACACGGAATCATCCTCCGGCTCAAGGCCGATATAGAAGCGCTCGTCCTTGATGACGCGCTATTGGGATAATAAAACAGGATTAAAAGGATTAGCAAAGGGTGGTAGATAAAAAACGATAATAGAAAAGAAGCAGATGAAAAAAGGAAGTTTAAATAAAATAAATGAACAAAGTGAAAGGATTATATGGGTGATAAAAAAAATAATAAAAAGGGATTAAAGGATTAATTAACCAAAATTAAAGTATGCGAAATGGTCAAAAGAAGATAAAGGATTACGAATAGAGAAAGAAAAATTTCATAAAAGTATGTAACTAAAATTAAAGGTCTTGTTAAGCAACTTGAAAATCAAATATATAATTTAAGCATGAGATGAAGGCAATTTTCTAAAAATACCCAAAGCAAAGGGCAAACAGCAAAGTGCAGGAGCAAGTCCGGAATTATTGATTACCATATTGTTAACCAGTCATAAACAAAAGTCACATCCGACCCCCTAGAATTCCCAGCAAATTAGCCTATTCCGCCCATTGCCCACAAATGCCCCAATGTCCCACATATGCCGTATGCCATATGCCATATGCCATCTCCCATGTTCCATATCCCATTTCCCATGTCCTTTGTCCAGTGTGTGCACAAGGAATGATAAATCCGCTTTGTGCGCCGGAAGTTCCGGCCGGAAAATGTGTGTCAGTCGTTGTTATGGCCATTGTTAGCCCCCATTTACCATTACCGCTCCCCCTCCCGATAATCGTCGTTTCCGGACGGTGCACTTACATGGAGGCCGTTGAGTCCCATCGTGATGAACTTGGGCCGCTTCGTATCCAGAGCCATCTGCAGGGCGGTAAAACAAACGGAGCGCAGCTCGTGCGACGGGTCCCGGTGGATTCCATGCTGTCGGTAGAGTTTATCTGCAGGGAGAATAAAATTTGGCCAATAATTAGGAGTTTTTCTTAGTAATATCATCGTATCTTATTATGTAAATAGCTCTACTTTTGATAATATTTATTATCTTGATTTTATTTGACGACATGAAATGAGTTTTTGTATGCCGTCTTTATCGTCCGCAAATGGTATTGTATTTATTTGCAGCGCATTTTTCTTGATAATTTACGTATTACATTGTCATTTTTATGTTTTTCTCTTTGTGTGCGAAAAGTTACAACCGGAATTAGTGGTAAGTCGTTGCGATTAACGGTTATCGCCATGGGCACATAAGTATGTATGTATGTAACTAATGCAGGCAGTAAAATCTCTTCTGATAAGCGGACGGAAATGGTATGGGGGATTCCCATGCTCATCCGCCGGCAAATCGTTGCCTGCTTTCCTGCAATGTTGAACGGGGAAACACCCACAAATGGTTGCCTACTTTTCTGCAACGCCAACGCACAAGAACACAAAGCCAGAAAATCAAAAGAAAGCACAGAAATGTGTTCGTATTATTGAAGGTTTTTGGTTACTCTCGACTTTGCCCTCAAAATGATATTATGTTTACTTTAACTTAGTCAATAATGGTTCAAATATGGAATGCCGTACCTCATTAAAATTGTAGTTTAATTCGTAGTATTTCTGCATTCATAGTTGAAAATGTATTTTTTTTTTACCTTTTTCTCACAATTTGATTAAGTTACCACTTATCGAAAATGCTAATTTAGGGTTCTCCTCATTTCCCTCCTAAAATGGCAGTAAAACCAATAATGGTTCGAATAAATAAAGTCATACCTCGTTGTAATCGTTATTAAATGCCCATGAATACTGTATTCACAGGTAAAAATCTTAATTTTTGGCCATTTTTAGCTGAATTTGTAGATGCTACTTAAACATTATCGAAAATTCTAAATTCTGTTTATACCAAATTTCAGCCCATAATAAAAGTCTTATGTTATGGATAGTTAGTAATTATTTCAGATGTGCGTCTTGTTTTGACAAAGTAATGATCAAAGAAATATTAATATATATTAAGTCAAACATATGCAGAAACCAAAATACTTCACACGATAAAGTCGAAGGGCATTGCACAAAGGAAGTAACGGTAAACAACAAACAGTGGGCCAGGCCCAGCAACAAAGAAGAGGGAGAACGAGTAAGGAAATGGCACTGTTCTTATTCGCCATCTCACTCTTTCTCACTTTCACTGTTCTAACAATAAATGTAATTCACACATATTGTGAAAAAATGGGAAACTTACCGTAAGCGATTTGCGCCGTTTGACGCAGCGCATTGTGTTTAGTTCCCGTTGACTCCTTGATGACGAGTAGAAAGAGGTCCTCCATATCGCCGCTCTCTTTCTAACACTTCTTCTGCTTGCGTGCGAGTGCTCGTGTGTGTGCGTGTGTACTGGCCAAAAGTTCCTTTGCTGGTGTGAGTGTTTTGTTGTTGCTGCTGCTTCAGGCAGTTTCGTTTGTTGTTGCTTCGCCCTTGCACGCCATCATTGGTAATAACAACAACAACTCAATTAACGCCTAAAAACGGTAGTAAAATCAATACAAACAAAAAATATAATAATTCAGTAATGGTAAAAACGGTTGTTTTGTATACGTATTTTTTATGTTGCCGCCATATGTATTCTCTTACTACACACACACACACACACACACACACATGCCATAGAGCTGCGATGTGTGTGTTTGTATTTGTGAGGTTTTCGCGTCACGTCACTTTTGCACTTTTCAAACTTTTGCACACACATTGCAATTGTGCACCTTCGAAAAGTTCAAACAGTGTGTATCCGTTTTCCTTGAAAAACTTTTTCCTACTTTCACACACTCACACAAACATACATATACAGGCGAACAATGCAGCAGGCATTGCAACGGTACTTTTTTCAATTAAATCCATATGTTAACACATTTTTGCAGGCCGATCAACACTTCTCACTGTGATTACTCATTGGGAATTACCATTTTTATACACGGATATGTCCATAACGCTTGGCAACGGTAAACAGCCACCACTTGTGGTTTTCTCTGCTGTTTTTCTACGGTTTTTCCAAACTTTCTTTTTGCTTTGTTCCGGGCCCAAAATGCGCTGCACTTGCCGTTGGATGCGACAAATGCTGTGTGACGCGTAAGGAAAGCACTTTCTCCATTTACGGCGGAGTGCGCATGGAGTACCGTTAGGCCCAAGTTTGCGCATGTCTGCATAACAGCTGTTCGATTGTACCGTTTATCGGTCAGCTGAAGGTTTAAAAAACCAGGGCGGTAGACTATGGTTCGCAGGATATAGCAATTCGACATAAAACTAAGTAGCAATATATTTATTACCAACTAAATTTAAAAATGCACGTGATTTATAAAAATATGACTGTCACAAAAGCTATTTATTTGAATGTATCAGTATTAACCAGAAAGCAGGCTGTGTTTTCTAACTTAAGTGAAAAATAAAACCAAAATCAACTGATTTGTTTTTTTTTTTAAATTGAGTTCAGCCAATTCAAAACAAAAAACTAAATGTATAACGTTATGTTATAAAGTTATTTAAATAAACCTTCTTTCTTGGTTTCGTATACTCCCAAAAACTTTATAAAAATAAGTACTATTGTCGTTAGACTTTGTGCGTAGCCCTGACAACCTTTAAGCTGCAGGTTTTATTTTGTTGACTTCTCGACAAATCAATAAAAAACCGAAGTTATAGTTCTCCATTCAAGACTTAGATTTGAACTAATATAATGGGCACTGAAAAATCAGTGGACTTTCCATATAATCAGTAAAGTCATACCTGCCCAAATCCGGATTAAAAAGCTCCAATTTAGATCCGTTAACACCATTCACCTGAACCTTTTCCACAGGTGGTTTCCTTTACAAGTTCTCTCTTTATCATTCTCTCTTTGTTTTGTTTTAAATGCCATTAATTATATTTCGCATTGATTTAAATAGTTTAACTGACAGTGTTAAATTAGGAGAGAAAAATAATAAACAGGATTCAGTTTCGTATATCAAAAACCATTCTTTGCTCTCATGACATAGAAGACTAAAAAGTGCAAGTGAAGATTCCTAATTCGCCTACTTCACGGGCTTCGACTTCCACAGGCCGTCGTTCAGGAAGTGATACGTCTCGATGCCGATGCCTTTGTTCTTCGCCAGGCTATAGGGAATAGAATGTGTAATTAATTTTCGAGTTTGCTTATGGGAGTAAGATATAAAGGTAAAGATAAGGTAAGATTCTTTACATATATAATGATAATAATCATAAATAAAATTAAATAATAATTAAAATATTATTAATCATATAAATAGGATGTTTGCATGTGCAACGGACCAATAACCTAAGTTGCCATCTTTCTGAAGGTACAGAAAGTTAAATAAGTAATCAGTACTCACTATAAAACTTATGAAGATGAAAATTACACATAGGGGAAAGATTGTTCAATGTGTAAGTGATAAACAAAAACTTAACCTATAGCTATTTTGAAGTTCAAATGTGTTGAATAGGAAGAACCGCCGAATTACATATATCATCACAGATTTATGAGTCGTAAGTTATTAGAAGCTAAACTATATATATTTATATATATATTTGCGGCACTTACATTTCCTCTGTGGATAGCGTGAGAAGTCCTATGGCCAAAGCGTGTTCCTTGCCCTCGGCCATGATGGCCACCACGGTGCTTTTCTCAGCCGGCGTCATGCAGGCGCCCGGCGACGTCAGGCCTGGACACATAACGTTTGCTCCGCTCAGGACAAAACGAATCGCGCCCTTATCAACCTGCTGCATAGTCACAAAGTAGGGGAACTTGTGCAGGAGCCGCAATGTGGGCATCCAGGGGCCATCGCGATGGCGGAAGAACACCTGTTCGCCGGCTCCGTTCAGCAGGAGTTCGATGTGGTCATGGCTGCAGAAGCGATGGGAAATCAATGGGGTTATATGCATACATATATACTAATACCATCCTACCACTTGGCGATGCGATACGAGTCCTTCTTGGGCAGGATCAAGTCAATGTGGGTCTCCAACTTCGGATATGCTTCCAGCAACTTGGCACGTATGCCTTTCTGGACCGACGACTTCAGCTGTTGGATGCTTGAAATGCTGTCCTTCTCCTCGAATCTGGGCAGATCAAATGAAAATGGTTAGTCTGAACCCGCCTAAAATACCGTGCTATACGTACTTTTTGAACATTTTGCACGATTTCTTAGCCTTTTTTTTTGCAGCTGATGCGAACGAATGAGGCAGTGTGACCAGTCGATCCCGGGAAAGAAAAACCAACTATCGCAAAGAGATGCTGTGTATCGATATATATCAAACTGTAGAAACATTTTCATTGTTATTTATCACAATTAAAATATAATACAACAAATATTTAAAATTTGCCAATAATAAATTTAATCGCCTGTTGCCAAACCGTGCCATAGGCCTTGGAATTACAATTTCAAAAACGATAGCCTGCGTCAAAAATCGATAGGCCAGAAATCGACAGAACGAAAACATTGTTGTATCAACAACATCGTTCAAGTTAAAGTATATATATTTTTGAAAAAATATATTTTTTAAGCGAAATCGCATGACCGGAGATTCCGAAAACTACACCACAAGAAATGAGCCTACCGGAAGAGCTGGGTGAGTGTTAACCAACAGGACACTAATGGTTGTTGATGGCTGATCAATTGGAATCGCATGTGTTTTGCTTCTTACAGAAAAGACGCCTTTGGCGGTTCTCCATGGGTTCATCAAAGCCGTGGATGACGGCACCATACGTAGTGAGCTGGCTGAAGATTGCATCTTAAACTTCTACAGCCGAAATGTGCGTGGCCCCAAGGCCATTACTGGTTTTTTGAGGACCCAGGTGACAAATCGTTATCAGCACGAGGGATTCGCGGAGGCAGCGCCACCTACAATTGGCACCGAAATTCTCCTGGCAGAGCGTTTCGGCAGATCCTTCGATCGGGAACGTCGCCGTATCTACGAGGCAAAGGAACAAGAGAAGTCCACCACATTGCATCTTCGACCCGAGAGCGATGACGAGGAAGTATCTGAAGAATTTCCCATATCGTACATCACGCCTCCTCGTGCTTCAAGCTACCCCATGAACACTCTAAAATTTGTAGAGTCCATTGGTCTGTTAAAATCTCTTGGAGGACCCCTCTTTGGCGGCATAGACTTGGGCGAATCCTGCATGGTTCACCTGACTTTGGGCTATCGGAGCACTAATCCGGCCGGTCGTCAAATGCCTGCCATCGAGATTTGCCTGGCTGTTTACGATCGGGGTCTCACAAGCCTCAACCGATCTACTTTAGTAGCTTCACAACCTACTTCCTTTCTACGACGCGGCGGTGACCGCTTTAATCCCACAACAGATGACGAGGGTGACGAGACTTCATTGCCACCACTATCAAGACGCGGAGTCCGCCGTACTTTGTTTACAGAGGAGAACGCTGAAGGCGAGGGAGCAGAAGATGCTGATCCCGTTCCCGTTTCTGATACCGATTCCGATGTCGATCGCGTGGTGGAGCAAGAGCAAACAACTCGACTGCCAGAGGGAACACATCAAGAGGAGGCCAACACACCCATAGAAAGTCCCAGGACTACGAAAATCTCCAATTCCATCGGCTATACACCAAGGAAACGTTTTCAAGCGACCAGTGGCAACGAAGTGCCACCCAAACGCACTCCGGCAGCCCAACGTATGCGCTTCTAGACCTGCAATCTATAATTGACAGATATTTAGACAGGTTTAGTCCCTAGTCGCTTTTCCAAATCTTCGTAGCACAATTATCTTTTAGGCTTTTAGAGGATACCCCTACAAATTTCCGTAATTATTTGAAGAAGACTGACTGCACCCGTTTTGGTCCAGCTATCAGGGACCCCGCGTTGCGCTAGGCTAATCCCAAATATGTATTGTATTACATAATAACCTGTATTTATTTGTGTATTAAAGTTCAATGTTAATTAAAGAAGATTGAATTCTTTTTTTCATTCCACTTTCATGTTTATGGTCCTAATGAATTTTATACATACATATATATTTCTGCTTAACAAATCGCAAATGAATTACTGAATCGCGAATTTAGACTTAAAATAAGAGACAAACTTATAAAATTAGCGGAGTCAATCAAATGCCCTTTGTTTGGAAATTGGATCTCTGAAACTTTTCTACACTTAAAACTAGAAGTGCTATATAGTAGTAGCGTTAGCTTATTAATAAGTTTATAATATCGATCATAATTTTTTGTATTTTCTTATTTCGTATTAACAGAATGTAAGAGGTACTTTAATGTTCTACCGTAAGTGCATCTGGCTTAAAATTTCGATTTTAAACGTTATAAATCCGAGAAATTTTTCTTCTAAGTGTACGGTTTCAGAACGAGAGCCAGAAAACTTGCATTTGCCCATCAGTCCAACTTAAAATTTGGAAGACAGCGGTTCAGTTGAAAAATACTTGGAAGTAATTAAAAGCGAGATGGATATGGCGTCTATGCAATTCGAGGCTATAAACTTATATCATCAAGCCTTGCATATTGAAAAACTTTTTGTACTTTTGCTTATACTTCAATCCGTCAATCTACTGATTCTATATCTAAACTATGATTAAACACGTCAAATCGGTGAAGGATCGGTGCTTATCTAAGGCTCGTGGAAGACAGAAACGCCCTGGTATTGCCAAAACGGAGGAACAATATCCCCAACAAGCTATTTCCATCGAAGGAGGAGTAAAATCTACGATGTCTTAATGTAATATTAATTTGTAATTTGCAAATAAATTTAAAATTTTTAACAGCAGTGAATAGAAATTTCTTAAAGGTCGAGGGAAGGTTTCACCTGGCAATTAGATCGGAATTCAGTTTTCTTTTCTTATACAGAAAAAATTGTTTTATGAATACACGAATATGCTGGAAATACTATTTAATAAATACATTTTTTAATGAATAAATGTTTTTTTAAAATATTTTTGGAGTTAGTAGCGCTATTCGGGTAAAATGTTCGTTACATGCCTTTGACGATCTACATTACTTTAGCCGAGCTTTAAACCTTTCAAGAGTGTGTCTTGGCTTGGCCGAAACTGTTCCCAGTAAATTGTTTAATTTGAAATGTATGGGAAAGTATAATAGCTATAAAATTCTGTTATAAAAACTGGCTACAATCTTAAGTAAATATCTAAGATTAAAAAACATTTAAAATAGTAAATATAAAATCTCAAAAAGTAGCATAAAACTATTTTTTAGCTTAGTTTTTGCATTTAATTTGCTCAGTGTTTTTAAATATTATTATTATTATTTTTTTTTTTAAATATTTCGCTATATATTTGCCTACTCATGTAATTAATCTAATAAATTTAGGAAAGAAAATCCTGGCAACTTGAGACGTAATAAATAAAAGGCCATTGAAATGTTAGCCATCGATGCCTTCATAAGTAATGCCTGGCACACTATATATGCTATACTATATAGCCGGCTAATACCATCAGAGATCAGACATCGAAGAACCTAATAAATCGTCGCTCCTGTTGTCGTCGCTCTCAAGTGGGTGGGTGGTTCTATTCGGCAGGTCTATTTCCGTACCGCCGGGGGGGAAAAAATTGGATGGAAAAATAGAAAGAAAATCCATTTTGATTAAAACGGTATGCCTGGGCGGGAAAAATCGTAAGCAGGGGGTGGTACACTGGGTGGTTCGCATTAAGACATCAAATAGACAACAAAGTGCCGGGGTCTGGGTTGTCTGTGTACATGTGTAGTCTCTGGACCCGGCCAAACCTCGACAGCAGTTGGAATCGTTAAGCCAGCCAAGTGGAAAGTGGAAAAGGCAGCCTCCTCCACCTGCATCGCCTGCTCTCTGGTGCTTGAAATTAGATTTCTGCCGTTGGCCAGCATTCGTTACGAGGTTTACTGCGGCACACGCTCTCCAGTTTGCCAGTTATACGAATCAGATACACTTTTGAAAAATATATCTTCACAACTATGTATAAAAAAGAAATCCTTAAAATAAATCCAAGAAGTTTTTAAGAGTCCTTTACAAGCTCTTTAAGTTCTTGTCTCTACACTTAACTTAAACAAAAACTGAAACTTTAAAATATCAAAATATAAATTCCACTTTTCAAAAACTTATTTTCACAGTGTAGTTTAGAAGAAGAGCTGAGTTAAGCCTGGCAAATCCTTGGGTTAGCTACAGCTGATTTATGTTTGGAGCCCTGCAACGTCACGAAGGTGGGGAGTCGATGTTTACGAGCGGATTAAGTTTGGCCTTTCAAACAAATTCCATTTAAATTTAATGAGCCCAGAGATTACATCACCGAAAGGGAGACGAAATGAAGGATGCCCAGCGTCAGTGGGATGCATTTTTAATTGAAATATGTCGCCACGATCCAGACACTATTTGACAATCCATCAGGTCGTCAATCGGATATATATATATATATCACAATCTCCGAATTCTATCTACTTAAGGCAAGCGTCTTCTAATTTATGCCGCCTTGTCCTCAATTAGTTGCAACTGCAGCAGCAACATCAGCGGCTGTTTGCCCCCGGGAATTCGTTAGCTAAGAAGAGTGAGGGAGGTGGGGGAAAGATATTTTATATGTAGCAACTTCTCCACTTACAGTTACACGACAAACCCAAAACTATCCGTCTAGCATTACACGATACTTAACCGCCGCTTATTTATGTCCCTGTCATCGCCTCTCAGCTGCTTCGCCGCCTTCTCCTCCAGAAGTTTCTCATCTTTGTGGAGCATTCCCCAATCCTCCCTCCATCCCTCTCCATCTTATATGAACATGCAAAATTCAAAAGCCTAGGGCATAGTTTTGGTTAATTGAAACCTGTTGTAAATCACAAATCATATTGACGTCTGATGTTCCTTCCCTCCCAAAAAGAAACAGATATAGAAACTGAAACTGCAGCAGATGTCGTCGGTTTTTCATAATTTTCCGTTGGGGAAAAAGCTTTTGGTGGGACGGGTGCTGGATGGGGATCTTGTAGAGCTATGAGAACTTATTCGAAGATAGATCTTTGCAAGTGCTAAAGTGGCATCTGCTAAGTTTTTAAAGAACTCAGATCGGGGCTCTCCAGAAAGTAAGTTCAGGTTCTTAACATTTCTAAAGTTCTTTGAGTAAGTAAAGGTTTCAAAAAAGATAACCCATATGACACAATCTCTGTATAAGACACAAAACCCAACAGATTGGAATTTCTACACTCTCAGAAACTGCCTAACCAAAAACCCATTTGTCCTAACCATTCAACCCCATCATAACCTCCTCCGTTAACCCATGAAAGTCTCGTTTGGTCGAGGAAAGCACTTCCAGTCCATAAACTTTGCCCTCAAACAGAATTTTAAGTTGATTTCGCTTGATTACTTCATTTTCGGGGAACAACAGCATTAGCGAAAGTAACAAACTAATGGTGAAAATATTGCAATTGCTTTTGCGACAAGTGCGCATTTCCCCCCCTATTTCTACCCCCCCCAACTTCTATACAGATATATGTGACACATCTTCCCGGCTGCTATTGTCCATTTCCGATTGTCGAGGGTGTCATTTGGTAATTGTTACAAGCTGCCGCATATTTGGACAAGCAACTCGCAGCACTCGAAAACAAACAAATGACTCGAGAGACTCAAGAGTGGATTCGAGTCAATGGGATTGGGATTTGGGTTTGGGTTTGCTATTGGGAACCACCCTCGTTTACTGGTTACTGGTTTCTACTGGTGGTGGCTCAACAACGCCCAGCCTCTTGTTTGTAAGCGGATACGGAGTGTAGTAGCTCAGGACTCAGGACTTAGGACCACGACCCCAGACCTCGGTAAATGTCATTAGTTTACAGTTGTCTGATTTCCATCCTCGAGCCTGGAGAATGTTGTGATCGATGATGACATCTCCATCCGACCATCTCCAACCCGAAGCCTTGTTGATAATGATGTTGATTCGGTTTTGTGGATCTATCCGAAAAGGGGATGTATATCAACATATGGCAAGATGATCCCAAAGAGATTACGTACAGCGAATCATTATCAACTGATTCTGAATCGATTCGGGATGTAGTTTTGGTTAGAATAAGGAAAAAGAGTTTAGGAATACAAAGAGAAGAAGATCTTCAATAGAAGGCATTTATGCGTAGTAGCTAAGGCTAAGATATGAAATTGTTTTTTACTACATTTGAATTTTCCAATTTTTCACTAAACTTAAGAATATTATTTTCCTCAAACTGTCTAAATGAATAGCTAATTGCATTGGATATAGTCTCTCCCCAAAAGGAATCCTCGATTCCGGCGGCCAATTCCCAGACAACTAATTAATGTCAGTCGTCTGGGAATGCCTAATTCTCAGCCAGAGTCGGAGTTTTCGTAACCCCACGGACCTGGAACTGGTTCAGCGCAGCGGCGTCGTAACTCAAAAAGCACTTAACCCATAAAAGTGAAATAATTCGGTGGAATAACAAACGCACTTAACAAATTACAGATGTGAAAATTTCATTTTCAGTTTCCAACCTCCGTCCTTCCTTCCTTCCTGCCTGCCTGCTTGCTCTTTCTGCGTTCCACAAGGGGGATGTTCATCCCCTTTCGATTCACCCACAGGCTGACGCCCTCTGCATTCCACAAATTAGAAAATGATTAATGGACTCAACCGGTTGCACAGCTCATTCCCTGGCTTTGCCCCGGCTATATTCCCCCCCCTCCGGCACCATCAGGATTTTATCCACTCCGTGGTGGCGCCGTCGTGGTCACATCCTTGCCAAAGGAGCATCCTTGCTACCAGTCAAAAAAACAGGAGGAACAGTGCGTCTGGCACACTTCAGCATAAAATAGCACTCGAGAGAATCAAATGGCTGGGGATGGGTGCACTTGGAGAAAAGCAATCGATAAAGAGAGAACAATTTACAGAAAAGAATGAAAGAAATGCCTTTGCAGTGCAAATAATTTTGTTAAAAATAAGAGAAATGTTATTTTTATACATTAATATTAAAAATATTATTAAGTGTATAAAATTTACATGGACTTTTCTCTCAGTGAACTGGGCACCCTGCTGGTTTTCGTCCTGCTGCCGCAGGAGTCGCGTTAAAATCACTCTTCCGTTTCGGGCAGAGGCTGCTGGTTCTGGATGGATGGAGGGGGATTTTGAGCCACCCCCGACCCTTCGGGAGGGGTGTGTTTGTTGTCATTTATTGCTGTTGTCCTGGCCTCCTCCTCCTCATCCTTCTTCCGGCCGCCTCTCCTGTTTTGTGTGATTTTTTTCTGGGGTCACGCTTTGCTCTTTTGATCACTTCCACAACCAGCACCAGTACATCCTGGCCGTGAATCAAATTACACTTTAAATCCTTGATTTTAATCTGAAGGGGCTGACAAATGGATTTTTATGTCAATTTTCCCGACAAAGGGCTAAGCAATTGAATTTCGCATTCTGACATAACCCCAGGGGTGGTGTTTGGCATGGGGCCAGAGGGGGTGGAGGGTGTTGTTTTTATCTATGTAGCAGATATCCGCAGGATGAGTTTTAGGCAGCGGAAGGAAGCAATCTGTGGGCGTTGTCTCTGTGGGGCGGCTTTTTAATCTCTGATTGGATTGCCGAGCTGTTGATGCCTAATGTTGATGTTTATGAGGTTGCGCATTTTCCGACACTTTTCAGCCCACCCACCCATCGCCTTTGGAAATCCTCTGAATTCTTTCCCAATTAGTGAATAAACAAATTAAACACCGTTCTTAATTTGGCATGATAGAGAAGACCTTTTCCAATATTAAATCTTTGCTAAGTTCTAGAAGAAACCAATATAAAATTCAAGAAATTAAAAGACATGACTCATGGCCAACACAAAGTCAGCTTTATTGTTAGACTTACGACTGGCGCAAGTTGGAAAAGTTAACCGGTTTTGGCCAACTTCATTCGCCATCGTAAAGTGCAAATGCAAATCCTTATTGGCAGAAATCTGGCGATCTTGTGGGCGCTCGATAATTAGCCATGCCTGTCACAAAGATACACCCTCTTCGATCTCTGGGATATCAGTGGTAGCGGGAAGTTGGAATGGTAATGGGAATGAGAGTGGGCATGGGAATGGGAGTAGGAGTAGGAGTGAGAATGGAAAAGGAAAAGGTGGGACAGTGTCATAAAAATTTATAATAACAATATTTCAATGTCGCAGCGGGACATCATTGTTGCCATGTTAACGCTTATTTTTTGTTTACATTTTTATAATTTCCAGCGCGTTGCTGTTGCTGCTGCTGTGGCTTAAAAAGCCAAAAACTTTGAAAACCGACACACAAAAGCGAATCGAGAAATAAGGTACCATACAGAATATGGCAGACAAAAGGAATTTCGCGGTATTTTCACGCTTGATGCAACAGCCAAACAAAAATCGGGGATCGCGGAATCGCGGAATCGGGAACCAGGATCTCTAGATCTCGGGATCAGGAATGGTGGCTGCTCTGGTTTTGGGTTTCATTCAAAGGAAACCCTTCGCTCTGAACTTGCCCGCACTTCACCCCTTTTGGCCAACTCCGGATTAAAATGATAACAAGACTTCAGCGACCAGCTTTTGTTTCAGGCACTGTGAAAAATGTTTCCATTCAGGGAATATTTTGTAAATCAGCTTAGAAACACTATCAATTGACAAGGACTATAGAATTTTGTTAAGTGTAGAAAGAGGTTCCCATTGTTCTTCTCCCTCCCGTATAAAAAAATAAACTCGGCACCTGCCTGATTCGCCCGTTCGCTTCCCTTTTGCTCAAACTTCTGTCTTTTTGCTGACTTCAATTCTGTTTTTACGCTTGAGTTTCTCGGGACTGTTTCAATTTGGCCCTGAAAGGAGCATGTTTGTAATCGCATCAGGCTCGGGAAATGCAATGATCTATATGAAAGATACGCAGCCGAGCGGTCATTTTTGAGATTTTAAAAATTTTTAGCCGCCTTTGTGATTGTGAACTAAAATGAAAAGTTAACCATTGGTTTATCTTAGCTTAGATTTAATCCTATTTACTTATAAATATTACTTATTTTAATAGCTAATAAGCAATTTCATTTAAACGAGACTGTTTTGCATCATTAAATATCCCCATGGAGGACTCCCAAGGCGATCAGTTTCTTTCAATTATGATCATTTAAATGGAGATTCTCGAAATGCCCCAAGAACCGACCAACCTACCGACCGACCACCCATTCAACCATTCGTTGGCGTAGATTTAACGATCCTCTGGCGATCATCATCCCGCAATATACAGAACACACTATAACTTTATACTATAGAATATAACGCACAACACGACACACGAATGTTGGCCAACAACTCAATTGGGTTTTCGGATTTTATGGCTTCATCTGCGACTGGCTTTATGGGGCATAATTAAAAGTTTATGGTTAACGCCGCCCATCCCAGGCCGAGGGGATCCCAGATCCCAAAAGGGAGATCCCATCCAATGGCGCCCGTTTCATCCATAAAATCCGGCATTAAATCTGCACAAACATTTGACTAAGACAAAAAAAGTCATTGGTCGGCACTGTGACTAAGGACTGATATAAAGATTATCTTTATGGATCGTGTTGCCGTTTAGTTTAATTCGCTTCAGTTCACATTCAAATCGATTCGATTCAATCTCATCCGATCAGCGATCATTTCTCTGCAGGGGTTATGCCATACACAGAGGGAAAACTAATAAGTAGTTTACGAAGATCATTCAATGAAATATTCCAGCTTTGCTGTACATATAATTTTCTGATTTCTACAAACGAATAAATATTTCCTTTCTCCTTACGTTTCTTTCAGTGTAAGAATATTTTCGGCTACGTTGTGTGTAATAAAATCTGCATAAATCATCTCCAGATGGGATTGAACTCGTTCTGCCCGTTTCGATCTTTCGATATCTTTGGCTTTCGTTGGATCTGTGGTCTGTGACCTCTTTGGGATCGGCGATCGCCTAATGAGGGCGTTGCCAATATGTCAATTTGAGCATCCAGCAATAAGCGCAGTTCGTTCCGCTCAAAAACCACCAAGTTTTTTTAGTCCACGATATGATAAATGAGTAGCGCGTGCCCCCAAAAAGCCGATCTTCATCTTTAAGCCGGGGTCATCGTCGGTGGTGGCTACCTGTATTTGTGGTTCACGTTCACCAGGTGCTAGTTTGATGCATGGACCACCATCAATTAGGGGCGCAATTGATTTTCGCCGTCTCAAATTGATGGACGCCTATTTGTTTGGGTTCAACGTAGCTGTATATATATTTTATCTTATATCCCATATCCTCGGTTAGCAGATCTCTTGATGGATAACGCGCATTAGGGCCACCTTGACATAATGGCCTTTTGAAGATGACACGCCCTAGGGCAGGAGATCTAGGCGATCCAAGCCGATCCGATCCTATACCATCTGTAACTCCATTCCCCTGGTTGGATCTCTTTTGGTTTTTCCCTTTTCTTTTTCATTTCCTTTATTTTGCAGATCTTTTTGCGCCCCATTCATCAGCGCATTTCCGCTTTTAATTATTGCCACGTCGCATTTGCCGCTGGAATGACATGCAACCAAATTGCCGGCGATAAATTTTGCCCACATTTCAGCACACAGTCCGGGGAAAATTGCAGAAAAATACAAGCAGCGTGAAAAGCATCGGCAGCACGAACATTTTTTTTTTGTACAGAAACTGCGGGAAATTAAAGTTTATAGAGTCTCTATATAAAGAAAGATTTTCTAACCATATTCTCAGGTTATATTTTTCATAGCAACTGATTAGATAATAAGTTAGAAGAAGAGTATATCTTAAAATGTGTATTTTTCAAAATTAAATACAAGTTCAAACTCTTTTTTGAACCACTGTACTCCATATTGGAGAGCACTTTCCTCAGATCGAGTTGCGAGGATTGCCAATTACATGCAACTTAACATAATTATTTGTCACCAGGCGGTGGACAACAAAAAAAAAAGAATGAACGTTAGCCGGGCCAGATTAAGAGGAAGCAAGATGCCAGAAGTAAGCGAGAGTAAGAGGGGTGGACGGCACTGGAATGCTGGCAGCAATTGGCGCGGCAACAAATTGCTGGAATAATTACGCACACATTTACAGATTGATTCGTCGTCGAGTACGACATTAAGCAAGGCAAAAAAAAAAAAAGAAAATAAGTTAAAACAGCAAAAAGACAGCTAAAAAAACCTTGACGAAGTGCTGAGTGAACGATCTGAGATGTTGCTGCTGTGCAGATGTTGCTGTTGGGATGTTGCTGCTGCCGTTGCCGTTGCAGCAATTCATTGATGAACGTGAGGTGTCAAGCAAATTGACTGCCAAGCTTATCGCAGCGATCAGAGGCGTTGATGTGCCTTCGATAAGCAGTGGTAAAAGTGATTTAAGAAATTACAATAATTTAAAAATCAATTAAGTTCTTAATTTGTTAATCTTCAGAAATGACTGTCTAGCAACTTTCGATGTAAGAGAGTATAGTGAAACCCCTTTAAATGCCACGTCTCTGGGCCATCAAGGAATCCGTCGTTTACGTGAATTACGCTCAAATTACAAGAGGCAGCGGCAAAAAAAAAGGCTGCAAAGTATCTGAAAGACATGCGGACTGAAAATAGCTGCGACGCAGTGAAAATGCAAGGCAAATTAAAATTGCTCGCAAATCGGCAGACGTGCCTGGTCAGCAGGTATTATCTTTCCATATTCAACCAAGTCTTTCTTTACACACAAAACAAAACTTAAAAAGTTTCTAATATTTAATTTTCTTTTTTTATATTTTGTAAACATTTTTAAACTCATTTTTAGTGACACTTTTATTCGTATTCCTGTGTATTTCCTACTTTTCGCGCCCATTGAGCTCGTTAGGCGATAAGTTTATGCGGCATTAAATTTTATGCGGCCATAAAACAAACAAATAATACACTAAGGCAAATATTACGGCAACGGAACACGACAAAACATCGGGAAAACAACAACGGGAACAGGCCATAACAATAGCCATTGGAAAAGGAGTGGGAGTTGCCATTTTCGAACCTTTTTTTTGTTTTTTTTTAACAGGAACAGGAGCAGGAACCCAAAAAAAGGGAACATTTTTAGGGGCAAAAGGAGTGAATGGGACTGTGACTGCGACAGGGACTGCGCATGTTCGGCATGCAGGGCGTATACATAATATGGAGTGGGAGTGGCACTAATAAAATGGCCAAAAGGTAACGAAAAGGAGAAATATAAACAGAAAGAAAGGGGAAACGGGAAACATGTTGCTTTACGCCCGGCTACAATTCAACTTGGCCCATTGACAATGCTCAAACTGGCCAAATATGGCCAACGAATGTGGCATTGTTGAAGGAGCGAAGGGTATCTGCTTATCGAGAGACTTCACTGAGAGAAATAGTTGCAGTTTTTCAAGATGTGTTCTTAGCAACTGTTCATCATGAATAGTTTCCTACTAACTAAATATAGAAAATAGTTTTTTAAATTCCTAAAACTAAATTGAATACCTTAAAACAAACTTAACTTTCTATCAGTGTACGAGAAGAACAGATGTTTCCCGTGCCAATTGATATCGTGATTATGCGCCGTAATACGAGTCTAATCGTCGATAAATATTTATGAAAACTGCATTAGCAAATGGAAAAATTCCAAACGGGTGGAAAATGCAACCCAAGCAAGGCCGAAACTATACGCTTCTTATCTTTCTCGAATCGCGTGTCAAATCGCGAGGCATTTCTCACTTTTTGACATCGTTTTGATGGTAACCCAAAACCAAAGTTCGCCATCGCGATAAGGCCGAGGAACTGGATGAAAAGAGGAGTCCTTAAGGGAGGGGAACCAGCAGAGGGAAGTAGAACCCTCGGCTTTTAAAAATGATTAACAAGCCCGATAGGCCTTGTGCCTTTTCTTTGTGGCTCAAACAATTAAGTTGGCACTTGGAATTGCCACTTTTCGCCCTCTTTGCCTTTGTTCTTGCCCCTCTTTCCTCGTTGTGTATACATTTTTAATGCCACAGCTGTTCTAACATCTAATAATAATGCATCAGCGATCACTGAACAATAGGGAATAGAAGGCAGCCTCTTCTGGTTACATTTTCTGTGGATTAGCTAACAAAAGGTAGAAACCTTTCTGATAACTGATGATGAAATAGTCTAAATAGTATTAAAATCTAATAAAATATTATAAATTTTAATAATATTCTAAATTTAAACATTCTTAGTTATCCCTTTTTCTCCTTAAATAACCGCAATTAGTCGCCACACACTTTATGCTAATTCTGTCCAGGAAAAGGTGTCCTTCTTGCAGGATTCTAGTCGTACTTTCCACCTGCGGAAAAAGAAACAGGAACGGAAACCACAAGACCAACACAACAGGAGCCATAAAATGCAGCGAAGCAGAAGGAGGACAACAAATGATGTGGCAAGTTAATTTCCCAATGGTCATAATCCAATAGATTAATGGGCCATACCCCCCTACCTCCCTCTGGCTATACTTCTTTATTTTATGGGCGTGGCCGTGTTTTCATTTAATGAGCGCGACAAACTTTCGACATTTGTGGGTTCCTCGAACGATGATTTATGCGGCTGTTCATTAGGTTCATTAAAAGTGAAAGGATGTCTGATCGGTGGATTGCTGGATCGACGATCAACGATCGGCAATCGGCAGGTGGCTCCTATGTGGCCGATCTTCGATGATCTCGACCCGTTCTGGGCGTGTTTATTTGTTTGTTTATTCGCCCCGAAATGAGCCGTAACTAATAAATGTTTACGACTCTTCATTCCGAAGATCGAAAAGATCTGTAGATCTGCAGAGAGGGGCAGCAGGAAGAGAAGACCGCAAGTGTGTAACCGAACAGCCCAAATGAGCACAATAAAAATCATTTCGAGCAGCATTAAAATGACACATTGTTGGCCCCTAGCCCTTGTAGTTTATTCCCTTTTTTTTAGTACACTGAAAACTTAAAGGGAAACTATATATTGGTCTTAACCAAAGAAAAATTAATTATTATTTTAATAAACAAAGGCTATTGAAGTTCCTAAATAATTCTTGATATAAATTTGTCTTACTAAAAATCATATTTTCTTTCAGTGCTTTGTATTCGATTGCCAACGGGTCAGCAACTCTTGGCCGGGCGCCACTCAATGGGTTAACGGCAGGTCAGCGGCGTCTTCGCCGTCGGACAACCCGCAGCGCCCAAGGAACAACAAAAACCACACCACACAAAAAGATACAGCCGTCTGTCTCACAACAACCAACTTCGAATACAAAAAACCGAATAAACAAATAAAAAATAAAAAAAACAGCAGCCGTAATGAGCTGACAAAGGCCAGAAAAGTGAAAAAGGTGGAAATTGGTTGGGCAACGCATCGATAACACGCGTTACTCATTGTTCCCAGACAATTGACGCGGTCACAACAGCCGCAGAATGGACTAAAGCAGGTATCACACTGCGACTTTTCAGGGCGGCCAAACAAATCGTTTCAATTAAGAATGTATCCTTTTGTTGTATAAAATATATTATTTAAGTAAGCATACACTAGCGTTTTCATAGTAAAGTAGTTAAAACATTATAAAAAATCTGTAAAACTGACTGTTTTGGCAGTTAAAGTAAGTTTTTTTTTGCAAAAATTTTACATTTTCAACTTTGAATGCAGATCTGACAGGATTGAGAAAACAAATTCAAAGAGGTATTACATTCAATATTTGGACCATTATTGGCATGATTATGAACAAAATAATGTTATTTTGGGCGTAAAATCAAGTACACGTCCTTTGGCAGCAAAGAGATACGATTTTTTGCAGTTTCTGAGCTGTAACTTTGTCAAAACAAGAGGCACGACTAAAACAATGACTGTTTTATGCAGCTAGTACCCGAAACTTTATGCCCCTATACTTACTTTTAACATAATTGTTCTGATATTTCTGTGCGATCTGCGTTTTAAGGGCTAAAAAAATCAGGAAACCGAATTTTAACAGCAATTTGCAACTTTTTTTGCGGGTTTTTAGCTCTAGCTCGGCCAAAACAAGACGCAGAGCCAAAAGAACGACCGTTTTGTGCTGCTAACGACCAACACTTACTACCCCTATCACTCGTTTTTCGATTTTGGGAAAATCAATTTTGGCCCAAATTTCGCATTTTTGAGAAGAATGAAGTTTCCCAGATTTGAATGCAAACCAATTGGGAATCATGGCAATCAAGTTACGAGCCCTACGAGGTATTACATTACTCATTTGGACCATTATTGGGTTAGTTATGGACAAAATACTGTGGGTTGGAGGGCCAAATCGCCCATAACGGAATTTTGCATTTTCGATAAAGTGTAACATCATCTTATAATATTAAATTTTTAGGCGTGAATGCAATTTTGTAGGAAATTTAATTACGAACTCATCGAGGTATGACATTTTATGTTTGGATTATTATTGGCTGCGCTATAGGCATAATAATATGACTTTCAGGGGAAAATCGGGATAAAATCAGTTTCGCATTTTTAATATTAAAAATGGCAAAAATATTACATTTTCAACCTTGAATGCAGTTTTGTTAAGAATTAAAAAACGAGCTTAACGAGCTATTACAATCCATATTTGGACCATCTTTCGCAATGTTATGCCGCCAACAACTGCTTGTATTGGGCCAAGAACAGAATTATATTCTGTGGTTGAAAAATTAACTGAAAAATTTAAACTTATTTGTTTTTTTAATTCTCTGCATACGTACCCTTACGACCTAAGACATAGATCAAGTGAAAAAAGTACGTTGACAACGTTAAAAAAGTAAACGTTTTCAAGGGACAAAAATGGGAAAAGGGACTGACTGACTGAGGATATGCCGAAGTCCAGCCAACGAAGACTGATGGCCTTTTTATCTAATGTCGAATGCGATAAGGATGATGTCAGTAGAGGAGAGCCAGGTGGATGAGGAATCGGGGAAAAAGGGGATCGGGGTCTCATCTCCATGTTAAAACAGTTGGTCATGGAACTGCGGCCTGTCAGCGGACATGCCCATACTATAAATCATATGTTCATTGAGCCCACGCCCCCCACTCTCTAATTCTTGGCCGCGTTGCTGCCGTCTTGGTGACATTTTCCTCCTCCATATATACGATGCATACTCTGAGACAACCCGCTTTTTATTCCAATACCTTTTATCGGTCTGGATCAAGCGATCAATCCAACAACAGCGCAGACTACAGGTAGGAAAAATAGGTAGGAAAAGGAGCGAGGAAAACAGGTACAGGTGCATTGATGGCATTTTAATTATTGCGCCCGTTCTGACATTTATCCAAGCAAACAACCTTAACCAAAGATGGATCTTTTGGGGCCTTGAGATGAGTCTCTCTGGAGTCTGGAGTCTTTCAGTCCACGACTTGCAAATATAGCTGCAAGGCGTGAAATTTCCCCAATGCGGTGGGTCCAACGAGGGCTGCACAGTGGGCACCCGTACAATGGGAAACCGGAGATGGGACTCGGGATATGTGGCAGGCAGGTGAACAAACTGCGCTGCAAGTGTCCGCCCCTCCATAAAGGAACACTTTGCGAGGACTGTAATTATGCACGGTTCGCTATTTGTTTTTGCCCGCTGACTGAATGGGGAAGGACAGTGGGACAAAAATCCTCAAAAGCCTTTACAGGTATAAAACCGAAATTATATCAATTCACTTATAAGAAGGACCACTGTACGATGATCGCGACGATTGCACGCACGCACATTTCACTTTATTTATGAGGCGTGCGCTGTGGGCGTGGCTCGCTTGTTGATCGGCGCTACATTCCAGGCCCCCTTGTACCGCCCCCGCCTCTGCTTGCACTGTCACGCCTACCCCTCTTCCCCCTCCATGCCATCGCCCCTTGCGAGCGTTTTCAATCAACGTTCGTTCCCGGGGCTGCCAGGCGAAGACAAGCTCGGACCACCCTTTTAATGAAGCCCTAATTACAGTCTTTATAACAAAAGGTGATTACCAAAGCAAACCAACAACACCAGGTCTCCAGAGCAGTGGGTTCTGGGTTCTGGAATGAGTATATGGTATTATGGGTATATGGGATCGAGATCGGGCCACATCAGCGGCTATTTAGCAGAGGGAACGGGGTCTTTGGATCGCGTCTTCCGCCTTCGGGGCTCTCCAGTCTTCAGTCTGGGCCCCAAAAGCCTGACTTTGACTTGGGTAGCCGGTGGAAGAGGAGGACCCAGATCAGATCCCCCAGTCCATGCACTGCAAGAAAACTAAAAATTGATTAATAAGACTAGTCTTAGTCAATATTAACGTTTAAGAAGATAATATTTAGCCAAAGACATGACTAACTTGCTAACTTTTACTTTTAGGTCTGACTTTTCTTCAAGTGCATCCCCTTCTCCTTAGCCAGTGCCCATCATCATCGCATTATTTATAACTTTTCATGTTTAAATTTGTAATTTTGGCGCACTGCAACTTAGCCCCGCTCCTCTGAAAGACTTCAGAAGAATCTCGTGACTGAAACTACTCCACACCGTGCCTCACCATCGATTCTTCTGGTGGTTGAGCCCTTGTAAATATTGATTTTAATCGAAATTGCCCTAAATTGCTTGTTTTTCATGTGCTCGGGTATGCAATTTAAGACACTTTTGCTGTGAACAGAACTGCGTGTGGCTAACAAGAGAGGAGTGGACAAAAAAAAATAAATGACAGGAGATCAAAATTCAGAAAGTTATGTATAGGAAGAACAAAGTTTAGAAGTTTTAAAAAGAAATTTTGATAGGTTAAGCCTGATCTTTAAGCCTTTATGCCTTATCCCCTTTCCATAATAATCCATAATAAACCACATCGATTCGATGGGGGACACTGGCTTTGCCTTTCGCCATTTGCAAGTAAAACATCAATACTCTTATGACTTGCCCCGCACCAAAACCCAAACAATCTGAAATCCAACTTCAAAGGACACCGACGACCTGCCGACAGAGAGCAACTTATCATGTCCAAATTAAGTTCAATCCCAAATAAACAAGCCCGGCAACAAGAGGCATTGCAATGAGGGAAAAAGCCTGAAACAATAACAGCTCCAGTAACCAAAGGCATGTGGGTAGTTGGTATCATTTTAAGAGGAACTCTAGAAGAGCTTGATTAAAGTTATAATCTTAGATTTTAACTATAATTTTTATAGAATTTATCAAAGATTCTAAACTTTTTAGCGTTTTTAAGAACTTTTCTCTTTATCTCTCACCTAACTACGCCCATGATTCCTGATCCTTTTGTGACTCTAAATTGAGTAGGTGGGGGCGATGTCGATTTTCAATTCTTCCTGCCAACTCTATTTGCAAAGAGCCACTGAGTGGGAGGGTGATGGAGGGGTTGCCGAGAGCGAGAAGGGTTGCCTTACCAAAGGCGCTCAGATCTGTTTTTTTGTTTTTTTGTTTTGTTTTGTGCGTTGGCCTTTGTTTGAATTAATCGAAGTGATATTTTGCTTGTCCCGAAATAATTTATCCCAGCCGCAGTCACGCTGCTCCTACCCCCTCTTTTTCTTTGCACAGAAAGAAAAACTATGAAAGTTACTTTCAAATTGAAGTCTTTAAAAATATGTATCACCTTTCCTTTTTCCAAATTATATTCCTGGTTATATATAGATACTTCTTCCCCATTCTAAACATCCATTAAGATCGTAATATTTCTCACAGTGCACCTTTTTTGCGACTGCCCCAAGCTTCGAACTGGAATCGGAGCTGGAGTTGGAGCCTTTATTGGTTTTGCGTGGCTGTTGGGCTGTTGTTTCCACTTCTCATTGGGGCGAGCGTCGAAAGCCGGCGCAGCGAAATATAAATATTCGCCATACGGTGCCCCTTGATGCATTCTGACGTGAGTTGTGGCCTAAGCGCGCGTTATTAACCACAATTTATGCGATTTTGAAGAGAGTAACTCTGACTTCGATTCTGGTTGCAACTGCGAATGCGGCGCCAGCGGTGCTTGTTTTGGATTGCGACTCTGCTGGATTCGATTCGCCGATTCTTCGCTCCTTTCTCCGGCCAAATTGATTTCGAACATTCATTATACATGTGCGAGAATATGGGGGAGTTGTGTGGTACTGTGGGGGAATCTTATGAGATTCTTAACCCATATGATACCATTTTTGTAATTTCTTCTGTTAAAGTTAGAAAATAGGAAGAGATTAACTATCACTTAATCGAATGAAGAGAAGTATCACTCAGCACTTGGGGCGATAATTGTGGCTTGTTAGTGCTGCAAATGTAAATCTATCAATCGAAACGAAACGCTTTTCTCGATTGTTCGGTAGTGTTCCCACATTGGAAACGTCTAGTGGATAATGACAGTTCCTTACGATGCCGGCTAAGTGCGGATTTCCTTTGGGAAAATACCCATTTCGTGTTGCGTTTCATTTTATTTATTTCATTTTCGTTTGGCGAGTTCTCATTAGCATGTTGTTTGTGGTGCCCATACCCCTCACTCTTTTCTTACCCCCTTAAACATATTCTGTTTCATACACAGCTGCCGATCAAGTTCGTTTCCTAAGTCTTTCGTTGCGTGCGTGCCACGAAGGAAAGAGGACGGACAGAGAAAAAAAAGAGATAGCTAGAGAGGGGGGAAGTTTATGTGCAATTAACAAGATTCGCATAAAATTACAAAACTGACATAATTCAAGATAGCAGCGTGATCAGCTCTCACAGAATTATCACAATCGCCTTGACGACCAATGGATGGCCAAGGAGTTTGGCCGGACAAGCGGAAAAGTGATGGAAAAACGAACAAATTGAGAAAAAGGACAAACGGACAGCAGCTAAATGGCCTGCTAATGGCCTAAAGTGTACTTGCCGATAATATTAAGCACATGTGCATCACTTAGCCGCTCTGATGAAATTTATAAAGTTCCAAGTGCCATTTGTCCCGCTGTCCGCCAAAACCGAAAGATAGCCGCTCTCCAAAACGAGATAGAGGACATAAAGCTGGTGAAATTATGACCGCTGGTAGATGAAATCAATTTACATGCATTCAATTACAAATTGTGAACCATCAGAGACAAGACTCGCTTTCCAGCCTCATCAGTTCGCCGAGTTTATGACGGGATTTGGGCATCTCGAAATGGCCAACTGCCTTGTAACTGCCTCGTTTTAACGATCCTGCCCAGAAGATCTCGTCGTGGGTTTGTTGCGACAACTTTTGTGGCGCAGTTAAACGTTTGCATGATTTTGATTTTAATGATGCCACAGATGCCTCGTGATACCAGATACCACAGATACTTTCAGATACCAAAGATACTCCCAGTTTCATAAGACGAAGACGGAGACAGAGGGAGAGGACATCCTAATTAGCGACTGGCTGTGATGGCCATCAAAATAAACACTTGTACAATACGAGCCAACTGGGATTGCGACGTGTTTGCACCATAAATTTGTCAACTTTACAATGGGAAATGCCACCAGCTTGTGGGATCGAAGAGGGGCAGTGGGGCGATTTCTTAAGAGCGAGGAGAGAGTGTGAGAGTGGTGATCGATGGCTTGTGAGGAACTGAGGACATACGTTCACGTACCGACCTCCCTTCCTGACGATGCAGTTCCAGTTTCGATAATGCAAAGTGGCCCTTTGGTAGCCCATTTCTGGGCCATAATAGCAATTTCATGTTTATGGGCGCCAGCTCCAGTTCCCTTATCTACCAATGTCTCTCTGTTC
Source organism: Drosophila eugracilis (assembly GCF_018153835.1). Taxonomy (NCBI): domain Eukaryota; kingdom Metazoa; phylum Arthropoda; class Insecta; order Diptera; family Drosophilidae; genus Drosophila; species Drosophila eugracilis. The sequence goes on from NW_024573046.1 coordinate 88,814, forward strand.
CTCGCCATTTCCCCTTCAGATTCTCCTGGTTGGCCAAGCTTCGCGTTGGTGGCGACTCGTTTAGAGGCGACTAATGGCCTAATGGCTCATCAGAGCATGTTGCGCGATCTGCAGGAATTGCATTAAAATGAAAAGCAAAAACAAAAAGACGAGAATGACTGCCATTCGAAATTCGTTGCCATAATTTAAATGAAGGCGAGCGATAAGACAGCCTCCGCTTCAACTTGCCCACTATATATATATATATACATACATCGTATATAGTAAATCGCAACCAGTTCGACTCCTCTTCCCAGACTCCAGACTCTCCGGATCTCAGATTCCCGACTGACGGTCAGCGCTGCATGTGTTTTTGGTTATAATTTAAATGAGAACGATTGCTAAATGATCTCATTCCCGTCTCGTTCCTGAAACCGAATGCTGTGGGAAGATCTCCTCTCGGCCATCCTTAAAAGCGATCATGCTGTGCCCCATGGCAGGCGAACTAATCAAATGGGGATCACTTTATGCTAGGTAATATGCTGATGTCGAAGACCAGTATCAGTAATCAGTATCTATTCTTCCTTCTAATACTTCGAGCTTAAAATGTTTTCTTATCGATAAACTTTAAGCCATTTCAAAATGAACGATTACAAGCGAAAATAATGGATATACACTAATCATCCCATTTGATGAGCACTCCCTGGCATTAGGTACTTCCTCTTTTAATCCAGATTGTGGCCCATGCAATTACAGACTGACTGCTACTACCCAATTACTGGAGTACCTCTTGGCCCAAAAACCTTCCCCTCTTTTTTATTGCCAACTTTGGGGAACGTGTCAGTGGCTCCGCCAGAAGAGAATAAGAAGGGGAAGATTACAGCCCGTTGACAAGGCTCCAGAGTTGGGATTAATCAATTGCTCTGCAATTATCGGGGGTCTGAAACGGATTGGAAGAGTGGGCAGGGAGCAGGGGGCAGGCGGTGTATAAACAGGAACCCATCAGGCCGTACAAAGCCTAATGGCCATAATGAATGGATTAAGCCAGCATTTACGCAAACGCGTTGATATTTCCTCTGACCAAACAAAATATAAATCGAGCCAACTACATGGGACCTGTCTCAAAGCTGGGCTCCTTCAACGGGGCAGGATCGGACGGGGAGAAGCTAACAATTTGCATGATCTTGCCTCTTTCTTACCCCGGCCTGCATCTTGGCATCTACTTAATTTCAAGTTGTCCGCGGAAAAACTTAAGCATATTTAACCGCATGTCGCTGATTTTAATGGCGCGTTGGGCCAAAGAGAGAGAGAGAGAGAGGAGTCTATATGTATATAGAGGGTTAAGATTTGATGGAGGGGCGGCTCGGCAAGCGGGGCTCTTGAGCTTGTTCTCCAGTCTCATTTCGTGGCGACGCTCACGCATATTCCGCATATGCAGACGACGCACGACGGGATGCAGGCGCCACTTGGTCAGCAAACAGAGTCAGTTGGTAAGATCAGGGGGCAACGACGCGCTCCCGGGGTTTGGGGAGTCTGGGGGTCTCGGGGTCTCCGGTACTGTAGCTGGTCAGTAGAAAGGGGGGCCGGCCAGTAGAGGGCTAATGTCAGGTAAATGTTAACCGCGGAATGCCATTGCCCTCTTTGCAGCCAGCTGACCTTTGCACATGCCACCGATTCTTGTATCTGAAAAGGTTAGGCAAGGGATTAATCAGCAGAATCAGGAGCATATATAATATATGCTATATGCTATATATATACATATATGTATGCCCTGCACAAGCGCCAGCGGTTGTCTTCATCAAAAAAGGCCTGTCAACGGGGCCATCATATCGAATGACAAACTCGAGTGCACAATAAGAAAGGCTTAACCAGCCGACGAGAAATGACAGTGACCGGGGAGGATGAAAGAAGAGAAGAGGTAGGAAAATATAAGAAAAGGTTATATATCTACGGGATTATCAGAGCTTCGAGCAGCTCAATCGGAAAATGATCGATGAGCGATCGTGGCAAGGTGCATCTCTGTTTGGCCTAATTAAGCCCATCCTCCACGCCATTCATTTTGAAGCCACGAGTTCGGGGGAAATGTCAATGGTCGAAAGGTTTCATTGAGGTAACCCGATGATACACTCGTTGAAAACTAAGGTAATCCAAGCTACGATCGTGTGTGGCTTCTAGGAATACATTTTTAAGAGCTTTCGGCATGATATCTTATCTGGGATATTATGTAACAAACTCGTATCAGTAGAAGATTGAAACACGCGTATATCATTTCAGATCTACGACTTGAGTGGGCTTAATTGGAAGTGAAGACTTATCCATTTCTATTAACCTTCTGTTTTAGGCAGATTCCAAGAAGGAATTCCTTAAATATCCTTTTTTTAAGAAGAAAATAATGTTTTCCTTCTTTAAAATACATTTTTTTTAAAGATAAAACTCCCTTTTAACAGGTCAAAAAATAATTACTTACTCCCCCGGTTAGTAAGTTTCGACTTGGCTATATCTTCTCCTTTCATCTGCTGGACTCTGAATCTCCGGATAAATGAACATGTCCCCGTCAAAGTGTCGCCCGTGCGAAAGCGCCACGAAGGGGCTGGAACGGAAGGGGGAAAGGGGTTCAGCTAAATAGGGAAGCAAGGAAGGGAAACGAGGATGGGGGTCAGAGTGTCGTGTAGGAGCGAACAGCAGCTGCTGGACATCGTTTCCCAGGCAAGGGAATGCCAGCCAGGGTAAAAAGCAGGAGGAGATCACGAGGGAAGGGATGTTGATGCCAGCGATTGCAATCTCTGTGCTGCAGTTGTCGCTTCTGTTTCTGTTTTTTTTTTCGGTTTCTGGTGGTGCTGTTGCTCCTCCTGTTCCTCCATAGCCTCCTTTTTCCTCCTGTTTCTTCTTAATTTTCCGCCATTTGCTCATTTTGGCACAGAACCACAAAGCGTATGTGTAGTTACAGAGAAAGAAAAACCAGTAGAGTAGTCAAGATATATAGTTTAAGATCCTTATTTCAAAAGATTATTAAGGATAAGAAGGTAATTTGTAGAAATAATTAATCAGCAGTGTAAGAAAGTGTCTTAGTGTGGGAAAAAAGTAGTCCTAATAAGAAAAGCTACCAATTTCTTACCGTGCAGATGCAGGGAGGGATTGAAGGTGGAGATCTCGTGCATCTGATAAACTCAGCCTCCCGATGAAGTCGTTTTTTTTTTTTGGGAACCTCAAGAAAGGGCGACACAACATACACAATTTAATTAAAGACTCGACTACCGGATCGGATTGGATCGAAAAACTATCGGCGATCGATCGGCGATCGCTGACACGCATAAATCCTGCACATCGATGCTATTGATCGCCGATATCGGTTCGAAGATGGTACCTTTTTACGGACCTCTCGATCTGACCTTGGCACTCACTAATGAAGATCTCGAAACGCCGCTCCTGCGGCTGTTGCATAATTCATTTCCAATTTATACGCCATAAAAGCGATAATGGCCGCAATTAAGTTCGTGTTCCTTTGATAATTTTCCACATTTACGCGGCCATTAAAATGATTCCCAACGCATTTTTCAGACCCTCCCTATCAGGTCGCCTCATTTCCATTTCCCATCCACACTACCCTGGACAGGCTCCATTCTACGCTTATCTCGTAGCGCGAAGAAAAAGAGAGATGGGAAATGTATCTACTAAAGGGAATTGGGTATATAGTATAGTATAGTATAGTATAGTGTAGTCTAGTCCGACCCCGAGGTGTTAATTAGCATTATCTTAATGCACGTTCCGGCACACAGTTCAAATTGAATTATACATAATAATTTGTCCGCCGCTCTTTAAAGTGCAACTTAATGTTCGACTGGACAGGCCATCTCCATCTCCATCTCCGTCTCCATTTCGTGGAGCGCCCCTTTGCCCTCTGGAGGGGTAAGTGGTGACCCCACCCTGAACGAACCGCAAATATGGTGGAGTGGACTCGAGTGGAATGGAGTCCGGCGAGCTCGTGTTAAGCGCTCATTAATCACATTAGATATGCATTAATTCGGTAAGGAATTCAATGGCGTGTAGACGAGAGCGAGAAGGCGACAGTTTGTGTGGGGGGAAGGAGGTAGATAAATAGATACTTCTTTGGCGGGAATGAAGGAACCATTTCTTTCAGGATATACTTTGGGTTACGTTGAATTTAACTATAAAAACTACTTCCTTATAAGGTTTTTAGTGAGACATAGGAGTTTTGAAGGCTATTGGCTTTAAGTACAGATTATGTTTAACTTATCCCACCTTATACCTTAGCTTTACTAAAAACCTATCTAAATCTGAATTTCTAGAGTTCATAACTCTACTAAATCAGCTCGGAGTTCAAAAAGGAATACTTCTATAAGTTTGCGTTTTAAATATCTACAAAATTGTTTTCAAGTTCTGACATTTCCTCGAAAATAATATTTTTTCGATTTTTGGTTATTTTGACGATGTAATCCCTGTCAAAAATTTTCAAAAAATAGATAACAAATTATAAATTTAGTTTTTTTCCCTCCGATGTAAGTACTCAATGAGCTGAGTCTTGGAAGGTCTCACATTCCGTATTACTGCCATTATTAACCTATTTATCAGGTGCTGAAGTTGTAACCTTAAACTTCCTAAATTTTCATCTTTATACTATCTTTTCTCTTATATTTATGTTACTACTTTCTTACAATGTAAACAAATCGATTTTTATAATCCCTGCTCTTGGGTTTATATATACCTTTTAGACTGTCTGGAATATTGGAGTTTTCCTGGGGACCCCAACTCCATAAAACTCCCTTCCATCTCGAAAAACCCCAACAATACTCCAATAACTCATTCAGTCCACCGTTTCCACCCACCACAAAGGCAACAAACACCCCAAAGAGCCAAGAAAACAAACAAACAAATGAGAGAAATACATTGTATGGGTGAGTATCTGTGTGAGTGGTAATGCCTAGCTGGGAATGTCTGTGTGAGAGAGTGCCAAAGAGGGCGGAGCTAAACAAAGGGTGGCTTAAAAGCCGGGTTTATCTACATGGATATAACTATAAAATAAACTATAGCCAAAGATCTGCAGTGTTTCTTTATGTTACTTTATGTTTCTGTTTGTTTTTGTAATTATAGTTATAAAGAGAGAGAGAGCGAGCGAGCCACAGCCATGATGTGTTGGGGAAGCAAAGCAGAGTGAGTGAGAAAGTGCGCACATTTAAAGAGCGTGTGGCTAGGGCTGTCTCACTTGCACTCAAAAAGTGGAGCCCATCCAGGCAGAGACGTTAGCCGAGGCAGCGTCGCTAACAGAGGCAGAGGCAGCGGGACTTTTCTTGCGGTGCGCCCGCCATTCGAAATCAGTCAATGTTGAGTTGACGGCGCGAGAAGACGCGGGCGAAAGAGAGCGGAGAATTTGAAGAATTAAAGAATCTAAGAATTCAAGAAAAAGAATCAGAACTGAAGAAATCTAAAGTCCCGTCGCTGTGCCGTTTAGCTGAATTAAAAATTAACAAATATCTTTAAAAAAAAAAACAAGATTCAAATTTTAAAGAATCACAAAAAAATAAGAAAGAAAAGAACCAAAGCCGTCGCTGTGCCGTTATATTACTTATTGTTTTTTGTGTGTGACTGACTACATGTGTGCCTCCTAGGTAATGAGTGAAGTTGGGTGTCGTTCCAACTGCAGAGACTAAAGACTTTGGGCGCCAACCAAAAGCCCCGCTGTATAGAGAATGCTGGTGCCGTCGGACATGATTGCGGCGCAGTCCAAGATGGTCTACCAGATGAACAAGTATTGTGCGGACCGCGTCCAAGTGCGCAAGGCCCAGATCCACAAGCAAATCCAGGAGGTCTGCCGGATCGTTCAGGATGTCCTCAAAGAGGTGGAGGTCCAGGAGCCGCGATTCATTTCCTCGCTAAACGACTATAATGGTCGGTTCGAGGGTCTGGAGGTTATATCGCCCACGGAATTCGAGATCATCATCTATCTGAACCAAATGGGTGTACTCAACTTTGTGGACGATGGAACGCTGCCGGGCTGTGCTGTCTTAAAGCTGAGCGATGGCAGAAAGCGATCCATGTCACTGTGGGTGGAGTTCATCACGGCCAGTGGTTATCTCTCAGCCCGCAAGATTCGATCTAGGTTCCAAACTTTGGTGGCCCAAGCCTGCGATAAGTGTGCCTATCGCGACATCGTCAAGATGATTGCCGACACCACGGAGGTGAAACTGCGCATCCGGGAGCGTATCATTGTCCAGATCACGCCCGCCTTCAAATGCGCCGGCCTTTGGCCAAGATCTGCCTCACATTGGCCTTTGCCGGGCATACCCTGGCCGCATCCCAATATCGTAGCCGAGGTTAAAACGGAGGGTTTCGATATGCTTTCTAAGGAGTGCATCGCTCTGCAGGGTAAAAACTCGGCCATGGAGGGCGATGCCTGGGTACTCAGCTTCACCGACGCCGAAAACAGGCTGCTGCAAGGTGAGTTTGCCGTCGGAAAACTTTAACTTGTCGTTTTGCAGTCTTAATGGGGTGTTTTGGGGTTTTTTATATAGAACCTTTACAACAGCTTTATCTAGAAGGTTTTTATAAACTGTATCGTTAAGAAGCTTTATGCAGTTTAATAGTACAGCTATTATAGAATAGCGATAATGACTTATCAAAGTGACAATGACATTCAAGTTTTTCTATATCATAATATTTGGCAGAAATCTAGACGAAGAAGTACCTAAATGACTGATCCACTTATTTAGCCATCTTAAAAGCTTTTTAAGGTTAACAAAAGTCAAGGATTACCCTAGATTTTATGTAGTACTTCTAAAAAATTGCAGCTTTAGAACATTTTTATCCAATTTGTAATGTATTTTTTCATACAAGTAGATACCAGCCTTTGAAGATATGAATACTCTTTATCAAATTCATGATGAGATTTGACTAAAAAGGGTAAAACATATTCAAACAACATTAAACATTATTACCAGAACCACTATTCAAATACGTCTTGCCCCCAAACCGATAAGTAATGAAGGTACTTGATTTAAGAACTATTTCTCTCAGTGGCCTGTGAGTGGCTACCATAATTTGGGCATGTTTTCGTAGTGCCTCCAGTGTCCCCCCAATCAGTAATCAGTGACACACTTAAACTGAATTGATTTATTCCCATCAAATCAGCGACTTCGTCTTGATACGCCCGTAATTGGTTGTAAATTAACCGTCAAACGGGGGACATCGTATAAATTTGAAGATCGTTGAGATAGATCGGAAACAAAGGAGTTTGGGGAACTTCCATTTCGGGGTAAAGATTTCCAGAAACTCATTGAATGGATTTATTAAAGAAAAGAACTCTTGTTTTTCCTATCACTAACTCTCTAGAGAGTAGAGACAAAAAATCCTTGTAAACTTAAAAATATTTCCCTTACGAATTTATACAACATTCTACAGAAAGGAGGGATCTTTGAATTGTTTTAACAAGGATCACCCAACCTTTATAACTAACTTTTCATAAATCTTCAGCTTATTAACTTTCAACTTAAGAAACTAAGAAAAATCACTTTCCATTCATCAGCATCTCTTGAAATCCTTGCAAATCGACAAACAAGATCGTCACACTCACCTCGCAGCGATGTCACGTGGAATCTGCATAGCTAGGCGGAAAATTGCACCACAGATTCAATTAGGCAGGGCGATAAGATGGCTGGCGATTAGTGGGGGACCCACTCATTGACTCCACGACGACTGCCCAACGAGACATCCGATTATCGGGCTCAGATATGATATGAGATACGAGCCAGCGTCGCCTGGTTGGCTACGATCATAAATCTGATGTTCGATCGAAGGGGGGAGTCTTCAGGTCTTCAGCTCTTCAGCTCTCCAGGTCTTTTGGTTTCTCAGTTTCTTAGTTTTTCTTCTGTTTTTTTCTTGTTGGCAGCGCGACAACGCACACAAATCTGCTGATCCCCGAGAGATAAGCGCAGTCTCGGTAGTCGTAGACTCAAGGCAGTTAGACGGTTAGTTGGTCGGACTACAGACTACAGACTACAGACAACAGACCAGTGACTACAGAGCTACGGGAAACGGGTTTCCATATGAACAATGCCAATGGCTGGGCCATAAATAAATTTCTAAACGATTTTATAAATATTTTAAATCTCGGCGATTAGATAAAGTCAACAAATAAATAAAACAACAGCGGGCCAAGCATGAGATGACACACGGAAAAAAAGGCAGAAGAAAAAAAAAAACAGAGAGAAAGATTGGGTTGTTGGGGAAGCGAAAAGCTGAGAGCCAAAGCCAAAGCAAAACAAAAACAAAAAGAAAAAACTGAAACCCAAATCGAAATCAATTCTAAGGCCCCTGACAACGATCTCTGATCGATATTGATCCGGCTGGTTCCCCCGCGTGTTTGTCATTTAATTTAATGCTCGAAACTAAAACTGAAACTGAAACTGAAACCGAAACCCAGATTCAGACTCAGTCTCTGAATGTGACTAACTTTCCTGGCTTGGCTTTTGAGTGGATAAGGTATTAAGGTGTATTATCTATATCGCCGATAGGGTTCGTGACTATAATTAGCACTGTCACTTGCAGCTCCAAATTAACGTCCACTTGACATGGACTTCGAGTGCTGGTCCGATCTCCTTAGCCCCTTGCGAGTGCCAATATTGTGGCAATATCGTTCAATATTGATTAGCCAACGAAAATGTGAAACGGAACCCCGGAGCAAGCGGAATCCGGAGCGGGAAAAAGCCGTAGACGTGATTATCGGACCGGAGCCGAGATTAGCCTGCCTGACATCGTGCCAACGTAGCCATGATTTATGTGCTCCAACGCACTCGGGCCATAATAAATTAAGAATCGGTTCGACTATATACCTGTACGTCCGCCCCTCCCAAGGAGGAGGAATCGAATCCAGAATATAAGTACAATATTATATATAGTTGATCAATCAAAGTCGAGGGGTTGAAGAGGAAACAAGAGGGTTATGGGTTGCTCTTGGGGAAGTTATCACAAAAATGATACATTTTAAGTATTAGATGCATTATTAAGTATATATCTTATATATTGCTTAGTCCATCTCGGTTGGGAGCTAGTCACTTGAGTCATAAAAACTAATCACAAAGTAGTCTTGTATTTGCATATCTATAAGCTCTTAGTTTATATCAGTACAAAGTGGTATAAAAATAAAACTTTCTGAAGTAGCCAAAACACTCGATGTACTTGAGATAGAAAGAGTTCTAATGACCAAAGCCATCGATCAGTTAGTTTATCTAACAAAAATGAAAACTCTGTCAAAATCATTTCAACTCAATAGCATCGATAGCATCAGATGGACAGAATGATGCATTGAGCCAAAGTTCTTTGAAAAAACCCCTTGTAAATCCTTAAAAACAAAGGCATACGCAACTTTCTATAAATCCAATCTTTACTATAGTTTTTAAAGAACTGAGTATGATCGGCATAAAGTATTCTAAAATTGAAAAACTGTGATAGGTTTTACAGAGACTTGCAAGTATTACCCCCTAAACCTTCAACCTAATTACTACTTTCCAATAATAATACCTTGTCATTTCTTGATCTCAATTCCAGGAGCCAGTCGACGACGGTGTCTCAGCATTCTGAAGACCCTGCGAGATCGGCACTTGGACCTGCCCGGCAACCCGGTGACGTCGTACCACCTAAAGACCCTGCTGCTCTACGAGTGCGAGAAGCATCCCCGCGAGATGGAATGGGAGGAGAACTGCATCGCAGACCGGATCAATGGGATCTTTCTGCAGCTAATATCCTGCCTGCAGTGCCGCCGTTGTCCGCACTACTTCCTGCCCAATATGGATTTGTTCAAGGGCAAGTCGCCGGGTGCCCTGGAAAATGCCGCCAAGCAAGTTTGGCGGTTAACCCGGATCATGCTGACCAATGTCCGTTGTCTGGAGGAGCTCTAGGCATCTATATATACTATATACTATATAGACCCTTTGGATCTTTGGAAGTTGCTGCTGCTGGGGGGAAATAACAGGCAGCTAACCGCCGCTGGGTCTTAAATTTTTTTATTCGCCTTTTTGTTTTTTTTTTACTAAATTGTTTTTTTTTTTCTAAACTAAAGACAAAGGATCTGAAGGATCAGAAAAGGCGAGGGGAGGGATCGAAGAAGAACGGAAGAGAGAGAGGGAGAGAAGTGAAATTGTAACCCAAATACTATTTGATATTTCGCTAGATCGTAACTTAAGTTTAGGTGCTTTCGAAAAGTATACGCCGCTTACAGAGTTTCCTATAATTAGAGCATACTTAGTGTTATCCATTTAGATCGTCATCGTCGCATAACGCACAAAAGTTATCATCTAGATATATACGTTTTTTTTTTCTATTCAATAATAAATATTTTGGGCCCGTTTGCTAATAGCAAGGTGCAGAGCAAAATTAGCGAAATTAGAGAAGTAAGTTCAAACTGAAACTGAGACAGCCGAATGGAGGAATATTTTCACCGTCGGTCCTAAATTATTTATTCTATGTTTTTGCCTTCTTCTTGTGAGTTTAGTCAATAAAACGTAAGTTTTTCAATGAAAATAACAATGTTACTTAATGGGTGGTAGATTACTTAAAAATCTTGGTAATTCGTTTACTTAAATTCAGTCATCGTCTAGTTATTGGTTATTCGTAATAATAGCCTCTTTATATAGCCATTTTCGGTATGCGGAATATCTGTCAGAGCTGCCAACTTCTCGAGGGTCTCGTCTGTCGATCATCGGTTGTGGCCTTTTGATGTCTTGCCGGTTATATTGATAGGCCACGATTTCAACTTCAATTTCGTTTCGATTTCAACGTTCGGCCTGTGGAAAATGTCAGAGACTGACATTTGGTCCGCTGCCGACAGGTTGTGCATTTTAATTGCGAATTAACAGCGATTCCGCGGACAGCTAACAATCCCAATAAACTATACACACTGCCACGCCCACTGCCACCGCCTACGCCATCAAAAGACCTGACTCAGAAGAAGATATATATATATGTTATTTACAATATCCACAACTAGCCAATTGATACAACATTTTGGTCACGTGTCTGTTTCGGTTTCGAGCGACAGACATAACATTCAAATTAAACTTTATGTCATTCATAAATTAAATAATTTAACTTTTTACCCTGTTTTGGCTTTTTTTTTTTTGTTTTTGGTTTTTGTTTTTTGAAGTAACTTCTTCTGTTTCAGCCTTTTGGCAGTCGACTGTCCACTTTTGCGGCTTTCCATTATTTTTAGCCTTAATTTATACTTTATTGCGGCCAAGTTGATTTATGCATGTGCGGCTTTTGTATTTTATAGTTGTAAATTACCCTGCAAATGACAATTGCAGAGGCGACACAAAAGTTATGCTAAATGGAGGGTAGTCGCACCAGTTAATACCCTTAAAGAGGGAATTTCAACGGGACCTTTTAAGCCCTATTAATCTCCTTAAAGTCTAAAGACCCCAAAGAGTTAAAGAAAGTCTCTAAAATTTGATTTCCTTTAACCTCATATATATCACATTCAGCTCAACACAACGGATCGTATTTATATATTCATGTGGGCGATTTTGGTTATGGCCATTTATGCCGGCGGTGATTTTGGGCCAACTCGATTGGATTAAATTCGATTCAAATCGGTTTTATTTGGACGCTTTGAATCGGGTTGTTAACCGCCTAGTTGCGCTTTTAATGAGTTGTGTTTTATTGGATTTGATTTGCATTTTAATGTGGCTCTTTGTTAAATTTATTATTTGTTGTTGACGCACTGACGTTGTTTCTGTTTTTTTTTTTTTTTACTTATTTCATTGAGACAAAAAGAGAAGAGCGTATTCGATTGATCTGCCGCTTCCCACACAAATTAAACCATAATTAATAAATGATAATTTTGAGATGAACCCCTTGCTCCCTCCTCCAGCCTCTTTGAGCCGCAAGCTTCCTGATTGTCGTTCGCGCTGATTGCTGTCATCATCCAATGAGTTCCATTTCCATGCAATTTATATACATTTTAATGGCCGCAAAGGCAAATTTTATGAACATCTCATAATCGCATTTTAAACACACAATTTGTTATAACCCCTTCGCCTGTCACCCACTCGAAAATGTCACCCATTCCCCTGGCCAACATATACGTATATATGGCAAAGTAATTAAAAATGTTCATTTTTATTTCCACACCAATTTGCAAGCATTAATAATACTTCCAGCCGCAAAATATATTATTTTTGATCTTTCTTTGGCAGGAATTTAATGGAAAAAGTTGAAGACAAATCAAAGTAAACGTCCCTTTAGTATCAAATTCAGCAGAAAATTCCTAAAAATCCCTTGACTAATCAAGCAGACAATCCACAATTATTATTTCTTTAAAAATCAATTGGTGCGTGCAAGGCATTTCGCACATCATTGCGTGACAAATCGGCGGAAGATACAAATATATATATATATACCAGTTAAATCTGGCGCTGATCTCGAGGACCTTCTGCACTTGGATTGACCATGATTTCCGACTGCCTGTCAGCCAGCATGTTGGGGTAATCCCCCCTACTCTTGATCCTACTCCTCCTGAAATTCTCAACTTTCTGGCAAATCAAAACAAATGTTTTATTTAAATGGTTAATTTGATCGGGGCCAGAGCATCTGTGCCGGCTTGTTGGCGATGGCCAAATGAGCAGCTTACAAGGAGATGATGAGGTTGAGCTACACAAATGGCTGCCAAATCGTGAGAATTGCATTTGGAATGCCACCAACCAAAGTGGATTGGATACGGTCGGGGTTGGACACGGACTTGGACTGTAGGGATCTTGAATCTTGGTTCTTCATTCTTGATTCTTGGGGGCACCTGGCAGGGGATTTTAATTTGCTGGCTTCAATCAAACTGCAGCAAAGTCAGCAGGATGAGGCGGAGGCAGTGCATTAAACCCGCAAATATGTTGCAACTTGGGATGAGCTGGCGGTGGATGCACTTGACAAAATTTCCAAAAAATTGTTTAAAGAAGACTAAACTTCTCAGAAGATCTGCATTGAAAATACATTTTTCAGTTTTTGGTTGATTTTTCGTCATTGTTCTGAAATTTTATAAAAATCCATAAAAAATGACTTTTGTAGTTTTGTTTACAGATTGAAATAACTACTTAAACTGAACTCTAAAAGGTATAAAATTTGTCGATCTGACCTTTTTTAACCAACTCATGATCTGTCAAAGATGGACAAAGGTGATCTTTCTTAGCATTTCGATTCCTAACCTTCTAAAGAGAAGATATAGTACATTATATTCCCTAACTATTATATTCCCTATCTATTATATTCTTTAAACAAAATGTTTCCAGTGCATAATTGTGCTTCTGCAGCGTGGATCACGCGAAGTTAAGTTGCGTGAAGGTCGGTAGGGAGGATGAGGATCGGGATGTGGATGTGGATGAGGGCGACGACGGCGCTTGCCACTTAGCATAAACGGAAGACAGGGACCCAGTAGAAGTAGTAGAAGACCCAGTCCCAGTTTCAGATCCACATCCAGTACCAAGACCAAGTCGAAGGCGAAGGCAAAGTCGAAGTGAGCCACGACCTGTGTGGCCGCTGCATCAGGGTAACAAGCTGTAATTAGAGCCTCTTAGCCTGTCATCGCCAGCGTGCTTGATTATAGCCTTTTGACAAAAAGTAAATATTAATTTAATACGTCCGAGGGAGCGAGGAAGCGAGCGATCGCCTCCGGGCAGCCTCCCCACCTCGAAAGTCCCAGTATTGGGGGTCTGGAACTGGAGGACTTGCACATGGAACTCCAGCATACAGAGAGACTCCTCCCTTTTTTGGCTGATAAATTTCACCTGAGCTGGAGGTTTTACATTTACAGGTGATGGTAAACAGAATCCGAGGACCTTGTTGCCGACGAAAAGGTCATTTCGGAATATTTACAGTTTTAGGAGTTAAACAATGAGAAGATATGTGTAGAACAGGGCCGGGACTATATGAAACCCGTTAATCAGCGAATTACTTTCAAATCAACATTGCCCTGCTCGTCTTATGTCTTCTATACTAAAATCTACTAATCGCCAAACATAAATAATTTCGTTTTCCTTAAATATAATAAATAACAATGGAAAATAAATAGATTTAACTTCAACTTACCTTTATTTTGCATATTATTCCAGCTTCTAATTGGGACACATGCCTTCTCTTTCATCTCATTTCATTTTTGCTTTGTTTACTTCTGAAATGTACAAATGTCTGTATTTATGTATACAGAATTTGCATACATACTTACACGGATTTGGTGACGCGCACACATACACTTTTACTTACGCAGCGGAGCACCCTTTGCACTTTAGCATAAAAAACACATAAATTTGTAATTAAAACACTTTAAATTGCACAAACTTCATAACGCACACTTGCGATCACTTCTTATGTATCGATTTAAGCTATTTGTAACAATTTTTAACACTTTTTTATAAGGAAATGCAATATTTAAGTGTAATTTAATGCAGAGCAACTTCTTAAGAAAGACAACTGTAAAACTGAGAAAGAGAGACTGAGGCAGACGTCAAAGAGAGGATTGCGGCTAACACAGCTGTTCCAAAGCTTTCCGTTAGGCTTCCTCTTTCTCATTTGTTCCTCTCTCTTGTTTGGCAAAGCATTGAAACCGTTTTAATTAGAAAGCTTTAATTACAGGTGCAATATCGTTTAAAGAAAGAAAAGCTAATTAAGATTGCCACACACACCAATTTTGTACCCACTCATTTTCCCACCCGTTTCTCATAATTTAAATTAGCTAGCAGCGACAATTTCTTGGAAATCATATCAAATGCATTGCATTTATCGATCCAACTAATCCAGCTATCAATTAACATACAGAGCAGGGGTCCCCCAAAAACAAACTGAAAAGAAAAAGAAAACCAACCCGCTTCCAAGTTACCATATACCATAAACCGTATATACCACTTACCAGTCATCCAGTTCTTAAAGACAGCAGCTCACGTCGTCGGGTTGGCATCGTCATACGCCCTTTTTATTTTGGCCCAAAAACAATGGGTTCAAACGGCTGCGCTTCAGCGGAAAACAAAAAGCGGCCCTAAATCAATCACAACCGGCGACATGTCAACAGTCATGGTGATCGGGCTGGGGGGATATTCGATGGAAATGGAAATGGAGACGCTGATCAGGGAGGGGTATCTAGTGGGGAGGATGAACTCCCGCGTCCAGGCGAAAATGTCAACGTGATCGTGGCATCTTGACAAAGGCCGCCGCCACCGCCGCCGCCGTCGTCGTCACCGTCTCGCATATATTGGCCATCCATATATCTGGCCAAGAAGCCAAAGGGCCTTGGAATGGGTAGGGATACCCCAGAGTCCGGAACGTGGCCACATTTTCGGCCTCTGTGTGCGCGTGATATCTGAACTACGAAATTGAGATCGATTCCCAAGTACGTGTCTGAAATGAGAATTTGCCCAGAGGCGATCCCTTGCCTCCGTTGTAACGATAAATTATGATATTATTTGAAATTAATGTTAAGTAAAATGACATCAGTGGGCCCTCAGTTGGCCCAAGTGGCGTGCACTTGTCGATGGCTGGAAGTAAACAAAACAAAAAAAAAAAAACCCACAGATCTTGCCACATATCAGCTGCATTCGTCACAATTAATATTCCAATCAGATGATGAAGGAACACATGTCCGCAAGTAGGCGATGCCGAAGTCGATGTCGATGTCCCAGTCCATTTTGCGATGGATCGGACACTGAAATAAAAAAAAAAAAAAAACAGGGTATTAAAGAGCCATATGGTTAACGGATATAAATGGTTTTTAGCGAATCTTCGAGGGTGGTCAGTCCATAACATAGCTGATCTTCATAATCTGCATCCATAGCTGTATGTTAGGCAAAGATCTGATAACTAAAGTAGATTGTATCGATTAGATATTTTTAACATAGCCAGTTTTTTAAGTAAAAAAAGACCAACCTTTTTTCTTCCAGTGCAGTAGTGAGCTTCGAGCCTTGGGCGGCGGTGGCGCATGCGCAATGAGTGCAGGAGAAAAAAGCAAACCAAATGGCTCTTGCGAAGTATGGAGAATCGATGATGAGAGGATGCACTCTTCACTCGCGGATCGTGTCGCTGATTTGTTCGCTGTCATAATTCAATAAAGTAGTCAAATGTCAGACGGACTTAAGCAAAAACCAGCGGTCCGTCATCATCTGAAGTTCCACCGATCTCCCGACTGTCCCGGCTGTTTCCCAATCCTCCAGTTAAGAGCCACCACACACACACGCACACGCACCAGCGCCGGGTTAATGGCCATAAACGCAAATCCGCTTAGCACTGCACCAGGATGAAGGATAGTCGATCGAAGATGGTGGCTTGGGGCCACCAAGAGCCACTTGCAGCTTGGAGTGGATTGACACTGGCTGCTTATTAATTCATCACACGCCTCTGGTTTGCGTTGACATGCGATGGGAATGGCAGCGACCAAAACCATTGAACAAATTGGGAATTATAAAGCGATTTAGGGTATGGATTTCGAAATTATAAATAATAATCCATTCCCAAGATGGGAGCTTCAAAGGAGCTGGTGATTATAGATATATAGTTATGAGAAGTATCCATAAATATTTTTAAATAGATACGATATTAAAGGATACCATATCTATTCACTATCCAATCTAGCTTAGCTAGTTTCTTAGATCTAGATACATGATCTTATAGACTGACTCTAGCTTGTCTTACGTTTTTTTTCCCAGAATTGCTAAGCCCAACTCAGCTGGACAGCCTGATATATGTATATGTGCCGGCGGAATAAACGACGGGGCGATGATCGTTGGCATAAGGGACGTGGATGGGATCAGAATCGGATCGGGATGGTATAAGATTGGATGGGTATAAAGACCCATACCCAAACTCAAACCCAAACTAAGGGAACTAAAACAAAAGAGACGATGACGCGACAACGAAGGAGCAGAGCTGGCGGAGCAGCGAGAAGACAAACGTGGCGGCGACAACGGAGCAAGTGACAAACGTTTAGATGGATGGATCGTTCTTCATTTCGGGGGAACGAGATCGAGATCGGGAATGGGAACGGGAACGGGAACGGTAACCGGACTTTAAGAACAGGCGGTCGGTTGGTCGGTCGGTCAGCCAGCGAGCGGGCAAAATAAACCGAACCAACCGAAAAAAAAAAAAGCGACGATTGCACATAAATTATATTCAAATTTCTTCGAGAGATCTAAGAGATATATAAAAATACGGGAAAAACACACACGGCACATGCACATGAATGGTCGGCGACCCCGACACCAACGATCCTTTCTGTGTGTGTTTCTGTTTTCCAACCCAAAAACCACAACTACAAAAAAAAAAAGTGTAGTTCTCCTTGTTATTGTAAAATATTTTTGTGTTGTTTAAATTTATGCAGATATGCGCCCATCTAGATAGGAGTACGAGTGCCACCTCCACTATCTGTTTACGTAGAAATCCAGCGCGCCAAAAATCAGCCAAGTTTCATGGAGCAGCACCTGGCATCGTCTGTCCCTTTTAGAGACCAATCCAATCGCATCCCATTCATTGGGGCTCCATTAAAATTCAGCTGACAGCTTCGATTCACGTCGCCAACAAATTGAAATGGGCTGAATACTATTTAGATACGGCTAGATCTTCTCAAACTGCCACTGATTGATGTCAATAAAGCTGAACAAAAGACTTAACAGGCACTAGAAGATACAGTGGTCATTGGGTAAGTGGCAAAGAAATCTAGATATATCTTCCTTTATATTTTAAAAATTAAAATGAAGACAATAAATATATTTAATAGATTCTGAAACCTAAAGGATTAATTTTGATAAACTTGTTATTAATAAAAAAAATAAATTTTGGTTAGTTTTAAAAACTTTTCTGCAAGTTAAATATTTTTAATGAACATTTCTTGTACGACAGCTTCAGCATTTCCCAGAAAACTAAGTACTATAGTACTATATATCTTCAGAT
Organism: Drosophila eugracilis; assembly: GCF_018153835.1. Lineage (NCBI taxonomy): Eukaryota > Metazoa > Arthropoda > Insecta > Diptera > Drosophilidae > Drosophila > Drosophila eugracilis. Next base: position 106,718 of record NW_024573046.1, read on the forward strand.
ACTTCCGTCACCATGAGATGCTTGACCCCTTTTTCCATTTCCATTTCCTTTTCTTTTTTTTTTGCGAAAAACTTGCTGGTCGTCAGCAATTGTGTTTGGTTTGTGTTTAGCCTCCACTCGAATTAGTGGCTGCGTCTGGGATTTGTCTAATTGGAGGAGGCGACGGGCGCTTTGATCTTGCCACATGTCCATCAAGTACACAATAAATATATATATCTGCTATATATATATGGTATATAAGACATACTATATATATATATAAAGGGGAGACGAAAACACGGAGGAAGTTGCTCGCTTGGAACTGCGAGGGCTGTCAGAAATTGCCAACTGGCACATTAATCCACGCGACATATTTATGAGTGTAAATGTATCTGTGTATCCGGGAGATATAAAGATATCGGCCGACGAACATGGACGAGGGTTGCTCGTGGCTCGTTGCCTTGCTCGCTGCTCTTTGCTAAATGAGTGCACATTTCAGATAAATTATTGCACACAACTTGTACGCGATGGCAGGCCAAAATGTATTTAACAAATTAAATTTACACACAGATACACACACACGCACACAGTGCAGACTTCAAAGAGGGCGCCGCAGCGTAACGGCCACTAAAATGGGCGGTCCCGTAGAGGACCAATGATATTGCGCCGCTCTCACAGATACACACAGCCAGTCAACCCCATAGATACTCACATACAGACACAAAACCAAAAGCAGAGAGTGAGAGAGCCAGTATTTGTTTTTCGTACACGGAGAAAAAAGAATTACTGAAATTTGTATACTATTTCATTAAATTTATGTTGAATTTTTATATTTTCTTACGGTAATAATATCAGTATTAAGATAGTTTACTATATCTTTCAAAGTGTCTACGATTTATGCAAGATACACCCATCTACTTTGCCATTTTCCAAATTTCCAAACATTTCAAAATCAATTTAAAATATTAATCCCAAAAGATTTCCCGCAGTGCATCTGGCAGATACGACAGATACGCTTTGCTGCGGCGGGTATCTCATCGATTTTTTAAGCGTCGGAATGCGTGGCACGAGACAGAGACCTCTGTCACGTGACAGCCCCGGCATGTATCTGTATCTTTGTATGCGACTGTGTCTGGATCCCATTCATGCCACCGAGATGGCGGATTCGTTAGATGCTAAGATACTTGAGCTAACACACTGGCATATTGAGATACTTCTCGTGCAGCCACGCAAAACTGCACTTTCAGCGCTTTTTATCTGCCGAAGCTGTAAATATCCGCGAGATTTACAACGCCAGCGAGCGTAGACTTCGATATCGTTAACAGTATCAGTATCTTTTGGCGGACTCTGACTCCGATTCGTACTCGGAATTGGCATCGTCGGTCTGGACATTGGCATCGGCATCGGTAACGGGGAGGGTATCATAGCTTTTAGCACAACGCATCTCATTCGGGTCGCGATTCGCCAATGCAGATACAGTATCTGCGGGCTTCAGCTGCATCAAAATCGGACGAGCCACAGAGTCCAGATACACATACTGGTCGGTCGTCCGGTACGGTCGTCGTGCTCCACTTGTGCCCATTGTTGCACTGCTGTCAACGTAACTCACAATTGAATTGTTCCTTTGTTCTGTCCCGGGCCAAAAAGCAACCGACCCGCTCCCGAATTTCGCATAATTGGCTGGCTTTTAAGTTGGCCGCCAGACCAAGTGTCGCCGGGAGAAAAGATACAGCTCAACAGAGATAGATATAGATATAGATACTGGAACGGTGAAGTGAGACTCAGACTTAGAATACGCTATGCTCGTGCCGCCGGACATGATGGCCGCCCAAACGCGCATGGTCTATCAGATGAACCGATTCTGCGCGGAGAGGGTTCAGGCCAGGATGTTTAAGACGGCCACTGCCATTCGTGAGATCTGTAAGATTGTCCAGGATATCCTCAAGGAAGTGGAGCTACAAGAACCGCGATTTATCTCCAGTCTGGTAGAATGTAATGGCAGGTAAAGATACTAAATAAAGTTTGATTACTTGATTACTTGATGTTTATATTAGCTCATGATATCGTAAAAACCAGCTAGGGCTATAAGCCAGGAGGTAGTGCTCAAACGATCAGATCTGTTTAGTGATCCAAACCACAGACCTTTCAACAAGTTATCTGCGTAATTCCAGTTTCCGGATGACTGTCAACGCGGCTCCTGCTCGCTCCACTAAATCCACTCCAAGCCAATCCTCGTCACTGCATTTCGATCATTACAACCAAAGTGCAGCGTCATTGTCAGTTAAATGTCAAGTCATGCTCATCGGGGCTTCCCCTTTTAAAACGACCTGCAATCGTATTCGTATCTGATTAGATTGGTTTTAACAAGAATATATATCTTTTATACTAATGAAAATCTATCAGATTTGACTTTACCTTCTAGTCTTAAAATATAAATATATTTATTACCCTTTCCAGATTCGAGGGCGTTGAGGTTATATCCCCGAATGAATTCGAGATAGTCCTGTATCTGAACCAAATGGGCGTCTTTAACTTTGTGGACGATGGCACTCTGCCGGGATGTGCTGTCTTAAAGCTAAGCGATGGCCGAAAGCGTTCCATGTCCCTGTGGGTGGAGTTCATCACGGCCAGTGGATATTTATCCTCCCGTAAGATTCGCGCCCGTTTCCAAACTCTGGTGGCCCAGGCCTGTGATAAGAGTGTCTATCGGGATATGGTCAAAATGGTGGGCGATACCAGTGAGGTAAAGTTGCGAATTCGAGAACGTTTCGTAGTCCAGATAACGCCCGCTTTCAAGTGCTCTGGGATTTGGCCAAGATCGGCGGCACACTGGCCGGTTCCCCATTTGCCCTGGCCACATCCCAATATCGTGGCGGAGGTCAAGACGGAGGGTTTCGACCTTTTGTCCAAGGAGAGCGTCGTCATGCAGAACAAGAACAATAATGCCGCCAGCATGGAGGGCGATGCCTGGGTACTAAGCTTCTTCGAGGCAGAAAATCGCCTCTTACAAGGTAAAAATCTAAGGGGAAACTCTCTTACACTTAAAGAAAAAGAAAGTTAAAATTTTAAATATGAATTTTAAAATGATTAAATACGAAATTGGAAGTTAGTCTGATAAAATTATTTTAAATTGTCGCTAAAAGTGGGAATTTTCTTGTTTTAAACTAATAAAGTTATTTTTTAGGATATTTTTTAAGAAAAACCTTCAAATAATAGACAAAAATCAATTTATTTTTGAGTGGAAGACTTTTTCTTTAAGGTTTTTTAAAGCTTATCAATGTAGGATTAAAATATATAAAAATTTCCAAAAATAAAATTTTGATAAATTTTTCAAAATTCTGTAAGGGGTACCCCTTGCCAAAAATGCAAAAATTTTTGAAAATTTTTTTCCTCCAAAATTTAAAATCTTTGAATACAGATCTCAAGTGGTCTTAATTACGGTCATAAAATGGTAATCCATTTGAGATTCTGACAATTTTCAGCTGAGTTACAAGCAAAAGATCGCGGAATTTCGAGGGTTTAAACGAAAATTTGTATTAAATATTTTTACTCACCTTCAAAGGATCAACACCAAATAACTGAGACTTAACTTACCTCTTATAGGAGGCTGTCGTCGTCGTTGCTTGAGCATGCTGAAGACCCTGAGGGACAGGCACATGGAACTCCCAGGCAATCCCATCAGTGCTTACCACCTGAAGAACCTTTTGCTTTACGAGTGCGAGAAACATCCGCGGGACTTTGAGTGGGACGAGAGCTGTATTGCGGACCGGATCAATGGGATCTTCTTGCAGCTGATCTCCTGCTTACAGTACCGTCGATGTCCACACTATTTCCTTCCGGGATTGGACATGTTCAAAGGGAAATCCCCCAGTGCTTTGGAGCAGGCAGCCAAACAGGTGTGGCGATTAACCCGCGAGCTCCTAACAAATGCCAATGCTTTTGAGAAGTTGTAAGGGGATATGGGTTGGGGTTTAAGGAATACGGTGGGTCGATATTGGTTAGGAATCATGCTTAGAACTAAATTTGGGAATAAACTGGAAAGGTTCTTTGGAGACTTTAGACCTTTTATCGTCTTAAATTTGTTTCCAAAGTAAAAGGAGAACTTTCTTGTTAGTCAAATCTTAACAAAACTCATAGAGCGATGGGCTTAATCCCTTTTTATCTTGACTTTAGTTTGTTTTCACTTATAAAGCCTTGATTTTGTATATTAGTTTTACTCTTTTATATTATAGTTATTATCTTTCAATATCACTAACTCTAACTTTTACTAATATTCACCCTAGTTAGTAACCATATTTATGAACAAAGTTCATAGAGGCAAACTACATATATTATTACCCAGTTTATGATTTTCTTAGTCAAACAAATATCGACCCATCTGACAAAGGGGGAGTGTGTGTCTGTGTGAGGTGCTAAGTCAGCCGGAGATGAAAGATAGCTCCTTGGCGGCCATTTTGTGCCATGTCCGTATGCCTGTGTTTGCGAGTGCGAAAGTGTTAATGCGGAGATGCGAGATAAGTCCACTCCCCATTCCCACTCGACTCGAGTTGAGATCTGAGATATACCATATATACCCATCCAGGCGTTCCGGCTAAGCCTCAAATATTGTTTTTAATAACTCGCCCCTCGGCGCTCACGACGCATCCTTTGTTTGCCTGGCGAACAATGGCTATGCCAATGGATTCCAAACTCCCGGATGGAACAGAAAATTGGGAAACCAAAAAAATGAGCATTTGTCCAGGCGGCGGCTTTCCTTTAACACGGAGCCACTCAACGTATACGATTGTTTCACAGTTTGCAGATCCTAGATCAAAGCAAAACGAAACACAAAAAAAACTAAAACCGAGAGAGAGAGAGAGAGAGATTCCATTGATCGTTCCAAGTCCAACTTTACATTGTTTTTTTACTACTTATATATATATACATATGTCGATGTCTATTATGGGATGCCTAACATTTACCACGATTATCCACAGTTTGTTTTAAGTACAACATAATCCTAGATTGCTTAAGTAAAAATGGAAATGCTTGAATAAATTCAAGAAGAGCCAAAGGCAACACTCCATTGATTGTTTAGTTTTTTTAAAGAGGGAAATCTGTCATTATCTTTGGGATAAAAAGAAGTATTCAAATTGTTTTTAAGATATATATATGAAAACTTGAAGAGAATACTTTAAATTTTTGCCAGGTGGAAGAAGTTTTGTATTTTAGACATTAAGTTTAAGTTTGAAAACTGATCAGGTCTGATATATTCAAATTGATTCTACAAACAGATGCCATCTCCCAGAGTTTCAAGAATTCAACATGGAAGATCCTCTGGAAGACCAAATGACAAGTCCAAAGTCTCCAAAGGATCTCCTTCGATCTCATTAGTCCCTTTAGCGAGTGAGTTAATGTTATGATTATTGGCAGTGCCGAATATTTATTTGCAATCGGCAAAGTATCTGGATCTCAGCTCTGTATCTGGGCCAGGATCGGGATCGGTATATCGAGAACTGAAGCTGGGAAGATGCAGCTGCTGCTGCTGTTGCAGCGACAACTGAGCATCACTTTTATTACCCTTATTTATGGTTATTCTCTGGCGGGGGCTGGATGCCAAAACCAAGTGGTTTGGCTGCTTTGTTCTGCGGTTCTTTTGTCTCCACTCCCCACCTTTTATTTATTTTCACTTTTTTCTCTTTTTATTTTATATATACTTATTTGCCGGAACGAAAACTTTCAGCGAATGTAATCGATATTTTCTTCGACAAAAGGTGTCTTTAAATTTGGGGAGTACGACGACGGTTCAGCGGTACAGCGGGAAAAATAATCAGCGTCAGCACAAAGAGGCGGCTGGCTGGCTGGTCCAAGGATATAGAATATAATGCGTTGGCCAAAAATAACAAATTATGCCATGGCACGCAGGGATCATGTTACGTGGCCCTCCATCACTGGAAGTAACCCCTATGGGTGGGTGGTTTTGGTCCTGGGAAAACCATCATCAGGTGACCGAATCCATAGCCGAATGCGAATCCTCATCCGCGACTAGGATGCGCACTTGGCCGCCAGCGAAAGGGACACGTGGCGCGTCCTTGTTTTTCTTGGTTTGGGTGGAAAATGGTTTTTTGTGGAAAATTCAGAAGCAGCCAGCAGTGGCCCCGCATCGATAAGGCACGATTCTCATTTCTCTGCTGACAAATGGTATTTGAAATGCTATTAAACGGGGAGACCAGCTATATCAGAGTACCAGTATCCGTGACGCCGCAACACCTGCCCCATTCACATACCCATTCCCAGAGTTCCATTCCTAAAATCATCCCAAATACCAGTTACCAATACCAAACCCAATCCGAAGAAGCCTTTTCATTTGGCTTGGGCTGTCACAACTTTGGCAAAGCCACAAAAAATATTGTCGCCTTTCGCTCTTTGATTTGAGCTTCTATGTGAATACCCTGGAATGTTAGGGGTATGCTCCTTACAAGGATTTTAAGAGCAAACCTGGATAAGTTCTAGTTAAGGATTCTGCTGGAGATATCATCTAGTAGATGGGAAAAGTCGTCTCTCATCTGAAGGATACAGAAAAACTTACTTTTGCTTTAAAACATGAATAGAAAATGATTTATCAAGGAAACTTCTTAATAAATAATAACTATTTTAGTAAGAAAAAAAACTAAAAAATTATAAGAATTCCTAAAAAACAATAATAACCTGATATATCCTTAACAAAAGGATGTCTAGGATATCCCAAGTACGACTATCTCCACTCAGACTTCTCTTATTTTGTGTTTTGCTTTTCCTGTTGACATTTATACGCACCCGCCCTCCAGTTTTCGTAGCTCCTGACTTCTCAAGTCCCTCTCTGCCGAAATCCTGCCACGCCCTCAGGCGATACGTGGGCGGTGACAGGAGACTTGCGATGGCGTCCTGTTATTGTCCTGGCTACCAGTCTCTTTGCTGGTTCTGCTTCTGTTTTTAGAGTTCGGTTTTCTGGCTTTGTCGCATGGCTTTGTCGAAGGACATTTCTTTGTCTTAATTGTTTTACTAATGATATTTAAATTAGTGGTCTAAGTGACCGCGGGCGGTTTTCTGCCACCACCCCCCATTATCCATTATCCTTTTCTTCGTTCTTTTGTTTTTTTTTGTTTGTTTGTTTGTTTGTTGTTTTGCATTTTGACATTTCATTTGTTTAGATCTTTCAACGAGGGTTGACAATCCAGTTAGGGAAGTTAAATGGGGGAAATGCCAGTAAAAGAGTTGCTTTTATGGCAGTTTTAGGTTATAAACAACCTGCCTATTAGTTAGTATAACAAACTACTTAAAACTTAATCAGATTCTCTTGCTATAATTTATATTTTTGCTTTTCATCTTCTAGCAACGGCTGGCATAATTATGTCGTCATTATCAAAAACACGTGGTGCAATTTACCAAGCTGACAAAAGGAGACGCGACTTGTACTCCTGCAGAGCTAAGAAATGGATTGGATGCGGAAAATGCTGGGGTGTAGAGGGAGGGGTAGCGGAGAAAACTCGTCGCACACGCCACGAATTATGAATATCAGAAAAATGCACAAGATGAATGGCACAGGAAAATGCCAGCGGGATGGAGAGATCTGAAAAGACAAAACGGGAGTGGGAAATTAGTTTTCCACGCATCGCCAGCAAAGACAATGGAGCGCAGGAAAAAAGCAGAGGGGAAAAATTGTTCGTAGAGCATAGAGCGGGGGGATTGTAGAACCTAAGGCGGCACCTACACGTGATAATTTAGAGCAGATTGTCGCCTCCCAAACTCCAGATAGATAGGAAGAAGAAGAAAAAATCTATATAAGATATATCCGTCGGGTAGGTGGGGGGTGTGTGGAACACTTTAGAGCCATCGTATTTTTGGATGGACATTTGCATTCAATTACGGCAGCTGTGAGCCGGCCCTGATTTATATTTATGCACGCGTCTCTGACGGCCCATAAAGGAAACCCCAAAATGCGCCACAGCGGGGGAAAAACTCAGGGGGATTTTCCCCTTTTCCCCCTGTATATATATATAAAAAAAAAAAATAAAAAAGAGTTTGGCGCTGCCTGCGCTCAATCATAATTATGTGATTTGTTTGCGACGCCGGCGCGGCCGACTAATTAAACGGCGAAATGACAGAGTGGGTGGGTGGATCTATATAGCCTATGGAAAGGGTGAAAAAAAAAAAAAACTGGAAAAGAGTATGGGGGAAATGTTGACGTATTGTCGCTGATGTTGCCCCGCTGAAATTATGACATTTTGATTTCAGCCCGAGCCCCATTTGATGTCCCTCAGCCGGCGCACTCGTCTGATTTATGCCTCCTCCAAAATCCAGGGGAAAATGTGAGGAAAATCATAAAAAAAAAAAGTAAGATAGAAAAGGAGTGTTAGAAGGAATCAGGCGGGTGCCAAGGTGAAGACTAATTAAGAGGCGGAATGGCTAACGGATTGCAGCTGCATTTTACAGTTAAAAAAACAAAAGAGGGGAGGCACTTAGGCTGTATGTCTCCTCCCTCTCTGCTGTAATTCCCATGACATTTGGGACATTCGGTGGCCAAGATCGAAGGGTTATCCCAAATCGATTAACATTATTAATGAATGCATATCATGGGAATAAGTGGGTACAGCAGAAGGTTGTGGTGAGGGGCTTGGGGTTACAGGTGGAACAAGGAAAGTCAAAACACGAAAAGGTTTTCAAACAATTTCAATTCTCAGAAACGAATGAAATGAACTCCAGCGAAACATTGTCAACATGATTATCAACTGTCTCCCTCTTTCGTTCTATCTCGCTCTCTGCCTCTGTCTCTGTCTCTGTCAGCATATTTATGGGCCAGGTTCATTTTGAGGTTGAGTTTGGAGCCGAAATGCACTGAGAAAAAAAGGTTATTTAAGAAGCGAATCAAAACAGATGATAAAGAAAGCTTTTTGGATTAAGATTTCGATTGATTTATTTTGAAGGAAATTATAAAGAATTTTGAATAAAATTAAATGAAATTTTCTAAGATTTTAGTTACATCTTTCAAAGTTCTAAGAGATCAGATTTTCAGATCAGTTTTTAATGTAACAAAGCTATCAAATTTCTTACCGTGTAGTAACTGAGGCTTTGGGGCTGCCCGGAGAGCATTGGAATGTCCAAATGTTCGATCATAAAACAAAGACACAGCCGCAGAAACAGAAACAGCAACAGAAACAAAAACCGAAACTTAACTCAAACTCAAAACTGAAACTGAAACAGAGAGACAAAACCCGAAACGAAAAGTCGAAATCGAGACGGCAGCGAACGAGGTTGAAAACGAGTCGAATCAATGCAGATAATATCAATTATATGTAAAAGATACACATGCATGCGATAGATACATTTGCCCCGATAAGCATTTAAAATATTAACATCAACAACCGACTGGGAATCCATGTCATGGAATGTCTCCCATTCCTCCATCTCCAGGGTCTCTCTTTCGTGTCTGTATTTATAATTCGTTAGAATTCACATACAGTTTGAATTATAGCCATGCAGATCGAAATCTGTTGAGGTTTTTGTGTCTTTAACCTTTTTATCACAATTATCTAACTTTCATGATAAATCGAACTTTGGCAGAACAGAAAAGGTTCTCATTTGAATAGGAAATGTTTATAAACTTAGAATTTTATGTAACTAACAAAATTATAGTAAATTAACATCTTCCTTTAAATAGTTTTTAATTTTTATTTACATTAAATTAGGCTACATCAATGGACTATGACTACAAAATACATTTTATGTACTCAAAAAAAAAATGAAAAAAAAAAGAATTATTTTATAAAATAAATAACGGTTTGATGATTGTTTTTTTCATTTTGCGAACTAATAAAATACTATAATAAAATACAAACTGTTCTTTCTCAGCCAGTTGCTATAAAGAATCAAAATGGGAACAGTTTCGGAAACAGTGCAGACACAAACCATTTACGTTTAAGCAAGGTCTCGTACCTGCACTGCTTTCTTTGATTTTCTACACACAAAGCAGTTCTGCTCAGGAAGTGACAAATCCCTAATTAATTAGCTAATTAATCTGAGTTAATCTCACAATTATTTAGCTAATTAATCAATTAATTAAATGAAATGATTTAAGTTAAGTCACAATTAACTAAGATAGTTGATCAATGGGTTGGAAAAAGAAGTTAATTCAGATATTCCAACATAATTGATAAACTAACTTATGAATATTTCGACCAACATCACTTTCAATTAGCCAATAAGCTACTAAAGTTGTTAGTTAGTTAGTTAGTAGCTATTAATTAATCCTTGCAATAGCTGGAGCTGAGGACATTTTCGGCCCCCGCGAGAATGGCTCCCTCGTGTTGGGGACACAATTTCAGGTAAAGTTCAGTGGACTCCATGGCCTCGATGAGAATGTATTCCAAGTAGATGCGTGGCGCCGAAAGTATGCGCCATGTTAGTGGATTCAAGATGTTTGTCGGATATTCCCAATTAACGGTGGCATATTCCGGCTCTCGAAGATTACGTCCGGCCACCAAGGCTTTGTATTCATAGCCCGGCTCAAAGTACATAGCCTTCTGTGAGAACTTCATCATCTCCGTGGCGGCACGCTCCTTCTTGCCAACCTTCTTTTGCAGGGCATCATGAAGTTGAATGGACAGTATACCAACCTCACCGCCATGAAGAGTACTCTCATCATGTCCGGAAACTCGCACTGTTATGCGATAGTGTAGTCGGCAGAAGGGCTTACTGTCGCCTGTCCAAAGGTAGAAGACCCCCGGTGAATCGCCTTGCTGTATCTGACCAAGATCCACCTGTTCCTGGTAATCCTCCTGGCTGTGATAGCCCATTCGCAGGCACGTATGACCTGGCTCCTCGCAGCTAGTGCACTTGGTGTCCTTGAAGCTCTGAAAGATAGGATATAAAGTTGTATATTATAAGTGATATCTTTAGATTAAGCTTCTACTGTACTCACCTCAAAGGAATCGCAAGTTATTCCGAGAAAAGGACACTTGGAACCGATGCTCTCCGTGAAATACTGCTGGCTGCGGATGTGATTGCAGCCGAGGAACTCTTGCATGGTCAAGAACAGGGTCTTCTTCTTGACCACATCCTGGAATTTCTTGTTACAGCCGGGATTATCGAATCCACCATTGGGAAAGAAGTCCACGTGACCCAGTCGCATATTGATGCCCAGACCACCCTTCATCAGGGGATTGGCATCGGTGTGCACAATGTCCACGAAATGGGCATCTGTCTTGTCCAACCGAACGATGGGATCGGTGTCTGTGAAAAGGGGAGCAGCAGGATCCAGACCAGTAATCCGAGCAGGTTTTAATCCAAAGTCATGCTGCAGATGATAGCCTGCATAGCCGGATAGATGTGCACCCAAAGAATGACCAATTATATGGACATTATCCAGATTAGGCAAGCGCAGCTCTTCGTACAGCATGTGCACTACATGGGCAGTGATGGCGCCCACCAGTCGGATATTGGCCACCGCCTGGACATACGGAGGACTGGCACCACCGCCCCAATCAATAAGGACAACGGCAGCCCGACCCTCTGGTTCGTGGGCCAGCAGAGCCTTCGCCATGTCCCACATCCAAGGAATCTCACCAGACTCTAGGTAACCATGAACCAGCAGAAATATCTTTCCCTTCGGATCCATTCCCATGCCCTGGATGCTATCCGGATCATTGAGATCCAGATATTTCGGTTGATCCAATGCCCTTCGCATGTGCAACGTAAAATGTGGCTCAATCTCAGAGGGTTTCTGTGGATGCACATTTATCGACCTGGTCACCGTGTTCCATGGCCCATTGATTGGAAAACAGCCGTAGACTCCAAAGCACTTTACCTCGTTGATGTCTGAAAGGGATTGAAGCAATCAGTGGGTTATTAGCTGGTTATTTGGTCTATAAATCAGCGGATCGAACACCTGGATCGAGATAAGTTACCTACGATTAGAGAGTACTAACTGATTGTCAAGGGGAAATCGCTTAAGTTGAAATCTTAACACTAATCTAAGGTAACATATCTAAGGGTTATATTAATCTAGAAACCAATAAAATTATAGAACTAAATCTGTGATTAATATTCTTTAAAAATGTTGCAAGTTCTCAATTAGAACTGTTTTGGTCTGCTGGAAAAGCCTAACCAGCCATGAAAATCTTTAATAATTTTCAGCAAACGACATCTTCCTTGGATCACAGCTGTGATCCATTAACTCTATCAACGAGCCGTGATGAAGGTTTGATCGGAAATTGATATTGGCTTGGAGACTCCCATTCATTTGGCCACTGGTGCATAGATGACCCACCATTGTCGTCTCTTTTTATCGCGGTCTTCTTTGGCTTTCCGTTTGTATCGGAAGTTTTCGATTAGATAGCCATATGTCCCGTCCCCCGTACCATTATACTCGTCTATATATATATATATATATATCTACATAGGTAAACCGTACCGGACGAGTCACGTCATTAGCCTCTAAGACCCTGATTTCCAAACCAAATCAAAGCATGCTGAGTTGCCACCTGTGTTTCCATCGGACAGGTGATCGCAATCGCCGCGGGTTTTCATGGGAAGAGCTTTCCCTCATACATTTGCCACACCGAACAGCACTCAGCATCTTTGGATGTTGAACTAAGTTAAGACCCAAGAAACTGTTTGTTCAACACACAAGGCAACAAGAAACCACTTAAAGCGGTTGAAAGCCCCAAATTGGTGGCCCCTTACTGGGCTCAGAAGCACAGCGGCGGGCAAGATAATAGCTATAATGATTGGGTTCTCTGATTTACGGATATTTCGTATGTCAGTGGATTGATTTTCTATTAATAGGTAATAAAAATAAAAATATGTCGAAATGAAGGAAAATTTAAATAAAAACTTTTTTAATTCTTTCTAATTTTGTTTTAACTGGAAAATTCTAAAATAATGTCCTTAGGTCAAGTGTTACTTCTCTCTACATAAAAATATTAAAAACCCTCAACTACTCTTCTTATGACCGCCACTGTGGCCCAGAGCAAAGACACTTTGGGCCACTTTCGATGGACATGTTCTAGTTAAGCTAGATGGAGCAATCGTGGATCGCATTACTTACCACTTTTGGGGGCTGGTGGCAGGTCGACCAGGGTATTGACAGCCGCTCGACTAGTGTGATTGGCCAGATACAACATAGTCTGCAGCATCAGGCCGCCAGTAGTGTTGGCCACGTACATCTTTGTGCCGTAAGCCCTTTGGGTCCTTTCAGGATCTTACGAATTTCCCACCAATTTAAATCACAAACACACTTTTCCTCCGGGGGCTTAGTCGATTCTTAACAATCACAAATCACTTGAACGAGTTGGCCACTCGAGTGGGCTGTTCTCGTATATTATCTAAGGCTAGGACTATATAATCGAGTTGGATCGCTTGTTTTGGTGCCTGGCTTTTCGTTAGTTTTAATTAAGTTAAGTAAAACGTTAATCTTATCGACTGTCTTTCGTCTCGAGTATGCCGTTAGTTTCTTACGGCCCTCGGGTTTTCACTTTGACAATCTCAAATGACTGGAACGTCTATATATGTCGGTAAATATATATATATATGAGTATATCTCCGCCGATCTGAATCGCTTGGGAACCGTCGCAGCACTGAGCGGATCAGCTGCGCCCCACGCAATTTTTATGCCCAGCGCCAAGACGACTTCCGAAGCTGCAGCCGAAGCCACTGGCCGATGACGTTGGTCCGATAGTGCTGACAAATCCGATGATTTCCCGACGCATAATGTATATATATTAACTATATAGTAAATGACTAGCTTTCAAAGGTCAAGATTGGTAAAAAGACTTGTACTGCAAAGATCATGGAAATTCTTGGAAAAGTTAGCTTAATGTTTTTTCCATATTAAAACTTTAACTGAAAAAATCTTAAATTCTTATCTTAGCAAGTTTTAGCTTTATTTTTATAGAGACCAATATCCGATCTCCTCTATATAGCCAGCACTGATCAGTAAGCTTCGGCACGCGACTTCCAGCAGAGAGTGTGTGCGGCGAAGAGAGGTAAAGGCCCTGAGCTGCTGTTTATTCAAAGTGAACCCCCCACCTCTGTGCTGTTTCGCTCAGTGTAGATGCAAAGTACACCAGCTGGCGGGGCTGCTCTTTGTTGGATGCACCTTCTTGATAAGGAATCGGCTATGCTTTGCTGACGACCACAAAGTGACCGCCATGGAGGCGTTCGACAATCTTCTCGAAAGGGGGTCATCACCAAAGAGGAGGATCCCCATGTAGGGTCAGAAATAGAGGATGAGAAAGCCAACCGAGAGCTATCAATGGTCTGGTCTTCATAAACCGTTCTGCAGGGAAAGAAATTTATTTATTATTTAATCCACTAATTTGGTTTTAAATTGTTTTTTTACCATCAAGTTCCTTTTTGTTCCTTTTCAGACTTCTTTAAGGGAAAATGTGTTTCCAAGAGGCCCACAGAAAGTAGGCAGTAGGGTCTGCTTAAGCTGTAGTATCAGTCATAATATATCTTCCTGTGAGTTAGTTTTGAAAAGATAATATATATATCATAACTATCATCGTAACTACTTACTGAAACTCCTCTATAAGTAGTGTCTCTATGAAATGTTTATCAAAAATGCCATCTACTTACATCTATAGTCGATTATTTTGCAGTGTATAGGTTCCCAATGAATTTCTGCAGAAAGTGTGTCAATCGCCAGGCCCCTGACACGTCCCTGCCCCTCAATCCGCCGCCCCTGACAGGTGGTGTCAATGCCTGGTTAGTGCTATATATATATATTCTATATCACATTCCCATTGACACACGTTATCAGCTGGAAGCGTTTCTCGCAGAATCCCGTTTCGCTTTCGAGGCGTCCAAAGTCCGGAGAAGGTGTTTACGGGGTTTCGATTGCTCGACATTCCACCAGGATCTCGAATCTTGCCCATTGACGTCAAAAGCGGAGGCCTTTCAGCAGCAGCATTATCACGACTTAAAGTCTGTAGTCTGGTATTCTGCTTTTTTCTTGTTTTTGTTTACGACTTTCTTTGCCTTGCCATGGGAAAACATCCAAGCAAAACTTCCTTATAAAATTTCCAGGATAACTCCCTAAGATCATATCTATATATTTAGATAATGGTAATGACTCAGTGGATTTTCATTTCCGTAAAGAATTTGCAGCTATTGCTCTCCGATTACCGATGATAAGCATCGAACTTTGATTCTGAATATTGATTCCGGTTCAAAAATCCACTTGCATTGCAAATCGGACATTGGAGAGGGCAACTGCCACGCCCATATGTGATAGCTGGATTACAAATATTTTGTTTACAACGGGAATTACATGAGGCATATAGATTAAAAAAAAAAGAAAACAAATTGAAAATAGCAAAACAGAATCTAAAACAATATGGAATATTGAATAACAATCAGTGCAATCGGGGTATCAATGACATAAGCCCCCAAGGGGATTGGTGTTTACATAGATCAGTGCCGTCGGATCAGGGAACTATATATATACATATATATATAGTACACAGTGGGTGCAAAGTATAAAGTACGTGCAATAAGTCAAGGGTCTTGCACAGGTATTACGAATGAATTTTAGCTATAACAAAGCTTTTAAGATTCAACTTAAGATCTGCAACTTGAAGAACATTTTCTAATCTTATTTTTGGCAAACAATACCAAAATGTAGGTCACTAGAACATAGACTAGACATGGGAATTACTTAATCTTTCATGGGCAATGAAATTACTCATAGTTTTTGAATGTTTTAGTTTGGAACAAACTTTCGGTACGATTATTATTTATTTGCTAGAAAACAAATTTTAGCATAGAATTAAAGTAGAATTATGGCAGATCTATTTTTTAAAGAGGACATTACTTCGGTTAGGGCAGACTGTTGTTGCGCTTATTGTCCTTGAAGGTTAATCTGTGTTGGATTTGGGATTCGATCGGTATTGAATACAGGTATATATATATATATATATATATATCGTATATAATATTATGGGCTAGCAATGGCACTTAGGATTAGCTTAGCGTACAACTAGTTTAACATAAGGATCTGGTAAACGAGGATCACTCGGTGCGCTGCATGATCATCTCGATTTTATCGCCAGCGGCGGCAATCAGCGGAACGGTAAGGCAGCAGTCAAAGTCCTGCGTCTTCATCTCATTAACCTAAAAAGAAAATATATATAATTACAGTTCCATTCATAATCAATATATATATATATATATATATAAACCTACCTGCATAATGCGATCGAAGGGCTTAAGAAGACCGCACATATCGGCAGGTCCACCGCTGCGAATCCTATTGATGAAGACACCCCGCTCGTAAAGTCCATCGGACACCGAGAATCCATAGTCATCGTACACCTTATCCTTGTACAGGGTTACATGGAAAACCCGAGGTTTTCCGCTGACATTTCCATTACTGCCGCTAATGCCATTTGCATTTCCATTGCCCGACTCCTTGCTGGCCTCTGTATTGGCCGAGGGACTGCGTGGCCGCCTCTGGACCTTGGCATAGATGGCCTGCGTCTGTGGCAGATGACTGCCATTGGCCAGATCGTGGCTTCGCAGGATCTTAAGATCTACAAGATCACCAAGATTCTGCAGCAGACTGGTGGCATGCGAAAGGGGCATACCCTGCACCGAGTGCTCATCGATGGCCAGCAGCTGGTCACTTACATGGATCTGGCCATTCTTGTGGGCAATGCCACCTGGTAATTAAAGAAAATTCTTTAATTTTCCTTCTATTAATATACATTTATATGGACTCACCCTCGACGAGACCACTGATCGTAATGGGCTTGGTTATATCCTCACTCCCCGCCAGGGTTATCCCCAGCAATCCTCCCTTGGGCTCCAAACGCACAGTGAAGATGATCTGATGCAGGCTACTCCCACTGCTCTTGCTGCTCGAACTGGCCGCCGAGCCATACACCTTGTTCTCCATGGGCGGCGGAAGGGCAGTGCAGTCAACACTGAAAAACAATTATTATTACATTTTAATCTCAATAATAAGTTAAGCAAACTCCCACCTGGCATAGCGATTAAGCTCATAGCCAGTATACATCTGTTCCTGCTCATCTTCCTCTTCGGGCAATTCGGTGGTTAAACTCTGGGTATTGGGTGGAGCTACAAAGGATCGACTGTTGACACCGGTAGACCAGCCGTTACTCTGACCTCCAGCTGAACCCGGACCAGATCGCAATTGAACGGACTGCAGACTGGCATCGTCCATGCTGGGCACTCGAAAGTAATCCGGTTGCGGAGTCCTCGACTTTAGGGAGACACAATCTGCATACTTTCCCGCCGTCACATAGGCATTGCTATACAGATCGTGATCCATGCTGGTGGATACACCCATTCCCATGCCCAAATTAATGCCACTGGCAGGACAATTGCTATAAATGGGACTGGACATGGGCAGGAAATCGGGCAGGACGATCCGCTTGATCGTCAGAGTGGTAAAGTCCGAGGAGCTGTGATTCTGCGATCTGCCCTCCTCCTTGAGCAGTGCGTCTACATTGAAATGCTGCACTGGATGCTGGTCAACGGCCAGCAGGATATCCCCCGATCTCAGGGAACCACTGCGATGCGCCGGACTGCCCATTTTCACATCCGATATAACCAATCCGCCGTGACTGGAACCACTAACACTGAGTCCCAGACCACATTTGCCGGCCCTCAGCAATTTGACACTGAAGACACCACTGGATGGCACCACAGCATCCGGCATATCGAACTCAATCTCCAGCTCCAGCCAATTGGCAGGCGCTCCAACGTTTCCTCCATTGCGACTTAATCCTCCTTCCAGGAGTTGCCTCATGGCCGCCGCATCCAAACTGTACATCTTGTTAATGGCCACGATCCGATCTCCTGCTTGTATGCAACCACTGCGATCAGCCACTGAATCCGCTAGAATCTGAGCAATGGCCACAGCTCCGGATCCTGTTCCTCCAGTCCCTGATACGTTTCCTCCCGATTCTGCTAGGATTATGCCAGCACCTTGGCTGCAATCGAGCAGGACGGGGAAACTCTCCGCCCGGCAAAGACCCAGACCCATGCCCATGCTGCTGCTACCATGAATGCCACCCGTTCCCACTGATCCTCCAGTGGAACCCGGAGTAATAGCTGGATTCTCTAGCGGCAGGGAACTCTTGCGGGCGAAACGCTGACGCTGACGGCCCGCCGTCGAGGATTTTCGGGACTCTAGAGTGCTAAAGCTGTACTTGGGACTACCCAATGCCGTGTGACCTGTTGGGATTGGACAAAGTTATAAGGATTAGTTAGGATTCGACTTCAAGATTTATAGATTTAAGATCCAAAAGTTCTTCAGATCCCCATTCAAAAATGAACTAGAAGTGGTGCCTCCTGCCTTCACTTCCATTCAGCACCTCCATTTCGTTAAGTAGTTTCCCCTTCCCCTTTCCCTTCCCCTTCCTCCAACAACATCTAGTACATTCAATCACACCTCACACCCCCCTCTCTTTCTGACAACTTCTAGAAGCTTTTAAGACCTTTTCCGATTTTTTCTTATGTCTATGCTGGCCTTGTGCCGACTCCACTCGGGCGACTGATCCGCAGCTTAGCCAGCTGCGTGTCCTCTGTGTAGACCACAATTTATGGCCTTTTCGCCTCTCCTCTATTATTTTCTATTCCATTTGGTATTTCCGATTTGGATTCGGATTTGGATTCGATCGATTGTCAAAAAAGACTTTTTCGTCTTTTGTTTTTCTTCAACTTGGGGAGAGAAACGATTGCGGACTGCGTCTCTTTGCGTGTTTGCTTGGCAAATGGAGGGAAAAACTTGGAAAAACAATTGATTGGCTGCAGCGAGGGTGGATCGAGTGGTTCTTCGAGGAGTTTTCTATGGGAAATATTTTGATTTTGAAGAATCATATTGTGATATCTACCGTGAGTATATTATAAAAACTGCAAGATTTTAAAGTTTCTTCTCCAAATTTTTGATAATAATCTGTCTAAAAATGAAACTTAAGTCATTTTCTCTTAACAACTTCAAAAGATATATTATTTTTCAACTTAGAACTTCTTTGGAAACCCCTTGATCTCTCCTCGCTCTATACTTTATAAGGCCTGGCGTCTCTATTGTTTCAGCCGGCGCTGCCTCTTTTTTTTTTTGTTGTGTTCATTAGCCGTGACGCCCACGCCAGACCTTCGTCGCGCCGCTTGGGAGCCTGGCTGATTTGGCCTTGCAGATTTCGACGACCAGATAGCCGAAAAAGTAATGGAAGTGGGGAGGAGGAGATGCTTTGGAAGAGTGCACCAAGATCAGGGGACGAAACCAAAACCAAAACCAAAACCAAAACCAATACTCACCGCGACGGGCCAACGCGTGAGCGGGCATGATCTGCATCTGCGTGTAGCCGCGACCCGTGCTGGTGTCCAATATGGTCATCACCTCGTCGGGACTGAAGGCGGTATGCTCGATCATTGTGTCGTCGATGGAGAGCACCTGATCGCCAACGGATAAGGCACCGCAACTAGAACAAATGCCATGAAACGGGGTCATGAGAATGGCTAACATTCAACCACTTACCGATCTGCAATGCTGGCTGGCAGGATGCTGGCTATAAAGACGCCTCCGGATTCCTCAATCTTTTCCGCACTGGAAGGTGTACTAGAACCGGAACCAGAAGTGGGCATTGCCGGCGTATAGTTACAAAGTACCAGACCCAATTTATCATTCATTGGTCGCTCGATCTCGATAAGCAGCGGTCCCATTGAGAACTCAACACTTTGGACCACGGAAACATCATACTCAATGGTCAGGTTAGTATAGCCAGACACATGACCGCCGCACTTGATGATCTGCTGTGCCTCCGCCAGCGTCTTGCCAATAAGTGAGACCTGATTTGTAAATATATTTTCCATATATACTTTTTGTTATTGCCAAATTCTGGAGAAACTAGAAGAAAATACGCTCCAGGAAACGGAAGTGTCACTCACATTATCGACGCGCAGCAACCGATCGCCCGGCTTGATGCGACCTGTCTTATAGACTGGTCCATGGGGCCGCACATGGGTGACGATCAGCGGGTAGTCGGCCCCGCCCCTTAACGTCAGTCCCAAGCATCCACTTTCCCGCTCTACGGTGATCTGCGCCAGCTTCGAGGTTACACATAGGCTGTTCTGGGAAACTGCTGCGCCGAGGGAAAAGAAGAATTTTAAGATAGGTGACCTCAATATAGCTCACTAAGTTCACTTACTGTATTCGGGCAGCGAGTATTCGATCTCCACGATGGCAGGACCAGCATCTGATCCACTAGCGCAGAGCATATTCATCACCTTTTGGTTACTCAAACCAATCGTGGAGATCCCATCGATCTGATGGAGACGATCGCCGGGCGCCAGGAAATCCGCCGCATGACCCACTGGACTGAGGGAACCCACAACCGGTGGATAGGACAGATCGTTGCGTTCTGGGGAGTAAGATATTGATATTGTTATGGATTAGAACTGAATGTTAAGGCTAACAGATTCTAATCTTCAGATCCCAAAGTTTTCAAGATACCAAAAACTTGTTACTCAACTTCCAAAGTCTCCATCTATCGATCCACAAGCCCACTTCCTTATATAATATCCCAGTTCCCAAAGAAATCGAAATGCATCTACCAATCAGGTTAGATAAATCACGTCAAAGTCCCTGGGACATCAACTACCTTGCCGAATTAATTAAAGTTCCTCCCGTTGACTGAAGATTGTGAAGATTCGGTATATGTGGCCTCCCCCAGTTGCCTCTCCTCGTTCCAACATTTGGATTTCCTGTGGCGACTCTGTCAGCGACTCGTCAGCCGACACACGTAGGAAAAACGCATGAAGATTTTCGGGGGGTGGGGGGTGGAAAACAAGAAACTCGTACAGAGGCGCGTAAATAAAGAAATCGGGTAAAAAAAAAAAAAAGAAGAACGGCGACCAGTAGTTTGGGGCCAGCCGCAATGGGAGCGCTATTGGCAAATTGCCAAATAATAAAAAAAAAAATTAAAACACAAAACTAACTGAAAAACTAGCCGCCGAAAAAGAAAGCAAAAAAAAATGGCAAGAAAGTGAGGGGGAAAAACCGACGCGACGCTTTATGACAACACACATTGCAGACTGGCGACCACGGAGAAGCAGATGATGATGATAATGCCGGGGATTGGGCCATGGATGATGGGTTGGATGGAGGCGATGCTTACGTCAGCAAACAGAAGGAGTAGCCGCCGTCTAAGACTAAGGTTAAACCCCCAAAAAAAAACAAAAGCAGTCGACCCTTGCCCACTTCACACTCGCCAAATCCCCAACGCGGCAGATTAGTCAAGAGTACAAAATCCGAATGGGTGGACTTTATATTCTGATTCAGACGAAATCAGTCACAGCAACAGCATGGGTCATGTTAATAGGTGTAATAGCTATATATTAAAAAAATAATATATTTTTTAGAAATATTTTTAAAGGTTTTTCCTTAGCTAGGAAGAAAAATTTAACTTTAGAAAAATTTAGTTTTGAAAAAAGAAACCTTTTAATATAAAGTTAGTAACTATAATTTTGGATCCTGCTGTTTCTACGTGTACATACTCATTATTATGTCTGGCATCGGAACCCCCCCGCCTACCGCCCCCGTCAACTTACCCCTGGGGGTGGGCTTCTCTCTAGATTGGAACGATGATTTATTTTGGCAGCGACAACAGCAGACGAAGACGGAGACGTAGACGGAGATACGAATACGGACGACTACGGAGCAACGGCATTATCGACGGAGACGGAGACGCGTTCCGCATTCAAATCGAATGATTCGGGGCCGGCCCACTTTGTCTGGGCGATCGACGGTATATATGTATATATACAGCAATAGCCATACAGTTATATGGCAACAAAAACAGAAAACCACCCCGAGATCTTGGCCATGCCATGCCATGGCATCCCAATCCCTCATTCCATTTTGCTAAAGAAAAGCATAGGGCAGCCCCATCATGGACCCGACCCCATCGACAATACAATAAATCAATGCTGAGCTCTAGAAATTAGTACAGCCGACTGATATATATGCGGTCATATCCATGTATGTAATGTTAGATATTTAAGAAGGAAAAGCTAAGGAAAATCCAATAGATACAACTCTGGTTTGGATTTGATCTGTTAATCTGTATCAAAACCTTATTAAGTTAAAGTTTTCATAAAGTTTTTACACATTAAGTAGTATTAATAGGTTTCTAAATGACTGATTCTTACTCCAGATTCAGATTAGATCACAGATTTCCAATCATTATTAGCGACCCGCATAAACTGCCCTCTCCTCCTCTCAATTGATATGATTGATCCGTGGCTCAATTTGTGTCTAACATAATTATATAATCAATATTGATTTCGGATGACAGCTGTCAGAAGATTTTCCGCCGTATATGAGTGTGCTGCCTCCTTCCTAAACCGCCATAAAGATATCGGCTTACCCCACATAGAAACCCCCCTTTCTTTTCTTTTTTTTCCACTTGAGATGCATTAGTGGATGGGATGAGAGGAGCCCCTTCTTACCTGCGAATGTGATGGCCAAATGCAGGGCATTCCGCGGCAAAGTGATGGTGGCGTAGGTGGTACCCCTTTCCGGTGCCAATCCGGAGTCCTCCGATTGCGCCGGACTCATCGCTCGGTCAACTGTAAAGAAAGTAGAAAAAGAAAATTGTGAGAAAAAGCGAACAGCATACATAGAAAGATCACAAAGATCAAAGGAGAGTCTTCAGTTGACCAACTTCTTTTGCATTTTCTTAATTTATTCCGCCACACCAGACATCAAAGGAGGCACCATCATCGCCTCCTTCTCCACCTTCTTCTCTGCCTCCTCCTGTTATGCCACGCCCACCCTCCTAGCTATAGACATCGTATCCAATTCGATTCGGAGAATTCCCAATACAAATCGCGACCTTCGACGTCGCCAAAAAAGCTTCAATTAAAATTCCACCAGCGAATGAATCTCACTCGAGGAATTATAAAGACACAAAAACAGACATGAATCGTACAAATCGTATATATATATATATATATATATAGATATATATCTATAAAAATGTGAACTCAATTAATCTTGTATGATGCCCCCAAAGCATATGGTACAATAACAAACAAAAACACGAAGCCAAGTGGCGGATCACTTTGGAAAATTGGGAAATCAAATTGAAATCGAATGGTTTGATAAAAGACAAATGCCTATGAAATGGCTAATTTTGCAATGAAGTCCAATATCCTAATCAACTTGAGCTGATTTTCTGTCTATCGTAAAATATATAACCAGTAATTGGTATTAGGAAATTCTTACAAAATATTAAGAGGGAAATCAAAACCATATCAGATCATTCTTGAATCCGAAACAAAAATCATACCTTTAGGTTTTCATTTTACAATTCTGCAATTTAATTATTTAATGACTCAATTTAAGTGTTAATTGTTTTTTTGTTTTAATTTATAAAAAAAACAAAAAACCATTAAAAAACAGAACAATTTATGGACCACAAAAGTTTTTTGGTGGCAAAACAACGATAATTCACTGTACGAGTAGCCTATACAATGTATGTACGTCTACCCCTCATTTTCCACCTACCCTCCCCCTTTCATTTTCCACCCTTACTTCATTCAGTTTTTCTTTTTTGTGCGTGTGTTTGTGTCGGTGTTTCTGTGTAGCAACACTTTTTGTTTTTTTTTGTTTTATTTGGGGACCACGCGGCGTATACGCGATCTGCTACAATTACGCCGTGTGTGCGTAACGAGTGAATTTCCCTCACACGCACACGCACAATGGCAAAAACAAAAACAACAAAAATTAAAACTAAAAACAAAAGTAAAAAATAGAAAAAAAAATAGAAAAAAATAGAAAAAAAAATAGAAAAAAAAGAATAAGAACACACGTGGCACAACGTTTGACGCAAGCGGACGCGACTTTTATTTTCGAACGCTTCAATGGCGCATAAAGTTTTTCTTAATGCGCCCGCCCGACTATGAAAAGGCAGCAACAATAATTAGGCAAAAGCCCACGAAGGAAAATGGAAAAAAAGAAAGAAAAAAAACGGAAAACTAACAGGGGCAGTGAGCTGCTAAAAAAACGTAACGTTTCGCTTCATTTGTCCGACCCACTCACACACACGCATATACACAGGAGATTCTCACATACATACATATACATATATAGAGAGCTGATTCGCTATAATTTATTTTCATTTAATTTGTTTTCTTCGGTTTCGGTTTCGCTTCTTTTCGCCTTCACCCTCCTTCCTAATCATCTTCCTCTTTTCGCTCTTCTTCTTTGGCGGCTCGAAAAGGTGTGCCAATTTGGTTTAGTTGCACCTTTGGCTACACTGCGAGAAAATGGTAGTTTGTTGGATATTTTGTCTTAATTTTAAGTAAAGTTTTTCTTCATATTTAATCTGACAATGTTTTTGGGGCAATACAAATTGTTTTTAATTTAAAAATATTTTTTTTAAATCTAATCTTAAAAAAAGATTTAAAGCTTTAAATTCCCCTACAATTTGTAATAATTTTTGATATTTTTTATAATTTAAAATATTATTTTTTAAAAATCTTGCAAGCTTATAATAATTATTTCTCATTAAACACATTCTAATACGAATATTTCCTAAAATCAGGTGCTAAAAGTAAACATTTTTCTGCCCTTATCTCACCTTCTGTCTTCCCCTTAATGTTCCGTTATTCTTTCTTTTCGTCTCCACTTTGATTCGCATTCGCTTTGAAGTCTTCACAGTTCTCTCTACGATTTTTGTGTGTCTTTCTTCTTCGTTTTTGTTTTTTTCTTTTGGATGCGCTTTTCATTTGCTATTTTTACATGCGCGCTTTTCATTTTCATTTTGATTTCCACAGGCAAAGGCGCTATTAGTTTTTTTTTTTTCGATTTGTTGTTATTTTTTATATTTTCTGGCTAGTTTTCTTTTTGTTTTTTGACATAATTCATTGGAGCCGTTGGTTGGTGCCGGCGAGCGGAAATTATATGTACGCCCGGTTTCATAAATAAATGTAATCAGAATTAAGCGAAAAGCGGGAAAAACAAGGCGAACACGAGATGCCCTGGAAGTGCTCGACATATTCCCTTCCTCCTCCTTTGGGGAAAATTTTTAGGGGGGGGCGGTCTAAAGAACAAGTCGAAATGAGCCGAACGCTAAATGAAATCGAAAAGAGCCCATAAAATAGCCAACTAATGTGATGGAGTGCGTATGGATTTATGAAATACTATATACGCGGATACATGGGGCTGGAAAAGCACATGGAGGTATATATATATATACACATGTTCCGACTTGAATCCGGAACTGATTTACACATTCCCCAAAATTCCACTTTGAATGTTAACAAGTGGGAGTAAAGCTTGGGATTTTGGTAAGACTTATTAATCGTTTACTAACTCTTTTGGTAGTTAATCTCTAGCTATCAAAGAGTTACCTATCACTCTTCTAACTTCTAACAGCTAATAGAAAACTTCACAAAAATCACAACTCTTCTAGATAATTGACTTATAAATAATAATTACTACTTCACTTTATGGCCCCGTGCAGCTATTAAAGATTTCCGGGGAAAACCCGGCGACATGGAAAGTGTCATAACATTAGGTCCAAATTAACTTATGGACGCTGCCTAATTCGCATTGCCATTTGCAGTTCCGTTTTGGAGAAGATGAAATGGATTTGGATCTTTCGGATCTCTTTTGGGATCTCCAGATTGGTGGGGCAGTTAAAGCTATTTCTGTGCCTTATGCCTTATGCCTTATGTGCCGCCTGTCGTGATGCGTTCGTTTTTATGGCCACTCGCGGAAAAGTTGCAGGCAAATTTATCGGCGACAGTTGCCAATTCCTTCTCTAGCGGAAATTGCGCTCATCCGAAAAGATTTTCACAGGCGTGCGGCTAGAGTAGGGAAAGCGAAGAGGTGTGGCAGTGCCACCAACATTATATAAACTACTTCCTGAAGTCATCCTGGCAATTAGAAAGATCACAGATACTTCGTTCAGTGATTGAAATAGACCCCAGGCAATGATGATCCATCTATCTACCCAAGATTGGGGTTGGAAAATTGCACAAGTGCCTCGGATCTAGACAGACAGAGTTCCTACATCGCTGGGGGTCGTCAGACGTCAAGAGTTTCCCAGCTTTTGTGCTCTTCCCTCTTCTTGATAATGTTGTCTTCTGGAATGGTTCATTTGCCCCATGGAATTCCTCAGCGATTTGCCACATTTACTTGCAAAATAGACATCATTCAGGGGAAATCTGCCCAACGCGATCTGTTCATTATAAAAAAAAATTAAGAAAAAACAAGAAAAAGAGGGAACTGACATTCCAATGTTGTCTAAGAATTCGAGATCACAAGGTTCTCCAGATGCACTTGAAAAAACAGAGTGCCAAAAGCAATCTTCTTAATTTATTTCCTCTAAACTTTAAAAAAATGAATATTAAATAACTTTCTTTATCTTTTAATAACTCAGATACCTTTCTTTCTTTCTTTATCCAAGTTATCCTCCGTCGATCAGATAGTTCTCTTTTATTAAGTTGTTCTTTCAGATAACATATATATATATAGATATATATCCAATTGACAGGTGCTGGAAGATCCATTTGATGTGGATGTGGGCCAAACAGTCGACTAATTGACTGATTGAGTGTGTGAATGTCCAACTGACTGACTGTGCGATGAGTATTGATTGATTGACATGCCAATCTATTGGCAACTTGACGCTCTGTTATTGTTTGCATTTAGCGGCGCTTTTCTCCACGCAATTTCCAGTTTATTTTTCTTTCTGGCCACAAAGAAGGGTAAAGGGAATTTCGTATTTGGTTGTTGAGAGTGTTGCCGAATGGAGGGAGACAGGGGGTTAAGGGGAACGGAAAGGGGAACAGAACCTGAAACTGCGTAGTTTTTAAGTTCGAGTAAGTGCCCATGTATCCATTAACCCACAAAACACTGACTTTGCCTGCACTAAAACAAAATATTCTTAAGTATATGCTTTTTGAAAACTTTAACTATATATAAATATTATTTTTTATAAATTTTAAAGTAAAATTAAAGTTTTTATTTTACTTCAAGCCAACACCAAGGGATTCTTCATAGAAATATTCGTTTTAATTAGAATTAAAAACATAAAAACTATTTCCCTTTAAAAAAACTTAAAAATTTTCTTAGATATAAACACTTTTTCAGCTTTTCTTTTTGTCCAAGTGCTGGTTGACTTATTTATTAATGGACACGCAGGCCAGGGCGTAAAAATACGAGTATGTCAAAAATTTCACAATGAAATCTATTTAGCACACGGCTTCCCCTCAACGCCTTCATCTCTGAATTTCCCGCAATCCTCCTACCGCCACCCCTTCGGCGAAGACAACAAGAAAAACCAATTATTGCAAATGAACTCGAGTGTGGTTCCGCAAAAATGTCAACATCTGATAAAGCCGCAACAAAAGCGAATTTCCAAGGACGGCTGTGGCCAGAGGGCGGCGGGGTTAGGCCCTGCAGCCAAAGTGCAACAGCCGCAACGAACTCAACTTAAATGAACCGAATTTGGCGAAAAAAAAGGGCGACCCTTGGCAGCAACAACAACAACAACAACAACAAAAAGAAGGGGAAAACGCAGCAAGGCATAGGCAGCCACTCCATTGAGATCCTCGGGTATTTAGCAAAATGCTGACATTCATTTGATGACTGAGCCATGACACTAAAAAAGTAATAATAAATAAAGCAAAATAAACGAAGCAAATCCAACAACCAGGGATGCAGATCAGCACACAAATCTATATAATATATATATCAGATTAAACTATAATATGACTGGAAGTTGTTAAATAACCAAGAAAACTTCCTAAATGATTACCTGGTTTTTCTGGAAATGCTATTAAAACCTACAATGTTGTGCATGTCCGTTTGAGTACCCTTTCCCCGGAGACCCTGGCACACCTAAGGACTCAGATCCCTGAGTTCCCTATGAACTGTATCCCTGGAATGACAGTGAAGCCAGTTCATGGCTGCTCGCACATCGCACATCGTAACAAATGTAGCTGTCGCTGTTCCTCCTCCAGCTCTATGTGTCTCCTTCTCAATGCGAAAAATAAAAAAACACCCTTTCGCCAAAAGATATATGTATATATCCAAGTCGCAGATGATATAGCTAAAAAAGGGGGCAGGCGGAGTGGCATGAGGAGCCGCCACCAAGTCGCGCTGCAGTCGAGGAACTTTGCATCAAAATTGATTTACGACCATTTTGGTATTTTTTATGCCTTTTCCAAAGGGGGAGGAACAGTAACTCCAAGCGAAAGCTAAGGGAATTGCACTCAGAAAAGTAATTAAATATTAAATTTAACATAACTAAATTTAATAACAAAAATATACGATTTTTTCCAGTGCATTTTGAAGTCATAATTTCGTACATAACATTTCATTTTCACATCAGCAAATGGTGAAAGAACATTTGACAATTTCAACAGCAGCACTTCTCATATCGCTCATGCGACACTTTGTCCAGCTTGCCACACCAATTGCCCCAACATATTCCGGCGTATCGGTAAGGGGCCACAGATTTATGTACCGAAATGTTAATTACCCGTAACCGATCCCCGGCCGCACCAGCAACTCACGCACAGAACAAATCTCCCATTGAAATGATAAGACCGGAATGAATAAACTACCCGAAAAAAAAAGGTTCATTTTGGATATCTTTATTGGAATTTTACCGTTGGCAAAGCCAAAGGCGTTCTCTTTGCAACGATAACAGTGCCAGGAGCACAGGGGTTAGTACTTCACACAGAGATTGTCAAGTGGATTGGAAATAGACGACCGTCTAGCTGAATTTTGATCATTAAATTTGTTTTTCGGGGAGGATGCATACAAATTTTTAACAACTCATGACGCTCGAAATTCAATTACCAGCAAAAAAAAAAAAAAAAGATACTTCTATAGAGATACAGATGGGACGGGGAAAATGCTGGCGGCTATGAGAAGAAATGAAGTGTTATGCTGTCTTTAATGAGACTGTGACAGATCACTGGATAGCCGGAATCTAATTTCCCAAAACTGAACGCCAGCTTAATTAAATTCCTTATTGGAAATGAAAGTGAATTTCCCATGAAGTGAACAGCAGCATCATCATCATCATCATTAGGGAAAACATCCACCCATTTTATTGTTATTTTTGCTTGATAAACGTAATTCGATCGTTATGAAATTTGATTTATAGCTGGATAAGGAAATTATGTTGCTGAAAGATAATATTTTCTTACTAAAGGGTTGTTTGGTTGGTAAATATTTTTATGAAGTTGTTAACTGTTTTAATTATGATGGTAAAAAATTAGGAAAATATAAGATAATAATAACTTAAAATTCATAAAACCAAATATTTTTCTGATATTTTCCATTGGCGCTTACATTTTTATGCTTTTCAGTTCTTCACTTCTTCTGCTAGACACTTTTTCAGTGAATTTTCTTATCTTTTCCCTCATGTGGAATTTTCTTTAGGGGAAATGATCGACGACTATACTACCTAAGACTAAACCAAAATATTTGCATTCATAATTAAAAAAGAAGAGCAGCGATATGAACATAATGAGGGGGGTAAGGAAAATCGCGACTTTGAATGCTTTATAATTGTGGAAAAGTTGTAGAACGAAGAAAAATAAGCAGACTGGGGGCGTGCTAGACAGGCAACAAATAATTATGGCAACTGCTATGCAATAAGGAAAAGAGAGAGAGAGAAGGGGAAGCGTTGCGAGGAGACAGGAGAGTTGTCAACCAACAGCAGACTTTACAAATTAATCCAAAATTCAAGTGGTAGACGCGACAAAAGAAGCAAAACACAAACAATAACAACAACAAATTATATTAAACGTGTCTTGCAAGCAGTGACGTAAATGGGTATGCCAAAAGGGGGATTTTCATTATTCCAAAATGAAAACTTATATATATTAATACTTATGACCAATTTGAATCATCACTAATTGTTAAGGGGCTAGCGTAGCCCCCTGTATCCCCCCGTTGAACACACACCCCTGGCTCCATGACTGTTGTTGTTTTTATTTTGTTCTTCTGTTTTTGTTGCTATTTTTACACTGCGCTGCACCATCAGCCGTTGAAATTGTGACATTTTCCCTCTCTACGCATATTTCTGGATGCAGTGGTAAGTAGGGAAAATGGTGAAAGGGGGGGAACTGAAGTTGGCTGGCAGGAAAAGCGGTGAAAAGCGGCTATGGATCGTGCGCATTGTGGACCGTCTCACACAAAGGACAGCCTCTGTATTGCGGCTCTAGAAAATAAATGTATTTTCAATTCCAAAAGTGTTACTTCCCTAACATGAACTGGGTTTCTAAGAGTACATTTTATAATTTTTCTTAACTAAAACTGAAATGAAACATCCAAAAATGTGTTTATTTTTATGGAAATGGCATTTTTAGGAGACTTTCCTGGTTCTTTTTTGGAAAATAAAACAATTTTGGAACATTTTGAGAATTTTTATTTTAATTTTTCCAAAATTTTTAAATTTAAAATTTTGTAAAAAATTTTTTTTTCCAAATTTAATTTTTCTGGAATACAGTTTTATTGGGTTTTTAGTTGTGATCACAAAATGGTAAGCCTTTCCAAATTTTGATAATTTTGAAGCATTTTACAAGCTGTTTTTCCAAAAAATGTGGAAGGAATTTTTTGATATTTTACATTTTTTTTCTAAAATTTAATTTTTTACCATTTTTTATCATTTTTATCACTAAAACTTCTATAAAACAGCCAAAAATCGGTTTTTTTGCATGGTGATAAAATTTTTATGAAAGTTTCTTGGCTCTTTTTAGCAACAGAAAAAAAATTTTGAAAAATTGCAGAAAAAATTTTTTTTAATTTTTTAAAAATGTTGTAAGGGGTACCCCTTTCAAAAAATTAAAAATTTTGAAAAAAAAAAATTTTCTCCAAATTTTATATTTCTTGAATACAGTTTTATTGCATATTAAGTCGCGATCATAAAATGGTCAACCATTCTAATTTTTGATAATTTTTACCCATTTTACAAGCTTTTTTCTAAACAAGAAGGGAGGAAATTTTCAAAATTTTCGATTTTTCTAATAAAAATAACATCGTTTAATATAAATTTACATATATTAACTAAACTGAATTTTAAATATTGACTTGAACTATCATTCAATTTAAAATATCCTTTCTATGATCGTTTGTATTAAACAACCTTCACTGTAGCTATTGGTATGTGTATATAGATTGTGTGATTTCCCTGCTGTCTGCATCTCCATTTCTCCCTTTCTCCCCCTTTCTCTGTCTCTGTTTATGTTTGCTGCTGAGTGACGTCGTTGTGGCAGATTTCGCAGCAGCAATAGGAAAATTAAACAAAAATAAATGGCAGCAAAATGTTTGCAACATGCCACTGTAGCAAAAACAACAAAAACAACAACAACATTTTGTTTACAACAACAACCATGGAGACCACACAAAGGAAAAGTGACCATAAAATTGGTTTGAAATTGGTTCTGGGTAGGCACAAAAGTAATTGTCAAAACTAAGCGAAAGTTGGAAAAACTTCAAAAGGAAAGTCCCTCGAGAATAGATACATTTTTACAGAAAATGCCAAGAAAATGAATATGCCAAAAGTTTATGGTACAAGTTTTTTTTTTTACTTTTAAGTTGACAAACATTTAATATATTAACCAGAAAATTGAAAAGTTACACAAAGCGTTTGGTGTGTCAAAGAAAATTTTATAAAATTTATATTTTTGGCAAGAAAATGAAAACTATTGAATTACTATACGAATTTGTTCTGTCATCGCTTTTGGTATATAAACTAATTAAGAAAATTAACTTTAAATATGATTATAAAATCCAAATTAAATCAGTTGCCTACAGTGAACCCTGACTTTTGTGTTTTGTCGTTTACCGGCCGGAGTTCAACGGAAGTGCAGTGAACTTTTATTCAGTTATTGTGGCGGAACTTTATTTGCGTTATCAGTTGGCAGCAGCTGCCACACCATTTCATGGCCCCTTTCTATTGTGCCCACGAGGCCCACTGTGCACGGTGGGGTTAGGGGAAAAAGGGGTAAGCGGGCGCACAAATGTCATTTGCCTTGCGCTGGCTGCTTTGTTTACGTGCCGCTGCTGCTGCTTCTTCGTCGTCGCTTCCGTTTGATTTGGCAGCTTTATGATTTTAAGGGGGGGAGGGGGGCAGAAGGGGTCCCAAAGGATTTTCACGCCTCCCAAAACAAAAGAAGTACTCTTCTTTGGCACTCGAAAGCAAAATACTCAAAAGCCAGAGGCATGCCCGGGATTTCCTCAAGGGGGTGTTCATCTAAAGAAGGAATAGGTCTTAAATGGAAATAAGATTTTAAATAAATTTAAATAAAGTGTTAAAAGGGGGTTAAAATCCCCGCGCCATCTTCGCACGCCTCTGTGATAAACAACACCAACTGTTGGACGAACCGTGGAATCCCACTCACTCTGTGCTCATTTCGTTTTAATTGCGTCAAATTGTTGAGTTCTCTTCGTCTCTCTCCTTAGAATTCCCTGCCACGCCCCCTCCACAGAAGACACCCTCCGCTCCACCCGCCCATGTCCATGCCGCATCGTTGTTGCCTTTTATTTTTTTTTTTTTTTTTTGTTTACTTTCGATGGCCGCAATGTGGCGAAAAATAAACACACACTCATGCACGGGCACACACGCGAAGAAAACTCTTACGCACATGGCATGAAAATTGTGGAAAAGTGAGACGCGGGAAAAAATATTCTCTTTCGATTGCCCAAAAACAAATGGGGAAGTGCAGCTGGATGGGTGGCAAGGGGTTGGGGTGACAAAAGGGGAAGTGCCGTGACAATGGCAAGATTATCTAGATGTCTTACAGTGGGAAGAATTACTGATAAGATCCCATAAAAAGATAATAATTTGTACTGTTTTTTATGTTAAAAATTCTACATTTCTTGAATATTTTTAAACTCCATTTTAAAAACTGTAGTTGCTCATATAAAAACACATTTTTTTAAGTGTCGAAATGAATTTTTTTGAATATTTACCCAAACATGCATAGACTTCTTGTCGGCTGCAACAATGCAGTGGGTTAACCCGCTCCTTCTATTGACGCTCTTAGCCATCCCAGCCCATTCCCAAAGCCATTCCCCAGCTTCCCCCCCATTCTATCCATCACATATCACCCAATTCCTTGGAGTACAAATAGTGAAATAGACCGGGAATTATGGAAATCCCTGGATGAGTGAACCTATTCATGATTTTTATTGTTGCTGCATGGCCAGAGATCCCTGGAGAAGGGGGAATTGTCATAGCCGTCGGAGACGAAGGAGACTGGGTCTCCAGGGAGGGAAATAAACCCATCAACAACAATGAAGTGTCGTCAACGATTCAGGAATTGCATCCATACAGAAGCATACACAAAGGAAAAAGATATAGTACTAAAGGCACAGATAAGTCCAAAAAAAAAAAACTTTAGATATATTGAAAATAAAATCTTTGTGTAAGAAACAAAACCATTAAAACATCAACAATACTCCAATTAGACGAAATTCAAACATGACACTCCCTCTCTGGAAACTCCCCTTCCTCCCTTCCATAAAAAAGAAATTTAAATACGCCCAATAAAAATGGTTAAATCACAATTGCTTTCAAATCGGTTGTAAAATTCGAACACTTCAATTTACTGGTCATAAAAACAAGAAGAACAAAAATGAAAAGTGCATAGATAGTACTCAGACGACCCATTTCCATTTCGTGTTTTACTTGTCTTTTGAAACATTTTTTTTCCATGTTCAATGCAACTCATAAAAAATCGACATATGAACATAAAATCTACAAAACTAAAGAACACATATGTTAAGATATAGAACAGACTATCGAAATCACTTTCAATTCTGCAGACTGGTCTTTAGTAGAATCATCAAAATTCCATAATTTTAATCGCCTCATAAGTTTGCCACATTTTCCATGTCAAACGTGATCTTTATCAGAACAAATTTGACCTGAATTTGAAAATCAAAATGTATCAATTTATGACAATAGGGAAATTTAGAACTCAACTATGTATTAACTTGTTAAACAGATTTTTAAAATGCTTTTATGTTTCTTCCTTAAGATAATACCAGAGCAAAAAAAGTGAAAGCTCTGGAAATTCTAGATCATATTCCTATCGCCTGTCACCGCTTACAATTCTATCTTTTGATCTATTATATCATTTCCACATTTTCCAAGTCATTCCAACTCTTTTTACGATTTCCAATGTTTTGTCGTTGATTTTATGGCCATTTAATGTGCTATAAAAGTGGACAATAAGGAGGGGAGTTTTCCCTTTTTTTGGGGGAGTACTTTGTCATCTGTTTGATTTGGTTGGGCTTGGAGTTTTTGGTTCCGATTTTGGATGTTTGGTGCATTGACATTGAACACCTTTCGATATTCTCAGGGCTCTCTGTGTGTTTGCATTCGGGGGAGTCAAATGAGCAGTCAAATCAATCGCTTCAGTTGTTGTTTTTGCTGTTGTAGCTGTCATTACTGTGTAAACAAATGACATCTGGTCATCCTCCCCCCCTTTTTCGTATCCCCCTTCCCATTACCATTCAGTTGGATGAGTGCACGCCTCTGTTTGCCTTTGGATCGGATAGGCAGCCAGCAATTGCAGATGCAACATCATATGTGCGTGCTTTTATATCTACAAAGGGGGCCAAAACAATAGCAGATCAAATGTTATGTGTTATCTTAATAGACAGGGTAAATAAATTTCAAAATATTCCTATATTTAAAGTGCCTTTGCAATCACTTTAATATATATTATAAATCAGAAGTCTATCTTGTTTCTCCGAACTTAGGGAATTTTCCTTGAAAACTCAATATCCCATTATATTAACCACATCTGTGCATCTTGTAGTCTAGTCTAGCATCAATGGACGATTGTCTGGCCCAGTAAATAGCCATAGCCATAGCCATAGATGCATCCACATCCACATCCACCAACTTCCACCAGCAGAAGCTGCATTCTGGCCAGCAACTTGGCCTTATCTACCAGATACAATCTGTGGCATTCCGCACAAGAAAATTAAGCAATGAAAAGGGGCCAGGCAGACCCAAGACCAACAACAATGCGGCACATCAGAAATATTTAATTAAATGCTTAATTACGCTTGCCATGCCATAAATTCATCAAATGCAATTTAAGACTGCGCACACGAACAGATGCAGATACTTTTCTTGTAGCTTCTTTGGTTCCTCACTTTAGCCATTCCATATCGGTATCTTGTTCTTGGCTTTTCATTCATTGGAAAACTTAACTGCAATTGCAATTGAGAGTTGGGCCATAATTTAACCCCTCTTATTCCTTTACTGACATAAATCCCAGCCCAGTCCTGGCGGCACTTTTAGATCATTAATCCATGGCAGATCAGCAGAAAAATAAAGAAAGGAGAACAGCATTCGCGGAACGGCATCTAAGAGACTTAAAAAAAGGGGGATTAACCTTCTATGGAGCCAATCTAGATCTGCTCTTTTGATAGGTCAAAGTTGAAACAGAAGCTAGCTTGGAAAATCTCTACTTGGTTTTTACTTTCATATAAGGTAGTTTTATGATTCTTGAAAATAGAATACAAATTCTGTGTATTCTTCTTTGAGATTGCGCAATCCATTCAATTACGTCTCAATTGATGGCAAATGCATCTGATCATCTGCTTATCTGATCAGCTCCAATTAGTAATGATATATACAACTATACATATACTATATATATCTATAAAGAAAGAAAGATCGAACTCCACTGATTTGGCAATTCAATTCGATTGCCATTCGGTGGCTGGGTAATCCATCAAACTGCCTACTGATCCCAATGAACCAATCGCTGGGAAATCAAGGGTCAGGTCACCAAGATCCATTGGCTCCATGGGGGGTTTTTTTTTTTGGGGTAGGGGCGTTGCAATTGACAAATTTCCAACGTTTGGAAAACGAAAACGAAATGCGAGCAATTACTTTCAATTGAAAATGTCAAACATTGTCTTGGCCCGCAAGCAGACACTGAGCGAAAAGTAGGATAATATTTGTAGTTGAATTCTTTCTTCAATTTAATAATAATTCACAGCTTTTTGTATTTTTATACTTCAAAATACATTTTAAAAATACGAAACTTAATATTTTACTTTATTTAAATTTTTAGCAGTGCCTTAGCCAGCCGATACTTGGATATAAGTATAAAAACAAATATACCGTCGGATATTTGTATACAAAATCTATATCTAAAGGCAAGCACTTGAGGGCCGTACGCAAGCACCTTGGGCGGAAATGCGATAACCCTGAGCGGGCGGGGTAAAGGCGGAAAGTCGGAAAAGCGGAAAATGGGAGCGCACATGTTGGCCGCCTTTAGAAGATTTTCAGTTTGCTTAGCTATCTGTTTGATAGGAAGTGGCTTCTATATTACGTTTGTGAGTGCTAAAGCTAAGAACTAGAAAATGGAAAATAGGGAAAAGTCCCATCACTTACCGGATAACATGGGCGCCAGGGCAGTGTCCGTCGGCGGATGACAATGGCCATTAAAGGAGTTGTTGTGCGTCTCCTGTTGCTGCTGCTGTTGTTGTTGCTGCTGCTGGTCCTGTTTGAGGGACGCTGATTTTCCGGGCACACAGCCCACAATAGGCTTCTTCGATTTCCACAGTTTCATTTTGAGTTCTTTTTTCTGGCACTTCCCGAACGGGAATTCGCGATCTTTACGATTTTTCAACACTCATGGTCAATTTTGTATTTTGCACAAACCAAAAAAATATATGAATGAAAATAAAACTAAAAAAAAAATATATATGCACTGTTCGAAATCGAATTTCAAAATTAATTTGCCTTCCAATAGAAATTGGGAAATTTAGCGACTGTGGCGGCGACTGCGATGCGACTGAACTTGAACGATGCGCGCACGTCCGCACAGCACGGCCCGAAATTGCACAATGAGCGATGATCTTGCCGTCAATACTGCTCGCTCTTGTATGCGCTTCTTACTCTCTCTCACACTCTCACCGCCACCAAGTACCACCCTCACACCACTCTCTCTCTCTCTCACCCGACCGGCTGACAGCAGGGCGCACGCTCTGCTCTCCAAGAATTTCTGGGCGCCACACTATGGCAGTAAACAAGTAGTCAATACCTAAAGGGCTACTATATAAGCAGTTATATTTAAATATTTTCTAAAAATTATAATAAAATGTATATATATTAAATATAAATACGAAATGCAATTTAAATATTTTTAATATCTTTATTATTAATTCCTCCCCATTGTTTTTATCCAAAAACATTAGCAGGTTTGCCCACAGTGCGTGACTCACACACACTCGAGTGGGGAAAAGGAAAAGGAAAGAGTGTGACGCGTAAGTGGAGTAATATTTAGGGAGTTTGGCGACTTGAGAGAGAAGTGTGCCCCTCTCGCTCTCGTTCTTTTGCATGAGAGTGGCCCATTGGGGAAGCACTCAAATCAAAATCAGAGCCCGCCACTCCAAAAGCACCGCTATGAGCCCACTGATGAGCCGCAGGCATGACAATCAGTTGCTTCTGTTAACCGTTAATCGGTGGCTTCGAATGGGGGAATGTTTAGCCTATGACCCCAACATAGCTAAACGACAAACGTAAAAAAAACCAAAAAAAAAATGCCCCCAAACGGGTGTCGCGAATTTGTTAATTAGTCACGAAAAGCGCGACGGCAACTGCTCGAAATGGTCAACAAAAACAGGACAAACCAAAAAAAAAACGAAATGAACCAAATTGGCAACACGCAACCAACGGAACATCTGCTAATGGCCACAAGACAACAGCTGGTGTTAGTCGAGCACTCTTTAGGTCCAAATAGATACCACTAAGCTGCATCCAGATGGTATAATCCTCAAAAGAAACCCATTAAAAAGTGGCTAAAATTAAAGGGTTTGTAAAGGCCAGCTAATATTATCCCTAAAACTTAATGAATATTATGGTAAGGTTGGATCGTATCAAAATCGTATATATCTTTAGTGTATTCCCAAACAATATTTAAGTTTTCCATTCTGTTATTTTTATCGAAATCGCTTTTTGTTGTTTAAAACTAGAATTTGTTTATGTATATATCGTGTCAATGTTGCGATCAATCAATTTTGGGCAAAGTAAATATTTCAGCGGATATTTACACCAGATGCCCCCAAAATTTGAACCCGAGGGCAATGACATGAATTTAATTTCCCTCTCGTACACCTATTAATATATATGTATGTATGTATGTAAATATTCATAAAATCCGCTTTAACTGCAAGTACAAATGTGGCCACCTTTTAGGTTAAAGCTGCGGATTTATGGGTGACTCGGTAAGGTCCCATTCTGCCAGGAAATATCCCAGCCCCTCTATATATGTATATATATAGATATATAGTATATATTTTATTTTTATGCGATTCCCTCTTCCGTGTTAAATGCCTTCTTCCTCTTTTTCCCTTATGTGGCGCGGGCGGGGGTTTAATGTCTTTAATGACCTCGACTAATGATCGAAGCTGATTGATTCAGCAGAATCGTCGAAGGCACTCTCCAAGTTTGTCTGCATTATTTTTAGATACCCTGCCATATATATCTCCCATCGCCCCCTCCACCGTCGAATTTGATTCCCAGTCCAAGGTGTCACTGTGGACGGAGAAAGCCGAGCGAAGAGAGGCTGATTGACGAGTGCCGAGAAAATCGGGGAAAACTAATGCGACACATGGGAAAATATATGTTGAGAGCAGTTTTACTACTTTTCGTTGCATACACTCAGGCTGATTGCAAATCAAAAATAAATACATGCTACAAAAAAATTACCATTTAATTTTGAAAAACAATTATTAAGAATTACTTAAATACAAACCACTGTGCCTGTACTACTTTTCTTTCTCTTCCTTTGTTCTTATTTACAGCACACCTAACCAATTAACGGTTATAGTAGTCCTCTCTCAAGAGAAGAGTTAACAGTTAAGAATATAGGAATAGGCATTGCAGCAAAAAAATTCCAGTGTGAATGGAATGAATATATTATCTCAGTTCAGTATCATTGGGGATCTCTTGGTGTTTCGACTTCGTCTTATCTCTGTGAAATGATTTCTTTTAGCTTAAGTACAGTGTTATTTAGTGTCTTAGTTTGCTGTATAATCCGTGTTCGATGTGAATTATCTGTCGAAGAAGTTAAAGGAAGTCCAAGTGCAGGCCAACCACTTTCTAGTTCCTGTCGCACTAGGTTAAATGGCAGTACCACCAGTCCCGATATCCAACTCCCATTTGTGGATATGGTGATGCAGCATGATTTGCCGATCTTTCTACTCCGCGAGCCGGAACAGGATTTGCTATTGTTGCTTAATGGACCAGAAATCCATAAATTGCACGTGGCCACCGGGGAGAGACGTTTAGTGCCCCTTGGACAATTATCGGGTCAAATTATGAGTCGCATTGCTCTCGGAGCAGAGATTGTGGCCTGGCGGGAGTTCCTACTTTTAGCCATCGTTCTGGAAGATTCCCTGGAGGTTTACCAACTGCCCAAGGAACTGTTACTATCTGAAGATCCCGCCCATCAACTAAGCTTCGAGCCCCTGCAGGAGTTTTCGGTGCCCGGAGGATTCCTGCAGCTTCATCTTCTAAAATCCAATGCCGATCAGGTGCTCCTGCTGGTGGCCTCCAATCATACCAGCTCACATAGCAAGTGCAGGTGAGATTTAAAAATATTGAAGTTGAAAAACAAATGGAAATTATTTTCCTTTTTTCAAAGAACATTTGAGTGGCTGGATACTTATTTTAATCCCCTCGAGGAGATTACCTTACCCGCCATTCGCGTTCTCCAAGTGGTGGGCCACCAGCCACTGTATATAATTTTCGGACGATCTTTAAAAGGCTCCCAGTCAAAGGTAAGATGATCGCATAGTCAATATTTTATACTACAAGTTACTACCTTAGCTGGTGCTCACTGTCTATGAGCTGGATAGGAACACACATACCCTGCAACAGCGCCAGGCTTTAACTGTCCAGGCCAAAAGTATCCAGGCTGCAAGATTTCGTGGCCGGAACTGCATCATTGCCTGTTCTTCTTCACCATCCACTTCCTGTATTTTCTTTCGAATGGTGGATGGGCAATTTGTAGTTTATCGAAAGCATGCTCGACGGGATTTGAGTTTCCATCGGTTGAGTGCCACCAAAAATGGTCAGCTCCTGATCGGAGCCCGTAGCAATGGCGAGGTGATCGTCTTTAGTTCAGCTCGTCTGGATTGCTATAGTGGATATCAGATGACTGAAGAATCGCCACCGAGTGGCTTACTTACCCATAGAAATGCTCGAAACGAAAGTTTTTTGCTGCTGGCCTATAAAAGATCGTCGAGCGATCTAATCCGAACTGTCCAGCTGGGAGGTGTGGAGGAAACCTCCAACCAAGTGGGCTCTGTTCCAGATGAAGGTCAGCGTAACATACCCTTGTAAAGCAAATTTTAACCTCTCTACATTACAGATCTTAGTGTGGTTCAGTTACATCGTCATGAATTCGAGGAGTCCATCAACTCCTTGCGTAGTCTTTTGCTACGTCGTCGCTCCTTATTTATAAAGCTGAAAAATGTTATTGACTCCTTGAAGAAAAGTTCTGGCATTCACATGGAGGAACCATTGCATCTCATGGAAAATGGACGTATCGATCGGCTTCAGTTGGTGGACGATGAGCTGCGTACTCCCACTCAACTAAAGCGGCGCCTGGATGAACTAAGTCAGCGAATTGGAGCAGCCCGAACCAAAAGAACCCCAGGGTCTTTTGGGACAGGAAATGGAAATGATGCGCCGGAGAAACTCAAAGTGCGACGATTACGAGTGGGTAACCTTATCTACCAGGGACAGTTAATGCCAGGTTAGTTAAAGAAAGTTAAAGATTGATATATTAATTACCAACTTCCACTTCTTATCTTTAGGGCACATTTTCGATAACTCAGAACCTCCTTTATTGACCATTCCTAGTGTGAGAACCAAAACACTGAACACAAAGGAACTACTTACACCTCAGGATTTTCACAACTCCAGTGAATCCCCGATTCCTACAGTAAAACTTAATGATAGTGAATGCCTGGTAAATCATCTACAAGTGGAGCGGATCAATGGAGTATCTTGGGAGGAGTTTGTGGACTCACTCTTTCTGCGCAATCGTGACACACAGTTAACGGGAAGAGTTGTCATGCAGTCCAGAGCCCGAGTGGACAAAGTACAGACGCCACTGCTCAACGGTCTTGTGGTGGATCGTCTCTTTAACCTGCGACGTGCCCAGGTGATCAGCTCTAATATCTACATGTCGGCATTTTTCGTTCCACGTCTGGATGCTCAGCTGGTGAATGGCTTGGACTTTGCCAATGATATTGTCCAAAGTGGAGGCAATGATACTTGGGTTAAGAGTAGGTCTCACTCTAGAGTTACTTTATGAATGGATTTAATGGAGTTATTGCGTTCCAGCTCCTGTCCGCATCAATCAAATGAGTGTTTCGGGTGACATTCAGGTGGATAATCAAAGCAAATGGCAGAAACAATTCAGACAGGATGAGGAACCTGAGGAGCAAGGTCTTCAGCAGTACTACACGGGCAGGGTCACTATCACGGGTTCCCTGACGGTCAGAAATCTAAAACGGGATACCGGAAAATCACGTATAGTTCTGGGAAACCAATCTCTAGCCAGAATTGATCTCCACTCTAAATACCTTCTGAATCAGACGGATCAGGTAAAGTCATGTCCTCCTCTGATTTAGCTTAATAACATAAATCTTCCCACAGAACCTTTCTAATTTAACCTTCGGACATGCCAAAGTCAGTACTCCCTCACTGACCACTAGTTACATTGAAGGACATCCTGTAAAGGAACACCTTCTCAGCGGAGGGCAGCAAAACAATCTCGCCTATCCAAATCGACCTTTACACATCATTTTCATGAATGCCACCGTACAAGGAGACATTATCTGCAGGGATTACAGATCACGTTTGGCGGAGATTGCAATGGATGCAGTGCGGCATGGACAGGAG
This sequence comes from Drosophila eugracilis, assembly GCF_018153835.1. Classification (NCBI taxonomy): domain Eukaryota; kingdom Metazoa; phylum Arthropoda; class Insecta; order Diptera; family Drosophilidae; genus Drosophila; species Drosophila eugracilis. Next base: position 148,663 of record NW_024573046.1, read on the forward strand.
GCCAATATTACGGGTCACAAAAGCTTCCTGGCACCAGTTACCGTGCAAGCCCTTCAAACCAATCAAATAAATGGAGTACCAGTAACCGAACTAGTGACAACATCAAACATTACCGACAACTTTAATGGGACAAAGAGCTTTGCCCGTGTGGTGGTGACGGGTGACCTAAAGGTTCATGATCACTTCAATGTGAGTCGTCTCAATGGATTGCCACTGCAGCAGCTTCTTGGACATGATGTTAGTCTGCAGCGCCTCGAGCTGACTGAAACTGTACATCTGGAGAATCTTAAGTTCAAGCGACTTAACGGATTGCCTTTCGATGAACTGCTGTCCCAGATCTCAGACGAAAATGGAGACCAACTACTACTCCACAAGCAACTCCTTATCGAGGGAAATGTAGGATTCGAAAAGAATCTTCAAGTGCAGACCATTAATGGAATCCAATGGGACGAATACAAAAGCCGCCTGGTGAGACCCGATGTCAATGCGGAGATTGGAGGTAGAAAGACCTTCATGGCGGATGTTCAAGTGAACGATGCTCTTCATACTCCTCACATAAATAATCTGGATCTTAGTTCCCTGCTGGATAACACCTTGCTGCGAATGACGCCGCAGCAGATCAGTGGTGTCTACCATTTTGACCGGATGACTGCCACCAATGTGGATGTGGATCGTATAAATGGGGTACCAAAAGAAGAGTTTTTAGATTCTCGAAAAGATTTGGAACTGACAGGAGATATCTACCTGAATCAGCTTAACATCAATGGCAGCATAACGTGTCCTTTTGCCAAAGAGCCACAATTCGCCGATCTTAAGCAACGAGTAGAGCAAGTGAAGCAACTTCCTTGGCAGAATTTAATAGTCACCGGAGATGCTCTGTGGGATGGTGAGGATCACTCTCAACGACAGCTTGATTACCTGCGCCAGCATGCTGTAAGGAGAGAAGGAAATCAAAGCATTACTGGTCATGTGGTCCTGAAAGAACCCTACTTGAAGAATCTCCAAAGCAAAGAGCCTCTGCCTATCGGACTCAACTTCACCTATTTAGCCAAAGATGCGTTACTCCGGCGAAGTCCCACTAATGAAACCCAGGTGATTACCGCTCCCCAAGAGCTATTGGGATCAGTTAAGGCTAAAACTGTTAATCTGGAAAAAGATGCACACTTTGGCTTGGTGAATGGAATCGATATAGCACGACTCAATGCCTCACTATACCGCCGCTCTAGTGGAGAACCCATTGCAGCAGATCTTCATTTTGTCCAGGCACCCAAGATAGGCAAACTTCATCTGGAGGATCCAGAAGTGAATGGAGCTCCGATTGAGAATATTTTCCAGCATGGCACAGGGCAACCATGGCCAACCGTAAAGTTCAATCAACTGCTTGTCGAAGAAGATCTGCAGCTGGGAACCGTTAACGGAATGAGCCTGGACTACTTCCTCCAGAACCGTATACCCCTGCAGGGACCCGCATTGGAGGTGTTCGGGTCTCTGACCTTTGAAAATCTTCATTTGGGTGGCCAATCTCGTCTTCGTTCCATTAATGGCATTCCGTTGGAGAACGTAGTTTTCCGTCATAGCAATCAGGCCCAAAGCTTGACGGGCGCAAAGACTTTCCATGGCGGCGTGCAGTTCACTGGACCCGGACATGTGATGAACCTTAATGGCCAAGACCTCAGCGAGAGTTATAGGGGCAGCATCTTCCGGAACAATGACTACAATATCGATAGTCTGGTTCTAGACAAGGCTGTTTTTCCAGGAGGTCTCGTTAAGGCGGGCAGTCAGAGCCAAGTACCCATTAGAATGCGAACTATGGAAAGCCAAGATAATCTCTCAGAGGAAGTACAAGGCTTGGTTAAACTAAGTAATCAAAGCATCCATAGAAGACTGATTTATCTGGATCATGAACCCGAAACCCTGGAATCTTCTTGGGTGAAACCTCCTTTAAAGGGATCTCCAGAGCGCCAGGTGAGCCTATCCTTGGGAGATTCTGCGCCCTGTGAGCGTCGTAGTATCCAGGCCCAACTTCTGATCCCTGAAAGGCGTGTGCTTCTGGCCAATGTGAGTGTTACCAATCAGCTAATGAGACTCAATTCCGGCCATGTCAGGGTTAAAGTGCAGAACCACTGCCATCGTCCAGTCAGGAGATTGCGCAGCAGGATCAGCATAAGTTGCCGCAATGAATCACATGTGCTTGGGATGAGTGATCCAGTGGAGGCCATGGAACTGATAGAAATGGATGAGATGGTGCTACTGCTCTTGGGCACCGAAGAGGAAGTTCGTGTCTTGCGACTGATGCGAAAGAACTGCAGTCTTACCGATTGGCAATCCTTGCTGCCAGCAGATGGACGCCTTATGAAGTTGATTCGAATGGAAAGAGGATCCCAAGAGGATCTTCTTTTCACCAGTGGAATGAACAAACATCTTCCAGCCCTAGCAGTCCATTCAAGGGATACTTCAAGCCATAACTTCAAATTGCTCCAGTTGATCCAGGGTTCTTATGATCTGGCTGAGATGCAAGAAAACCAACTACTAGTCAGCTGTCTGGGTTGCCGGCATATAGCAATCTTCAATCGAAACTCCTCATCCCACTTTGAGCCCATCCAGAAGTTAAGTTTCCAGGAGCGCATTCAACAGCTAACCCCGTTTAAAGTTGGAGAAGAACAGCTTCTTCTGGTGATAACACAACCAGGGGAACTGCCCTTTTATCTATTCAGCTATCAACAATTGGCTGGTTGGCAGCAACGGACATTCGGCTTAAAGAAACAACAGCAATGGGCGTGGTCTTTGATAAAATCTGGTCAGCAAGTAGAATCACAAGAGACTCCAATCTTGCTGCTTTGTGGACAGGAAAGCGAATGCAGCCTGGTAAAAGCTCAGCTTGGCTAAAAACTGTCAACAATGTATGTATATTTATTGTAAATAATTTTGTTAATTCTATGTATATTGTATTATTACTTCTGTAGTGGAAAGCATCTTTGGAAGACAATATAAGTATCTTAATAACTAAAGTTCCAATCGAGATTATCACACTCCTTGGCTTTATCATTGCTGTTAAGCCTTGGAAATCTTACATGACTAGTTTCCCCCATTTTCCCTTTTGGAATTCCCAAGAAAAGTTTTTTAGGTAGAAAAACTCTTTCTACTTATGGTGATCACGTAACCGGTAAATACCAGGAATCCCATGATGCCCCAAATGGAGCTGTTTTGATTACCACCATCACCAATCTTTGCCATTATCCATTCCACATGGCTGGCCACATCCTCGAATCCGCCATCGATGCTCCTTAAGCCAAGCAAACGATCTCTCTCCGTTAGCGTAGCACCGGCATCCATATAAAGCTGTCCACGAATGGAACCCATGGCCTCTGGTTGTACACAAATCCTTGAAGATTTACTCTGCTGCTGCTGGTGACAAGATGTGTGGGTGGCATTCAATGTCACCAGATCGTGGAGTTCCCGAATATCGCCATCATAGCCCCAGGTGCTTATCTGCAAACGATTACTAGATTCGGAATCCAAGACTGAAGTGGCTCCCGGCGATGGAAGGCTAATTGCTTGGATATTGGGATGATCCGTTGGCACATCCTGTTCTAGCATTAGGATGGCCAGAGCTAGGTCCTTGGGAGGATGGTGGATATGGGTAACACCGAAAACTAATCCCTGCTCATGGGGAGCAAATCTCTGGGGGCTACCGAGCATCACGCGTATTTCTGATGGATGATAGTAATTCTTCTTCACCTGGCTGTTAGATAGATAAATTGAAATATTACAAAAAATATATATAATAATATGTTAACGTTAAGCTTACCTGTAGATGCAACTACTGACTGTGAGGACAACAGAGGGTGCCACCAAGGCGCCCGAGCAGATGTGACCCTTGCCAAAGTAGTCCCTTTCCTGGGCCAACAATCGTATGGATGCCTGATGAGGTGCCATCATTTTTTGCCTCAGTCGATCCTCTCCTGTGGTCGCTGCAATGGCATCCATTTCAGCCAAACTAATACCACGTTTTGCCGCCAAATCTCGATGGGTATAGGCTGCGGATGGAAAAGGTGCTGAATAAATGAGCCGAGGTGAAGGTTGGACAGGAAGGCTGATAAGGCCACTAATCGAGATCCGATCGGAATCCCCCGCATGGAAACAGTCACCGAATGCAGTTCGTTAAAATGCCTTATCACCCAGCGCACCTATCAGCAATCGACGCCTGGTCAGCGCCCCGATCGCTCCCTGATAATAGCTACCTTAACCAGTGCACAAGTCCCGGATTCGACCCGATCAGGCCACTACTGTTATTCCCGGCGTGATCACAGATATGATATAGCCGGTATGGTATCTATAGACCTCGACCACGGACCAACTAAGCCCAATCGAATCGAATCCACTTTACCCCATTTACCCCGGAAACTCGAGGCGATCACGCGATAGATAGATCGCCAATTGATCAATTTGGAGTGACGCACTTAAAGTGGCCAGCGATTTGGATAATCGTGGGATTTATGCCAAAATACAGTGGCTATATATCAAGCTAAACTAATTTGGTGATTAAACTTGAATATTTAATTTAAATATTTGAAATTATAAGCCAAAAACTATGACAATCTAGAATCTAATTTTAGAAATAATGACTAGGTATTTAAAATGTATAATTAGTTCAATTTTGCTTATCAGATGATCTTTCGGGGCAACAAAATATACCTAAGTTTGGAATGTTTTAACAAAGCAAAGCAAAGATACTTTAAAACCCATGAGATAGCACAGTCTTTGTAATAAATAAGAGTTACTCATGAATTCGTAAGGTACTTGCAATTCCTGTTGAAGTTTGTTCCATCATTGTTCAAGTATCAAAATAATAGAAACCCCTGATCGAGTCAAGTATTAAGCTGGCATAATAGCACATTTCCTGAGATAACCTAATATTTTGTAATATTTAAAAGGAAATTTACTTTAAAAAAAGAATTCCATATCCCTTTGCTTCTAATTAAGTTAAAAGTGCTCTAGCTCTCTAATCTGAATCCCATTCATTCGATATTAAGGATACCTTAACCTGTTCCTAAAATACTAAGGATAAACTTATACAAACCAAATCACTTCACACTTAAAATCTCCATCAAAGATCATTATTTTCAAAAATCTACTTACTTGTTTGCATTTCAGTGCACAAAAACGCGAAGATTAGTGTCTTCACGATCTTTCGCCAATGATCGTTGAGCTGCATTGCAAAAACGTATCCCGGATCACACAAATCAAAAACAAAAAAAAAAACCAAAAATAACTGATCCCAAAGATCGAAAGATCGAAGATCTAAAGTTTTTCACGGCGAGCGTAGTTAGAGGTTCACCTGTCGGGAGCTCCGAGCGATGAATGAAGAAATTATAGCGCGAGCTTCTCTCCTAAATCGAACGAACGCAAATTCGCAAAAAGCGTTCTTAGATAATTCCATCATTTTTGTTTTGGTTTCGTGAGTTTTGATTCCGATTCGTTCTGGTATTGTTGTTATTATTGCTACGGCCCGATGTCCGGCGATAAAGCAATAGCAACATACGACCCAGGCACCAGTACACCTATATAGTCGAATCGAACTGAATCGAATCGAATAATAAACAAACAAACACGCACACGCTGACATCGACATCGATAAGAAGTCAGTGCTCAGTAATGATTATATAGAATATATATACATATATATATATATTTCTTTTTGTAAAATTTGTTTATGTTTTAAGTCCAGGATTAAGATGGATCTGTGACCTTGTTAACATGGAAATCAATAAGTTGAGCTTTGGCAAATCCCTGGAAAAATTTCAATAATATACTTTCTGACATTGTTAAAAGTTTGCAACAAACTTTAACTCAAGTGTAGCGGAAATTACACCTTCTCCCTCAAGAATGTAATACTAAGTGTGGCTGATAAGAATCAATGGCCCACAGATTGGGTATCAACCAAAAACCCAAGAGCTTGTAGATTAATAATGCTGTAACGAAACCTTGGAGAATCATAATCACACCGACAGATAGTGCTCTCTACGGCTCTCTATATATACTAGACTTTCGATTGCCCAATGCAGCTGGACTCCTTGACCTTGTCTGCACGTTTGAATTACCAGATCGATCAATCGATCGATTGGATTGTACCTATATATATCGACTGCCCTGCAGTCACGGACACCATTCTTTTCGGACCCGTACCGTCTGGTCCCATAAAGATTACCAATATCAGGTGGTCACTTCCATTCATCGGTCTAGTGAAATCAAGTTCCTTTTCTGCGCCGTAAACTATTTTTAGTTTAACTAACAACAAACTTGCTGATAAACGTGCGATCAAGAGTTATATGAAATTTCGGGCTAAGAAGTTTTACAGAACGCCGTAAAGTAGGCAATAATTTTAGACAACGAAAGGTTAGAGTAACCGATAACTCTGATGAATAAACCAAAGCTTTTGCTGAAGGAAGTATCAAAAGAAAGGGTATATGGACTTGTTATTGAGGTTAAGAAATATTTATATTTTTGATATATATATATAGGTTCCTATTTTTAATGATATTTTCAGTTTAATTAAGACATTTATAGGGATGACAACTATTTATGTTTTCTTAAAGTGAAAACTGTAAAGACTGTAAAAACTAAACTACATTCTTAATATTTGTCGGGTGTTTATTAAAGTAAGTCCACATCTTCTTGAATATATAATTTAAGTCTTATTACTATTAAAAAAAAATTAATTATACAAATGTTTTACTCCTTAAATAATACAGTTTTTTATTAAAGTTCAAGATCTCAAAAATGACTAGTTATTAGCCTCAGAGCAAGAAATCCTGGCAGCAGAAGTGTAAGAGTGCCGGCCATGACACCCATTGCACCACCACCTCCATCACCACTTCCATCACCATCACCACCTCCATCACCACTTCCATTATCGTCATCATCACCATTTCCACTACCATCACCACTGCCATCACCACTGCTATCGCCACTGCCATTCCCACTGCCATCTCCACTTCCATCCGCATTCGAATCCTCGCCCATATTCTCCAGTACCCAGTCATAGTAGTAGGACACCTCCGTGTAGACACCCGGAAATCTGGGCAGGGCGCAATCAATGCCCCAGGAAACTATGCCGGCCAGCAGGCTTTGGCAGACCAAGGGACCACCAGAATCGCCCGAGCAGGCATCCTTTTCTCCCACTTCTACATAACCGGCGCAGATCATTCCCGGCTTGATCAAATGTCCCAGATCAGTATCCTCAACGCAATGCTCTTCACTGATCATTGGTACATCGACGGTCATCAGGATGTCAGAGATATAGCCATCCTCCCGAGTGCCCCACCCTGTCACCTGACAGACGACACCCTCGGCAACAGTAAATCTATTAAGGGCTATTGGACGAATGGTAGGATGATTGGCAGGAACAGTGCCATTCAATTTCAGTAAAGCAATATCCTTATCGTAGGTGGAAAGGACGAACTTGTCCAATTGCATTATCCGTTCCTCGATTGTAAAGGTCAATGTGTTGGTCTTATTAAAACGATCAAGGTTGCCCATCACCACGATGAACTCCTCCTTGGGCACGAAGGTGCCGTCGTAGATCACCTGACTGAAAATATATAAGAAAAATATTTTAATAATCGGTAACCCAAAACCTATCTTCCTGAATATGATCTTGAAATCTCACAATTTATATCTCTCAGTAATCAGTCTCTCAATGCTAAAAACTAGGTTTGATGGCCCTAAGCTAATCCTATGTGAAAGTAAAAAAAATGAGCCAACCACCTTGCCTACCATTGTGTAAGAATATTTTCATTAACAAAATGTTTTAGTAGTCATATACCGATAAGATGGTATCAAACACTTTAAATTAAATTGATATTCCCAGAGATTACACAACTTTTGGAAACTAAAAACTAACTTGTAGGTCCTAGGAAAACCCTAAACCTTCTTATCCCTAGCCAAACTTACTCCACAAAGCAATGGGCGGCGGTAAGTACCCATCCTGGCCGGATTAGTGCTCCTCCGCAAAGGTGTCCGGTGCCAAAGAAGTAGCCATCGTTGAGGGCCTTGCGTATGCCCACCTGATGCCTGGTGGCCCCCAGCGTAGCCTCCGTTCCATTGATGATCCTACCAGGATCCACATTAAATCTCGGCCGAATGGCTTGAGAATCTACACTTGATCGTGGCACGGAACCTTAAGGAAAAGTTTTTAATTAAAAAATAAGAACCTAGAAATCTTTAGAAAGTGCATACATACCTCTCAGTCCCGCCGGCAATGCAGTGAGAAGAAGGGCTACCGCCAATATATATCCCAAACCGATCATTTTGCCAATATAGATGCTAACTCCTCGACGTGGCGTTAACAACTAAGGCAGGAACCATACCCACATGTCCAATATCGACGTCGAAATAAAAATCTGGCAGCGGACAGGCATCATAATCTAATCAATACATATCGTACAGTATAATTGAACACCACAAAACATCGCCGGACTGACTTGTCATCGCCGGAGACCCGAAGTTCTTCGTCCGGGCTTGACGAACTGCAACTACACGCCTTAAGTGGCACTGCCGGATTTTCCAATCTCTGGGTTTACCACACCGATTTATTAGGCTCTTGAAAAGCGGGGAACTACCAGGGGATTTCCCGAAAAATGTGTTTACTAACTAATTTTTATATCTATTTTAGATCTTTGGTTACCAGGGTGGTACTGGCTTCTGACTAAAATAAATCTGCTAATATTAGAACTATAAGATACATTTTAATGTCTTAATATAAACCAAAAAATATAATCGTTTTAAGGTTAATAAACCCTGATATAAGACAAAGACTTCAAAATTCCAGTCAATAGAATTTCGTAGAAAATTCTTACATCATACCCGATCGAAGATAAAATCTTTGATAGCCCGGGGTTCGTTTTCAATTAATATTTCACATTTACTCGTGGCGCATGTGTAAATAGAATTGATTACCAACTACTAACAACAATTGGCCAATAAACAATTTATACAAAATCTCAAAACTACGTTACTACCAGGGCTGCGAACAAAAATTACTCATACGCACAGATTTCTAATCTAGGTCGATTTCGATTTTTTATACACAAATAATAATAAAAACTTGATATCGTGCTTCAATAATTTCCTGTTTACATTACCATTCAAATAAATAAGAATTAATAAATGGGTTTGGCCAATTCATTGAGCAATTTCAATGTTTATTACTGACGTTATAAAAGAAGGTCAGAAATGGTCATGGTCTCTCAAGAAACACTCCAAAATGGCAATAAAATTAATGCTAAATACAATACTAATACATCCTTTTCCTTTTTTTTCATATAGCTAAAACGTACCCTGTATCCATAGCCTTATCCCACCCCCTAGAAAACCCCTCCCCCCTTGAATGTCATCAATGCCGTCGATCACCTTTAACTATTGACGGACAATCTACGATTGTTGTGCCTCCTAGTTCCACGATTAGATAAATCAGTCGTAGAACAGACAAGAAAACGATTTATTGTGTTGTCCCATTGTCAAAGAAGGCTAATGATAAGCCCCGCAAGGCTAATATCCAGGAGCCGAGATGATATAGATCGACGATAGCCAGCCAGATTTGGTATCTCCATTTGACGGAATTCAGAATAGTCTAGCGATGCATTGGCTTCCCGTATCCAGTCTATAAAATGTGAGACATTGGTATAAACACCCGGATAGCCGGGATCTGCACAGCCCACACCCCAAGATATTATCCCGGCCAGTTGTCCGTCGCAGAGCAGCGGTCCGCCAGAGTCGCCCTGGCAGGCATCGATACCGCCTTGAAGGAATCCGGCGCACATCTGGGAGGCAGGAAGCTTGTAGATCACCTGGCACAGCTCTCTGTTCAGAATCGGTACAGGCGCCTGCTGCAGTGAAACCGATTTGTCCTTCTTCGGGGATATAAGAAAAAGAAATATGTTTGGAATCGAAAAATATCAATCGGTCCTGTACTAACGGACTCCTTTCTTACGCACACAAAAAACAGAGCCTTTTATTTCAATTTAGGATATAACTCACCTTAGTGACCTTGCCCCATCCGTGGATAAGACAGGTGGTGCCCTCGATGGGCGATTCGACGGCCAGCGGTACTGCCCGCACCACCGGCGAGTCCCACGGAATGAAGCCATTGAGGAAGAGCAGGGCGATGTCATTCTCTAACGTGGTGCTGTTATACCGCTTGTGGCCAATTATCCGCTGCACAAGGTACTCCTGGGTGAACCGATCCGACTGATCGATGGCACTGCTGCCGGCCACTACAACAAATTGATCCGGCTCACGGTAGGCTAATGGTACAGAAGTATTTCTGAAAAGTCAGATAGTTTTACTAAATTTTAATCAGATTTCATCCAGTCTTTCCTTCACCCACATGGCATAGCAGTGAGCTGCCGAGCAGACGACCCTCTGGGAGATAATCGCACCGCCGCACATATGACCCATCCCGAAGTACCGCTCGTGAATCGAACGCCGGCGCACGGACACCTGGAAAGGCACCTGATCAATGGTCACCCTGTAGCCGCCCACCACTTTTGGCAGGATCACAAAGGACGAGGCTGTGACTGTCGGTGGCAGGGTGTCTCCAAAGTATAAGGCCAAGTTCAGCGATATCAACATAAACAGGCGCATCCATTGCTGGTCCATAGGGTGTCTATACTTTCTCAACCGACAGAAACAAACCCGACAGCAATTACAAATAAAATTCAATTTCCAAAAAACTGTCAGGCTAATGAAGTTTAAATCAAGGTTAGAGCGATGCAGTCATATTATTATAATAAGTATTTTGTTTCTATAAAAAAAGATTTCATTTATTTGTTTAATTAACTAAGCAGTTGAAAGTATTGGTTAGATTCTGTGATCTAGGACAAAGGCCAGGAGGAGTGGCAGGAATCCAAGGAAGGACCAACCCGATCCCAGCCTTACTCCATCGTTTTGATAGAGCGTGTAGTTTAGAGAGCTGTTCTTTTGGACAATCCAATCATGATAGTACGAGACATTGGTATAGACACCTGGATAACCGGCCGCTGCGCAACCGGCGCCGTACGAAACGATTCCGGTCAACATTCCATTGCAACTCATAGGACCTCCAGAATCGCCCTGACAAGCGTCCACTCCTCCCGTCGAATATCCTGCACACACCTGGGAAATTGGAACCGTGTTGTAGGAAATGCGACAGGTGGCATAGGCGACTATGGGCACTGTGGCAGACTGTAAAGTATTACTGCTTACTATTCCGTTCTGAAAGTATATACAAATTCGATTATATATATATATTATATGAAAGAATCTTAAGATTACTGTGACTCACCTGCTGAAGCAGGCCCCATCCTGAGATCACACAGTAGGTGCTTGTGGCCACAAGTTGGCTGTTTAGGGCCAAAGCCTTTACTGTTGGCCAATTCCAGGGAATATAACCATTAATGAACATCAGGGCAATGTCGTTGGTCAAGGAGTCCGAATTGTAGTTCTCATGGACGATAAGCTGCTGCAGATAGTACTCCAAGGTGAGATTGGTGGCGCTCTTTAAATAGGTGCTGCCCATGACCAGGACAAATTCGCCAGCAGATCGATATTGTTTTTTCTCGGTACTTAAAGAAAAAAACAATTAAATTTTTTTTATTAATAGAAAACACGTCTACTTACAGGTAGCAACAGTGGGCGGCGGTGGCCACCAAACGTTGGGAAATCACTACCCCACCGCACAAATGTCCGGAACCATAGCTCTTCTTATCATTGGCAGTCAGACGAACGGACACCTGGTAAGGCACCTGCTCTATAGCTGTTGAACTTCCTCCCACGATTTTGGGCTCTATACTTCCACTCGTATTGTTTCCAAGGTCTGGTTAAGGACGTTTTTATATATATTACTATTCAATTTATAGGAATCACAACTATTGTTGTTTACAGGTGATAAAAAGATAGCTGAATTGATTGTCTTAACAAGAAAATTACTTCTGAGTTATATGACGAGTGGGTGTTATAAGTCTTCATTGGAACGGAAAAATAAAGAAATCTAATCGAGGGTTTTATGATTGGCACACCTTTGACAGTGGATTGCTTAGACTTCGTTTGCCTTGCCATAATGCATTGCCAAAAATGTACCTTTGTCATGGAAAATGATTGTCAAATAAGTTAATTTGTTTTCTTGGTAAACAAAATATGATAATGAGTCACGGTTATATTTTACTTCTTTTGACATAAATTTAAAATGTAATCATAAGATTATAAAAGAACGTTTGTTATTTTATAACTGAAACAAGTCTAGACATTTTTCACACTAATCACAAATCCATAAAGCCGGTAAACTTCATTTGCCTTAGAAATATTATCAAAACCAAAAAAAAACAAGAAAATAAAATGATAACTTTTCTTGGGTTTTATCTAACTTTTAAGTCACTTCTTTACATAGCCAAACAGAATACTAGAGAATGATTAGGCAGATGTAAATAAAAGTTAGATATTGGAAACACTATTTAGGTGTAATTACGATTGATAACGACCAATCTATGACTCACTCTCGCCGGAGGCCAGAACTCCTAAGAGTAGCGTTATGGCCACCCAGATTTTAGTCATTTCTTCAATGGCTTACTCAAGAATAGCCAAATTATATAGAAATTAGAGCCGAAGGGAACAGACTTATATATATATAACGTATTTGAAGATTTGTTTGCCCGTAACTATTATCGACCGAATTTCTTGAATCGAGCCACTGCAATGAGCCATCAGACCCATGGCCAGTTGATATTATTTGTGGGTTGCCTCTGGCTTATCTTATCGCCAAATGTGCGTAAATTGAATGTTGCCAAAGCCCCAAAGCAGCACATCGACAACGGCTCGATCGAGTGTCATAAAAGTAAACAAATGCCAAATCAAAGCAAAATTCACTTTTGATGCGAAGAGATTTCCCAGCTCCGAATATCCCATGGCAACTGTGAATGGCTAGGACCAAAGGTCTTCACAGATTTTACACATTTTAGCCACTCTCTCTTCTTTAGTTGCCTTGAAAACATATTGGTAAGTCTCTTTTTTATTTGTATTTTATTTTTGTTTTAACCAGTTTTTGGTATATCAAAAGTGTAACAAAAATATCAACAGTTTAAGTAGAAAATATTTGTTAAAAAAAAAAAAAAGTAAATATCCATAACATGGCGGCGTTTTCATTATAAAACCGTGACTAATCGGATTTTCCAGCCATTAAACAGGTACAAGTGGATATCATTCAGTGTGCACGTCAGTGATAAGCCTTCTATATATAAGTATTCGGATTCACTCTACGAATATAGGGTAAGGATCTTCTTCTTTTTCTAACCCCTTGAATTAGGATCAAATTTTCCGCTTTTGATTGATTGTTGACGGAACTTAATCTTTACATCTTTGGCAGAAAATTATATTAGTAATATATGTTATCACTGGAGATTTATAGTCAGCTTTTATCTTTTATAGATAAAATATAATAATTATGGAATTCAGTTTAATCATAGCTTTCATCGCTTTCATCACCATTTAGAGTGCAAGTATTGCCATGCTCCTCTTTTTTGTTATTGTTATGCTTTTCAATGACTTTTTTGGTAATAGCAGAAGCACGATCTAATATGGCCCGAATCTCTTCCAGTTCAGTGAGCTCCTCCGGTGGCTCAGTTTCCTGTTCTGTTACCCTTTTGTCTTCCGGAGTTTCAGGGCTATCAGAAACGGTTATTTTAAAATTAAATACTTCTCGAGGAGTCTCAGTGAGATCTGCGATTGTTCGTAAAGTGTCGGGCGTTGACATCATTTCTTCTTCAGTCTCACACTTATCCTTCGGAGATTCGTTCAGCACAGCAGCTTTTGAGTGGGATGCGCCGGCTTGGGGAAGGACACAATTATTTCCATCGCTTTCAACTGGATTGGTACTCTTTTTCAAGCTTTGTCGCGTCGATGTCGAGGGTTTAACATCATCTAATATAGCACCTTTCTGATCTCTTGGTTGTATCTCTTCAAAATAGTCATCGCAGTTCATTTCTTGCGAACTCTGTGAGTTTTTGTACTGGATGAGGTTTGAGGATTGTGAGTTGGCAAGACGCTGCATCACCTTTCGCTCCATATGATTGATTTTGCTTTCAAGGAGCTTGCGCTTCCTAAAAAAGAGTAATAAATATATCCAGAAGTATTGCTATCCGAAAAATCTAACCTTGAGCGTGGAGGTGTTTTTGGGCTGGGTGTGACGGGGGAGAGTGTGGAGCCAGTTAAGGGGGTCTTGCATATTAGTGAGGGAACTTCGTCTTCAAACACATCCCTCACTTTTGAATAGGCAGCGGCATTGGCCAGTAATTCCTGGTGGCATTTATTAAAAGCCTCAACGTCGAACGAATTCCTTTCTGCAGTGATTAATTTAATGTTTAATATGTGAATGTTCTGTAAAATGGATAAATTGTACTAACCAGCAATGGATTTGCCATTCTCGAAGTTATACTTATTTAGCTCTTTATCCTTGGCCCTTAGGAGCCCAGTCAAAACGGTGACTTGCTCTCGTAATCCTCCAGCCGTTGCCATTACATCAATGCAGATTTGGCGAAAGAACTATGGGGAAGGCAAATAAAGATTATAAATCCTTCGTTTGACTGGCTTAAATCATTTACTAACCTCGGAACTGTCCATAGGACTCACTAACCAGTTCCACTTTAGAGAAACTGCAGCATCGATAATGGAATATTTAAGTTTCAGAACAACCGGGCTAACATTGCACATTTCGGCATGTAGAGGTTCTTCCGTTACCAAAGCCAAACGCACCAAGTCCTCGGGGAACTTAACACGAGCATTTAACTTCTATGAAAGAATCAGTGTTTATGAATATTTCACCATTTTCACCAACCACAACTTACCTTCAAACGCTCCTGGAATAGATATTTCGGTAAGGTCTCCGAGTAAGTCAAATTCATGCCCGGATTGTGCAGGTAAAACGTGAGAGTTTCATCAACTCCGACCTCAAAGCATGTGAAGATATGCTGATCTCCATTTATAACTGCTGTTTTTATGAGCATTTTTATATATTGATATATTTAAAATCAAAAATTTATGTCTCTCTTGCGAAACTCAACTTTTTCACTCAAAATACAAGCTGAAAGAACACGTTCAAGTACAAAGTCAGCTGTTACTGTGGTTTTTCCTCTTTCTCTAACATATCGATAACCTATCGTTGAATAGCTTTCCAGCTATCGATAGCAGCTCCTTACCCGCCAGTTTTTGAATTCAGAAACCCTTAAACAGATATTACTTTATTTCGTTTTAAACATATTTTTCATAGACATTATTTTATTTCGTTTTAAACATATTTTTTGTATGTAATACATATTGTTTGTGTTCGGTTCATTAGCTTATCAAAAAATTCACTTCACTTTTTTTTTATTTTTATTTTATATTATTGATTAACTAGTTTCCATAGTTTATGTTTTTGAATTTCACTACCAAGAGAAATGTATTTATCTCTACAGATTTATAATAAGTATTTCAATTAACTAATCAACGCGTGCGTCGTCTTTAAATGTATATAGACATGTATTTATATATTATATATATAATAATAATAAGATCCTAAATGTTTAGAAGATCAGTTATAGTCGCCACCCGTAGGGTGCAGCAACACAAATTAATGTTGGGAATCGATTCAGGGAAGTTATCTTCGGGATCTAAAACTAGCCTCGTCTAGCTGTCTTTTATTCTTGTGTTCCTAGATCAGCCTGTGGCGTCGTTTGAGATTTTTCTGTAGTTTCTTCTTTATAGTTGTGGCTTGAATTGGCCCTCAAATCTGCGGACGTGTCCATAGCTCGCTCAGATCCTTCTTCAGCTTGCCCAGCTCTGTAAATAGGAATTGGCTTGGACTTAATTCCCCAGTGAGTCGGTTTTGGCCTTCGCCTTGGTCTTTATTTAACTAACTAACTTACCCAGCTGTGCTGGCAGGACACTGCCATTACGGAATCCCAAATCAAAGCGCGGCTGAACACCCAACTGGCTAGCCGAGCTGGAACCCGAGTTACGGAAGGCGGTGCCACTATAAAACAAGGGAATAAAATCAGAATCAGACTGGAAGCATGGAGGGCTACAACTTACCTATAAGGATGCTTCAGGCAGCCATAGACCTCGCGGTAACGCCCATATAGAGTTCCATAGGAAACGCCCAGAATTCTGGCGGCCTTCTTCATCTCGAGTCTTTTATTTTTTATGGCATCCAATACCTGAAAGATTCAAAAAACATTTTGTTAGTAAAATAACTAAATATATATAATGTATATTCAGTAATTATTATTGCTTTGTTTTTAATTTGACAACCCTTGGAACTCTCCTCCATCATTGTATTTTCAAGGTTTCGCTGTTGATTTATAATGAAATAGCATTGTCACGCCCTAAACAATTAGTTTAATTTGCCTTTTTTCCATGGAGAAGCTTTCTAAATTTGTAGTTTGCCATTAAAAAAACTACAAGCTAATTGCCAGGTTTTCAAAAGCAATAACAAAAACAAAAGCCATTAAAAAAACGAAACTTCATTATCAGAAAAAGTTGAAGTGATATTTACCCACATTTAGTAATATTTATTTTTAAATTTTTTAAAACTTCTTATATAAAAAATACTCAACACTTACACGCTTGGTAAAGGGCTCCTCCCAGAATTGTGGACGCCGCCCCTTGGCCAGATAGTCGTCCATCTTGATGACGTCCTGCCACTGCGACAGCTCTTCGTTTGTTAAACGCAACTCGGCGGCATCGTAGTCCTCCAGTTTGATGTCGGGATAATCTGCAGAAGTACCAGTACTTCCACCACTGCCACCTGGATCCTGTCCACCATTTCCGTTTCCGGCCGAGGCATTTGCTACTGCGGCTGCTGCTGCAGCTACGGCAACGGCAGCTGTGGCAGCTGCAGCGGCACTTGCCACATTCGGTGCAAATTCATGGGCCAGCAACATGCCATGTTCGTTGATCAAATAGGAAGATCCACTGGCTCCAGATCCTGATCCAGTTCCAGCGGCTCCGGCTGCCACACCTCCTTCGTATTTGCTGGCAAAACTGGCCGGTATTACGACCGTTGGACGTGGCGAGTCCGCCCGATTAGCCACCAAATGCTCATTCTCGATCTCCTCCAGGGGTTGAGGCAACTCGTCGGGTTCTTCCTTTGGCTGTTCAACCTCATCCTCTCCAGATTTCTCATATAGCCGACGAGCATGACGCAGTTTGCCATGACGTTCGCGACGCTCACTAGTCTTCTCCGATTTTTTGGTGGCACTGCTGGTGCTACTAGTGACGGTGAGCACTTCCGGTTGCGATTCATCGCCGGCTTCAGTTTCCTGTTTATTGGCATCGCCATCGCTTAGGGTCTTCGGCGTGGTATTACCATTTGGCTCCGAATTGGACCAATCTTGACCAGCAACAGATGGCTCTGGGTCACTGGTCTCCGACTGGAGGAGCTGCTGTTGTTGTTGCTGCTGTTGCTGGTGACGTAGACGCTGGCGCTGTTTGGGTGGGCAGGCGGCGGGCGGGGATGCCAACGAGGCGGCATGGGCGGCCAGCGGTGGTTCCTCGGCAAAGTGACGCGTTGTCTCCAAATAGGCACGCTGGGCGGGCTCCAGGTTGGCGGCATACTGGGCCAGCTTACGTCTGTCCAAAATAAGTAACGAAATTATGAAGAAAATATTCAAAATAAACTTTTAATTTTTCGGATAACGTACACATTGAACACATCGTAGGCGTCGTCTAGTGGCGGACGACCCCGCTTGCGTTTCGGACCCAGAAAGTGCTCCACGGGTGCTACGCCATCGAGAGATGTGGCCCCGGATATTGCACCCACACCTGCTGAGCCGGATGCACCCGGTATTGGCGTCATTACGGGCATGCGACCCAATACGCTCTCCATTCCCGGCGACAGACGTTCACGATGGTCACGATCCCGTTCACGGTCTCTGTCCAAAATCGCAGAGCTGTGCAGATGCAAGGGTGGCCCGGTTGGTGGCTGCTGCTGCTGCTGCTGTTGGTGATGGAGGATTAAATCCTGAGCATAGCTCTCTGCCAGACTGCGCGGCGGCGAGTGGAATTCTGCTGCGGCCATCGGTGGCGGCGGACCGTCTTCGTCATCGCGCCAGGTCACCTCGGCCAGTCCTTTGATCTTTAGGTCATCTGCGGTCTTAAGCAGCGAAGGAAGGCTGGCCTGCAGTTAAAGGAAATCAAAAATTATTTGTAAGGACTCCAAGGAATTTGGAAAGTGCTAAAAAGTATGCTACGACATGTTTCAATCTAGTTTTAGGTGATTTAAAATCTCTGATTAGGTTTAAGGATATACAAATCGTAAAAGTTCAGTAACTAGTGACTTCCACTCACATGCTCCACATTAATTTCGCCCTTGTACATGAACTCAATGAGGCACTTGACCTCGGCGAAGGTCACATCTTTCATGATGATGATCGGATCGCGTTCGCTGGCGTAATTGGAGAGCACGGCGTCGAAGAAGGTGCTGCAGGCGCAAAGGACAACGCGATGGGCGCGGATGAGCTGACCCTCGCAGGCCAAAGTCACATCGCAGAAGCAGCCACGATCCAAGAGCTGGGAGAACATGGTCTGCAGATTACTATGGTGGTACTTCCACCTCAGGCAGTATTGCTGCGGCAGCATGGTGGTGCCGCGCCTGCTGCTGCCCCTGATGTTGGTGCCTCTTGCTGATATAGTGGTGATGCTAGTCGTTCTAGTGAAGCACCTCTCCTTGGGCAATTGACTGCCTGAAAAAAACAAATAGAAAAACATTACTAATAAATCTCTTATTCCATTATCCATATAAAGGGAATTTCCCAAATAGAAAAGTCATTAAATCCAAACCCGCTTAAAGATATTAAAATTATATATTTGAATAAGCGTTTCATTAAAATTTCATAAAAAATTTGCAATGAAAAAAAGCAGCTATGGTGTAATCCTAAATTGACTTTTCTTAATACGTAACATTTTTCACGCGCCTCTGAACATGATATTGAACCGTTTATTGGTTTTTGCCCCATGGAGAGCATTATATATCCATCGATAAACTTGTTATCCCTATGAATCCTTCCCCAGTTGTGTGTGTGTGTTTGTTGGTGTGTAAATGTCAATCGGAGGACATGCAGCTTTTTACTGTTTAATGAAAAGGTTTGTTGTCCGTTCTTCATTATTTTTTTTTTCTGTGAGTTTTTTTTTTGAAGCTTTGGCATGCCAGCAAACTTCTTGTTGGCCTGTTTTTCAAGATATTTTTCGAATTAAATTCATCGCAATTTTTTCAGCCAAATAAATAATCGAAATTCCCGCTTTATGTGAGAGAGCAAGTCGGGATCGAAGCGGAAAAAAAAACCAAAGTCCTGCCAGTCATCGAATGGCGAGATGTTTTTTCCAGCTCCATTTCCCTGGCAACAAAGAAGCGCCAATGACTTCGGTGGGTGGTTAAAAAAAGAAAAAAGAAGTGGGCGTTGGAGGTGGTAAATTGGGAATGGGGAAGGACGGTAGTTTTTTCTTTCAGACTGCAGCACCATAAAAATGTTCGTCCTCGTTTTCATTTTATTATTATTCTTTTTCTCTCTCATTCCTTTTTATACACATAAAAAATTTTCATAATTTTCCTCTGCTTTTTTTTTTTTTCTTCTTATTTTTGTGTGTGTGTGTGTTGTGCACACTTTCATACAGCGCAAATATTATGCGCAAGGTAAAACTTTATTTTGTTTGTCGCTTTTACTCCGATATATATATATATATATGCATTTATGTAATATATATATATAAATGTTTGGTATTTGGTATGCATGTGCAAAATGAGTTGACGCTTAATAAAAACACAATTTTCCCCTCCCCACCCAACCTTCAACCCCACAACCAATCTGTCAATATACTTAAACGTAAAGTACGGGAAAAAAAAATGAAAAGAGCAATTATAAAATCCCTTTTGTTGTCGATTTCCACAGATTCATCGTAATTGTAAAATCGAATCGACGTGACGAAAGAGCGAAATAAATTGATTTTCGTGGTAAAGATAATGCTGCATCTACTAAAGTAACTTAATCAGCCATTTCCTATGTAAAAGTCCAGGAAAGTCCGGGACAAAGATAACAATAGCGGATGGTGGATTAAAAACTACAGATCATTGGTCCTATAAAATCTTAAAAAAAAAAAAACAAATTTAAAAACACAAACTCTTCCTATGTTTTGTATTTATTCGGATATATAATATACAGTAAACAGATATATAAAAAACTATAGAGATATGTTCATATACTAGGTACTTCCCCCGCACCCGTTTTCTTTCACCCCTTTTCCTGGCATGGTAATAAATTTTAAGAATTCCCCCAACAATTTTGTTACCCTTTTTTATAACTGCCAGCAAATTTTTTTTTTTTTTTTTGTCTCTTAAACTTTGTTTTTTTTTTTGTGTTTATTTTTTGTGAAACGCATTCTTGCTTTTAGTACTAATAGCACAAGGGAAAGGCAGCCCAAAAAAAAAGGGTAGGATAATGGTAGGGGGATAAGAACTTTATGTTAGCTGCGTTTTATGTCCAGTGTACAAAATGGACCACACACACACACACATACAGACACACATTTATAGGGAAAAAAGGACCCGCACTCACTCACACACAAACTTATTTTGAAAGTAAAGAAACTCCAGGCTTGGGTCAAAATTCGTCCGAGAAAAAGACGAGGAACTGTTGAAAAAACGCTGCTGAAGAAAGAAAAAGAAGCTCGCGAACAGAATGCGAAAGCAAATTTCGCTTCACCTTTTTCAGCTGCAAGAAATGCCAAAGGAAAGTTGAAAAAAACCAGAACAAACTACAAAAAACATCAGCACCAGAAAGCTGGCAAATAAATTGCAAAAAAAAAAAAAAAAAAGAATAAAAAAAACAGGAGAGAAAAAAAAAAAAAAAAAGAAACGCAAGAAGGAAGGACTTCTTTGGCTAGTATATAAAAGAATGCCATATGTACGGGTTTTTGTGTATGCAGCATGATTGATATATAAAATACAGTGAAGCTTAAATCGAAAAATGTAAAAAAAAAAGTTGATTTTATGAAGATTATAAATTATGTTTTTAAATGTGAGTTTAACTTCTGATAGATAATGGAATATTAATATTTTTCATTTTCAAGAAATCAAAAAATAATGTTATTAAAAATTTTTGAATAAGAATTGATAACTTTCATTAATTTACTACCAAAAATAGTTTAAAAACAAAACCCTTCTCTTATGAGAACAGTTTTTATTTTGCAAATTTAACTTACGGATTTTCCACTGTACAAAATAGTGGCATTAAAAAACGCCATGTCCGGCACTCAAGGATTGGGATTTGAGTTCGGTTTCTGTTTCGGTTTTCTGACTTGGCTCACTCACAATAATAGGAAAACCCCCAACCCCCTGCTAACACACACACACATACACATAGACAAGAGTTAACTGCAAAGGGTTTTTGATCCCAATCTCTTCCCCCACCTCCCTTACTTACACACATAAACAGCCACACACCCACATGCTGGAAGCGTTACACATTTAAGTTCCTTAAAATAAAAAAAAGCTACAACCAACACAGACAAACGAAAATGGGGGGTGTGTGTATGTGTGTGGGTGGGTGGATGGGTTGGCATAAAAAATACATGTTTTGTTGTAGTATATTTTTCCCGCCAAGCAGTCGCACACACACACACCGACACAAGGCCCCTTTTTCTTTTGGATTTTCTCATGGAAAATATTTTTCAGTTTTTATCACATTTTTCTTCTTCTTTGGATTTCGTTTTGTGTGTTTTTTGCTGCATCTTTTTTTATTTTATTTTATTTTTTTTTTTATTCTCCACTGCTTGTAAGCAGTGCTGGCTAAAGAAGGGGGGGAGGAGGGTTGAAAAGGGGGTGACGCAAAAAGGTTGCGAACGGAAAAATAAAAATGAAAAAAGACATTACAGCGACTGCGACGTTGGAGAGAAGAAAAAATAAATAAATAAAAACACAAAAAGCTGGCAGAACGAAGGGAAAATAAAGAAAAGCAGGGTACAAAAAAAAAAAACAGAAATGAAGAAAAACAGAAAAAACATAACGACCGTTTCTCGTTTCATTTCGTTTTCCCCCTGTTTTTTTTTTTTTTTTACAGTTTTCCCGACCCCCTTTGTCACCCCGCCCCCGTGGTCTTTATTATTATTTTCAGTTTCTGTCTTTTCCCATTTATTTTTCTTTCTTATTTTTCGCCCCATGTTTCTCTTCATACTTTTTAAGCTGTAATTTTTTACTTGACGTTTTTTATGTTTTCTGCGCTCCCTGCTCCTTTTTTTTATTTTCAGCAATTTTATCCTTTTTTTTTAAATATCGATTTTCATGTCAACTTAAATGAAAGGTACACAGTTTTCCATACAAAAAAAAAAAAAAGAAGCGGAATGTAAAAAAGGAGAGTACGGAATTTATATGTGGACCTGTCATCCATGTGTGTGTCTGTAATGCTTTTCTGCTTTTCCTTGCTGTCTCTTTTTATTATTAATTTTTTTATTCACACACAACACACACACACACACACACATGGTTGTAGATTTTCCCCATTTCCTTTTTATAAATGCTTGGCAGGGACACACACAGTGAGGAAAACAACTCCAAGATACACGGAGAAATTTCCACTTTTTTTTTTTTGTTGCTCAGTCTTTCTTCTTATATTATTTTTATTTTTCTTCTTTCTTTTTTTTTTTTTGTAGTTTTTCCTTAGCATTTCCTGGACTGTTTATGGGGGTGGAGGTGGTAAATTCCAGCCATGATTAATGGAGAACTCAATCGAGATAGATACAGTTTTATATACATAACTGAACCATTTACGACCAATACTTATGGATTCGCATATATATTTTTGGTAACAGCGAATCCCATTTCTCAATGCCAATTCTCGATAGCAATCTTCTGGGTGAAAACCCACAAGAAAACCAAATGGGTTTAAAACTATATTAAACCAAATTTCGTATTTTACTATTTTCGCCAAAATTGACTTTTTTAGATTTAAATGTCAGTCGATTAAGAATCAAATTACGAAGTCAACGAGGAATGTCATTCCACAGTTGGACCATTTTTGGCTAAGTAAAAGGCAGAATCATTCTGACGGAATAAGGATAAGCCGAATTTCTAATTTTTCATAATCTTTTTTTGGGAAAAATTGAATTAATTTTACATTTTCAACTTTGGGCACAGATCTGTCAAGAATTAAAAAACGAGCTCAACGGGGTTTTACATTTCATATTTGGACAATCATTGGCTTAGTTATGGACAAAATTCCGTAATTTGGAGGGGGAAATAAGGAGATATCGAACTTTGAATTCCTACTCCTTTTTTTTGTGAAAAATGGCTTAGATATGGGCATAATACTACGACTTTCTGGGAAAAATCGGGATAAAATAAATTACGCATTTTTGATAATCATCTTTTTCCAGAAAAATGGCAAAAACTTCACATTTTCAACTTTGAATGCAGATCTGTTATGAATTAGAAAACTAGCCCAACGATGTATGATTTTCCATATTTGGGCCATTTTAGTCTTAGCTATGAACGAAAAAAACTATCTTTTTGAGGACAAAATCATGATAAAAAAAACTTTCAAATTACAAAAGAATCAAATGGAAAGCAGCATAACCAAAATACTAAGTTATAGCAAGAGTTCTAACTAAAATCAGTTTGAATTTCAATGTGGAAAAATGATTTTAAATAATCCCCCATTATAATCCCCTTGCACTGCTTGCCTGATGGCAATTAAACTGCTTGCCACGAAGACCTCACCTCAGCGACAAAAAGGGATAATCCCTTGGCATAAACCGATATCGGAATTAACTCAAACGATGGGCACAAACGAAATTGGTTTTCATACTCAATAAACAAAATGGAATAAAAAAGAAAAAAGGTAGGGCGGGGGCTAGTGGAAAAAAATACTGTAACCGCATTATCAATTGCATTAAGGCAACGATAAGTGCAGGGCATCGAGTATATAACTCGATATATACATACATACATACATATATATAATATCGGTTGCTAGTTATGTACACGTTCTATATACATTATACACACATCCTTTTCCTGCCAACAGCAATTTTCTTTCTTTATTTTTCTGCTTCTTACCAAGCAATTTTTTTTTTTTGTAATTCTTTTTTCTCTGCCCCACTCGCTTTTGTAATTTGTATAATTTTTTAACATTGTCGACGCTGCTGCTCCTGTTTTTTATTTTACGTCGGTTTTTCACTTCTTGTTTTTCACCTTGTTGTTTTTTGTTTTTTTTTTTGTTTGCAGCTTTCCTTAACGTGAAGCAAAAAATTTTAATATAAATTTATGTGCTGGCTGACGAAGAGAATTGCAGGCGGTGGGTGGAAGGGGGGTAACGGGGCGGGCTTTAAACTTGTTTGCAAATGGAACACGGCAAAAATATGTAGAGTATTTTACACAATTTTCATTTGGTTATTTTTAATATTAATAAAAATAATAATACGCAAGCGAAAAAATATATATGATGGTATGAAAATGAAAAAGTTTCATATCCGTTTATTTCTTTGTTTATAGAGCCGGGTAGTTATGACCTCGTCGTTTGTCCTGGCCTGTAAAATCCCCAACCCTCGAAACGTATTTTATCGCGTAATAAAAAGTTTTTAATAAAACCAAACAGAATTTAAAAACAAAACAAAAATAAACATTTAAATTCCAGCTAAAAGTTGAACGAGATAAAAAATTAAGGTAAAAATTATGTGACGAAAAAAGTATAATGTTCTGAAAACCGAATTTGGGTTTAGATAAATACAAAAATTGTTAACTAAGGCATAATTACCTTTGCCACCTCATAAAGCGAACTGATAACTGGAGTGTGAGTATGCAGACTTATTTATTTGATTTATGCAAACATTTCCTCCCTGCCATCGTCTTCTTCGTCGTTTCTTTTCACGTTCAATCAAAAACCGCAACGAAAAATATTTTAAAGAAAACAGAAACCAAATACGATCTGCAGACATGCGAATTTCACATCGAGTACAACAAAAACCACTAAATACTGTTAAAATTTGCATTGAATACAGTGAAGCAACTATAAATTGAACTACTAACTAACAAAAACAAAAGAAATAATCACTTTAAAACTACAATTCAAAAAATATCGTTACTATCTTTTTAGAATGTAATTTAAACTAAATGTAGAATAATGGATTTATGATAAGGAAGCTCGTTTGATATAATGTCTAGTTTAGGAAGGCTCCGCTGTAATAACGAGCTTCTTCAGCTTCTTTACCTTCCTCCTTTTTTTCTAGCTCCCAGCTCCAACTTCTCAACTCTCCTGCTTGCATAAATAAAACAATAAGAGATGACTTAGTCGACCACCTGGTACCCTATAAGGTATAGCCAAAACCTTAATGATTTTATAAATAATATAAATCCCTCTTAAGATAAGAATATTTAGAAAAAATACTTTTTTCTGATTCAGCTTATTTTTCCTCAAAACGTAGCATACCCATGCACAGCATAACTTCACTGGGTATACAAAAATAAAATAAACGAGACGACAGAAAGACCAAGTCAAATGAATAAGCAGTTTCTCCGCTTCTGCTCCAAGCCAGAAAAAAAAAATAACACACAAAAAAGAGAAAAGGAAACATCAACAGAAAAAAAAAGAAATAATAATAAGAAATGTAGAAAGAATTCGCATTCGAAAGCAATTCAAAGGAAAAATCTATGCGTTCTTTTGATTCTCGCTTTCTTGGCAAATTGGTAGGAGTTCTCTTTTTTTTTTATTTTCATTTTTCTTTTTTTTGCTGCCAGCACGTTTATGTTTCTTTTCATACCCATTATAAGTTGCCAACGAAAAAGGGTATTTTCGATAAATATTTCCTATGACAGTTTAAACAAACATAGCTGGAAAAATCTTGAAAATTAAAAAACCCGTTTAAATAATTATGATGTAATCTTATGGCTTTTTAGTATTTTGTTTTAATTTTGTTTAAATGTGTTGTTTGTTTAAACAAATCACAGCACTTTTGATTTACAAAATCAAGTGTTATCGCTGATTTAACAGAAATGTAATGGATATATCGTATTCGAAACCATTTGACACGCTTTATTTTGCCGCTGATTGCGGATGGGCAACAATTCGAAATTCATATTATTAATAAGTAATAAAAAGAAATGAAGAAAATTGCCAAAGAGTGAAGAGAACACGCAGCAAGCAGCAGCAGAAATCCAGAAAAAGAAGCATCTCACAGATACGCAGGTTTCCCCTCTTTTTGTTGTTGTTGTTGTTGTTCTTAGTATATATGTATGTATGTGTTGTATATTCATTTGGCAGATTCTACGGTTGCGTTTGTGTTTTGCTTGTGTTTTTTGGAATGCCAAATGCTGTTGCAACAACTAAAAAAAAAAATCGGACCTAGGCCAAGAAAGGGAATGGAGGTCCAAATTGAAGTCCAAGATCAAGACCAGGTTCCAAGCTTCCCCTGATCCGCAGCAAAATATACAATTGCGAATAAGGCCAAGTGCAATAACACTTAATGCACACACACACACGATATATATATATATATCTACAGATATCTGGAGAGGGTACGCAACATCATAAAGCCTTTCTGCCCCCAAAACAACAACACAAAAAAGTTAAAAAAAAAAAAAAAACAAAAACCAACCTGCAGTCCGACAACAAAAACTGTGCAACTTTACTTTACGATCCTCTATAACTATGATATTGCCCCGATGTTGATGTTGTTATTGTTCTTGTTGGCCAAGTGCATTCGCCTTCCGTTTTTTTTGTTGTCGTGTGTTGACTTATGCAGCCTCTTCGCCTTCTTCTTCTCAGCTTTTGAGCGCCCCCCTCTCAACCGCATTATGCCCATATGACACGGAATGGAAAATGAATCCCCTAGGCAAGTACAAATCTGTAACTACTGCTAAAAAATTAATCTTCTTTTTGGAAAAGAAATAAATAATTTATTCGAATTTTATTTACGAACTCAGTGAGGTATTCTATTGCGATGTTTTTCCCGAAAAATCGAGATAAATATTTTTGAGCAATATTTGCCAAATTTTGATTATAAATTTGTAGAAATAAAATACACAGGCAAAATAACTACTGTTTTAACCAGCTAACAAATCGGTTGGGGATTAAATTACGAGACTAACGAGGTATGGCATTTCATATTCTGGGCATTTTTGGATTTCTTATGGCCAAAACACTGATTTTTCGGCTGCAAATCAAGTATACGTCGTTTGACAGAAAAATGTAAAACTTTGTTGAGGTATTTATAGTGTAACTTTGTGAAAAGAAGAGGCACAGCTAAAACACTGACTGTATTAAGCAGATTATTACAAATAGAAACTTTCCTCATCACCTCTGGGATGATTTTTGTAAACAATTTTTTTACAAATTTTTGTGTTTTTTATAAGGGGTCACACATCATCAAAACTTTCAATAAATTACCAACATTTTACATTTTTAACCTTCAATACAGATTTACTAAGAATTAAAGAACAAGCTCAATGTGGTATTGCATTCCAAATTTGAACCAATAATGCCTTAATTATGGAGTAAAATCTGTCATTTTGAAGGGTAAATAAGGGGTAATCGAATTTTGGATTTTCGATAAGTAACATCACCTATTTTTTGTGGAAAATGACAAAAATTGTACATTTTTAGGTGAGAATGCAATTTTGCAGGAACTTTAATCACGAACTCAACGAGGTACGACATTTTATATTTGGACTAATATTGGCTTAGATATTGGCATAATATCATGACTTTCAGTGAGAAATCGGGATAAACTAAATTTCGGTAACATCCTCTTTCTTTGCAAAAAATGTCAAAAAATATAACATTTGCAACTTTGGGAATTAGTAAGCCACAACAGTTTCTTCAGTGTCATAGAAGCATAATTTATCTGAGCTTTTCTAAACAGTTTTTCTCTTCATTTTTTTAGATGGCATTGTTGCTGTGGCTGTTCTTGTTGAAATTATTAGACAGCAACAGCAACAATAGTAAAAAAAAAAACACGCAGCGTCCAGTTTGGCTCACACACATACACACTTACACACACTGCTGAAGATAAAGAAACATATTTTCTTTTTTTTTTATTATTTTTTTTTTTGTAGCTTCAAGCATTCAGCGCATCTGTGTAACCTCAAGGTTGCTGAACCTCAAAGGAGCTGGAAAACTGGGGGGCGTTCGAAGAAGGTGCAAGAGGAAGGGCAGAAGGCGTACGACAAGAATAACAATGCAAAAAAAAAAAACAGGACTTAACCATAAATAGAGTCCTGGCCAAATAACCAGATATTGTATGTTCTTTCCTTATTTCTATTTTGATTTCAGTTTTTGTTGAGTAGAAGAAGCTGAAGGAATCGGAAAGGTATAACTAAATTTTCTTATTAACCTATTAGATTTCTAAACTACTCTAAACTATCAACCAAAATTGTTCCTTTTAAGCATTAAAACCTTTAAATTGGTTTTGAATTTCGTTTACATGGCGCCGCGCCAGCTGTTGTAAGTAAACTTTTTAGCCAAACAAATATTTTTATAAATAATTCAATTTCAAAGAACTAAAAGTGGGAGCATAATTTAATACCAAAAAATGGAATGAAATATTTTTTGTAAAAAAGTTTAAGGCTCTCGGATTTTGCACCTCATAAACGTCTTAGCCAAATAAATCCATCAGACAGATGGCTTTTAAATCAAGTCAAGGTCTAGCCAAAACCAATAAATAATGTTCGTTTAGATCTCGAAA
Source organism: Drosophila eugracilis (assembly GCF_018153835.1). Classification (NCBI taxonomy): domain Eukaryota; kingdom Metazoa; phylum Arthropoda; class Insecta; order Diptera; family Drosophilidae; genus Drosophila; species Drosophila eugracilis. The sequence continues at coordinate 177,397 of NW_024573046.1, forward strand.
ACCCTTTTCCAGGGAAAGCACTCAAAGGAGCCGAGAGCGTAGAACTGATGATCAATGGTCCAGAGCAGGTGCATCGGGGTTGGGAAGATGTGAATGTGGACATGGATGTGGCTGTGGATGCCAGAAGGGATCTGTTGAAGAAATTCCCTTTTTTTTTGCCTTGGCTTTTCTACCTTGTTAACTGATACTACTTCTGCTGCTGCCTGTTCTTTTGCTGGAAAAGCTGCACAAAAACCTGGCTGGCTAAAATAGCAAACAAAAAGTAAAAAAAAAAGAAAAAGAAACACAGAAAAAAATCGAATAAAACAAAAACCAAAAGGGAGAGCGAGCGGGTAACACAAATTGCAAAAGCTGGAAAAAGGAAAAGCTGCTTTGAACAATCTCAGAGGGGAAAACGGAGGGAAATAGAGGAAGTTACCTACTAGTTAATGCACTGGAAAATGTTAAAAAAAAAAAATATCCATGATTAAATAAAATTCTTATTTTTAGCGTTTTTAAACTGATAAATCGAATTTATCAAAGTTAAATATCAACTTAATATTGAATTTTTCACAAATTTAACATATTTTTAACATTAAGATCATGAGATTTTCTTTCTGTGTAGCTACCAGCTATTTCTTCAGCTTGGTTCTTTCTATTCTATTTGATTTTTTTTTCTCTGTTTTGTTTTTTGGTGGCGGCGCATGAAAAAGCCGAAGAAGCTGCTGATACAAATGTAAGATGTAAGATACTCGGGGGAAAAACTCACTTGCTGAGGGGGAAAAAAGAACATTCATCAAGAAAACTGTCGTCGTTTTTTGTGTGTGCACGCTGTACGGCATTTGGTATCTGTATCTTTAGCCGGTCCTATATGTATATATATCTGCAGCTGTATCTGTATCTGTATCTGTATTTGTATCTGTAAGTACGTTAGCCTCCTCCGTCGCGGATTCTAACTCATATTACTGCCTTGTTTACTGCCTTTTGCTTCTTGTTACTAACATCGGTACATCGGTATGACGGGGGTTCCCCCTCTAAGCCAGCCAGCCAAGCATTTGTTTATGTCGGTGTTTTGTGTCTATTCCGCCTGCTCGTTTGTTTTTATTTTCATTATTTATCATATTTTTTTGGTCCAAGCCTAATGTAAACTTTAATATTATTTCTGTATATTGTTCGTGGAAAACCCGCAAAAGTGTACAAAAAGAACGAAAAGCCAAAAAGTTGAGAAGTTGAGAAAGAAACACGTCAAATCTCCAGGGAAAAGTAGAGAAATGCTTGTTTTTTTCAAATTAAAACAGAAATAAAAGTTATTTCTTTACATAAAAACTGTTACAAAACAAGTCGAAGGTTTTTTTTTTAATTTATTAAATTCGAAACTAACTCTGAAATTGTCAATTTCATTATAATATTTACACAAAGCGTTGACAAAGCTAATTTGTGTCAATTTATTTTGGCAAAAGGGAAGTATTTCAATCAAATCGAACAATTTCCTCATGATCCCAGCTGACTTTTACTATTTCATTTAAATTACTTTAATAACAAAAGCCCCACTACTAAAATGAATGGAGAACATAGAACGAAAAAAAAAAAAAATAGAAGTTGGGTGGAAAAAAAGTTGATGATGATGGAGGCGAAATCTCGAAATGAGAAGAGCAGGGAGTTTTTTGCAGCTTGTCTCCTTGAAATGAGAATGCCAATACCCTGTACTTAATGCTAACTTTAAGGTAGCCTGGACTTAAGGAAAGTATTAAAACAATAACTGAAAAGTATCTTAAATGAAATCTGTTTTGGTTTGCACAAAAAAAATGTAAATTATTCCCAGCTAAAAACTTCTTAAAGCAAAAAGAAAAATCCCTTGTCCCTTTTATAGATACTTGGCCGATCATAAAATATATATATTACCATACAGCTGGGTGCTAAGCCCCCCTGATTACTAGATATCTGTTAGTCGTTGCTTTTTCCAAATGGCTTTTTTACTGGCTGGGTGTTTTTTGCTGCTTACTTTTTTCCCGAAACAAAATCTGTGTGTGTTTTCCTCTTTTTTTTTGGGCACTTTGTAATTTATTACGTTTTTTTTTTTTTGCTGTTGTTGCTCCGTTCGAGTATTTTATAAAATTGTTCAATTTTTGCACGAGACAATGTCGCAGGGTCGCCCCAGTCCTCCGCCAAGCTCCCGTCCCGAATTTCTCCTCCCCCAAAAGGCAGCCGTAAAGTGGCGTTGGAAAACGAAAAATAATAAAAAAAAAAAAAAAAAAAATGAAAAAATGGATAACAAAAAAATGAAGGAAAAATGGGAGGGGCAAGGAAAAGCGAAGCAAAGTGAATATTGAGATATTTTCCATGCTGACAACCCGCTCTTGGTTCGCTTCGTTTTTCGGTTTTCAGTTTTCGGTTCGTTCAAAAGTGATTTACTCTTTTGGTAATGTGCAAGACCCTCCCAAAACGCCGCCCCCTGATTTCCCCGATTTCCCAACCATTTTTTTTTCCCCCTCTGCATGTTTATGTGCAATTTTCCCTCACACACACACACACACACTAGCCACATATACAGTTACAACATATCTGCACTTATATAATATATAAGAGTTTTTCTCTATAAAAAAAGGGAGTACTCAAAAACAAAAACAAAAAAAAAGGCACACACACAAAAACCCAAATGTATAAAGTTAATTTGTAGAGCGTGAAACTGTTGATACCCTGGAAAAAGGCATTTCATTTGAAACTTCCACTCTCTTTCAACAAGTTGGTTGACATTCCACTTCATTACCATTCGACCTTGCAACAGGGAAGTAAGTCTATGTCTCAACCCGTTCGTGTGTTTCAAATTTGATGAAACTGCTAATACAACCCTGGGGTTTTAGGAGAAAGCAAAAAAATAGTATTAAATATTTTTGATGACAAAAAATATTCAAAAATCACGACTTAAATACGCTTTCTATTATGCTTAAAAAGGTTGAAAAACAATCTGTGGGATGTAAAATGTGACCAAATATGCTAAAATGCAATCGCAGTGAGACCAAATTCCTAAGTAAAACAGAAAATATCTTTTGTTTTAGATTTCAACATATTATATAATAACCTCTTCTTCAGGGTATAGAAATAACTATAGACCTCGACTTTTTGAACGCCACTTACAATTTTGTTCTGTGCAAAATATAAATGAAGGTTTTTACTACTTCTGTTCTTTTTTACCACCTTTCTTACCTTTCCCAACGCTGGAAAAGTTCGTTCGTTCATTCGGTTACAGTTTTCTTTGCCCACCCCATCTCTTCTGCCTTCCCCTTGCCTTCCCCTTTTTAAGCTTATAGTTTTTCCTCCCTTTGCCAAGCGCGCCAAAAACAAAAAAAAATTGAGTAGGAAAATGGGGGAAAAGTGGGGGAAAAGCGGACAAGCAAAAACCGAGCAACAGTAAAACGAGCGTTTTTTTTCCCATTTCTTCTCGTAGTGAAGAAGTGGGAAGGTTTTTGGGGGTAAATAAATTAAATGCTTGACTTTATTTTGCCCGGCGATGTTTGCCTTGTTTTAATATTTTCCTTGCCTTTCTCTGGATATACTTTTCTGGTGTTGTTTTTTTTTTGTGTATTTTTTACTTCTATTTTGCCTTTGTCTCCATCACTTTTTTTGTTGCCTTTTTTTGTTGTTGTTGCTGTATTCTTTTGCCTTTTTTGTGCCTTTTTAGAGCATGATTTGTAGTTCGTTTCGTTAGATGGAATTCCAATCTGCTGGCAAACAAAAGGGTGGAAATTTACGAAAAGATTTCCATAAGTTCTAAAGGGGGGGGCGGTGGGGCTTGGGGGTTCGATAAAGAAGTACAAAAGGATACACTTTGAACCTGTTGCGGTTCACAGGACTTGATAAAAACTTCCATTACTCAGAGTGTAAAAAGTATTTACTTATATAATAACTTTATATACCTAAACCTAAACCTAAACTGATACTGATGTAAGCTTTATAATCTGCTTGATAATCTTTCACTCATTAATGCAGCAACAATATTGATTACTTTGTTTAAAAACTAACTTAATTTGTTCTTTATGTATGAACTTATAAATATCACTTATACGCAGTGTGGCCTGGACAGAAATTTTTATTTTAGTAATAATAACATTTTCGATTTACAAGAGGTCCACTCTAAGTTCACTGCATTCCAGCAAAACACTTTAAACCCAAATCAAGTTTGCACAATGCATTTTTGCAAAGCTCTCTTATCAGCCAAGGTTTTCTAGCAAAAAAAAAAAAAGCAAAAATAGGCAAAAATAAATCAAATAAAGCAAAAAGTATGAATGTTCAAATATATATATATATATATATTGGAATTAATAGAAAAGTAAATATAATTGAATCAGTAACACATTTGAAGCTGAAATATTGTTGCAAATTAAATAGAAATAAAGTGCCACATTGCCACGGAAGCGGATGAATTCAAAAAAGCGAAAGAAACAAAATTGAATTAAAATGTATTAACCAAAAAAAACTATATAAAAAAACACCAATAGCAATAATAATAAAAAAAAAAAACGAACAGGGAAAAAACAAACAGACAGACCACAAAAAACGTTTTGTGATTCATAATTTCGATTCGTACATATATAAGCCAGATTTTTTTTTTTTTTGGTTTTAGGTGATTTTTGTAGAGTTAGCTTTTGTTCCCCATTTGGAGTGTGCGTGTGTTTTGTTTGTTTTTATCTTTCCTATTTGAAAATGTATCTTTTTTTTATGTTATTTTTTTTTGTATTTTTTTTTTTCTGGCGGTTAATTGCATAAAAATAGAGGCCGCGTTTGTGTTGCCTTTTTTGTGATTTTTTCGATCGCGACATAATTTGATTTGAAAACCTTGGCCAAACACAGAAAAAAGCACAAAAAAAAAAACGGAAAATAAAAACTGGGAGCCAAAAGAATTCTCAACTTTCGAAGGGCGATTAAATATTTTTCTCTGCTTTTCTTTATTATTTCCCATTGTCTCGCTTTGTTTGGCTTTATGCGACGGAAATAGTTTTTATCTCTTTGATTTCAGCTCTTTTTTTGTCGTATTATTTCTTCTTTTTTTTTTTTTTGTTTTTTGTTCTTTTCTTTGGTGCCCCAGTATTTTCACCACTTCTCGAAGTTATCAGCGAAATTTGCCTAACGTGTTTGTTAGTCTCTTTTTTTTTTGTATACCCACAAATACATCAAAATAAAAACATACATACATATACATATATATATATAATATTTTTGTGGCGTTGTTAATTTTTGTTTTCATTTTTGTGATTTGCCGACTGCAGAGTAGTTTTTTGTTTGTTTGCTTTTAATTATAAATATGAGCTGATATCAGAGAATGAGAATGGAAAAAAAAAAACCCCCAGCTCAATGAAAAAGAAAAGGCTGCAAAAAATACATACATATTGAACCCTTTTTAGCAGAAAGGCAAATACGAAATAAAAAGAGCTCTGCGGAAAGTTCAAGGAAATGGTTTGCATTCTCATAAAAAATACATTGAATAAATTAAAAGGGTTTTTTTTTTTGTGAACATTTGAAAAACATTATTTACGCATTGCAAATTATGATTGTTTTTTTTTGTTACTTTTTTTTTGTATAGGTCGCAAAACATAAACAACTGAACAATTTGCGTAAGAAGCGAAATTTATTTACCTACTGGCTCAAAAAAAAAAAAGAGGAAAACAACACATACAGAGTAAACTTAACTAAAAGTTGGTATGACAAAAAAAAATGGAAACAACAAAATAATCAGACACGAAAAACAATATTTCGTGTTAAAATTTCCGTCGTTTTTTTTTTTTGCTTTATTTTCTACTGTTTTTTTTGTTTTTCTAAAGAATTTTTATTTGGTTGCGGAATAACACGAAAATAAGTGTGATTTTTGTTATACTTGTCAGATTTATTAGGGACAAGACCGCGGGAATACCCTGTAATGTCAATGGGGTTTTTTTTTAAATATTTTTCCAATATTTTTAAAGAGAATTTGAAAAATGTATGATATGAAGTGGATTAAATGTATGTTAACATAACGTTAAAAACCTTCTAAAATAATCATAACACACCTTAAGGTAGCAAGAATCAGGGGGATATATTTGATGTACATATACATATGTACATAAATCTATAACACTCGGAAGACTTTAAGGGGGCGTGTCACCACCAATGGATGCTGACCTGCCCTTGTTTTGGTTTTTGTTTGTTATCGCTTTGTTTTGTTTTGTTTTTGGACAATGAACTTGAAATTTGGAGCACGCGTTCACATGTAATTGAAATGTGTGTGAGTGGGGCGAAGGAAAGAAAGGGAGGGGAACTGAGAGGGGCAGATATAGATGGGGAAGATGGATGGAAGCGGTGGAGAGCCAGAGAGCAGGAGCACCAAAGAGAGAGAGAGAACCAGCACTCACGCACACAAATACTAACAAACGGAATACAGAAGCGGTTCTAAAAACATTTTTAAGAGGCGATTTTAAATATATAAACAAAAAAATATGCGTTTAGTATTTAAGTAAAACATAATTAGGTAATACAAAATTGTAATGATATTGTTATAAGCCTTTTTTTAGAGAAATCTTTTGATTGAACCGCACCTGAGCACCTCCTTATTTTCTGGATCCGCCCCTGACACAAGCACACGCAGATTTGGCTCCTCTCTTGCTCTCAGCCCCTCCGCATCATCATGCTCCTAGTCTTCTGGTCTCCTCCCTCCCCTCACCCATTCCATTCGCTGTTTTTTTTTTTTTTTTTGCGCAGGCGAATGCCGCTGTGAAAACAAAAAATCGAATAAAACAGCCGACAAAAACAAAAGGCCAGAGAAACGTTGACGGCGACGTCACTCAAATGCGATTTGCAATTTTAATTTTTGCCGTTCATGTTTTTCAGTTTTTTGTTCATATAATTAAAGTTGTAAAAATGAATTGCAATGCAGAAAAAAAAGAGAGAGAGAAAAGTAAATTGTAAATTGTAAATTGCTTTTGCCATAAAGGCGGAAATACCTCTCTCAGCAAAAAGCAAAAACAAAAGCAAATAGTATGGCAAAAAACTAAGAAAAATAAGCTCTAAAAACCACAATAAAAAATATGGTAAAAAAAACAAGGAAAGAAGAAAAACTAAAAGCCACACAAACACAACCCAAACCGATAAACCAAAAAAACATGTACAAAAAATTGCCCCAAAAGTTATACACCCATCGTCAAAATAATAGTAACCTAAAAATATAGTATGACTTAGAAGCGAGTCTATAGTTCTTAATAGTAAATCTACTTTTTTATATTAATCATCTGCTATTATTTTGAACGCTACTGTAGGGGAATAACAACAATAGACTAAACGGGGGAAATTCGTTGTTTTTCTATGGGCCGCAGAAAAAAAGCTTAATTATCAAGCTTAGAAAAAAAAAACAAAAAATGTTAACTACTGGCCTATGAATTAAATTTATTTATTTTTTTTCAGATCTCTGGGTTTTTTTTTTGCATTTTTAATATCTTTTGTTTTTATCTTGGCCATTAGTTGGCGAACAAATAAAACCAAAAAAAAAAAAAAACAACAATAAGTGAAGAAAAAATGGCAATCGTTTCCTGGGCGAAAAACAATTGTTTACAATAATTGCATATGATTATTATTTATGTCAATTTCGAACATTCAGCTGGCAAAGTCAACAAACCCGGAAACCTTCGACGAGAACAACGGAATTTTTATCGTAATATTTTGTTCGCCTTTTTTTTTATTAAACAAAAAAACACGCACAAAACAAAACATGCAAAAAAAAAAAAGCACAAAATATATTATTAAAAAAAGGGGAGAGCGGCGAATAAAAAAAAATACAAACAAAAAATCACACAAATAACACACAACTTTTGTTTGGCTAAAAATAAAACGACGTTCGTTTTGCGTGTCTTTTTAGCACATGAAATAAATAATTTGTTTTCTCACCTTTTCTTTATGACTTTTCGCGGTATCTTTTCTTTTTTTTTTTTTTTTTTTTTGCTCTTCTTTATGGTTTTTGTTTTGTTATTTCGAATTGAATTGCACACGCAGCAGATTTTGGCAAAAAAAATTCATTCATTCATTTATTTTCTGGCTTCCCATTTTTGTTTCCATTTTTTGTGTAACATTTATTTAAAAAACAAAAAATAATCAGCAAATTCCGCCAGAAATCAAATTGCGCGCTTTTTTTTGGTGGCTTGCAGGCGATTAACGGTAAACACTTAGAATATTCTAATTATTTAACACTAACCACGAAATTGTCATACAAATTGCTTTTTAATGAGCAAAAAAAATCACAAAAAATAATTCAGTTTTTAGAATGTTTGGTTTTGGAATATTTTAGAATATCTTGTTTTTGTTTATATTTTCCGGGGAGTTTGCGGCGGAAAAGCAAAGCCAACACACCTCGAAGCCGACGAAATTTCGAGTGAAAACGATTGAGCTTTTCGTGTTGCTTAAATAGACTTTGGTTTATTATTTTTTTGCTTAGTGTTGCAGTACATGTTGCGCTCTCCCAATCGGCTGGCAACATTTGAACCGATTCGCAGTGCCAAGTTGGCGGGAGTTTTAAATTTTTTTGCTTTTCAACTAATATAAACTTAAAGAAAAACCAAAGTACATCTACTAAGCTATTTTTCTTTCAATTTTTAATTATTTTCGAACTTAAAAGGTTAAAAATTAAAATATAAAACTGTAAAAAAATTCATGCTTGCTGTCGGTTTCCGCTACATGTTGCTGAGCTTGTTTTTTCGGCACCGTCTTGAGTCTCTGAGCGAATCGGTAATTGTTGCTAGAGAGGGAGATCTTTCTGTGACCATCTGTTATGAATGAATGTCGATTATAGGGTACCCGTTACTAAGCTTATAAATTTTAAAATTAAATTAATATCGAATTTTGAAATTATCAATAATAAATTACTTGCAGCTTTCAGTTAATAGCCCCAAAAAGTTCTGAGATAGGTAATTTTAAGTTCTAAATACTATTAGTAAAGGTATTTGCTCTACAAGTGCAGTTTTGGAAAAATATTTTAAATAACATTTTAAAAAAGAGTTGATTTCGTTTGCGTTGCCAGACTGCCTCGAAAGCTTCTCATTTCCGCGATTGGGCCACTCTAACAGCTGATATAACTAACTAAACTTTGTTTATATTGTTACGCGTGTTTTTCAATTTAATAAATTGGAATTTGGGATGCTGACCAAGAGATAACGAGCAGTGGAGCTCTTCGACGGCCTTATCACCGCGGTCACAGGTTAGGGGTTATCGCTAACGCTTATCACGTACGCCTGATCTCTCGACGACGGCGAAGCATGTTTTTTTTCCGGCAGTTCAGATTCGAACGCAGCCGTGTGAGTTTTACAAAAAAAGCGGAGAGATCCTAAAAAAAATATATAAAATATCTTAAACAATTTCTTTCGGTTTTACAGAGTTATATAGACATGCAGCAGGCGCGCTCTACACTGCCACAAAAGCTTCGGTTTTGCTTTAGTCGGGACCTGAACACCAAAGTCACCAACCGGGTTAACTTCGCCGCGCAAAAGCTGAGCGGAGCTTTAACTTGCGTCGCCGCCAAAAACCAGACATCGGCATTATTCCCGACGATCAGACGATATTCGGACAGCAAGCAGAGCACTTTAAAGGTAAGTTACTGCCCTCCCCCAGAAACCCAAGACCTAATTTTCTAATCAATTGAGCAATTAACCTGGTACTATCTGGATATAGTACTCCTCTAAGTGATCAGTGTTAATATATAGTGAGTGATTCGGTTATATATAGGAGTTTGTTTACCCGGTTTATTGCCATGTGCTTTGGTTTTTTCGTTCTTGTCTGATAAACCATGTGTTTTCTTCTCAATTTGCTACCCTTACGTGGAGTGTTTTAGTTATGGGAGGAAGGTTTTTTTGGAAGGTGCATCTTGCATCCCTTGAAAATAATTATCGGTATTTATAAGGAAAATAATAAGATTATTTCAAGGGATTTTAAAAGGTCTTCAAGATAAACAGACGAACATGGCAATATTAGCTGGGTTAGTGGTCCTATTCAGGATCAGGATACATACTCATACGTAGATATGTATATTATTTATAAAGTCGCAAACTCTTGTTACCTATGTTAAATGCCTTTTCTCTTGATAACTCCATAAATATTTATTCATTTATTCAACCTTAAGACAGGGTATTTAATACTCAACTTTGCCAAGAGAACATCTTTTTGATTAATGTTTCAGCCTCAGCCTTAAACTCGTTTAGGCCTACTCAAATTGCCTGGCTTTTTGGCCCTATCAAAAAGTGTTGTTCTTTAGTCTCACTTGGCACTTGTTTATAGAATAATATTGATATCAGAAAACACAAAAAACAAAAAAAAAAAATAAACTGGCAATGGCCAGTAAATCGAATTTCCTCTGCCAATGGAATTCTACTTACATATGTATATACAAATGTGGGCAGATATAGATAAAGATAATGGCAAATATTTAGCATTTCACACATGTTTCGTGGCCAGAAATTAGCAATCAATTTAAGGGGAAATACCAGTTTCCAGTTTCGCATAAAGGCAAATGTTTTGTGTAAGCAATTTTCATTTTTATGGTGGAAAAAAAAGTGCGAGGCTTTCCGCCTCTTATTGAGATTGTGAAAAGGTCTATAAAGATTTTAGGTCTAGAGAACTTGGAAAACTTTGGGAAATTAATATTTCTATTAAGAAACTTATAGAAGGTTATATAAAATATGATCTTAACTTATGTGTTTTGCGGTTTTGTTAACCAAGTTTATTAGTTGCTAAGAAAAGATGGTTTTGTGTGGTCAAAAATGATAGAAATTTACATAACTGAGAACTGCCGGAGACCAGTTTTCAACTTTTTAAGGGTGGAAAATTTGTATTGCTAATTTATATTAGTACTATAACTAGCAAAAAGTGATAAGTTTTATTTTTTAAATAAAATTTTGTCTAAAGAACTTAAACGTGTCTGGGAATTGGCATTCCTTAAGTGTTTCCATTTATAATTTCTACTTACCTCTGTATTTTCCTGATCTAAGTATATATTTCGACTTTATGTTCCCGATCTTTCCAATGTGCGTCATTTGAGGAGAGAGGGCTTGTTGGGGGGTCTCCTTATCACCTAGTGATTTGAACTTGTGACCCAGACGAAAGTCAATCTAGAAGGTACATTGCCATGAAGAGCGATAGGCGGAACGCAAATAGATTCCCTCCCAGCCATGGGGGGTCGTATTTTCTAAGCCTGGCAAAGTGATGAACCAAAAGTTATGGTTATTATTGGTTATATTATAGAATTTCGTATTTGGCCAATCTAATCGAGAATTAGAGAGAGGGGACCAGCCTCTCAAGTGGTTGCCATGGTGTATCTTGGGCTAATCTCCGCTTGGCGATAGCTTCGTCCGCCCGCTGCTTATCAACAGAACTTTTCCAATGCTATTTGTCTGAACCCATTGAACCTATAAATATATGTGTATAAATATTTGTGATTTTTCGCAATTCCCGATGGAACATAAATAAATATTTTTGTTGTTTCAAAACGAAATGAAAACATTATTGATGGATGTGAATAGCTGACCTGGCAGGGATCGGTTTTTCATAGCTCACACAAATCCAACGATCGTGCTAGCGAACGCATCGTCTTGCAATTCAGTCGATCAACAATATATATACTATATATATTCCTCAATCCTAAACAGAACATGGCCGATCAGAAGATGCTGCAGACCACGCTGGAGGAGGGCGATCCAGAGTTGGCCGAACTGATTAAGAAGGAGAAGGAGCGCCAGCGGGAAGGTCTCGAGATGATTGCCAGTGAGAACTTCACCTCGGTGGCGGTGCTGGAGAGTCTGAGCTCCTGTCTGACCAACAAGTACTCCGAGGGATATCCCGGCAAGAGGTGAGTGAAAAGGAAACTATATAAGGATCCCATATCTAATCCTTGGTTGTCTCCTCTGGCAGGTACTACGGTGGCAACGAGTTCATTGACTGCATCGAGCTTCTTGCCCAGAAACGAGGACGCGAACTCTTCAACCTGGATGAGGACAAGTGGGGCGTCAATGTCCAGCCCTATTCCGGATCTCCGGCCAATCTGGCTGTCTACACGGGCGTCTGCCGTCCCCATGACCGGATCATGGGTCTGGATCTGCCCGATGGTGGTCATTTAACCCATGGTTTCTTCACGCCCACCAAGAAAATCTCGGCCACATCGATTTTCTTCGAGAGCATGCCGTACAAAGTGAACCCGGAGACGGGAATCATTGACTACGATAAGTTGGCCGAGGCAGCCAAGACATTCCGGCCGCAGATCATCATTGCCGGCATCTCGTGCTATTCCCGACTGCTGGACTATGCCCGATTCCGTCAGATCTGCGATGATGTGGGTGCCTATTTGATGGCCGATATGGCTCATGTTGCTGGTATTGTGGCCGCCGGATTGATTCCATCGCCATTTGAATACGCCGACATTGTGACCACCACCACCCATAAAACCCTTCGAGGTCCTCGAGCCGGTGTGATCTTCTTCCGCAAGGGAGTACGTAGCACTAAGGCTAATGGTGATAAGGTCCTGTATGATCTGGAGGAGCGCATCAACCAGGCTGTGTTCCCATCCCTTCAGGGTGGTCCACACAACAATGCCGTTGGAGGAATTGCCACGGCTTTCAGGCAGGCCAAGACCCCGGAGTTCAAGGCCTACCAGACGCAGGTCCTCAAGAACGCCAAGGTCCTGTGTGATGGCCTCATTTCGAGGGGTTATCAGGTGGCCACCGGGGGCACTGACGTCCATTTGGTCCTGGTCGATGTACGCAAGGCGGGATTGACCGGCGCCAAGGCGGAATACATTCTCGAGGAGGTGGGCATTGCCTGCAACAAGAACACTGTGCCTGGGGATAAGTCTGCAATGAATCCCTCGGGTATCCGTTTGGGTACTCCTGCCTTGACCACTCGCGGTCTCGCCGATAAGGACATCGAACAGGTGGTGGCCTTCATTGATGCAGCACTTAAGGTGGGTGCCCAGGCAGCCAAACTAACCAGCAGTCCCAAGTTGGCTGACTACCATAAGACGCTGGCCGAGAATGCGGAAATCAAGGTTCAGGTGGAGGAGATCCGCAAGAACGTGGCTCAGTTCAGCAGGAAGTTCCCGCTGCCCGGCTTGCAGACCCTGTAGGTCTGGACCCTATTCATTCGTCAAAACATCTCTCGTTATATTCTCTTTTTTTTACTCCTTTTTTATGGAAAGTTTTAAGTAGATTTTCCACGCAATGCAAGTGGAAATCGTAGAGTTAAGTCATTAAACGCATTTTAATCATTTATCATAAATATCCAGTTTTATTTGGGATGGAATTTCGAGTATGTACAAGGACCAGTGGCTGGATTTAGCAAAAGAAATTAACATGATTTTGTGTTTTTAAAATAATTTAAAAATTGATTCTGTTTTGACAAAAAAATCTGGCGAAGGGCTTTCAAAAAACTTTATTTCTTTTGTTTTTTTCAGCAAGAAAAAGATAAAAATTGGAAAAATAGAAAATAAAATCTGCTAGCTACGGGTTTTCCTTCTTAAAAACTAAGCTTTCTTTGCTAGCCATAACATTTTGATGTAACGTTTGTTTAAATTTGCTTTCCAAGAGTTAATATTTTTAATTTAAGAACCAGCTTTTAGAAAAAATTTCAATTTGCATGCCACATTAAGAAAATATATATATATATATATGATATATAATACGATCTAGTTGTACGTATACTCTCCCCTCTTTACTAAGTCTAATTAATGGCATACCTAGATTTATTGATCGGTGTACTCGACCTTTGAGAATCCCTTGGTCGAGCAGCCCATTTCGCGATGGAAACGGGAATTGTGGGTGGACAGGGACCATTTGGTTTTGAAGCTTTTCATGCAGATGAAGCACTCGAACTCCTTGCCCTGGATCTCCGAGTGTAGGCAGGCAATGTGTCGCCTCAAGGCATTCACCGACTTCAGATGTCTGCTGCAAAAACTGCAGCTCAATGGAGCCAGGCCAGGGTCCTGAACGTTTTCGTCATCACTTCCCTGGGCCACTGGTGCAGTACGTCGCGGGGCTTCTGGGGCTTCCGATACAGTGTTAGGTTTAGTTTTTTGTTCCCGTTTACTGGCAGCTAAAAGAAAGAATAGTTTTTAGTCAGAGAACTTCACCAAAAACCCTTTTTTTTTGAAAAGAAAACCCCGAAAATAAGTTAAAACTTGAATGGTTTACATGCATTCTTTTATTTTTTCCTCCCTTTCTCTCTCTCTCTCTCTTTCTCGTTCTCTGTAGCTGTCTCTTTCTTTTTTCTGTTTCTAGCAAAACGAATTAATAAACTTGGATTAAGTTAGATCCACTTCGTTGATGTGTATATAAATCAAACTACGTACACATTGCTTAGACTTAAGGTTTTCCTTTTTCTTTTTGGGTGGCATTGGAATCTCCGATAATTATCGCTATAGTCCAGGTAAGAACTAATGTGATCCGCCCAATGAACGAACTGATCAGTCAATAATATCACCTAAACCAACCATAATCCCATTATTTCGTTGATAAAATGTACTTCTGAGATCTCATTCAGGGATCTCAAAATGGGCGAAAAATAGTTGCGGGTGGGTGAGCTTCCTAGAGGATTACGATGGTCGAAGTGATACATCAAAACTGGATTCAGTCCAAACATTACGGCATTATGGATTTATAACATTAACTATATGGTGTATACATAGATCAATATGCGGATCGATAAGTAATACGTATGAGTTCTTTCATTTAACTAGATTATCTTTAGTATGTATCCGTGTGTTTGCGTGTGTTTTGAGTTTATCCTGGAGAGGGTTTTCTACAGGGTTTCCTTTCATTTTCTTTATCTTTATTTTTTGTTTTTTTTTTTTGTAAAATACTTTCAACTAATCCTAGCGTAGACACTATGACTTCCGTTTTTCACTTGGCTCGTGTGGGCTAATCCAACTAAGTTTTATACCAAAAAAAACTAAACTATGTCGATTGCATTTTTTGTATGTGTGTGTGTGTGTGTGTAAACAGGGGGGAGGGGGTGGTGAGGTATCTTAAACTAAACTATAACTAATTTAGCTAATTTACAATAATTTGCCAACGCTCTCTAATGCTGAACACAGATGGTCAAAAAAGCGCGCTGGGTAATTGGGTTTTCGTATCCTGTTTTAAATTTGTACACAAGGGGTTTTCCTTCTTTCTTTTTGCTTTTCTTTTTTCTTTTGTGTTTTTTTTTTTTTTTGTGAGCAAAGTACAAAGAACTTTCCGGGGAATTCAATTGGTTAAAAAGACTTTCTTCTGGCGCTGCCACAGAAATCTTTAGATTGGGTTTCTAATGGGGTCATAAAAGTACTTTGTTAAGCCGCCTAGCTCTATATACAAAACTAAAAGAGAGCTTGAATAAAGTGAACAGTAAAGGTGAATTCCTCGCCTATATAGTATCACTCTATCTGAACTCTAAAGATAACCGTAAGTGTATGGTTTTATATACAAAATGATTGGTTAAATGGATTGGAAGGGCGAAGGCGGGGTAGGGCTTGTACTTTGCCATTTCTATGAATATAATAAAAAAAAATATATCTAAAGCAAATAATGGACTAAATACAAGTGGTACATGCACGTATTACGAGGACACATGACATCATGGCTTGGTCAACGACGGGATTACCAGCTCCACTCTCCGACTGACTGATTGCACTTAATAGCTATTCCGTAGATTTATATAATCGAACTATATATATATGGGGAGCTAAACATCGAGGGCTATTTGAGTGCCCAAACATACGCTAAGTTCATACTTATTTCTGCTTTGCATTTGAGTTGACAATTTTGGCTAGTTTTTTTTTTTTTTGTTTTTCTTATTGGGAGCTTTGATGGGGAAATGAAGGTTTGTTGGTTGGTTGACTGGCTGGTTGGTTGGTTGGTTGGCTTCTCGCTAAGCTGGACGTAATTAACTATATCTCTCTCCCTTATCGATAAATCCCAATCTCGATCCGGCAGCACGCAGGCGGCCCAGGCTAATGAACACGCATCAGTTCTCCGTCTTGATGGCCACCTTCTGTTCATGGGAGATGCGTATGTGCTCACGCAGACTGTATTTGTTCTTGAAATTCTTATTGCACAGATCGCATTTGCGGGGCGGTTGTGGTGTATGTTGGGTGCGAATATGTCTCCAAAGATTAACCGTGGTTATAACCATTTTGCAAAACTGACATTCTGTCCACTTATTATTGGGCGAATCTAAAAATATACAGAAAATACGTACAATCAATATAACAGTCTCTACCACCGGATCGATCGATCGATTGTTTTTGCTTTGCTATCCAATTTTTTTTTTTTTGGTAGATCACACCATTTCTCTTTATTTTTTTTGGAGACATATTCGACAACCACAACAACTAATTGATAAATAAAATAAAACATTCAATTAAACGAATCCATAATTAACTACAAAAGGGCAGTATACAAAATTATAAAGCAGTTTGATTCCAATGCTTAGCCACAACCACTTGAAGCCACTTTAGCATAACTTAAAATACAATGAAATTAAATTGACTAAACTATAAACTTAGAAAATACAAATAGGTATATCTTTAGAAATCATAAATTACACATTCCTTTACAAAAACTTAAATTATAATTCAAATCTTTCTATTTACATGCTTACTTTTCTGCTTAAACATAAATCTATGACTTTCGAAACTCACCGTTTGTCCCACTGGCCTTGTTGTCCGATTTGACCGGCGTCACAGACACCGTAGTCGAGGGACCACTCGTCGCACCGCCGCCACCCGCATCATCCATTACTTGGCCGGAATTCGCACCTGCCGCCCCGCTGGCATTCCCCAGCAATCGGGCTAAAATCAAGTGATAATGTCAGTAACTATAATCTCGTTTCTAAGATTTCCACCTTAGATACTCACTCATCTCAATGGCAATTTCGGCGTTGTCCGCATCCGCCTGGTATTTCTCCTCCATTTCGGACTCTGTGAGTATTTCGTACTCGGAGGAGTATTGAGCCACATTCTGGTTCGCTGCAGTGGTTGCATCCTGAGACGTTTGCGGCGTGGCACCATCCGACAGGCGATCATCCACCTCACCTACAATGTAATCGGGTATATCCATCTTGACGGCGCCGCGCAGGAAAGTCATATCGGAAGCTGGACGAGGAAAGTCAAAGTAGATTTTTAAAAATACATTCTTAGCAAGAATTCCCTCAAGACATACTTTTCACTATGGTCTGTTCATCCTTGACGGCATAGTCAACGGTTTCGGTGGTGTAGATGTTGTCATCATCGTCCGAGAAGGTGATCTTTCGCTTTTTACTCGCCGGCAGGGCAACCGCATTGGTTATGGTCAAGTGTTGCGCCTGCACCGGCGTCGTTTGTTGCTGCTGGGACTGCTGCTGTTGTTGTTGCTGCTGCTGCGGCTGTTGTTGCGGGGGCGGTGCAGATTGCACTTGAATGTGCTGGATCTGGGTGGTTTGTACATGGTGATGCTGCTGTTGCTGCTGCTGGACTTGGAGCTGCTGCTGTGCGGCTGCTGCTGCAGCTGCAACTACCTGTGATTGCACTTGATTGGCGGTGGTTGCCTGCAGCAACGTGGCCGTGGGTATATCGATGGTTTGCGTAGCAGACTGCGCCTGGGCCACACTAGCCACCTGCTGCTGCTGCTGTTGCTGGTGCTGCTCGTTGACCGCGCGTATGGTGCTTGGTATGGTCTTGATCAGCTTGTGTTCGCTAATCAGCGGTGCCACTGGTAGCTGCGGCTTCTCCTTCTCCTCCGCGGTGAGTCCTTGGACGGCCAGCAACTCGGCGGTCTGCAGGAACGACTGGAGAGCCTCCTGCTGCACATTGACTTCACCCTAAAAATGATAGAAAATTAGTTGGTGGATTCAAGTTTGAGACATAGGAATTAAGCTAGACAAATAGGAGCACTAAGAAACTGGGAAATTCACTTTATGTACATAATGATAGTAACTTAATAGAAGAACCGTAATGCAAGGAGTTTTATATGAACTTGGTAGGTTGTTTTAACTTCTATGATAAATTTCTTGTTCTCCCTTTAAGAATTCCATGAAGATTCCCTGAACATTGGCTTATATCATTGCGATCGGTGGAATCTTGCCCTTGAAAGGACTACACAGTGGGCCAACCAACCTGGTACATAAACTCGATAATCGAGTTGAGATCTTCGAACTTGATGAACTTAAAAATAATGACTGGATGCGGATGGGGGTTCTCTTTGAAGATCTCCTTGAAGTACGATGAGCAGGAGGAGAGTACCACTTTGTGGGCCTTGATCCTTCTGCCATCCACACAAAGGCTGACGTCCACGAAGTCATCGTTCAGCCGGTGGTTGTCCAGGGAGAAGGTGAGGTGGCGCAGGTAGTTGTTCCACCGCAGCGAATATTGCTGGGTGGTGGCCATCGCGGCGTCCTCTTTACGTCCGCCTCCTATCCCACTACCCCGCGCTCTTCTTCTTTCCAGTCCAATCCAATTAGCTGTAGTTCCCGGGAAGGGGGAAGCCTACTGCCTTGGAAGCGCCCCACCAAATAAAAAAATTCGCGAATATGGAACTCCTCCGGTTCTTTTTTTGCCTTCCAATGATACGCCGAGATACGGGTTCCTTCCAGCGGTTCCCGATCGCTTTGCCTTATTCCGTTCGCGTTATTTCTGTTTGCCCGCTTTTACGGCGTTTGTTTACGGCGTTCCTTGCACACACGAACACGGATTTTTTATATTCTATGCCAAACAAAAATATTATACGCCTCCATTTTGTTTTTTGCCAATTTCAGTGCAACCCTGCGTGGGCTGCCACTGCATTGAGATGCCACTCGATCCGCCAGGTGGCGTGCTTGAAATGTTGCCAGACTGACAAAAGAGTAAGCGGGAAATTCAAAACTGTGAATGTAACTAACCACAACTATATTTGGTTAATAAAACATAATTAAACCAATGCCAATGCGATATATATATTTTCTTCAACTCGAGCAAAATCTTGCAATTACAATGGAACTATACAATGGTACTTTGCTACCAAAGACTAACTAAAAACCTGAATATCAGACGCAGCAGGAAGCTGTAGACGATGCCCCGGCACAAAAAGTCCAGAACATAGAAAATTTTAACCCGGAAACGGGCAGCCCTGCTACTCTCCGGACTTTCCTTTAAAAGGAACTCCTTGGCTCCGCGAATTCCATGCTGGAAAAACTCCGTATAGTTGATATTTGCATGCTGCATAAAGCCAAAGGTCGAACTAAAAGGTATGGGAAAGTTAATTTGGTTTAAGAATTTAATTTTTTTTGTTTTAATTTTTGCTAGACTCACACTTCATCGGCCGGAACTATATCGTGCAATGCCCGGAAATTGTTATTCTGAAAATGCCACTCAGTCATGGCAAACACTTGCAAGGCACTGAAGGCGGCGAAAATCCGGCGTTGCAGCTTCATAAGGCTGGAAAATAATTAAAGGAAATTACATACACATATATATATATATTTAACCTCCCGTTCTAACTTACAAAGGCTTTTCATTGTAGAGACGGAGCAAAATGTCCACTACGACTGCCATCAAAAGATGCATAGTGCAGAACTGGAAATATATTAAGATTAAATTGGTGCTGTAAAAGATTCTATGCCATATATCAATGATCAATGCATAACTCTCATAGCTTCTACAATCAACAGGGATACCCAGTATAGACCCCAAACAAACTCACCCGTACGAAGTGAAGAACCGGACAGGTGGTCATTCCTCCGCCGGGTAGCCAAAGTGTCTTCTCAAAAGGATTCTTTCTTATAAATGTCTTTCCAATTTCGATCACCTCGCCCATGGTAATCGGTGATATATTTGCCGTGGCACAGTTAACCACATACAATTCACTATCCTTAGCCCTCGTTTGGGATTCCCCCATGAACTTGTAGACCGAGGTGATTAGGGTACGAGCCACAATATCAGCAGGAACAAAATCGGCAACAATATTCGGATCACAATTTTGGGAGCGAAGAATTCCCACGCCGCAGGCCACCAAAAGACCAGTGGGGCCATTAAAGTTATCCGCCCAGCCGGGCATAGGTTCCTCAATAGTAGAGACCACTGTAACAAGTACATATATAGACCACTAGTTTTATATTAAAGATAGTAAATAATCTTACCAATAGATGGCCTGAAGATAAGTATGGGTAGCTTATCCCTATAATCATTAACCACCTGCTCGGCTAAGCTTTTGGTAAATGTATACGTATTCGGCTGGAAGTTACCGTATCTGGAATAAAGTTAATGATAATGATAATCCATTGACTCTACTAAACCCATAAACCCACTTGAGATTGAAGATGTTTAAGATCTCCTCGTCATAGGTCTCGGCCAATTTTATGGTGGTTCGCCAATCTGCTAGCGGAGGATAGACTCGCTCCTCTACTTCCAGAACTCCTGGATTCGAGTACGTGGTGGATACATGAACAAAGGCCTTGAGCTGGCGCCATTCCAAGGCCAGCTTGACCAGTTCGTGGGTTCCGCGTGTATTCAAGAGTATGGCCGTTCTCAGGGCATCATCAAAACTAAAAATTAAAGAAATATTATTAGATAAATATAAGATAAATTGATGGATTAGCCTACCGCACACTGGCTGCCGAGTGATAGACAATGTTGACATTACGTAGCCGTAGAAGATCGTCTTTACTAATACCCAAACCCAGCTGCTCCACATCCCCAGCTATGGCTACCAACTTGGATCGGGCATTGGGCTGTTCTCTTCGCAGGCGTTCATATAGCCTCGTCTCCCACTGCTGTTGCAGACGCTCCTCAATGGTGTGGCCCTTCTTGGGCCGCATCAGCACGTAAATCCGACCTAGATTTGGGCAGGAGCGCAATAGCTTCTCGATCAGGGCCTTGCCCACGAAGCCTGTACAAAATATATATTTACAAATTTTAAATACGTGTATAGATAATATAACCCACGATCTTGAATCGGTATGATACCCACCTGAAGCGCCTGTAACAAATATTTCCTGATCCTTAAAAGCTTCCGGTATGGTCATGGTGATTTAGTTTTTTTTTTTTTCTGGCACCCACGATCGTATATGCCACTCCGGAGGTATCGCTGTTCCAAGAGGTTCTGTGCGAAGTACGGCGTACTCATGGCGGGATATTCAAATTTGGCCAATCACGCCGTTGACCTTTGGCTAAAAGGGATCACATTGCTGAATATTCAGCTAGGCTTACTTTGTAAGCGCGTGGCACGATACCCTGTAGCTAAGTATTTCCGGAACTTTTTCGGTAGCCAAGATTACAAATTTTTTAGATAATATTGTTGTAGGCCATGGATTCTATTTATACTATTATATTTTTAATGTGTATTATTAGCATTATTAATCTTTCATAAAAAAAAAATCAATTCAAAATTGTATCATAATATCTTAACATACCTCTAAGTGAACAAAAAATATATTAAAATTTGCGTACTTCCAGATAATACAATCCCAAAAAGAAGGTACTGCTGATTCGAATATCATTGATTAGTATTAAACACTAACTATATTTAAACGCTCAAGGTGCTACGAAATCCGCTGCAGAAACTAAAAAAAAAAACAAAAGAGAACAGCTAGAAAGAGGACAAGAAGAAGAACGAGATCAACAAAAACGGAACCGTTGAACCCGAAGAATCAAAGGAGAAAGCACAATAAGATAACTTTTACCGTAGCACCCGAGCGCCAAATCAAGCAGAGCCCATAGCTACACGGGAAAAAATTATTTCGTATGCTCTAAAATTATATTATCTAAATAGATTCGATAAATTTCCTACTTCTACTTCTACTTATTCCCATTATTTTCAGTGCACATGCACTTGTATCAGTGAGAAAAATATAGAGAGATGGGTGCCCCTTTTTCTTTTGCTCCATGAATGGAAAATGGCTGGGAAAAACCGGATAAATGGCGATTGGAGCCACTTCTTTTGGCCAAACTGGCTAATAAAACTATGCCAGCGATTTGTGTTAGCGTGTTTACCTTATTATCTTTGGTTTTATTTGGATCTTGGTATTTAAAACGGAACTTTAATCGCATTATTAGCATGCGTGCCTGCGTGCGAGAGAGCCAACTTCACAGCTTCAGATCAACGACCTCTTGCCCTCTCCCTTTCCCAAGCCGTTGCAACGGCATTTGACAAATACATATACCAAATAGTTCGCTTGTAGTTGTTTCATTTCTTTTTTTCAGTTGCATTTTCACATTTTAATTAACATTTTCAGGCGTAAACTTATCATTCGATACGCATGCAATTAGAAAAGTGTACAAATTAAAAAAAAAATACATATGCTTGTATGCTTGAATGTGTGTGAATATCGCACGCGAAACTGCAGCCAAGTGTAAGTGTATGTATGTGTATGGGTGATTTTGCCGGCCGGCAAATAAGTGGCAGAAAGAGACAGAGAAGGCGAGGAGAGCAGCAAAGAGCAAGAGAAAGAGAGCGAGGAAGGGGAAAGAGAAGACAGTTTTGATTTTCCTTTTTGTTTTCATATTTTTGTTTCACTTTGTTTATAATTACATCATAATTAAAAAATAATACATAAGGTTGCTGACGAATTGTACAAAACGCTAGTGTGTTGTTTGTGTTTTGCAATGTGTGTGTGTGTCTTTTTACGCTTTGGGGAATATCTTCTTCTTCATCTTGATGTCCTTGTCATGCCGCGATTGTGTGTTTGAGTGTGGGTGTGCGTGTGTTGGTTGGTGTTTTGTGTGTGTGTGGTGTGGTATGTGGAATGGCAGAATATGCTTTTTCGCTCATTTTCATTTTTGTTTTTTTTGTAGTTTGTTGTTATATTAAAGGTTTACAAATAAAAAAAAAAACAATACATAGTATATCATATCATATCTCAAGTGGAATAAATTAATTAAATTAATACGCTGGAACCACACAACACGCTCCCAAAACGATGATGATAATGATGATGGTGTGCAGGTGGTTCCGCTCTTTTCATCTTGTAGTTGTTGGTGTTTTTGCTGTTTATCTTGTTGTGCTGCACTCCAAACTTCCACCACTCGCACTTGCACTTTCGCTGCTGCTTCCTCGACTTCTCCTCCAGATTCAGAATCGAAATGATCCTGATCCTTATCGTTCTCCTCCTCCTCCTGTTGATCCTGCCAAGCCAACTGATCCTTCTTAGAAGCACTTGCGGTGCACAATGGATGGGCCAGACTCGTCGTACTCCTGCTTGGAGATCCACATCTGCTGGAAGGTCGACAGCGAAGCCAGGATGGAGCCACCGATCCAGACAGAGTACTTGCGCTCTGGTGGGGCAATGATCTTGATCTTCATGGTAGATGGAGCCAGGGCGGTGATCTCCTTCTGCATACGGTCGGCGATGCCAGGGTACATGGTGGTACCACCGGACAGCACAGTGTTGGCGTACAAATCCTTACGGATATCAACATCGCACTTCATGATCGAGTTGTAGGTTGTCTCATGGATGCCGCAAGCCTCCATTCCCAAGAACGAGGGCTGGAACAGGGCCTCTGGGCAACGGAAACGCTCGTTGCCGATGGTGATGACCTGTCCGTCGGGAAGCTCGTAAGACTTCTCCAACGAAGAGCTGCTGGCAGCGGTGGCCATCTCCTGCTCGAAGTCCAAAGCCACATAGCACAGCTTCTCCTTAATGTCACGGACAATTTCACGCTCAGCGGTGGTGGTGAACGAGTAACCGCGCTCAGTCAGGATCTTCATCAGGTAGTCGGTCAAATCGCGACCGGCCAAATCCAGACGCAGGATGGCATGGGGCAGGGCATAACCCTCATAGATGGGGACGGTGTGGGAGACACCATCACCAGAATCCAGCACAATACCGGTGGTACGACCAGAGGCGTACAGCGAGAGCACAGCCTGGATGGCCACATACATGGCGGGTGTGTTGAAGGTCTCGAACATGATCTGTGTCATCTTCTCACGGTTGGCCTTGGGGTTCAATGGGGCCTCGGTCAGCAGCACGGGGTGCTCCTCAGGGGCCACACGCAGCTCGTTGTAGAAGGTGTGGTGCCAGATCTTCTCCATATCATCCCAGTTGGTCACAATACCGTGCTCAATGGGGTACTTCAGGGTGAGGATACCACGCTTGCTCTGGGCCTCATCACCCACATACGAGTCCTTCTGGCCCATACCGACCATCACGCCCTGATGACGGGGACGGCCCACAATCGAGGGGAAGACGGCACGGGGCGCATCATCACCGGCAAATCCGGCCTTGCACATGCCAGAGCCGTTGTCGACAACCAGAGCAGCAACTTCTTCGTCACACATTTTGTAAGCTGCAATGGGAGAAAGAGAGGATCTTTAGCTTTCAGTATCTTGGGTTGTGTTTCCTATTTGAAATTGGAAAAACGTTGGAAGTTTATGTGATTTCTTTTTAATTTTTTGCTAAACACCAGTTTACACTAAACATTTCACAAAAATACACAAATTGCCGAACTCGAAAATGACAATTAAATTTTAAATATAAAAATCCTTTTCATCTATTTGTAAATGACTGTCACCAACTAATATTTCTTTTTATTTAAATTATCACTTTAAATTTTATTCTTATTTATAAAAAATTATTTTAAAACTGTATAAAAAAGAAAGAGATGAAGGAAAGCCCCACCCCGAAAAAAAAAACCGCAATATGAAAAGGTCAAAAAAGGAGGGGAGAAACTTCTAGACGGCACTT
Organism: Drosophila eugracilis; assembly: GCF_018153835.1. Classification (NCBI taxonomy): domain Eukaryota; kingdom Metazoa; phylum Arthropoda; class Insecta; order Diptera; family Drosophilidae; genus Drosophila; species Drosophila eugracilis. The sequence goes on from NW_024573046.1 coordinate 202,036, forward strand.
AACGAATGCCGGTGCAAAAGAGAACCGCCAAAGAGAGCGAAGCTTATGAATGCGTGTGTATGCGCCCTTAAAATGGCGGCTGATAAAACTTTTACAAAAATTTCAAATGAAAAAAAAAATGTATTCAAGCACTAAACAAAAATTTGACAATTAAAGTCCGCGAAATTATTTAAGTTAAATTTACCTTTTTTGTTCGATTAAACAAATTTAAGGCGAGAAAACTCAATTGGCGAGCTGAGCTGAGAGAGCGACCGCACGGTTTGAGAGGAATGAACGGAATGAACTGACTGGAAGTCGATGGTGAATGTTGAATGCCAGTTAACTGCGTTTTTCGATCGCTGCCTGCGTCGGCGTCAGCGTCGCCAATATCCGTCTCGCTCGCTCTTCGCCTTAAGTCGCATGTGTGCGACAGAGAGCGCTGGTGTGTTGAGTTGCGGTGGCCAACTTTTGTGACCATATATGGTCATGTTTCGAGGCGAAAAGCAAATCGTCTGGCTTTCGCTCTCTCACACACACTCTCGCACTGCAAACAGATATATTTATATCTGTATATGCGACTATATACATACATATATAGCTGAAGGTTTTCTCCATTTTTGCAACTACAACTTTGGGAAACCGGCAAAAATTTCAGCTTAAGCCGAAACGGCTGCCTACGTCACTAGTTTCGAGAACCTGATCTAGTTATATGGGTTTTTATATTGGTATCATCGCATAAACATATATGATAGACGATCTGGGGTCTTTTGGGCGTGGGAAAAAAAGAAAGTGTTGGCGAATTGAATTGCAAATTCGATATTTGGCATATCTCTGGGTGAAATCGTGACACGCCCACATTATAAAGCGGGGGTCTTATAGAAAACTCAATGATCTTAACTGTTTCAGCACTTCAAATCCTAGTTTTACATTATTTTAAAAATTTTGATTGTTGTTAAATATCCTGCATGTTGGATCTTAGCTGCTTAGTGACTTTTATATCTTTGTATATCCTGATTTTTGAGTTATAGTATTTAAAACTCTGGTTCTTGTAGCAAGTAAACCGTGCAATTTTTATGATGCTTTTGGAGTTGCAATTTTGGTTTACAATTTTAGGCCAAACTTGTGTATTTTTTTTTTTTTGAGTTTTTGGTCAATACAATAACTCTTTAGCTTAATAATAGCTCTTTTCAGATCACTTTTTTGCACTAGCACATAAAAAAATTATTTGTTTATAAAAAAAACACACATTTTCCGCGGCTTTTGTCGATTTGTTTTGATGGTGGGGTTGTACTTTGATGGAGACTTGGGAGGAATACTTACATTTGGTGTGTTTTATTAAAATTAATTAAATAAATATAAATTAGTCTTTCGGTTTGGTGTCTCTGGATTAGACGACTGCTGGCTGATGGAGCGGCTTTGTGTCAGGAGGAATATCCACACAGCACAAGAACTCAAACGGTAGTGATATGAAAACTGGTCCCGCCGCCCGTTTTATAAAGCCCGCTTAGCGCTAAAACCTTATCAGTGGCAGCGCTCTCCGCTCTCGGCTTGAGTCCAAAACTTTTACCATATATGGGTATGAATTGTTCGACGATTCGGTCGGTTTTTCGTTTTCGGAGAATTTCCTTAGCTCGAGAGCAACTGGGTGTGTGTGTCTATATCTCGTCGTATAGTGTAGTTTCAAGAGTCCTATCAGTTCGTTCGCATTTTTCGCCTTTGGGCTATGGGCATGTGATTCAGATTCTCGGGGCGTTATTACTCATATATTCGATACCCATATTCGTTATCTTTATGTTATGAAGAAATATTTGATGGTCACAATACGATGTATGAATTTTTTCACAACTAGTCATATTATTTCTAAACAATATTACTAACTATATTACTAATATGCTGGGTTAGTCCTATTTCCTCAAAACATACAAAAACCATAATATCATTACTATTAAGACGCAAGATAAGAATGTTTATGTTGTTTATTTTTTGTTATAATATTACTATTAGAATGGGTTCCAATGGGAAATGTGTACGTGTTATGCATCCTTAAGATTCCAATTAGTTATCTTAAGAATTGCAAGACAAGATAATTCAGATTTAACAATACCGAATCTTGTATTTAATTTTTGTTTGAAAAACACCCTTCTTTAAGCTGTTGCACATTTACGGGAAGAGTATTTGGAAACCGTGGAAAATATAGCACTATAGCCAAAGCCGGTTTTGAACAATATCTGCAAAACAGCTGCCAGTCAAGAGACGAGTACGCAGAAAGAAAGTTTTAGTCGTATGACAATTTATTATACGAATTTTAATGATATTTCCTAGGGAAGTATAGGATAAAAATAAAATAATCTCAGGAATAAGTAAGTAAAACTATAATTTATGATATGAAAATTCGTTGTCAAAAGTAAGGGTAATCATAGAAATGTGGAATTTGATTTCATAGAATAACAATATTATTATTATATCAATCTTTATTCAAACTACAATATCGAGCTAATAATATATTATAATCTCAATTTGTAAATATAGACTTTTCAAATTCATTTGTTAGTTTTATGTATTTATATTAAAAATATACATCTTAGATTTTTCGCAGTGTAGGCTATGCGTTTGCGCAACAGAGACGAGAAGAGAGACAACTCGACACACACACACAAATGCAGTATGAGCTGCTCTCTTGTCTTGTGCTCTCTCTCCTTCTCCGACTTGCGGCATTTTTCCAGAGGCTGTGACTCAGTGCGCTTTTTCTTGTTGTTGTTAATGATAAGCCCCCGATTCGGTTCTCTCCCAAAATGTGTATTATTTTTTTTTCTTTTTTTTTTTGAGCCCGAGTCGCGGCATAAACAATATACAAATATCGCAATTGTTATTGCAAATGCATTCCTATCGGTCGGATTGATATTTTTCGCCAGAATTCGTTTGCTTTTTCAGCGTTATTCGCATTTGCCGGTCGTGCCATCTCGCTCGCACTTGGCTTGCAAACAAAAAAAGTGAAAGAGGGAAAGCCGCCGTTCAATTGTTGTTGCTGTTGTTGTTATGGCCTGTGGCTGTTCACAACACACATGGGCAATAAGTAACAATATGTTGACTTATTTATTTTCGCGTTTTCGTTGACTAATCTTTGTTTAAATAATTGCCTATTTCGAGCCAATGTGACGCATAAAAGGAAACGGCAACATGCGGTGCGATAAACATGCTAAAGGCGTAAGCGAGATGGCGCTACAGGGAGCGAAGCATAAAAAGAAAACAACAAACGCATACACAGACACCCAATGCGACACGAATACATACGCACACATGGTCAAAGGAGTGGCTCCAACGTCGGTGACGTCGCGCCCAGCCACAACCCCGCTACCTCGCCCTGTCTTTCCATTATCATCATATTTCTCCCATATATGTACCCATCCCTCTTCCTCTTGCTGGCGCCCCCGCCCCTTCCGTTTTGCCACATTTGGTGTTGCCTTCTTGCTGTTTTTGGCTTTATTTTGCTTTTCGGTTAAGAAACTGAAATCAAAAAGGAGAGCCTGCAAATTGCAAATATTCCAAAAAATGAAGCATTGCATTTGGTTCGAAGAAAATTTTCGAAATTGGAGCTGAAAAGGTTCTAGAAGTGGGATCGAAGAATACCTTACGAAATCGGTTAGTAAAGAAACTTTTAATTTTATAATTTTATTGATATATGTATGTATGTATAAACTCTTTTGTTTTTGTATTTTTATTATCTAAAAATTCCCCAAAGCTTATCTTTTTTATCACTAAGTTAAAGAAAATTCCAGTCAACAGCATTTTAAGTTTATAAAAGTTCTACTCATGGTTCTGTGTCCAAAAAATTCGCCGACGTCATCGCGAAATTCCACATTCCCCAAGCTACATACTTCTTTTTCTTCATCATCTCTTTCTTGGTTTTCTTTAACGAAAAAAAAAGTGAGAGAGAGATAGCGAATGACACAATCTTATCTTGTAGACGAGTCTTTGGAAATTGCCCCGGCTAACGGTTAAAATCATATAGCCAAGAATGGAGCGATTGCAAGCTGATGGAAATTGGCTTCAAATTGCTCCAAATATGGTTAGTCGGCATTGGATTGTCGAGAGGCATCAACTATGTGTGGAGTATGTAGTAGTTCTACTTCCCCGCCCGGCGATCATCATCATTTCTTTCTCGAGCGAATGTATTCATTATGTATTTGGTATTTAGCGTTGATCAGCCAGCTTTAATGGCCATAAAACGTGTCTTGGTTTGTGGGCCACATAACAGGCAACAAAAGCTGGAAAAATGATGACAGTGGTGGATAAAAAAAAAAATTGAAGTGTTCCTATAAAGTTATTGCAAATGATTCACAGTTTGTTTGTGATCTTATTCTTAAGATACATTTGTATCTACATCATATATTTATGTATGTTAATACACAGCCAATATTTGAATATTGGGTAGCAAAAATTTGTAAGCCCAAGAATCTTTGCGTTTCTTAACCAACATTTTGAATTCTCGCATTTGGCCTTATTTGCTTCTCTCAAGTTCGTTGCTCGACTGTTTTTTGTTTGATCATATTTTTGGCAAGGCGATGGAAAAAATCGAAGAAATTTCCCCGGGCCAATGTCTTTGGGTTTTTGGTATTATTAACCTTGCGCCACTGAGGTTACGTTGGATCGATCGTTAAGATAGTGAGAGAGAGAGAGAGAGAGAGGAATAGGGGAGGGGGTATTGAAACTAGAAATACTTAAAAAGCCAAAAACAGCGCGTTGATGTTGACTTTGAAACCGCTATAAAAAAAATACAAAAAAAAAACAGCAACTTTTAGCCATGATCAACGACCTTTCTCCAAAAGTACGTAACTCGTCACGTTTTCTACACTCACACATTCACACACGTAAAATTAAATAAAAAATGAAATAAAGTAAACAAGTTAAGCGACTTGGGCCAAAGCCATTGTCAAGGTCATTGAATGTGAAAATTTTCGTACATTTTTCGCAATTAATTTGTTTTCTTCCATTTCCATCATATTTCATCGTGGTTGCCATTAACATGCACGCACTGCCAGGGTTGCCAAACCCACCCCAACCCACCTCTCCATTTCTTCTTATACATATTATTTGTATTTAACCAGCTGGCATTGCAGTTAACCGCTTTTGGTCATCTTCAAGTTGCAAATACATTTTCACTCCGTCGTTTTTGGCCATTTCGGCATCGCAACGCAATTGGAGAAAAATAAACGAAAAAAACAAAAAATACAGCCATTAATTGCCGGCTTAATTAGTTTGCGTGCACAGACACGATGGGAAAAGTGAGGGGATGCGAGTTTTGGATCGTGCGTTTGTGGTTGGCAGTAGTAGGGGGAGTTAAGCACCCGAAACCCAAGGCCATGGACGGTTAGTTTGGCTAAAAAGGCGAAAAAACGTTTGAAGAAATCTCAGCCAAGGATTGGTTAACAGTCCACGGTCCAAAAGTGTAACACTAATTGGTTAATTTTAACTGATTTATGGTAAAAAAAAAAACATAAATAAACTTCTTTACTGATAACTATTTATTTCGTTATTAACTATAATTGATATTTTTGTTAATAAGTTTAGTTTGATTGCTAATATTGTGGCCTCTTCTGTTGCCATAAAATTATCTTTCTCCATGCTGAGCTGTAAAATAATCAAGACTTAAGCATATAGTACTTCTTCGAGTTAATCTCGTCTGCTTTCGCGCAATCCGTGATATAAATACCAACACGATTTTATGTTAATGTAATAATGCTAAATCGCCAAATTCCATACTGTTGCTAATTGCTCCGTTAATTGCCCATCGCACTGCATTGCCCACATTGTTGCACCTGTCGTTGAGTCGCAATTACGCCCGCACCAGTCTGAAAATTTCGGAAAAATGTGCGAGTGGCAGACACCGCGGGAAAGTGAAAGATATGAATTATTTTGTATTTCATTTGGGTTTTTTTTTTGCGTGCTTTTCGCAAAGATTTCACTCGATTTCTGTGGGTGGCGAGACTGCTGTTTCGGCCTACACAGAAAATGTTATCTTAAGATCGCTTAAAAACTAGATCTTAAGAATAAAGGCATAACAGATATCGCTCGTTTTTGAAATTAATATACAAATAAATATGACTAAGCCGTATTTTGTTATTGTAAAAGAAAACATTTTCTAACAAATCTACTTAGAAAGACAAATTCCAATTCTTTCAATTAATATGAATATTTTTTATCTGCGGTTTAAATTAAACTCTTTAATGAATAACACTTAGAAAAACAAATTACTGTTAATAAATAAATGTATGCAAGTGAACTTTCAGTGAACTGTTTAAATTGCCTGAACTTTTCTACTACAGTGAAACTTCTTCTACATAAACTATGTATCCTTTTAGCAGTTTAACTCTTTTTCAAAAGACATAATACAGCTTTGATTTATTTGCTTTTAGTTTATTTATTCTAAAAATAGTTGAATGTTAATTAGCTATTATTCAGCTTATTATAAGCTCAACTGTGTATTCTCGGTAGCACATTAAAGTATATTTATAGTCCTCTGTCTCATGGCAATTGCTCAATAAAATAGTTGAAAAAAAAAACACATTTTCATTGAGTCATTTAGATGGGCTACCAGACAGACACACTATTCCACACTCACGCCCATTGAGTGTTACTATAGGGAGGGCAGGAAGAGTCAGCCTCTCAGACTGAAAGGTGCAAGACATAAGTACAGCTAAGGTCAAACGAGTAGTTCTTAATATTATTTACTTTAAATAAAGATATTTTATTTCATAAATCGTACATTGTTATAGCATGAGTTTTAAACATCAATACTGAATTTTATACTTATTTCGAGTACAAAGTACTACCTTTCTGAACGCAACTGTACCCACATAGCTCAGTCTGGAAGGCAGACCCCCTCGCATCTCTCCACCTGTCTCCTTTAACTCTGTAGTTGCTTTCTTGACTTGTTTATTGCGGCGTCAGCTTTTGGCGAGACTTTTATATATAATATATATGTATATATTTTTTTTATATCCAGCTGCAGCAGCTGGTTTTCGTGCGTTTTGTTGGTGTTGCCGCATCTGATTAGCGCCAAGTAAAGCTGTTTCGAGCTGGCAATGAAAGAAATGTGGGCAAAAAAGTAGCGAAAACCACACGTCGCTCTGTCTCACGTGGGTGCCGAGGTCTACAGAGGCAGCAATCAGTCTTAGGAACTTAAAAATCTGTACAGACAAGGCATTCAAGATGTTTGCCAATCTCTAGGGTTAGTAAATAAGGACCCGATATAAGTATAATATAAAATTTCATCATTTTCGTATGTGATTTTAATAACTATTTTTCATATTAACACCTTTTGATTTCATATATTCCCATCTTAAGTCTTACAATCGGTGTATCTCAAGGCAGTTCAATTTGTATCTTAAAAATATGAAAATTTTCGAAAAAAAAAAAAACAAATTTCCTGCTGGATTCTGTAAGACTCCAAAAATAGCTCTGTTTTTTTTGGTGATCCATTTTTGCGAGCTACCCATAATGATATGCACATAAATTAAGCGCATTTTGTTACATTAATTTTGGCGTAGTCCAAAAACAGGGCCAAAACAGTCTCAGTCTCAGTCTCGGTCTCAGTCCACGTCGCCGCTGGCGTCTTGCATTTATAAGGTTAAAGCAACATATTTGCATGGTGAAGTAACTACGCAAAGATCAGATATACAGTGTGTTCTGCTTTATAAAGTCTAGAGAATTTTCTATCTTAAAAAGTTATCAATTTATAGTAATCATAATCAAGTTTTTTATTGTTATAAACATTTAAGATTTAGTATATTACTTTGGTCAGCTTGTTTTTTTGTTTTAGCTAGCCCTTACTGTATATAGCAAAATCGAAAACAAAGAATGTGGGTTGCAAAAACTAAAACCTAAAAGTGGTTTTTAATGAAATTTTCTATATAAGTATGTGTGCGTGTATGCTGGTTTCATGTGGCAAGCAGATACATATGTACATATCTTCGTACATATGGCGAGTGTGCAATGTATTATTGTTTGTAGGCCCACATCGACGCACACCCACTTCCCATTCCCATTCCCAGTTCCATTCTCAGTCCCAATCCCATTCCTGGGGTTTTGAATTTTTCTGTTGTCTTCTGCTTTTCGCAGGGTTGGCCCGTTGCGGTCTACTGCCATCAGCTGGGCCCTGCATGTGTGTGCGTGAGAGCAACGTCAATTAAACCATACAGAAGAAAGAATAAAACAGAATGTACCGAAGGGAGGAATACCCTTAAAGCTCAAATATGTTTCGTAAGGATCAAATTTAAGCCTTCAAACTTCTTACAATGCCCTAAAAGCTTATAGTACATGAGACTACCAAGTTTTATAACCTTTCATTGAGTAACAGCAGAGATATGATAGTATGTTTCGAATAGTTACACAAAAACAAGCCTTCTTCTGGTATTTTCCAACCTAAAACATAACTCCAAATGCCTAACCTTCGAAAAGGGTATACCAAACATTGCCGACAATGAGAAATTCAAATAAAGATGCCATTTTTTTGTGGCGCTTTCTACCTCTAATTACACAAATTGAAAAGCGCACACGTGAGCTTTGCTTGTTCTGTTGCTGTTGTTATTGTTGTTGCTGTTATTGTGGGTGTGTACTGGCACACGTGTATGCATCTAGGACCAGCCACGCCCAGATCCCAGGAAGATATATTTTTCCCCGCCTTCATGTGTCCGCCGGAATCCGGATTGAGCCGGGCGCAAAGCGGAAAGCATTGCGTGAGGCCCCTTGGAATCGGGCACTCAGCATAATGCTCTGGGTACTTAGGCTCCAGATCGTGCCAAGAAGATAGTTAAATCCAGCCCCGCCTCTTTTTTTTCCAGTGGGTGCGACATGCAAGGAGGTCATTTTAAATCTAAGTCCAGGTTTTATAATAGGAGCTTCCCTAATTATACATTTTTAATGATGCGTAAATAAAGGAAGGAAAAGTTTCAATGATTTTCATGAAATATCTACTTAAAACTTTATTATTTCTATAATAAATATTATTTTAAACTTTCATACAAAGGAAATCTTGAATATTTGATTTACGTGTGTTGCCAATCTCAATGCAATCTGTTAATGAACTTGAGAGAACTTTTGCAAAACAGGTTTGTGTGAATAATAAATGGAGGAAATATTCAAATTGATATTAAACGTGTAAGGCTAAAAAGTTTATTACACAGTTTACTGTGGAAGTGCAATTGCAAAAAAGTATTAGATTTATCAATAAAAGCTGTGGTAACGCATATAAATAGTTTTCCTCATAAAAACCAACTAATATTTAACAAGTGAGTAATAATTGTTAGTTCAATATTGATAGGGTTCTAGTTAAAGATAAAAATAAGCCATTTCCTTAGATTAGTTATTAGTTAGTCATAAAAACATTTCGTAGTGCTGTTGCTTTTGATATTGATAAGAACAAGAATTCCATTTTTATTTAAAGTACTTTAATTTTGGTAAAAAAAACAATGTTGTTGAGTAACTTCTAATCTTAGCTCTGAGTTATCAAATTCAGTTTTTTTGGTTTTTTGTAAGCAGTGCTAAGTGGTTAAGTTATGATGTGAATTGCTTTCGCCTTCATCTCCCGCATAATTTCTTTAGTTCCTAAAAATTTGCATTATCAGTGGAATAAACCCTGTTACTTATTACTCAAACCACTATCTTTAGGCCCTTATCCTCGCCCTTCTTTTCCGTTCGACTCTCATGCGGGCTGATTGGAAAACAATTTGATTGGCGCCCAACGTTCCGTTATCAGGCCCATAAACACTAATATATATAGTGACGGACACGTAGGCCCATTGCCCATTGCCCATTACCAACAGCCAATAAATAATAATGAAATATATAAGTGTATTTATTTCAATAGCGATTAACTAAATTGTTGATAAGAGTGAGCTGAAAATAAATCCATATGTGTGTAGAACGATGGCGATAAGGTGACTTCAAATTGGCTGACTCAGTAAAAAAGTAACACCTGACCTGACCGATCTTGGGGTGATAGCTTTAAGTTATGTAGGTGTGACGCAGCCATATAGATGTCCAACCAGATCGTGAGTCATCCAGAGTCCAGATGACAGTGGGTCGACTTTGAGAGTGGGAAATCTAGATGGAGCTCGGATTACAGTTGATATTTAATAGTATAAAAGACATGTGTTTTTATATACTTAGAAAATATAAATTAATCATAGTTGTTAAACCGTAAAGTAAAGCTAAAAATCAAGCCTATTAATTCTCTGAAATTTTTGGGTGACGTATATATCTAGATACCTATGAGTCACGAGTTCGACTTACGTCCAGCTCAAAGTCAATTCCATGTTTTTTGAATGAATCATCACCCCCGAAACGTAAAGTACACTTATTTGTTGGCTTTGCTTTGCATATGAAACAGCAAAAAAACAAAAAAAAAATATTTAAAAAACACACAAAAACCGAGAAAGACAACAAAATGTATAGTAAAAAGAAAAACATAAGACCACCTAAGATAAAAACAATGGGCAAAAGCTAAACGGGCTGAACGGTAAAACTACGAAATGAGTAAAAATAATAAAAAAATATTTGTATATATAAACCGAAACCCGCTTCGAATGAAAAAATTATAAATAATTGAGATGGGAGAACCGTTTAGCATAAAAACACACAAACACCCCAGAAACGACGATGATGATCGTGGCCATCGTAATGATGATAATGGCCATGATCATCGGAAACCGTTTGGCCGATCGCTTGAAAAGCTCAAACACCTGCCTAACAACAAAGTTGAGAAGTGTTGCACTCGTCAAAAATGATAACTGTAATTGGTAGTCTTAATAATAACATATTTAATTTAAAAAAAGTTTAAATATATTAAGAAAAAAATTTAGGAATCCCTAACTTTAAGGAAGTTTTTATAGAAATTCCCAATAATTGCTTGATATTTTTTATTAGTGTACTTGAAGAGGGAAGAAAAGAGTCCGAGAACAGTCCGCCCATTGTTGACAGTTACGTTTGAAATTGCCAGGCCGTTTGGAAAGAGAATGGAATTGGTGATGGAGAGAAGCGAGAAGAGAGAGGAAAGAAGACAAGAATATAACAGAAGCAGAAGCAGAAACAGAAACAGAAGCAAAAGCAGCGGCAACAGATCCGAAAGAAGCAAAAACTTGTTTCCCACCAACGGAAGAAGCAAGCTGCAAAAAAGTTGAGATAACAGTCGGACTGAGAGAATTAGTACCTCAAAAAAAAATAAATGGGAGCTTCTATAAATGGAAACACTATTAATATAGATATTTTTAAGTTATAGATAAGATAAATATTGATGAAGTTACAGCTAAAATTCTATAGAAAATAAATATTTTTAGGGGATATAAAAAGGAGAAGTACCTAAGAGAGTTTAATCTTTTTTCCTAAAATAAAATGAAATGGTTTAACCATTTCCAAGACCTGTTTCTTTTTGACTAGCCCCCAGTGTAATTAACTCAAGTAGAAGAAACGGTTAATAGATAGTCTGGAACTGGAGACACACACATAAGGAACGTAAAAATTCTTAATGCTCCTCTCTTTCTCCCTCTCTCTCTCTAGCTGGCAGTCCGTAATGAAAGTTAACGGAAGAATTTAAATGGATCTTGAAATATTTCAATATTATCCGATTTTTAACCGACTTTTCACTTTCGCAATGTCTATAATAAAACAAGACAAGTCCAGAGGGCCTTCAATGCGTACAAATGACATCCGAATAAATTCACTTAAGGCATAAAAACATGGGAGAAAGACTGGCAAACAATCATACAATATACAATATATTTGTATGGTATGTACAATGTCAACGTTTTTGGCATTTTTTATTTAATTTCGTATAATTTATTTGGGTTTCAGCGGCACACAAACATATACGTATAATACACTATATAGTATATAAGAAACATATGTATATACAAGTTGAAGCCATTGACATTGAGCTGTCGCTGCCCGTTTTTGGCCGTTGGCATTTTGAATGGAAAACGAACAACAAAAACAACTGAAAAAGCAAAGCTTTTATCGGTTTTATCCCAAAAATGTACATCCACAACAAATGTCCAAATACAACAACAAACCCCAAATTTTTTGTGATCAATCGATGTTGTTTGTGTGCTTTGTGAGTGCTGAAATGTAACGAACTATTTTCAAAAAAAACAGAAAAAAAACAAAACAAAACTTAAACTAAAAAGCGGAAACTCAAAATGTTGCCCATATACAAAATGATACATGGATCGTGGGCGTATAGCCAAGCGTAATCCCAAAACTTGAACCCCTCACCTGTAGCTTTAGGGATATATATATATACATATATCTGTGTTCTATATGGCGTTGCATCCGTTGTTTTACTATCTCAGGAAATCAACTAAATAACAAAAATAAATGGTCATGTAGTCGTTTTGTATAATTTGTCTTAATTTGGTCACTAAACTTGATAGTTGATGTGATAGGTAGTATAAAAAATGAGGTTTCTAAGTGATCCTTTTTCTTCCAAACAAACTACTAACCACAATTAATTTGAAATTGAATTAACTTACAGGTTTCTTATAACGAAGCGTATCGAATATCTCAGAGTTGGATCTATTAGGTAACTCTATTTTATCCAAAGACAAACCGTTGGTCATTCAAATCTTCAACGGGCATTCATCTACGAATCTGCCTTGCATTTCAAATGGCAAAATTCGTTAGTTTACGTCCGTTTGTTCACATAAAAAAAACGGCAAACGGACAATGCCACAAAAGAAGATCAAGTTAAAGCGGTTAACGGTTAAGGGAAGAAAGGCGGAAAGAAATGATGAAGAGGAAGACGAGACGAGCATGACTTTCACTAGCTAATTAGAATTTCAGTGGACGAATGAACGTTAGCCAAAAGAAATGCAACAACAATGAATGGGCAACCAGATTGGAGTTTTATTTTTATTTTTAGTGTTCAATTATTAGGCAAATTTTTGCGAAAGTCAATTTGGAATACCGTTGACTGACCGCTGCACTAGGGTTAGAGTAAAAGAGAGGCAGATTGGAGGGGGCTTACGATCTTCTGGCACTGATCTAAAAAGCTTAATCAAGTTAATCGATTAACAAGAAGAGTTATTTCCCCAACTTCGATTGTCAGTTTCCGTTTGCTGAATAACTCCAATTAGAAAATTGACCACTTTTCCAGTTTGAAGTTTCTATATTTGGCAAATCTATTCCGAAACTGAAAGAAACATTTGGAAAAACAGTTGAGGAAACCTAAGCCAGGTGAATGTGAATTTTGTTTCCAGGGTTTTCTCTCGTATGTTGCATGAGCGTCTCGAATTTTCAGCTATACTATGCAGACGATCCTAAACAAACATTTTTCCCATTTCCCGGTTTTTCATCTTCTCTCTTAAATTTGCATATGGTTAAATGCATGTCTGTGGGTTTTTCAGACATGTTTGATTGGGCCTTTTAAGAGAAGTTTATAGGGGTAAGATTTGGGTTATCATATTACGAGAATCTTTTAAAAATATTTCCTGGGATTTATGTCGATGTTATATAGAAAGTAATCCTCAGATATTAAGTTTTATTATATTATTTTTGTAACACTTTGATATCTGGACATTTTTCAACTATGATTCTACGCCAATTGTTTATAATAAATGTCTGGAATCGATGAATCATCTGTGAGATCACAGAGGCAATTAATGAATGAATAATTTTTGGGAAATACACTCAGCTAAGCGTAGACCGCAGACAGAGGGGTTTTTAAACTTGTTTAATGGTCTGTTTTAGACATATTAATTCGGAGAAACAATGTATCTAATGGATTTCCCTCCATTTCCCCCGACTTTAAGCATACCTTATCACGCTTTTCGGAGACTGTAAACAGACCGCAACAAATTGCATTTCCATTTCAGCATTTTGAAAAGCAAAAAACAAAAAACAAAAAACAAAAAACGAAAACGAAAAATGGAATGCAATTTGCTCGAATGCATTTAACTCGAAAATTTCATAAAAATAAAACAAAATCAAAGCCCATGACTCATCATGGATTTGCACTCTTGATTTATTTTTTTTTTTTTCGGTTACTTTTCGAAAATTTTGTGAAAGTGACACGTGCTGCGTCCCTTTCTGCGAAATTTTTGGATGATGATTCACCCGGATATGAGGGATATATAGGGTGTTAGGGTAGGGTACATGTGCTATAGGGGTGGGTGCCGTTACAATTGCCACCCCAAATGGGAATGCGCAGGGCAGGACAACAGACAGTTCAGGGTTGGGATTTCTGTTGGGATCGGCAATTCGGATGGAAATGCACTTGAAGAAAATGGTAATGATACGAATTTCGATCATACTATACTATATGAAAACTATCTTTAATTTCTCTAAGTGCATCTGCTTATGGGATTGCCATTGCCGAAATGAGGGTCGCAACGCAGTGGCTCAACCTTGAACCCCAGACACCCGCCACTGAGCTGCTCATTGGGGTTGGGGTGGGTGGTTCAGTGGTGCAGTGTTGCAGTGTTTCGTCCTGGGCCAACATTTTGGTAAGGGCTGAAATCAGCTGTTTGTCAATTGTGGTGGTTCGCTTTTCGGGCATTACTGATTACTACTTTTGTTTACTGGTGGTGGCAATTCCGTTGACTAATCACTCCCAGCCTCAAATTTATTTTATTCTCGGGCTGTGTTAAGTTGGATTTTCCCAAAAAAAAAAAAAAGAAATATGTACATGTGCCCAAAATGGAAGATAAGAGGAAACAATATATTAATGTGCTACCCATATGCACTGCAGATAAAATATATGTATATAGAGATGGGTGTGGGTATGCCAATGCATTAAATAACACAGCTCAAGAGGCCTTCTCTGTTTCCCCCGATAAAGTCAAGTATACAACGCCCTACCCTCTTTTTCTTCTTGATATTTTCTTGTTTCCCTTCTCGAAAAACTCTTTAAAATTGCATTCAAAGTGGAAACGGAGAGAACTTCGACCCTAAACTGTGAGAAGTCATTAACCCTATGAGTAACACCATGAAATGTCTTCAATTTATATCAGCATGAATATGTTAAGGCCCAAAACTTGAATCTTAAAACGGATTAATTAAAGTAAGCTTCTCAAAATCTCTGACTAACTTATCTGGAAAGCAACCTACTTAAACCATAAAGTAATAAATAAAATTCCAATTATCCGATTTCTTGGATTTTTAATAAAGTATAAAATGTTCTCCTTTTAATGGCTTAGGCATTAGCTTAATTTCCTTTATCTAGACACCATCTAGGGTTGAAAGTAAATGGTTTACAGAGGGTTAAGACTCTGTTGTTCCCACGTTGACCGGGGGGTGTTAATTTATGACAGTGGATATATGGGCGTGGCTGGCAAACACTTTCGTCGCCAAGCCAAAAAAAAAAAAAAAAGGAAAAGACAAAGAAATAAAGAATAAGAAATAAAACTGAAACTGAACAATTACAGGAATAAAGCAGAAAATCGTAAAAGAGAATCGTCAAAGGGTTGCACTCGATGCTTATGAGTCATCATTATGGCGCTAGCCTCGTCATATTAATTCCAATTTGAAGTATTTCTTTATCAAGGTAAAAAAATATTGCGATTACACATATCGGTTACCTTCTGGTTTTCCTTAACTTATCAAGAACCCACAGCTAGATTGCTCGACTTATAGCGGTTAAAAATGTGTTGCCTTGAAGTGGTCTTCGCTTTTCAGGTGTACTTAGCCATAGAGCAACCTTAAACTGAAACAAATCACTGAAAAATCTTAGAATGTTGCAATTGAAATTTGTAACAACAGAAGTTTTGTAATGATTATGTGATTTAGTGGAGTTTTGCAATTAGTTTATGGTGTATTACTATCATTTTGAGGGGAAAATAAGAAGAAATCGAATTTTGCATTTTTGATAAGGGGTGACATCATCTTTTTTTTTGTGAAAAATGCAAAAATTTTGCATTTTTAGGTATGAACGCTGTTTTGTGGGAAATTGAATTATGAATTCAACGAGATATGACATTTTATGTTTGGATTATTATTGGCTTAGTTATGGGCATAAAACTATGACATTCAGCGAGAAATCGGGATAAACTAAATTTTGCTTTTTTGATAAAGGATAACAACATCTTTTTTCCTGAAAAATGGCAAAAATTATGCATTTTCAACTATGAATGCAGATTTACTAAGAATTAAAAAACATGCCCAACGAGGTATTGCATTCCTTATTTGGACTATTATTGACTTTGTTATAAACATAATACTGTCATCTTGAGAGCAAAACTAAAACTTAAAATTGCATTTTAGGATTACATTTTTTGACTGAAAATTATATTATTCTACATAAACTTCTGTCAAAATTAGACTCACAGCTAAAACAACGACTGCGCCTTTGAAAAAAACTAACTTCCCCTGCCTTATAAATTCAAAATATAAAAAAAGATTTTGAAGAAATATGTAGAATTCATATATGGCTTTAATGTTACGACTTTTCTCTAACTTTGGTTCCACTGTCAGAGGAAGCTCATCTCCATACCAGATATGTATTTAATATTATATACACTTGATCAGTCATTCGAACGGAAACGAATTACGAATGCCGCTCACAACGCAGATCGGAGAGGACGGATAAATAAAAGGGAAAAGCAACCAAATGGAGTTGAAAACGAAATGAGAAATTATGTATTATACGTTTGGCAGGCGATCAAAAGTCGTTATAATTCAAATCGCATCGTCGGAGGACCTTAGCAGGTAGAAATCGCTTCATAAATCGATTCCATATTCAACATAAGACTCGCATTCAATTCTTTTACCAAAAACGGGGTTTCCAATGAAGGAGAAGGAGAATCGGAAGAAGAAAAAGGAGTGGAGTTGAAGGGGCGTTGGCAAAGTCTTTAAGCCTGACTGTTTGTTGAGAATTTTAGAAGATAATATAGTATATATAGTATAATATTCATATTTAAATAATATAATTTTTGACTCTAATTTTCTATAATATTGATTATTTTAATAATTACAATGAGATAGTTTTGCTTAAGCTTTTATCCCAAAATTGAGCATTTTAAAGAGTTATTTTTGGGTTGTATTTAACATATTTGGGTGTGTTTGTTCCCGGCATTTGTTTTGTTGTTGTTTTTTTTTTTGGGCGGGGGCGTCGACTCCACACACAAATACACACACGCATGCAGAGACGGGTGAGGGAAGTTCAAGTTCAAATTTATTTTTATTATTTCATTCTGTTACTTTTCTCTCTCTCTCTACATATAGCTATCCCCCTTACTCTGCAGTACATGCGATAGAGAAAAAGAGAGGCTATGCTGCAGCGCCAAAGAGATACACACAGACATATGCACACACTGCAGTTGGGAAAATGCAATGCCAAATATGGTTATACGCAACAGTCAAAGCTCTCTTCTTTGGGGCTCTCTCTCTCTTTTTTAGTTTTATGTTATTTAAGCCGCTCTCTGTTCCCCCATTTAGCCCCAACTCGGTCCAACCTAGCCCCCTGTAGCTTCCAACAACACGCACGCATTGATTTATAATGCAAAGTGATCGATTGCCTTCATTTTATGGCTCACTGGAAAAACGGGAAGTGGAAATGGAAACGGGAAACGGGAGGTTAAAGGTGTGATTTATCTTTTTTATGGCTGGAAATACGATCACATAGGAAACTTCAGTCCTAGATGGGTTTATTACTCATCAAAAGTAAAGAGTTGTATTTTGATGTCCATTTTAATATTCTTAATTTTTATTTTAAATCAAAATGATGTTTAAAAATACATATATTTTAAAAATATATAAAGACTCATACATACATCTGTATGTAATGTCCACTATGTATTCACTTTTGGGGCATGTAAAAAGCTAAGCTCCGCCACTTGTTTTTGAGGTTCTCGAAAAAAAGTGAAAACCCATTTGGAGCTCACAGTTTTGTGTCTAAAAAAGGGCATGGAAATTCATCGGTCCAAAAAAGAGCATTGTAAAGCGACAAAAACTAACTCAGAGCGCAGAAGCTGTTCTATATGTACATACATATGTATGTATGTATGTATTTATGTATATGTATCTATGCTGGCAATGCACATTATGTACGCATCGATGTACACAGCTGATGCAGCGTATAGAAGTCTACATAAAAGGCCATCAAGTGATGTATCGAATTAAGAATTTACTGCAACTATAAGGGCTTGTCGACAAATAAGAAAGTAACCAAATATTTTATCTGAAATTAAAGCCAAGCTTAAAAAAATATCTTGAAAAAGAAACATCTTTATAATGTCTGGAAATTCCAAATCGAATACAAATGCTAAAGGGTATCTTTAACTGCTTATCTTAAACATGAAAGGGTTATCTTAATCTAAGAGATTATCTCAATTGGCGACTTGTTACAATGCGCAAATTTCAGCCGGCAATGTCAAAGTTCAAAAGGTTAACTCAGTCATTTACTGTTATGTGTGTGTCTTTGCATATCCCTATCATTATCATTATCATCAATTGCAGCTGTTTTCATTTTGCTCTCTCTCTCTCTCTGTCGGTCACCTTTCTTTCTCTCTCTTCTAGTGCATCTTTTGGAAACGGGCCTTGTGTGTGTGTGTGGGCAGATATGTAGGTGTGGTGTATTAGATTAGCAGTGCAACAATAACGGTGGTGGTTTTCGTAGAATTCGCCGCATTCAGGGGAAACTTACCCCTAAGTAAGAGGGATAGACAGAGAGAGAGAGAGAGAGAGATAAAGAAAGTGGTAGAACCAAAGAGAGATCTCTGGTGGAATAACGGTAAAACGCCTGCGCTGCTCTCGCCCACAGCACGTGCAAATATTCACATGCCTTCCTTTTTTATTTCGCCGGCCGCTCTCTCTCTCTCAGTCTCTGCAAATATACATATGTATGTGTGTATATAGTCTAAATATATAACCCTGCTTGACCCGACCTTCTGTAACTACCCATCATGAAGGTTAAAGAGCTTTAAGAAGCATTTCGAGCACATTCCTAGGACATATCTACAAAACGCTTTTATTTTGGATTTATAATCTGCAATAAAATATAATTTAATGCGATTGTTTTGGATCCCAAGTTAAGCAATCAGCTTATCTTACTTTTACTTTTTATCTTTCTTTGCTTGAATCTTGTTAGGAATTCAGAAATTTATTTATTAGATTATAACAGTAATTTGCATATAATAAGGATTAAATTATAGCACACTTTTTAGGGCAAATTATGTGGGCAATCTATATGAAGCATTATTAAAGCAATTATCCTGGCAAAGCAATCATTACCTTTCCTAATCTTAACTTGTTCACTTACAAATCATGTAAGTTACATGTTATCGAAGGTCGTATCAGAATATAATGAAACCTCGGGCCTAATTTGTCTTCAAAAACATTTCCACTGCACGCATTCTGTCTTCCTCTTTGCTTTTCCAATTTCATGTAATTCTCTTGTCGATTTTTCCATATCAGCAATGATCGTTCAAGGTTCTATTCGATTTTTACTTTTCTAGTTTTTTCCTATTTTTTTTTTCTATTTCTATTTGGCAGTCAATCAGCGGTGACATTTATGATCAATGGGCAAGTGGGTGGGGGTGTCTACATATATGTACACACATAGATAAGAAAACTGTAGTCTTGTCTATTGTCTTGTGATGATAAAAACTTTACAGATGCCAAATGAAATGTTCTCTTTATGTTCCAGGTTTTATAATATATTTCTAGTGCGCCATATATAGGGCGTATCTTATCCAAAATCACGCAACCTGCGTCACGATGCGATAATTATTATTTAACTGACGTAAAACTAAATGATTTTTTCAGTTACCTACATATTTAGTTTCTAGAACACAACTTGTATAATTCTTACAGAGAGTACTTTCCAAGAACCAAAACTATTTGGCAAACTCATGTGATTTGATCCATCGAAGTGGATTTTTGTATTTTCCCACCTCAAGTTCTATGACCAACAGTAAAAGTACCAAATCACCTCACCAGCTGTGCTATATAGTATTATAATATGGATGGTATAGTGGCTATAAAGTTGAGCTGTTGTTGTTGGGTCATAAGAAAGTGGAACCACAAGCAGAACGGGCTGTTAATCTAATCGGCGAGCGATTCTATGGCGCTTTATCAACGTCATGGCAACTGGGCTAACGGTAATGATAATGCTAACGATCTATTCCGTTCCGTTGCCTCGATAAGATTGCCATTGCGATTGCGTAATATGGCTTGGGATTTTTTTTTTGTTTTTTTTTTTTGGTGAAGTAAAGGAAATGAATTTAATAAAGTAATGATGATAAATATAGTTTTGATACGGCGGTCAAATTGGGGATTTCGATGGGGTTTTTATATATGCTTAGCCCTGAAATTATTGGTTTCATGTGATATCGATTTCGAATCGATCCTATCCACACTTTCCGCGTGAATAAATTCGAGATATACAACGATCGAAATTTTCGCAGTTCTATTACCTTTTTGTATGTCACTTGCCTTGCTTAGATAGCCAAATAAGGTCAAAAGAAAAAAACAGCCGAAGCAAACGTAAATGAGGGGAAAATGCAAACCAAAAACGAACTTGAAATTGCACATAAAAATGGAAGGAGGCGAGGTCATGGGCTTAAAAGTCAAATTTTTATATGGCGCAAGGTCAATTGATAGGCTTTTAGGATAGTGTACTAACATATTCCGCATTTTCCGTAATTATTTAAAATATTTAAACCTTAACAACCTGCTTATCAATAATGAAACTTATAATTAAATTAAAATATAACGAAAAGATTTTGAATTTGTTTAAATTTAAGAAACCGTTGCTTGTGCGCCATCTAGTGGAATTTATAGCGATTTGTTGCGTTGATCTGTCAGACTTCCCTATGGTTATATTTTTTATTTATAGTTACCTTAAAGCTATACTACAATAATCATAGTTAAATCACTTAAATATTGGCATCATTTTACTTGCATATAAATGGTTAATCTTTATATAAAAGCTACAAGAAAAGGCAAACAACACAGCGCCATCTAGCGTATTTCACTCAGTGCAGTCAACCTATGTTCCTCGATCTGGCAGCCTTTCTGAACATTCGATTGTATATTTCGATTATTCATTATTCAAATATTTGAAATGGAAAATTTTAAATTTATTTTTCACTTTTTTCTAATGATAAGATATGAGATGATTCGGATATGAGAGATAAATAAATAAATTAAAGAAAGGTTATTTAAGTTTGAAATCTCAATATTAAGCCACTTCCTCTTCCATAGGGAAGTGGTTTCCCTTGAAATACTTTCATTAAATTCAGCACAAAAAATCATTTTAATTTCATTTATTTCGAATATCGGTAAACTAGTTAAATATATTTATATATGAATGCACACACAATGTTTCTGTGAGCCAGTTTTCCTTCTACTTCACTCAATTCACGCGACCGCAAATTTAAAATTGATCAATAGAACCATTAAACTAAATTCAATAAGGATTAAAATCATGTAAATAACACGTGCCTAAACTATGGGATTAGTCCAAGGGTTAGAGGGGGTCACACATGTATCTATAATATATAATCTAAATATTTATTGTAAGTAGGGGTATAGAAGATTAAAAATATGGTTGGTCGATTAACCGATCTGTAGTAGCAAGTCCAAAATGAAATGGTAGAGCACACACACAATCGAGTTCGCTTTCATGAGACTCACAAAAGGATTTTATCTTGAATATTCTTGTTATCACAGACGCCCCAGAACAGTCCTTTTTCATCTGTCTTTATATACCACAGATCCCTTTGTCTTGTTTCTAATATTTTTGATAGACTTCTGGGGTTTACTTTTGGTGGTTTTAGGGGGTGTGTTTCAAATTTTCGACGCAAGTGTCACGCGTCACTTCATGAAAAATCAACTGCGAAATTTGGAAGAAACGAAGAATTTGCTCGCTTCCTTTTTCACGGAGATGCTGCTGTCTAGTCACTCCAGTTGCTTCAACATCAGATCTCCTCCATTTCCTCAAGTTCCTTACAGGTGTCTCTGAATGTTGTTTGCTAATATTGTGTAATGCCTAAGACGAATCAACTCCTTCTCCCTAAGGCTTGGCAGTCTGAGCCTGGCCAGCGGATACTCCACTGCCTGTGGCAGCTGTGGACTCAGTCTCCTCGCCGGCCATCGTCTTGTTGAGGATCTGATGAAAGTGCTCCCCGAAAACGGCATGATTGTAGGAGACAAGACGACGGAACGAGGCGATAAATGCAACCAGCTCCTCCTGGTAGTCCGCGAATCCGGCTGGCGGCGGCGGAATGCTTCCATTGGAGCGCAGTGTGACCCGCACATAGCCATCCAATCGTTTTGCTATAAAAGAGGGATTTGCATTAAAAAATGAAAAGCAATTGCTAGTAATTAAACGCACCCATCAAACTAAGAACTGGTGAAGCCTTGTTGGCTAGATTAAGCACCTGAGTCTTGAGTGCCGCCTGGTCAGCATCACTCATCGCCGGCGCTTTCTCTTGTTCCAGGGCTTTGTTAACAAAAGACCGAATTTGCTCATAGCAGCTTTCAATGGCAGTGGCTACTTGGCTGTAATTTAAAGTTAAATAATAGTTAAAACCCATGCGTAATTAGAGCTGTTTGCAAACTCACTCCTGGTTTTTCACATCCTGTACAATGACATCCAACTCCTGGGACAGTTTAATGCGATTCTCGCGGCGCTGCGATATGATAGGCGTGCTCTGAGCAATCGAGATGAGCGAAGCGCATAAGATCAATCGCTGTGCACGCCAACTCAAGCCCTCAAAACGGTCCTTGTCAATGCGCAACAGTTCCGGAAACTCCTTGTCAGCCGGATAATCAATCAGCTGCATGTAGGCATTGTAAATGGTCTCATCCTTATTGCTGCCAGAACGATGACGCTGAAGCCAATCCTCAGTTGCCGGAAAGCCAGCTGAAAATGCAAAATTTGCATGTTATTTACAATTTTTATATTGAGTCAAAACTAAAGACCCACCATTTCCATGGAACTCCTTCAAATACTTGCTAAACTTCTCCTTCTCATACTGCACCGAATTGGCGGCAATCTCGGCGCGGGCTAGTGCCAGCATAAAGTTGGCCATATCCAGCTTCATCAGAGTCATTACCTCAAGAATGCTACGGAACGTCTCCACCACATCGCCACAATCCCGCAGAGCCTCCACCGCTTCATCCCTGGCTGGAGAGCATGAGCGCGCTAGGATGTTGATAACAAAAGTGGCATACGCGCGAAAGTCAAGGGTTCCTTGCTCCGCCTGTTGGCGGATAACAGAGTCATCGAGCACCTCGTTAATATGGGTCAAGACCCGTTCTTGCATAGGCGACAACAACTGGGGAAATAACTCTCTTATCTCGGCCAACAGCCGAATGGCCTGGTCATAGGAAGGGGGCCGACGCTCCAGTTGTTCACGCAGTATATCCCAGAAAGCCTTGTGCACCATCTTCTTAATGGCACCCTCCAAACTGTTGGGATTTCGAAGAGGATCTTAAGTAGTAGAACTAAATTTGTTATCTGATTGCAATCTCACCTATCCGATGGCGGTTCATACTTCTGCAGCTTAAAGTCCGGATTGAGGGCTATCTCGTGGGCCAGTTCCATGTTCCGCAGGTTCTTAAACATGCTGGATACCTCGTCCAGGGTCACGATCTTCGGCGGAGTGCCATCCAGGCTGGGCAAAACGAAGCGCGTCATGCTCTCCACCGAACTTTCGCTATCAGTCCGCATTCTACGCTCATCCAGCTCACTCTGGCCAGCTGGTTGTCCACCTTGTTCACTCTTTTTGTCCTGGGCATCCATGTCAGTTAATTTCCAAGCTCTTTGTCTATTGATTTTCTACCGGAAATGCAATGCTAGGCAGCTGCAGCAACTGGTTTTGACCAAATGCGAATTTGGTTGCTACTGGTTAAAGCCAGTTATATTTGGATATACGGCTGTAAAGCTGTATATTGACAGTGGAAACTGCAGTTACGCTTTCTTTGTTCTTTGTTCGAGGTCGTCACAGAAGCTCCGCTCGGGGACAGTTCGCCTGTGAAAAAAGGGGGGTTCAAATACTGTGAATGTTGGATATAAGTTATTCTTCTATATTGGTTTTGTAGGAGTCCCATTGTTGATGATACATAGCACAGAGTTGAGAATTAATAAATCTTATAGATATGTTAGATGTCATTTCAAAATATAAAAAAGTATTTTTAAATATGTATTACACTTAGAAAATTCAACAAAATATGTAATAATATAGATTTAAACTTGTGAGTCATTACGAAAAACAAATGTTAAAAACAAAAACATCTTTGCCTATTAACTATAAATAATTTTCGTAAACGCACTTTGGAAATAATTGTTAGGCAATAGCCACTGTACAACCACAAATACACGGAAGAAAAACGTTAAACGTGACTCGCACACACACAGGCCAAACAAGTGTGTGCTTGTAAGTGAAGGTGTGTGTGGGACAAAGAAACAAAGAAAAAAAGTAAACAAATTCGAATGGAAATTGAAATGTAATACTTTCGAATATTCTCGAAAATTCTAGAATATGCAATTTGGCAAGCAGCGTGGCACAGATTCCAAAATTAAACGTGGAAAATGGGAGCAAATTGCACAACGGCCACGCAGCGAATGGGCGATATAAACAAACGGCGCAATAAAGCAGCAACGAAAACAGAAGCGATTAACTGTGTGTGTGTGTAGGTGTGCGTGTATGTATTTATTTCTTGTTGCTGTATTCCAATTGCGCAGCAATAGTCAGCTGGGGGAAAAGTGGAAAAATTGGGAAATGGACACAAGGACAAAGTGAGTGGAATGGGGGAAGTGTGTGTAAAACTAATTTCTTTGACTTACTTGGGGAATAAATGGAGCTCTAACCAACGAGAAGGTTCCAGAATATTTTTTGGAATATACCCACACAGCTGATTCACCTTTCTCACTCACTTACAAATTTTGTAGTTAATTTCCACTTAACTGTTTCCGTTCTTTAAGCCCCAAGGTTTTGTTTCATGCTGCAATTTATTACAAACTGAACTTTCACGAACGACGACCGATTTCTGAATGAATTTTCCGTCTCGAATTGAAAACTTTGTTTGTTGTGCCTGCTTTGTTTTTCCCTTTATCCATTCCCCTTTCCTTTCCACACAGCTGTTTTTATACGCTTATCGAAAGTTGATAGGCGATTGTCTCTATCGATAAGCTGTACGAAATGTGTAAAACTTAAAATAAATGTATCATATAAGTATATGACGTATATAATGTATAATAATAAATAAACACACTCCTTGACATAACTGCCATTTGAACACAATTCAATTGCTGTGTTAATAAGTCGATTATACTCGTAACCAGAAACGATAACGGTAGTCGCGCGCTAGTGTTGCGTAATGGCCGCTCGCAGTGGTGTTCACAATTGAAGCGCTTCACAACACGGCAACAGACACAAAAAATATTTTCGGTCAAAATTTTCTAATTAGAATTTGTGGTCTGCGTGTGCTTGCAGCGGCGGGATCAGAAGTTCCCGGGATTTGGGCCTCCATGCTGTAGGGTTCGTGGCATCACAAAAACCACTTGAAAGCCATGGAGAGCGAAAAGATTCTGATGGCCGCCGGAGTTACGGTGGCCGCCGTTGTGGGAGCCTTTGTTTTTTGGGGACCCTCAGGTGACTTAGTCTACGTAATAAAGTTGCGGTCATATCCCTAATAACCCTAACAATTCCAGGTTCCCGATTGCGCCAACGACGTGGTCAAATCGCCGGGCTGCATAACTTTGGACGCACTTGCTTTCTGAATACTCTGCTTCAGGCGATGGCCGCCTGTCCCCAGTTTATAGCATGGTTGCAATTGTACAATAATGCCTCGCCAGATCGAAAGAGTCTGATTACTTCTATGCTAAATACTCTGGAGGTGGTTAATGGCACTCATGCCACCTTGCGCGGTGATCCACATTCACCGGGCGCCGTTCTGCGGGCGCTAAATGCTCTGGGTTGGGTCATTCCCCAAGAGGAGCACGATGCCCATGAGTTGTTCCATGTGCTATTGTCATCACTGGAAGAGGAGGCTATACGCCCACAGCCCTTGGGCTGTCTGTCGGATGCATTGGCCACGGATAATGATGAAACGAGTAGCTTTGCGGGGACAGCAACTCCAGTTGGAGGCTTCCGGCCGATTAGCTCGATGGCAGCGGGTCTTGGAGCCAGCCAAAGGATTGGTGATCAACCGAACAGACCCTCGAGTGCCATGCTCACCGATTTCCTAAATATGGAGTACGATGAGAGCACCAGCTTGCAGCGATTAGTGCGTTCCGAAGCTCACACGCCGGACTCACCGGCCTCAGTTTGCGAACGCGAAGGTAACGATCGTCTGGGATCGTTGCTCCTGGACGCCGTTTCACCGGGGACACCTTTTGGTTTTCCCCTGGCCAGTGAGCTGGAGTCCCTGGCCACGCCAACGTTGGGTGGCGAACGCATGTCGCGACCGCGGCTTCCACAATCTCAGCAGGAGGAGGGCCTTAATCGACGGGTGTCCAGCTCGTGTCGATCGCTGGAGCGCTTGCACCGCGGACCCGGTCGGGTGTCTATCTGGTCAAACATGATGCCCAGCCAGGTGGCGCATCCGTTTCAAGGAGCCATGGGCGCACAGATCGTCTGCAATGGCTGCGGCTCGAAGTCGGCGGTGCGGTATGATAAATTTGATAGCATAACCTTGAATCTGCCGCCGCAGCGCAGGACTGGCTTAAGTTTGGGCCACTTGCTAAGCGATTATATTACATCAGAGGATCTGAGCGATGTAAAATGCGATTCTTGTAATGAAACGACCACGCACACCAAGTCGGTCACGTTCGCTAAACTGCCGGCGTGTCTATGCATCCATGTGGCGAGGACCGTGTGGCTGCCAACTGGTCAGGTGTGCAAGCGACAGGACTACGTACACTTCCCCGAAAGCCTTTCCATGGCACCATATAGCTTCGTTCAGCCGCATCTCAACAGTCAGGTGAGAGTTTATCAAATGTAGTTAACAATCAAGGTTTCGACTTATAATTTAGTCAGAGAAACATAGTTTATTACTAACTTATTTTGTGCTATTTAAAATTGATGAAACTTAAGTTAATTGGATTCAATTGTTCATATTTTTATACCATAGATCCATTTATCCTCCAGAAAGACATTCGCTGTCCTTTTCTAATTTGTGTTAATGGTATTTTGAAAGGTTTTTAACTTAACACTAAACCAATCATATTCTTTATGCTTGCAGGCTGGCACTCCTTGGGGCTCGACGATGTCGCTGTATTCCTCCAGCCTGCCTATGAACAATGGTGTGGGTGGTGGCGAGGGATTCGGCACTATGTTCCCCAAGAACTTGTACCGCCTGCTGGCCGTGGTGGTGCACTCTGGAGAGGCGAACAGCGGTCACTTTGTCACCTACAGACGGGGTTCTTTGCGGAATGCACATAGGTATGATGTCCATTAGTATATAACCATGTAATCAGAATAGTAATCCTAATCTATCAACGCTTTCAGGTGGTTCTACACATCCGACACGATTGTACGGGAGGTTAGCATTGATGAGGTACTAAGCGTGCCCGCATATCTGCTCTTCTACGATCGTGGACAGCAAAGACAGCTTAACATGCGCTAGTCAACCGAAGATCATTGGAATCAACATCCTAGTCAGCACTTGATGTGATGGAAATCCAAATCATTTTTATCGAACAGTGGCCATAGCGAACTCGCGTCACATTTATATAGATATATATATATATATATATAACTTACATATATATATACGGGAACCCCCGATCTGATCTATACTCGGTGGGTTTATGTAATGGTCTCTGCATAATGCATATTCTATATATTGCATATAGCATATAGCATCACCCCCAAGTCACAGAGAACCTCGACTCTTCATTTGTTATTTGATGCATTTAAGATTTTTTAAGAATTCCAAATTCGTACCGTGCTTTTAGCTGTCTGTATTTAGCAATATACACACATAAACTACCACTAATTGTTTGCGCGTTATTTCTGTAGGATAGATGTTCAATAAAAATTTGGAAACTACTTTATATTCTAACTTAAATGGACTCAAGTGTGTTAAACTTATACTTTAGAGATTAAGATTGGAAAACTATTAAATATAGGGGGAACTTGCAATGTTTCCATTGAAATTGCTTCAAATTAGCAGGACTTACTAATTTTCAAAATAAAATGTTTTATTTAAATAACGTATTAATTATTTAATTTAGTATCTATTAATTACTTATGTTTAGCATTGAAAAAAATGAAGTTAGTACGAAACGCTGGAAGATAATATGTAAAATCCGTTTTTTTTTTTAATGCACACATTTTATTTAAGAGCTAATAATTATTTTTGTTGAATTATAAATATATATAAAATGTAGAAATGGAAAATTTAGAATTGAGAATGTAAATTTACATCTTGTTTTTACAAATAGAGAGGATATTTCTTTGAAGAAAAATCTGGAACGTACATTTTGAGCAGCGCGAAATATATCGATACCCTCTATCGATAATAGACGCCAATTGTCATTAGGCGTTTGATTGACAACCAGCAACGCGCAGAATTTCGTTCTTCAAGAAAAACTATAAACACGGAGTTTGACGAATTTTTCTTTTTCAATAATGTCTGATGCCGAGCTGGAACAGACGCCCAGCGCGGAGCACGTGTTGGAGCAGCCGGCTGAGGGGGAGCAAGAGCAGGAACAGGAGCAAGCCGAAGTGTATACAATGGGCGGCCCGCCGAGGACGCCGGTCGAAGATGCCGCTGCTGAATTGAGCGCCAGTTTGGATGTAAGTGGTTCGGATCAATCGGCCGAGCAGTCGCTGGATCTCAGTGGTGTCCAAGCGGAGGCGGTTGTAGAGTCCGAGTCGCCAACGAAGCGCCAGCAACGCGACATAAGTCCCATTTCAGAGGACAGCACACCAACGAGCAGCACTTCGACCAGTTCCACCAGTACATCCAGTTCCTCGCGTTACGACGACATTAGCGAGGCCGAGGAGCAGCCACCAGAACCTATGGAACAGTCACAACAGCAAGAAGAAGAAGGTCAGGAGCAGCAGGTAAAGATGCACGTACAGGTTCAGGATCAGGTGCACCAGCGTGAGGAGCAAATGGAGGTGGACCAGGATATTGACACTGAGGATGAGCCCTCCTCTAATACAGTCATCTGCGTGGCCGACATCAATACCTATGGCGGTGCCTCTAATATTAAAGACTATGTTATGGATCCTGATGCACCAGCTAAGGCTATTATAACCGAGGTGGTCACCATTCCGGCTCCTCTTCGTCTCAAGGGCGGATCTCTGCCTGATCCATTGCCGCCACCTCCTCCTGCTGAGGATGAAGTCCCCGAGACACCCGCCTCACCCACCGATGATGGTGAGGAACCACCCACCGTTGGTTTGTCATCTTATATGCGAGTTCGTTACATGCAGGAGGTCAGTCACCCTGGCCTGCCCACTCGCCTAGCGCCACGTGATCCGCGGCAACGCAATATGCCACCGCCGGCCGTGGTTTTGCCCAGTCAAACCGTACTCAGTGCCAATGTGGAGGCCATTTCTGATGACAGCAGCGAAACTACCAGCAGCGAGGAAGACGAAGAGGAGGAGGATGAAGACGATGAGATAACCTTGGAGCACGACAGCACTTCCAGGGAGACAGTGATAACAACTGCCGGTGATCCAATGATGCAGAAAATTGATATTAATGAGAATCCTGAAAAGATCTATTACATTCGACGCGATGATGGCACCGTGCATGCCGGCCAGGTTCTGCAATCCCGTACAACTGAAAATGCTGCCGCTCCTGACGAGTATTACGTCCACTATGTTGGCCTGAATCGCCGCCTGGATGGCTGGGTGGGCAGACACCGAATCTCTGACAATGCTGACGATTTGGGTGGCATAACTGTGCCGCCGGCACCACCAATGGCTCCCGATCAGCCCAGTACCAGCAGGGAAATGCTGGCCCAACAGGCCGCAGCTGCGGCAGCTGCCTCGTCCGCGGAGCGTCAAAAGCGGAGTGGCAATAAGGACTATTATCTGTCCTACTGCGAAAACAATCGGTACGACTATAGCGACCGCAAGATGACACGTTACCAGAAGCGGCGTTATGATGAGATCAACCATGTGCAGAAGAGCCATGCCGAGTTGACCGC
This sequence comes from Drosophila eugracilis, assembly GCF_018153835.1. NCBI lineage: Eukaryota > Metazoa > Arthropoda > Insecta > Diptera > Drosophilidae > Drosophila > Drosophila eugracilis. The sequence continues at coordinate 232,121 of NW_024573046.1, forward strand.
ATCGCAGGCGGCACTTGAGAAGGAGCACGAGTCCATTACCAAGATCAAGTACATTGATAAGTTGCAGTTTGGAAACTACGAGATCGACACCTGGTACTTCAGTCCGTTTCCCGATGAATACGGCAAAGCACGCATCCTTTATGTATGCGAATATTGCCTGAAGTATATGCGTTTAAGGGACAGCTACGCCTATCATCTATACGATTGCAAACGCAGGCGGCCACCCGGAAGGGAGATCTACCGTAAGGGTAACATATCTATCTATGAAGTAAATGGCAAGGAGGAGTCACTGTACTGCCAGCTGCTTTGCCTGATGGCTAAGCTCTTCCTGGACCACAAGGTCTTGTACTTCGACATGGATCCATTCCTCTTTTACATCCTTTGCGAGACTGACAAGGAGGGTAGCCACATTGTAGGCTATTTCTCCAAAGAGAAGAAGTCCCTGGACAACAACAATGTGGCGTGCATTCTCGTCTTGCCGCCACATCAGCGCAAGGGATTTGGTAAGCTGTTGATCGCCTTTAGCTATGAGCTATCTCGCAAGGAGGGTGTCATTGGGAGTCCGGAGAAGCCGTTGTCGGATCTGGGCAGACTGAGTTACCGCAGCTATTGGGCGTACACACTACTGGATATGATGAAAAACCGTTGCGCACCGGAGCAGGTATCAATAAAGGAGCTCAGCGAAATGAGTGGCATCACTCATGACGACATCATCTACACGCTGCAGTCCATGAAGATGATCAAATACTGGAAAGGCCAGAATGTAATCTGTGTGACTGCCAAGACTATTCACGATCATCTCCAGCTCCCGCAGTTCAAGCAGCCCAAGCTGACTATCGACACTGATTATCTCGTCTGGAATCCGCACAGTACGGCGGCAGCTGTGGCTAGAGTTCCAGGCAATTCCGGCTAGCATACGGTGCCACCGGACCCCGTCCAGCAGTCGTCCCAAATTATTGTTATAGAAGATGACGATGACTAAGACATATATTTTCTTTTTTTTTTATAACTTTTAAGGAGTCGTAGGCGAAGGCTGTTGAACCCCACCAAATGTATAAATTGGTGGATGTGATGTTTTACCAGAAAAACAGAATTTTTGGTACAGAGTCATATATGTAAAACCGAATCATTGAAGATTTAAAAAACAATAAGAAATGTAATACTTAACATTTTTTTTAATCTTATGGATAGCCTGTTGTAAATCGTATTGTTTAAATCAAACGTGTTCGCCTTGATTTAAGTTATAGTTTTTTGAAGAGATTTGAAAAATGGTTGTGTTCCATTCACATAGTTATTTAAAAACTTATCTGGGTTGTTTTTTACCTTGTACGAATTGTAATTAAAACTTAAATTTTTCCTCTTTCAGAAAGCTATAGACTTGTTGCGAAGCTATAGGGTATAAAATAATTCCAAAATATTAGCAACACGGATTTTTTGTTTTACTTTCTGTCTTCAATAAGTGATTCGTTATATTAACGTCATTGTAAGAACCAGAAGAAAGAATAAATATTAATGAGAATAACAGGCATTTCATTATATTTTGGAGGTATTTTCGGTAGCATTTCTTCTTTAATTTGAAATAGAAAAAAAATGTAAGTAAACGAAGCCTAAAATGTTCCCTGAAACTGCTTTAGTTGTGTAAAATAAGAATTTCTATACAATAAATATTTTTTAACATATTAAAAAGGGAACTACACATATATATACTTTGGCAACTACATATATTCCAAATTATATATTAAGTTGAAAGCTCTAAAGACTATCGCCAACTTTCTCATCTCTAGCGACCGTCTGTTATCGATAGCGCCCGCATCGATACACCTTTATTCCGCCGGGCGACAAATCCGATTTGTGTTATTGTGATTGGAAATATATATACAGGATATAGCTTAGCCGGGATCAAAAATGGGGCTTCTGTCCGATCCGTCGATATCGACGCAGAGCAAGCTGGTGGATGGATTGGCCCGACATGTCCGCAAAGTGTGCTACGCCCTTTATGTGGCGGGTGTGGCCTGGTTCTTCTGTTTGGCACTGCCGGAGTTCAATCATGGAACATATCTCTCTGAGAATGCCCTGTCCCCAGGTAAGACAGAAGCACTGCTAACCGAAGACCCCCTAACAAAGAGTATACTTCACGCACAGGTCTAGTCTATCCGGAAATCCGCGTTGATGCCAATCGCTTGGCCATTCAACTGCTAGAGGAGCTGCAGCGGGAGCGCAAGGACCATCTGTCCACCACGCCGCACGCCTGGATAGCGGCCAAAATGAACGAGTTCGGGCTTGAGACACACACCCACAACTATACCCTGCGCTATCCCTTTGGCGGCGGCAAGGAATATCACGGTAAGAATATCTACGGCATATTGAGAGCTCCGAGGATTGCTTCCACGGAGGGCATCGTTTTCGCTGCCCCTTACCGAGCGGCTAGCTCTGTGCATTCGGACATCTCTGCTAGCGTGCCGGTTCTTTTGGCTTTTGCGGATTTCGCTAGGCGCAAGAACTACTGGGCCAAAGATCTGATCTTCTTGGTTACCGAGCAGGAGCAGCTGGGCATGCAGGCTTGGCTGGAGGCATATCACGATGGTGATCGGGATTTGGATGTGAGCAAGGCGTATCTACGTCCCGGGAATTTACCCGCTCGAGCAGGTTCGCTACAGGCGGCTCTAAATATTGAAGTTCAGGATCTGGAAATCGACCATGTAGATGTGCGTATTGAGGGCTTGAATGGCAAGCTACCAAATTTGGATATGTTTAATCTGGTCCAGAGGATTATGGCTCGTGAGGGCATCGCCTCTGGTTACAAGCAATCACCTCGCAAGAAGCGTCGCCATAGTCAGTCCGCCTTCGAGCAAAATCTTCGCCAAATGCTGACCATGCTGGCCAGCCAGTCGTCGGGCGTGCCCAATGGTAATCATGGTCTATTCCATCGCTATCGCATCGATGCCCTAACTATAGCTGCTAATCGAAGGGCTACACATGCCACGCTGAAGGGCAGTCCAGGATCGGCAGCAGTGCCCTTGCTGAAAGCTATCGAAGGAATATCCAGGAGTCTGAACAACCTTTTGGAGCGATTCCATCAGAGCTTCTTCTTTTATGTGATCGTGAACAATGATCGGTATATCTCTATCGGAGATTATATGCCTGCTTTGGTGGCCCTGGTGGCTTGTGCCTTTGTCAAGGCTTATCTAACGTGGTCCACATTGCCGGCGACGAATTCTGAACTGGAAACGGCAGCTGGTTTGGTCAGGGAGCAGGGGCAGGAGACAGAATTAGAGGAGGACCCTGATCCGGATAAATTCGAACTGCCATATGGATCCGTGTTGATCTACCTTACCGCCACCCTGTTGATAGGATTCCTGTGTAATGTGCTGCCTCTGCAGCAATATTTCCTAGAGATTCCGATGGGCGCCGCACCACTTACCACCTCAGTACTAAGTTTTCTATCGCTCATTGGATTCATTCTGCCCTTTGTGGTGGTTCTGCCTCCTGGAGGCTTGGAGCTGCTGCACGTGGCCTTTCTGCTGATCTATGGCTGTGCTTTGATCGTCATCGGATTGCTAAACTTTGCCCTGGGATTCTTTGCGGCCGTACTAACTGTGCCGTTGGTCGTTTCGCTGGAAACCAAAGAGGAGAACTCCCGCAGCACGTTGAGAAACACGATTCGTTTGGCCACGCTGGTCATGAATCCTATGATGGTCATCTATGTTATCGTGCTGGCCATGACATTCTACCAGTTTCCTGAGCTGCCGCTGCAGAAGATCATGCTAAGGGCGGCCACCGCGGCCATGGATGCCTCTGCTTACGGGCTTATCGATTCCGTGGTGAGTAAATAAGATTTATTAATAGTCATTTGACTTAAATTAACTTTAGATATTATATGTATAACATAACTTTGTTTCTACCTCTTACAGATCTATGGCAACTGGCTGTACTTTGTCATCTGTACGGTCTTCCTGCCTTTGTGGATCATCTGCTGGACATTGGCATTGTCTAAGCGACGAGACTACGCAGATTACCTGGACTTCGATGAGTCGCCATCAACGTCACCGCAGCCGAAGGTGAAAATGAATTAAGGAGAAGAACTACCCAGATTTCCATTCAAATGTTACTCAGTGTTTGATTGAATGTCTACATATATCAACTGGAAATAATCCTAAGATAAAGTGTGATAAACCCAACAAATGTGTGTAATGGAGGTAAGCGATTGCACATGCAGAGAAAAAATTCCATTTAAATGTTATGCATTTGTCTAAATAAATGAAGCCTATTTATTAGTTGGAAATTTTAACAAGATTTTTGTAATGTAAATTAAATTAAACTTCTATTGAAAGGTCGTTTTGGACACATTTTATAGCATATACTTTATATGATTTAACATTTTAAAATACTTGATTGCTTAATATCATCAAAAAAATCGCGTTGTATAGATTCTGCCTTCCTTTTGGCCACTTTGTTTGCACGTAAATCTGTAATGCGTATTTACCAGCCAAGAGTTATTATTTCCTTTGTCAATCGAGTGCCGTTGTTGTTGGCCGGTGGAGGACAGGAGTTTTTCCGTGGAATGGTGTTCAGTGGTGCACGTGCCTCTTTGAATAAGTGGAAAACTTTTCGACTATGACACGCAACTTAATTTAAACTTTGCACCGCTGCCAGCGTCGTCGTCGTCGTCTTCGGCGCTGGCAATTAGTTATGAGCCAGGATTTGACTCAATCAGGAGCATAGATGCATGGTGTCCTCGAAGCTGGAGAGTTTGGAACTGGTTACTGGTAACTGGAAGCCCTGCACTTGCCGCACTGTGTTTACCGGCGCCATTCAATCTGCAACTTAACAAGAAAACTTTCCTCACACACAGATTCAAAGGCAGACACAAAGTTGGCGTGGCACAGTGGTAGATGTTTATAAAAATATTTATGAATAATAATGATTAAATGAAGGATTAATAAAATAATGAAATACATTTTCTAGCATAGACTGCATAAATGTTTTATGCAAACAGTAAACTTTTTCAAAACTAGAAAAGTTATTTCTTAAACATTTTAAGTAAAGTTAAGATATCAAGATATTTTTATATTATTTGATATGTTTATTTATTTAAATTCTATCCTATTGGAAGGTTGAGCTTCTTCCTGGATGTTATTTTGGACATTTTTCTGGTTCTGGTAGTTATCACCTGATCCCAATTCATCTGATTTACATTCATCCATTGGCAAGTCAAAGTCGACCAATGCTGATATGACCTCACCCTGATACTGATAGATATCGGTTTGTGTGCCCTTGCCGTTGCCCTCGTCCCTACTTTGATCTTGATCCTGGTCATCTTCTTCGGATCCCATCTGTAATTGGCGTTCATCGAAGCGTCTCAGACTGCATAGACATCGTTGACGGACCTTCTTGACATGCTCACTTTCGAAATCTGCTTGAATGGCCTCGATAAGATATCTCATCGATCTGGTACCAAACTCCGACTCTATGTTGTGGGTCATTTCGATATCCCTTTGCAATTGACACTGCATTGCCACCTGACGTTGAAGATCCTTGGCATCGCAAATCAGTTGATCCAGTAATTCGTCCGTCTGGCTATACTGAATCAACAGATTATCGGACATCTCCAGGGCCAAGCAAAGTTCTCGGGCCTGTGGGCATCTAGGTGAGGGCGGTGGTGGTGGCGGTGGCACAGGCAGATTAGCAGTCAAACATTGGACGCCTCTTGGTGTCCGCGGGTGAGCCTCTGTCTTGACGAATCTGGAACCCCTGGACGTGGTTCGTACTATCTTACGTTTTGGATTTGGTTTTCCATCTCCCGACGTAGCGGAAGAAAGGCATGCGGAGTCAACTTTTAACTTAAAGCGCTCTGGCAAAGCCGTCTCCATTGATTCTTTATAAGAGGTATAACCGTCTGCACTGCTCAGATTGAGACGACGTGCTAGATACACCAAATTCGATAGGGATCGATTTAAAACCATCCTCGTGGCATTCACGTAGCCCACACCAGCAGTAGGTTCAGAGCTCATCGTAAAAGAGGTTTCGTCGAAAATTTTGGTTGAAAAAATATATTAGCTGTGTACGAGGAGTGTATCCCTCGGTTTTGTGTCTTTAATTCAAATATTTTTTGTATTTGATTTTAGATTTAGGAATTATGTGACCGAATTGTTGAGCAAACGTTGAGAGTGTGACATAGATTTGGGGCAGGGGGAAAGAAGTGCTGTCAGGTGGGGCAAGGCGTACTGGGTTTAAAAAACTATATCAAGCTGTTTTGGACTTAATTAAAATCATGAGTGGAATTATAATTTATAATCAGTTTATGTATTTAATTTTATTAAATTTTAATGTTTTGTACCCATTTAAGCCCACTGTGGTGCAACCCTGTCGCATTATCCTTTGGCGCTTACAAGCTGCGAGACTGCAGGATAAAAGATGCAGGACGAACGATGTCGGGGGGTTAAAATTGGCAAGTTGATGTCACATAATTGCCCCTCGAGCGCTCATCTTAATTATTGTGCTTGCTGACTTCCTGTTGGCCCGACTTAATTCCCCGTTAAAGCCAACACACTCTCTGCGGTTGGCACCGCCCCACTTCATCTACCACCACCATCCACCCCCCTTCCCTTATCCGTTATCCGAATCCCACGGCCGTTCATGGATTACTCCTTGCTGCGTGTGGAAATAATTAAAATTGTTCGAAGAACGAGAGGTGTTGCACATCCGCGAAAGGCATGGAAATAATGTGAAAGAAAGGAAGATTTACAGAGGAAGGGGAGGTATAATATGTATATTAATGTGTCAGTAAACCGAACTTCGATGCATCAACGGCAGTTTTATCCTGGAGACAAAAGGGGTAAACGATAAGGATATAGCCATTCATTGAATTGATTTATTGTTAATATAAAACGAATCAAAGATATCGACGGTTTAAGTTCATGTTATAGTTTCTTCTGACTTCTGAACTATTAAAAAAACGTGCCTTTGATAATATCAAATCTAGAACAATGGATCCATTTCTCTAAAGATATTTACATGGCGACTTAAATTTTAGTTTTTTCTTTTGATTGCTCAATGGGTTTTCCTGCCCGCTTCTTGTTGCTTCTGTTTTAATGAAAAGTGAAAAGTGGGGAAAACAAGTGCGGAATAGAGGAATACCAATCGAGAGCTTTCAATTTGTTCGACCATTGTTCTGGCTTTGTTTGCTTTGGATTCGGGGGCTCACTTCTGTTTTTTTCAGCCATGCTTTACTTTCGAAAAGAATTGAAACTTTGACAGTTATTTGTGTGTTTTGTCCGCCCCGTCGAAACAATGCAAAGCTGGAAGGAATCCCCCCCCCTCACACACACACACACTCTCTCTATACATATATAACTCCTATATATATGTATGCCCAACTGGGAGTCACGTTGCACTCCATTTTTTGGGAAATGCCAACGATGAGAACAAAAAATTGGGCAGGTGAAATGGAAAACAAACGCATAGAAAGGCGGGCACACAACAAACAATCGGAAGAATAAAAAGATGCACTTGGGGGACTAATGGGTAGTTCCTGGAAATATCTCTTTTAAATTTGATACCTTATAAAAAGATATTTTCATGTGTTTTATAATTCTTAAGTTATTCCTTTTGAAAGTATAGATTGATTTCCATCCATTTATGTTCCAAAGGGCTAGACTGCTTCAGTAATCTCCTTTTGTGTTTTTTTTAGTAGACTTTCCTTTCTTTGAAAGAAGAGTTCTTGATGTTTTCCCCCAGTGCAGATGCTGACAAAACGAAGGACGCGAATGCCGCAGAAGTGAACAAATAACGAAATAATATTGCATGCGAATAAAAATGCCGTCAAAACTGCCAATTTCTCTCAATTTGTAAAGTTTGTCGAATTTGGTATTTGTTTTTCTTTCTATTTTTTTTTTTTTTTTTTGCCCGCTGATATGTTTTGTGTGTGCGCAGATTTCCATGGCATTCGAAAGTTTTAAACTAGCTGGGGAATTTTCTTCTTCTTTATTTGTTTTTGTAGTCCTCCTCGGCTGCCTTGAAATTAAATTTCGGCTTGCTTTCACTTAGACTTGTTCAATACTTTGACGCTGCGCTTAATCAAAGTTTGCTCAGCGACAATAAAACTTGCGATTTTATTTACAAACAATCAGAGCCTACGACAAGGACGACCCCCTCCGATGGAAAAAAAAAAACGGAAAAACAAAGCCTCATTGGCAAAGAAAGCGGGAAAGGGCGGGGAAAGCAAAGAAAGGCGAAGGCGGAGGCCGTTGGATGAATGACAAACGAGAGTCGAGTAGGCAAACTAGAAATGAGTGGAGTGCATGAGGGAATTTGCCAAATTGAGCGAGTAGGGCCAGATACTACAGATGAGATATACAGTCGATACTCAATAAGAGGAACTTCATGATTTCTTTCTAGTTAACATACGGAAAATGTACAAAATATTAAGCATTCGCGTTTCCTAACAAAAATATTATAATTAGATCTGAAAGTCATCAATTTTAATGATATTTTACTGTACTTATCGATGTGTATGTATAGGTTGCATTGGTATGTATGGTACAAAGCAACAGCTACCAGCATGATGTTTTTTTATTGCGGGCAACTCTCGACGTGCTGCCACACACACAACCATACACACCTAAACACACACCAGCAGAGTGAAAAAGCGAAGAATATATAAAGTCCTGGTGAGTGTCTTTTCCTAGTCCTTAAATTCAGCCAGAATTCAATTCCTTTCCCTTTTGTCCCTCCTTGAGCAGTTGTTTAGCACATTAAGCCACTAAAACAACTAGCTGTTGGAGAAAGAGAGGCAGGGACCAGCGACGGAAAGAGAGGGGTAGAGTTTGGAGGCGAGGTGCCATAACATATCCCTCTTGTCTGCTCCGTGTTGTCAGCTGTTTTACTGCCAAGTTATGACGTGCCTCCGTCACAGGCTTAAGTACGTACAAAAAAAAAAAAAAAAAAAATAAGATAAAAATAAAATAAAATGAAAACAAGGAAGAAAAGAACTAATGCACGAAACGGCAGTCTTAATACCCTGCAAAATTGAATATTTAAACATCAAAAAGAAACCTTCCTAATTGAGAGTTTATATGAAACTTTAAATTTGAATATTTTAAGCCATGACTCTTCATTAATAGCTAACATTGAGTGTTACATTATATATAACCTTAACTTTATTGTCAAATATGAATACCTTTTGTGAGAGTATCAAAAAAGAAAAAGACAAGCAACAAAAAAGTCGAGCATGTTGCCCTGGCCAAAAGGTAGGAAAAGCCGGGGAAAAGGAAAACTTTTATGCGCTGCTGTCGCTGGCGAACACAACTTTTGCCTTTTATGTCCTTGTCGTCTTCTATCAGTGTATGTATATGTACAGACACACACACATATATATATATATATATATATATGTAGACTGGTACATCTGTGTGTGTGTGTGTGTGAGTGCTTATGGCGTTTTGTGTGACATTTATTGTCATTTAACTGTGACAAAGTTTGAGGATAAGCATACACGGCGCTATGAGGCATCTGTACAATGTCATCCTCTTGGATGGATTGATGGGCGTACCTTGGAGAAGGCGTGGCAGGTTGTGTCCCTAATTCAAAAGGCACAATATCACAGCAACTTTATTGCCAAAGTCTGAGAAAAGCAATTTCGAAATCACAAACAGGTAAACTTGATATATATTTTTGCATTTTGTGATCATTTTGTTAATCTTTTTCCCACAGTTTCTAATGTTACAAAATCTGGAATGAGAGAACATTCTGCCAGCGGGAAAGGCAGGCAGGCAAGTGCAGGCGAATGAAGTGGCACGGTATTAGCCAGGAGAAACCGCCGCGGAAAGGGCTGGCTGTGCATGATCATTCGCGTTGACAGAATATGAAGAAGGTAAGTTTGAACGAAAAAATATGTAATTTTACTAAGCTGTAAAGTATTAAGAAAAGAAAAATAATCTTTATTTGTAACACGTTTTAGTTTAACTTAAAGATAAATCTAAAGACTTAACTTTAGACTTCCTGAAAACGTGATTCAGCGAATATTTCCGCATTGCCGGATAAGGGCACCTTTGACCTGAGCTGTAACATCTCCTTGGCTTGCTTTATTTGCTTTATTGATGAGTCATCAGCAAAGAAACCGGACGGAAACGCACTTGATATGCTGCCCGGGTTATGGCCGGATTTTACGATCCGAGTGGGAAACGTTTTCGATTTACGCCAAAAAGGGGAAATGACAGCAAGCATGTGTTGAAGGGACATAAAAAGAAGAGCTGGGGAAATTGATTGATAATTGATAACGCAACAACACGCCATGACCCACAACAGTTCAAGTTGTGGAAAATATATATAGAAGTATCTGGCAAAGTTTGTCACAGAAGTAAGACATGATAGAGCTACACCTAATTAAATTATTAAGATACTTTATATTTCAGAGTTTACTACAAACAAATTGGACATTAATCTCTGGGGAAATTAACTATAAAGAATCAACGAATGTATTGGCTTAAACTTAGCCAGTTAAATATTTAGCATTGCGGTAAGCCAAAGCCAGTGGCGAATCCTTCGGATTGCGATATCTTTGCGTTCCTGAGAATGTCTGTGCCCTTTTTGCTGCCCTGTGAATTGATTTCGGGCCGAGATGAAACCGGAGGAGGCTGTCCTGATTTCGGACTCGTTCTCTGGCAATTTATGTTGGCAGAGTCCGTCGTCCAGATGTTTGGCCGCATATGCAGATTAAGTTGGAAGCAGGATCATGTTGCCCAGGACGAAGGATGGCGTGGGACTCCTGGACACCAACTCCACGGCTCCATGGAACACACAAACAGATGCCAGACAAAGATGAAGGAGACAGAGATATAGAGAGAGAGAGTCGGAGACGAAGACGGAAATGGGGCAAACTAAACTGTTGTTGGCTTGTTAGGCAGATGGTAGACATATCCCCAGCCGGATGTGCGCCAAGGATATGCTTACAAGGCAAACAAATTTACCCATAATGCTGTCAGATGCATATCGGACTACCCCGGGACTCCCAGCCATCCATTATTTGTATACCCTTACACTCTCACTGTTTTATCCTCGCATTATGTGCCCACTTAGACTTAGACGGAAGGGTATTATTTGCCAGGAATGCCAGGGAATGCAACTGGGCCTAAGCCCAGACCGGCTGCCTTGTCTTCCTCTTGTTAGCCTGAAAAATTTGTTGATTTTACTGCTGCTGCCAAGACAGGACACCGGTTTCAGATTCAACTGAAGTTCCATCGCCTGCTGCTGCTGCAGCACTGCGAGAAATAAAGTGTGTAGTTAGTATAGGAATTTTTTCGTTCAAATCTTCATAAAACAGTCAAAAATCAATTTATTTCAAAGGGAAAGGCATTTTTGTAATGGTTTTTAAGCCCTTTCAACTTTGTTTTATCAACTTTTTAAGATTTCCCAAAAAAAAAGTTTAGTAATTTTTTTAAATTTTTTTACCCCTTGGAAAAAAATTAAAAATTAAAAAAAAATTTTTTTTTTTTACTTTGAATGCAGTTTTCATTATTGTTTTATGAGGATTAAAAAACCGTTTACCATTTTGATTTTTAGTTTTTTTTTGACAATTTTACAGACGTTTTAAGTAAGGAAAATATCAATTTTTTGCTAAGTTTTGCTAGCTAAAAAAATGTTAGAAAAATTTCAAATAAAATATGTAAAGATAAATCTTTTTTAAAAGCCTTAATTTCTTTAAGTGTACCGCATTTGCTGCAGCAATTTTTGAAATATTCACAAAGCAAAGAGGAGAGATGTCCTCTGCGAGAGGGAAATTGGCCGCCCGCTGGGATCCATATCCGTTGGCTGTTTTTCGATGTTGTTGCTGTTGGTGTTGTTGGCCAAGTGCTTGTTGTTGTTGTTGATGTTGCTGGTGATAGTGCCGGCCAGATGGCCACGCCCCCATTCCCGGCCCTTTTTGGGGGGCCAAGGCTTCTTGTGAATCTTTGTCTGCCGTTGGTGCTTCTTTCACGGCTTGCATCATTTTTTTTTTTTTTTTTTTTCGGTCCTGGCAGATGAATGATGCTGCCTTGAATGCTCCAACTTTAGCTCCTGCTGCTGCTGCTGCTAGTGCTGCTGCTTCTGTTTCTCCGCCGGATGTTCCGGTTGTGGCCACTCCGGGAGCCAAAGGAGTTGTGCGGACCAAGAAGACAGGAAGAGGACCAGGACTGGGACCATCATTTGTGTATTTGCAGACAAATTGGATTTCAACTGCGGCCTGCTCCCTCGCCAGCCGGTTTGCTCAATTAACTTTGTTGCCCAGATCCAAACAGGCCATTTCTCAGACGTGCCATCTCTTCCTTTCACTTCTGACTCCTTGCAGCTGCCGTTTCTTCTCTCTTTGGTATCTGTGTATTCTTGTATCTTTGTATCCTTTCGGCTTGTTTTCTTGTTCTTGGTGGTGTCCAAGACCCACACACACACACACACGCACACATTTGAGTGCATGCTTGATAAATGGCTAGTGATTATGCCACGCCCCCAGCCTCTGCTACTGAATCGAAATGGGCGGATTAGTGATGTTAGCCACAAATGCACATCGATTAGCATCGCCAAATGGCCTGAGCAAAATAAATCGAACAGGGGACCAAGATCAATGGTTTTTGGGCCATAAAGCAATTGCATATTGATTTTTAATATACCTTTTCTATTCTTGAAAAGTATACATTATATAAATACAATGAAAGTTGCAAAGTTTTTAGATTGAAATTAAGCATACCACAGCAATCAATACAAAAATCATATTTGAATAATTTAATATTGGATTTTGTCTATTTACAATGTGGCACGAGGATGGGCGCCATAAAAACCCGCATCGGCTAAATGCACAAATTTGCTATATTTATTTATCGAAATTCACGATATGGACATACTGCCCCCGGGGGCGATAAATGATTGAGTAAACAACCGCTAAAATGAATGTAATGACCGGAAAATGAGTAACAAACCGAAATTAGAATTCTCTGTGTAGTCTAAATGATATTTGTAACAAGTTTATATGAGTTCATACATTAGGTTATTAGCATGCCTAAATATTCTAAAGTAAAGATAATATTTATATTATTTAATAATAATTTTAATAATCATTAAAAGCTTATTTAATAAGCATAACAAATTTTACTTCTTTAAATTACAAAAAACCTTTCAAATTAAAAATAAAAGTGGATAATAAGATAATGCAGTTAATCAAATATAAAATTCTAATCGAAAAACCTCATAAAAATAATGAAAAATATATATATATATTATTAGGGCAATCAAATGAGTTATAAAACGGATAGTTGGCTGACTGAAAATTTGGTGAACAGGTCCTTTGGCATAGTGTCGGATGGTAAAGAGATGACAGCAACGCGATAATGATTTCCGTTTTCACACCTCGCTGCGACACAAAGGATGTCAAATGAAAAAGTGCAACCAAGGACGCGGCCAGGGGGATGGTGTTTCCCCCCGTTTTTTAGAGGGGATTTAGAGGGGGGGTGCCAGAGTGAGATAGGGAGCTGGGTAATGCTAACGGCAACAGCGGAAGTGCAGCATTTGCACATTTCCGGCGCTGCTCACTCAGCCCGTGCATAATCGATTAACTGGCGCGCATAAACATGACCGCAAATGTGCAAATGCAAAAACACAGGGGCGTGGATTTTCCACAGAAAAGGAAAGCCAAGCGCTAAAGGGAGAGGGTAGAGTGACGGGGGGGTAACTTTGTAGCGGGTGATGTCGACATGCATAAATGCAAATACCATGGCAATACATATGCAAATTACTTTTCGCACACTCTGCCTCACAAAAATGCACCGCAATCCGGACGGATACGAATTCCGGATACGGGTAGCACTACTACCACTACGGCCATGGCAATTGAGACGGGTAAAGATGGAGAAGGGGGTGGCGGAAAATCTGGAGGGGATCTGGTTATAGTCTGCCACTAATTTTGTGTTTTCTCTGCGGGCTGGCAGCCACTAAACTAATTGCCAAGTGAGACTATATACACCATTTCCATCTGCATTTCCAAAGGGAAATCGGCGAAAGGATATGCGGATGCGGATCGAAACTTCACAAGCGGAGAATTAGTAATGGTTGGTCGGGTCTGAGATATGCGGAAAGTGCACAGAAGTGCCGGAAAAACACTCTAGTATCAATCAGAAATAAATATGAAAGAAGTCTTTGCAATATGAATACGGAAAACAGTTGAATAAATCGCAGGCAATTAAGTTTCCTTTTTCGTTATACCAATTCAAAACTTTCTTTAGATAAGTTTGCAGTTAGAATACGGATAGATGAATAATTAAATATTACTACAAACAATTAATTTCCAGCAATGAATAAGTAAATTGAATTAATATTATTGATATTTCTTGGAATTAAATGAAGCAAACTGCCTGCTGGTAAATTAATAATATAAATCACGGATAACGAAGGCCAACCGATGGCCTTTAAAGTCCGAAATATCTTTCAACGAATTCCCAGCTGTGTAATCGATCTGATTTTTGGGGTCATCTCACCCAATAACCAAGTATCCAGTAACCAAATATCCTGTATTCCATGTCCAATATACAGTATTCCCTTGGACAGGACGTCCACACTCAGGATGTCTTGTTTGCCTTCGAATTACTTTGGAATTGACAAAAGGGCTCTCGGTCGGGTTGGTCGGCTGTTGGCCTGGCCAAAATCCCGGTGAAATTTATGACCCTGTCCGGGGGCCAACAACAAAAGGCCGGAGCGGAGCCTTCTAACGAATCCGGAATTGTAGAGTCAAGTAAATCAGAGACCAAAAATGGCGCAAAACTTTTGCCTTGATTTTTGGCAAATTAATTTTAGTTAAATTTCAACACGTTTATTTCGTGTGTAAAAGCATGAGGGGAGGGTGTGCGGAATCAGAGGTGGAGGGGGGTAAATTGCGAAACCCGACAACTTATAAGCCAGGGGCGGTGGTTTTTCCAGGGGGGGGCACAAAAGTTGGGTGTTCACTGGTACAGCGTGTTGGAAATTTCGAGGCGCATAACTTTTGCCATATTGTTTTTGAGTCGTGAGAGAAAATTGAAAAAGCAGATGGAAATTCAAGAACGGCAGGGGGTGTGAAGGGGAATTGTTAAAATTAGAAAGGTGGCTGGAGGCAGGGCTTTTCGTCCAGGTAATGGGGTAATTTGAGGTGCCCTAGTTGATGCAGACAATTCGGGAAGCTAAAACAAAAGTATTCTCGGCGGTTGCCAAAGTGCCCAAAAGTTGCCGAAAATTCTCCCCTTCCTACGAACATTTTCCCACCCACATTTCTCTTGATTTCTATATAAAGTCTATTGAAAATTGCCTTATAAACACAGGATGAGTGTCAAAATAAAGAATGGTGCGTTGAAATGGGAAAATCAGATGAGAAAAGTGCTGGAAAGTAGGAAAAACTCAAATTCAAAAACATTAAGAAAGTTTAGTTACCATTTTTGGGTGGCAATGAGACCTTTTGGTTACGTAAAGAAGGAAAATTTTATAAAGAAAACTCCTCATTGATAAAAAATGAAAAGTATACAAAATTATAGCATACTTTTTTGGGGCTAACGAAAATTTAACTAAAAGTTCATTAGGTTGCCACAATTTATGTAAGTCAGACATTAGACAGAATGTGTTTCTAAATTTTACCAACATAACTATTTTCAAGTTATAAAACCAAAAAGAAACAATATTTTGGTAACCAAATTGCAGAACTTGGCTTTAAACAAAAATGTTATTCAGCATTTGCAGAGAATTCTCCATTTTTTTTTTGTGGTTGTTCTTTTTTTTTTTTTTTTTTGTGGCATTGTCATTATGACCACGTCCCCTTTTCCCAGCTATTTATTCGTCCTTTTTTATTTTCTTACATTTCCCATCTGCTATCTGGTGGTCCAAGGAACAGGTCCTTTTCCGGCTGCTGTTGTCGGTTTTGTTGATTCCTAATCAGAAACGTGTTTGCATGCACACTGCCATTGAGGGGGTGTTTCTGGCCTTCTTCTTATGTCTGCTTGGTGGTAGTGCTTGGAAAATGGAAACTGGGTAGCCAGGAAAAATTGATCTAAGAGCGGAATGGGGAAAATCGTAGGAGGCTATGGCCACCCGTTGCTGTCGCTTGAGTAATGGCTGCAATAGGCAACGTGCTGTCTTCTGCAGCGCTAGGAAAACTAGGGAAGAGGTGCTGAAAATGGTCCAAGGAAAAAGGCAAGAAGTTCTGCGCTTAACAAAAATTGTAGTTTATAAATATTGGCTTTAAAGTTATTCTTATTTTCACTATGAAAATGTATCTATACTTAAATTAGAAGCTAACTTATATGGTAAACAGCGCTTAAAACTCTTTTTTAAAAGTCCAGTGAAGGGATTTTATGCCTAAATTTGCTTTCTGTGTAAGAAAAGTTGTGAAAATAGCGGGAGAAGGGTTCAGAGGGGGAGATAGCTGGCAGGAGACAACCGGCAGACAGTGGAAGACAAGTGCAAGGACTAGCCAAGTACAGAGTACAATGTGTTTTGCTGCGTGCGTGGTTTCATTTTCAATTCCGTTTCCCTGTCATACTCTCCCTCTTACCACCCCCGCCACTCGTTGCCGGCTGTCAGCGGGGGCAGTACACTCAGAAAATAAGGTGGCAAGAGTTGCCACGAGAAGAAACATAACTTAATGTTAAGTTTTTTCTATAAAAAGACAGTTTTCTAAATAACTTTATTTGAAGAATGTTTAATACTTTCCTCATAAATAATTGGTTTTCCCAGTGCACAGAGTGGGTGAACGACAGGCTTTTCGACCAGAAGAGGTATGGAGCGGAAGTGGCTTTATGCAACATGCGTTCGACAATCAAGCGGCTGCAAGTCAAAAGGCGAAACTTTATTTGCAGTCGCACGCACACACACACACACACACACTGAGTAGTGAAAACCTCAAACACAGACCAAAAAATTTGGCAAAGGAAAATGGGTAGACGCGAAAGAGCAGTAGGGGTGCGAGGAATAGAATTGAAATCGAAATCGAAACATTCATTCATTTATTCATGGCATTAGTTTCTGACAGACGGCTGCACCTTTGCCCTCAATCACCATCTCAATCACACCCGAATTTTACCCCCGACTCACTTCATATCTTTACCCTCTTTTCATAGCATTCAAAGCTGCTGCAGATGGCGCCTAAACTTGCGCTAAGAATTTTTTTGGTTTACCTACTATTTTCTAGATTAACGTGGGTATATTGATTTGCCATAAAATTGGTTTCAGAAATCATACAGAGTATTTTGAGATTTCTGGCTACAACAAGAAAAAGGTTTATTTTTATCAGAAAACTATTAGTAAAATTAAGGGAAATAAGTACACAGTATCTATGTAGTCAGAAATCATTTTTTTTCTTCTTTACAAGTGGGAAAATGTTTTTCGTCTGCGTTTGAAGAACCAGAAATGAGATGGAGTTGAACTAGATGTTGAAGAGGTGGAAGAAGTAGCAGCTGATTCAACTAATCGTTATATTCCACACTCGAATACACTTTACTCAACGACCCTCGACAAGGACATGGCCGCTCTTAGTCCTTTCCTTTCCACTCCGTTGTTCAGTGTTTGCTTTGTCCTTTGTCTTTCAACTTTATTTACACACTGAGAGAAAAGGATTTTAATGGGTTTAGGGTTGCTGTTGGGCTAATAAGTGGCTGTGAACTTATAGTTTTGAGGTCAACGGGTCGGATGATTAATATTTAAAAAGGAATTTTTAGAGGTTGTTAGATAATATGGTAATATCTTTAAGAAATCAAAGAGATTAAGAATTTTAATTATATGATTTATATTTAGCTTCATTTCTTAAGGATGTAATATCTAATATTTTTCTAGGTGACCAACAGGTCGTATGAGTAATATTAATGGATTTATATGAAAATCTCAAGAAAATCTTTTGTTTTTTCTTTAGCTTTCAACCAGTTGATTTTTCTCAGTTTGCTTGACATGTCATTGTACACACAACACTCAAATGCGAAAGACGAACGAACACGCATTTCAAGACGGAGAATTTCATAAATTTCCAGATGTGAGCAGCAAGGCAAGCAAAAACAAAATGGCAGCTGCAGCTGCTGTTGCTGCTGCTGCTTCTTGGTCCGATTTGGATGCGGATTGAGATTCAACAGCCGCCACTTCTTACGTTATATCCCCGGCACATCCTAACGATGTGCTGAGTGGTCAATTGTCTGTCCAAACATGACCACCACATGACCATCTCCATCTCCTTCTCCAAACGCCATTGCCATCACCAACATCATCTCCATCTGCCCCATCCTAACGAGCTGGCCAAACAATTTACGTAAAATTGTTTTTTTATGCATCATCAAGTTAAATTTTGTTTTCACATTGCCTTTTGTTGGCCAGGCAGGCAGCTTTCACATCTGCATTTGCCATTTTCGTGCGGCTAATTGTTTCTGGCCAAATAAATCTGTGCGCCAGACAGCGATAAATCAATATCATATATGAGCATATACATATATGTATTTAGCCAGGCCGCACTGTACCGCAACTAAAGTGCGCAAATATATGGAAAGCACAATCAACGCTCGAATTAATCCATTGAGGAATCAAATCGTTTCGTCTGTTAATCAATAGAAATTCAATTGGATTGCGGCATCATGGGAAATGGTTCTCTATATTGGCCTAATCTGAATTACCATTGAACTGTATTGCAAATTATGGTAGTGAAGCTTCCCATTTTCCCATTAATTGTTATTAAAAATTTCGTATTTCTGTGCTTGAAAATTTGCAAAAGCCATTCACATATATTAATTTTACGAGTAGTAAGTATGAGTTTAAGTTTATGTAAAGAGTACTTATTAATATACGAGAGTTCCTTTTAACAAAGTGAAATTATATTAAATGAAACTCCCCCCACCCCCGTATCGATGTAATTGAAATACAAACTTCGGTGCCTTAAAGTACTTGCAATATGACTTTGCTACCCCAACTTTATCCAACAACTTGAACCTCAAATGGAACCGAAAATGGTCGACGTCAAGCCAGGAGCAGCATGCAAAGTTCAGATGATAAACAAGTGGAAGTTATTGCAATGATTTTCCAATCTGCTGACGCCACTCAACGCACACAGCACGCAATACGGCGGAGGGTTTCTATGGAGGAGGAGACCCCGACTGGGAAACTTGTGGAAATTGCAGCCATCGGTTGTGAAAAGCGAACCTGTCGCGTTGCATATCACAAATGATGGTGATGGCGATGATCATGTGGTTGATAATGACGATGATGATGATGATGATGGTGCGGTTGCCAACCAAGTTAGACCGATTCCGGAGCAACCAGTGCCGAGTGCCAAGGGTACAGTGCCTGCCATAGCTATTATTCACAGATGACGCTTCATTAAACACACGTAGGAAATATTTATTGCATATATTTTTATGACTTGAACTCTTTTTATCTTGGCCAATTGAAGAATTGGTTTTAAACGGCTTTCTTTTAAGGAGATTATATCATAATTTGATACATTTTTATGGCTAAGGAAAAGCTGTCCGAATAGGGCACTTCAACAGCCTGTAAGTTTAGCAATAGTAGCTACTCTTTTAGCTGATTCGAAGAAGACATAATAACCAAGAATCAGACATTGTTTGCCCGAGTTTTGAGCTGCTGTATATGGAAATTGGTGACCCCAATCATTAACACTTAACTTTTTTTCTGAAATCACAAATTTGATAGATTAAAGGCTAATTCTCAAGTTGGACATTTCTAAAATATTGTGGTGTATCTCTCAGTAATTCTACTATTCAAAAAGTCTCACATTTGATATTGTAAAATGCAGCTTATAAGATCGACACGCACTGTACTAGGAAGCTTTGCCTACGAAAGGGCTTCCCACTAAATGTGTGTGCGTGCCCAAGCATCTGGCGGCTTTCTGCTACAAGACCGCAACCATAAAAGACATAATAATCGTAATAAGCCGAGGCCCAAGAAAGGAACTCCCAGGACCAACAAAATGGTGAGAATGGTGTCCTGGTGATGAGGGCAAAACGGGTGGAGGGGGAGGTGGAAAACCAGCAAACAGCAAACGGCAAATGGCGACAATGCGGTAAACTTTGCTTAAGCATTTCGCATGCTCCAATGCAGCCGACTAAAGCCAATTTCAGCCAGTGGGTGTCGTCTGTTAGTTGGCTTAAAAAAGAAGGTAAGGGTAAAATGGATGGGAGATATGGACATTGCCCAAAATGCATCCGACAAACTCAACTGCAATCCGAAAACCGTAATCCGAAATGCCCAATCCCGAGACTGGCATCCATTTTCGGGGCATCTTTGCGGCACGAATGAGCAGTGGAATGTCCGGGCGTCTGAATGTCCCCCCTCTGTCCGGCGAAGAGATTTGCAATTCACGTACATAAACAATGACAGCTCGGCCACAGTAGCTGCAGAAGTGGAAGCAACAGCTCCAGGAACAGGATGAATGCACTGCACGAAATGGTAAATAACTTGGGGAATTAAAGGGATTTTTTAAGAGAATTTAAATGATGTTAAGACTACCCTTTTCCCTTAATAATTATTATTATTAACCAATATATTTAACATAGAACTTTTCTGCAGTTTTTTTCCAGTGCACTGCGAGAATTGGAGTTAGCAGCAATGGCCCGAAGGATGCGGCAGAACGAGAATGAGATGCACAAGCCGAGGCTGTGGAAAATCGGAGGAGGTAAAGCCAACATTGCATGTTGCATTGCAAATGGAGATTATTTATGGAATATGTATGTGTATACAGGACTCGAGCATTTGCATCTGCCTGTGCCTCGTTCAGTAGTTGCGCAAAATTCACAAAAGCATGCCTCGCCCACGATTTATGCACTCGAAAAAGTCAGTAACAATCTTAATACAAAGTCAAAAGCTTTTTATTTAAAATTAACAATATTTTTGGTGTAAAAAATTAATAATATCAATACTGAAAAAACTATAATACTGATTTATAATGATTTTATAAGATCTGCATTTTATTTTCGTGTGAGAAAGTGATGGTAAAGAATGTTGCTGGTGTTGCAAGTGTTGCTGTTGTATCTGCTATGGCGATTGCAAGTGCACGGTGACAGCGACAGCAACGGCGGCACTGCAACGCGGCACTCTGCGGCTTTATGAGCTGCCAGGATCTGAGGTCCTTCATTATTTAACGCTAAAAATGCCGAACGTGAGTGGGCCAGAGACTGCACTTTGAGGATGTGAAAATGCCGTCGAGTAAGCAAATTTTGCCAAAGAGACCACAGTCACAAGGACATTGAATGGGAAATGAAAAAAAAAAAACGTGATAAAAGGGCCAAAGGATTGCCAAGTTAACAGGCAGAAATTATTGAAACTTTTACTGTGTATCAATAAGAAGGTTTTTGTTTTAGAGATCCTATAAAATATCTGAGTATATGCACAAATCCGTAAAATACTGCTAACAATTTGAAGAAAACTAAAATACATAATAAATATTTAACAAGCTGGCACTTAAGATGTACAAAGTGTGTGGCGTTTTCTTTGCCATCATCTTGAAATTTTTAAGCCATAACCCATTTTATTTATTTCCGAGATAAACTGCCGGGAATGGTATCTGGAAAATGTATAAATATATATATATATATATATATATATGTATATATACCATCTATATTTCAATGGATGCCTGGGAAGCCCCGACTCTTGAGGCAATCCGCCGCAAATCGGGGGCGTAACCACACCCCCGATGGTGGCCTGGGAATTCTCCGTTCCATTCGCAGGCATTAGGAGGGACAATAAATTGCGGCTTTGCCGGCGACATGAAGATGCTTTCTCGAGTGGCAAAAACAATCAGCGTGGGGGGTATGGTGCGAAAGGCAGTACTCATTCGAGTACAAGGACGAATACCGGGGACAATCTGCCGCTGCTAGCTCACAATTTATTGTTCATTTATTCGCATTTAGAATACATACTTACTTACAATATTGAACGACTCAACGAGCACGCCCCCTCTCGTTTTTTCCTACCCCCATCCCCCACTGATTGCTATAAATTTCAAATAGATTTTTGCATGGCGCTGATTGCATTGGCTTGTCCTGGTCTTGGCTTCAGGACCTCGTCCTTGTACTCCTGACCAGTCATTCGTAATTTCCCGAAACCGAATGGAAAATGAAATGGCGGCGGCGGCGGCGGCAGTCCCCCCAGCCCCTCATTTTCCACTTCTTGCCATCCCAACAATCATCATCCAAAACAATGTGTACTTAATTTCCTTTCAAAAGCGGCTCTGAGTGCACTGCAGGAAAGTTTTGGTATATACAAATAGTGATAGATAGTGATAAAGATAGTGATAGATAGTTATGAAATGTAAAAGATTATAGGAAAAGCTATGTAAAAAATAAACAAATGGTTTAAGTTAATATAAAGTTGTAATATTTAAGGAGTCTTTTGAATAATTTCTTTCCTTTTCTTAGTTTTCTAAATATAAAACCATTGGCTACTTTTTAATATAGAAAAGAGAAAGATTAAGATTACTAAATTTAGTAATTCTGTTAATTGAATTAATTTCCCAGAAATTTCTCTTCATGTATCCTTTATTATTCTCATTTCATTTTGTTTCGTTCCATTTCATTTGAACCTCTTAATGCTTCAGCGGGAATTCGGCGCGTGTTGAATATGAATCATGCTCTTCAAGTGCTTTCCATATTGATTGGACCAACCCCCCCTCCATCCTACCCCCACACCCATTCACCTTTTCCACCTGTCCGTCATGGCGCTTATTTTCCCCTTTTTGACCATTTATTTGCCCTCCTATTGAAATGCAGCCAGAAGCATCAGCAACCAGGGGCAACCAGGTTGGACCAGCAGCACCAGCACCAGCAGGAAAAGCATCAAATATTTTCCAATTTGAATTTCACCCCATAATCCATCCCCATTTTCGCCCAGAGTTCTGGAGTACATTAATTTCCCGGCGATGGTGGAATTTTTGAGAGGCACCACGCTCGCTTAATTAACATTTGCATGCAGCTGAGCCAATGGTGCATGCAACAAGTGGAGCCATTGGTGGCGGGGTGGAGAAGGGCAAACCTTTGACCCCGACCCCTGGGGCTCTTTAGCCTCAGCCGCAGTCCCTTTGCAATCTCCACCACCCCCTCCATTCAAACCCCTTTGCCTTTGTTTTTGGAAATAACAAGAAATGCTGACGGTTTGAACGTTTAGAAGTGATACATACCCATTACTACCTATTAATTGATGGTGTAAAGCAGATCTATGAATTACTTTTAACTTTGTTTTAAGCTTTTTATGTTATTGTATAACCATAAAACCTAAACCGATTAAGGGGTATCTTAAAGCTGAGAGTTATTCCTCTAATTTTCGGCATGTGCCAGGCATTCTAATTTCATACAAAATAAAGGCCAGATTTGGCATTTTTACGCGGCACGCACACTGAAGCTTGTTTTGCGAACCCATTCTAGCAATCCTCCTCCCCCATTTTCAACCCACACACACACTTTTTTCCTCCATATTTTCGCATTCATTTAATTTGTGATTTTTCCATATTTCCTTTCCGTTCTTTAGCTATGCTAAGCCAGAGTAGATTTGAACTGGCAAACGAAAAAAGAAAAACGAAATGAAGTGTAGCCATTTCGAGGTAAACTTCTGGGGGGCTGGGCTTTGGAAAAGTGGGCGTGGCACCGCTCTTTTTTTTTGGCGCTTCACTTGTGTTTATGCAAATATTTGTATTCCATTTGCATTTCAATAATTGAAATTTTTATTTCTTCTGCTTTCTCGCTCTTGTTTCTGCCACCCTCTTTCGTTCCCTTGCTTTTCCGCATTTATTATGCGATTTGCAAATAACAACAACAACAACAACAGTAACAACGAATAAAATGTAATTTTTGTGAACTTGATTAAACATTGCGCCGGGGCACATAATCCAGCATTTGTTTGCCAAACTCTTGACACAGATGCGAGGCCATTAAGAGTGCCGGAAAAACTCGTGCCCCGCACGCGATTTTCTCGTTTTTCACCCGCAATTCAATTGCGTTTTCATAACTCAAAAGGGAGAACTTTCCTTTTTACAAACGATTTTATTGATCGATAGGTCAAGAATACGGGCCAAAAGAGAAAATCATTTTATTTATTGAAGTAGATTAAAAAGTAATTCTGCAATGTAAACATTTTTAATGTACTTAAGGGTTTTTTTTTTTGATATATTTATTAATTAAAGTTAAGTTAAAATATTGGTATTATCCCTGCTGACTAACATTCCCCTTTAAATGCTTTACAAAAATGGTTTCCTGGTCTACCAAACACAAAAATCCTAACCGACTGCCGCATAAATTTGCCATACCCTTGACGAACCTGATGTGCATGGCAAATGCGAAATCGAGGTCTATGCTTATGCTAATCCAGGACCAGGAAATCCCGTTGATGGGGTGGTAATGTGATCCCACTGTTCCAGGGTTAGGCTCCAACCATCCCCATCCATTTGTCCATTTATCAATCTATCCATCATTATCAGGCCACGCACCTCCAGCGGGACTCTACTGTCGGATTCGTCCTTGTCTCCGCGGACTACATAATTGACAGCCAACGCAGCTTGATTAGTGACAGCCGTTGGGCGGTAAATGTTGGTAAAAAATCCAAATGGGATGGCGCCGGCCTGCTCCAGTGGCCATGTCGTGCTGAAAGTTTTGCCCTGTTCGCTGCCATTTTTGGGCAACCACATGCAAAATGCAACGCTTAATTAAGCCACCATTAAAATGCGTCCCAAAACTCACACAGCAGCAAGAATACGTGAGTGTGCGTGGGGGGGGGGGGTCACTGAACGAAATCGGTAATATCTTGTTTCATAACAAATATGATATCTTACTAGCATAAATCCCCATTTTCCATTCTCTAATTTCTATTATTTAAACTTTTTACCAAATTTAGTATTATATATATCTCAGTGCATCTGCTTGTTGGATAGATAGTGACAATGTTGTTTAACATCTCTTCGGGGGATTTACAGGGCGGCATATATATATATTGCATATCGTCGGTGGCCCGCAGCACACGCAAGCAGTGCATGACGAACAGTGCGGGGCAAGCAGTGCACACCGATATATTGATGTGATTCCTGTTGCATTATTCATTTTTAGCCAGCTTATCAAGGGTGGTGCATCACCGTTTTGCCACACGACAGACAGACAGAGAAAATGGTCTGTGAGTACATATATACCAGTGAAAATCCATCTACCGTACAGAGATCAACTGTCAAAATTCGAATCAAAAAGAAAGGTGGTGTGGGTGCTAATGTCTCATATGCCAGCTTCAAATCAAAAATCGGTAAATGGAGAACGCCTGCTGGAAAAAAAAGATATATATATATATATACATAATTTTTGAGAGCAGAGTCGCTGTTATTTGAGGAGCTTTTAACGAGATTACATTCTGCTCACAAGAAGAATGATGGGCGAGTGACGTTGCATATTTTTAGGAGTAAATAGAGACTCAAAGGCATTTCGAATGGAAGCGGTGAGGTAGGGTGTAGTGTTCCCTTTTTCAGAAGGTTTTTTCTTCATAATTTTCACTTTATGGGTGTTTGGGCTAAAGATACATTTCAGGCCCTTCTTCTACTTTTTAAAGTCTTTTTTGTTTACATGAAATCATCGGTCAAAGTTCTGATGTGGCAGTTCAAATTAAATTTATTTTTATTTTCCTACCTTTTTTTTGAACAGAACCTTTGAACTTCAAGCTGATAATAATTGGCTTGATAAATCTCATGTTTGTTTGCCAGAAGTTATTAAATTCTGCAAAAATATCGCTGCATTTAATGCTTTCTATGGGTATTTATTAGTCTTTTTTTTTTGGTTTGACAAAAAACCTTTGAGCCACAAAGTGATATGAATTTGTGGGCCCCATGACATCTCATATTTGTATACCTCTTTTGATTGAATTCTCTGGAAATTTATTTTTGCCAATATCCGTAGAAATATTTTTGAGCTCTATGATTAAATTCCGTTAGCCCTCAACGCATCAACTAAAAGAATATTTCTCTGTTAAATTTTTTTGTTCCATTTTGCAGCTTTTTGTTAGCAGTTGCCCTTTGTTGATGTTACCGTTGCTTTTACCAGTTACCAGTTACCAAAATGGCCAAGAACCACCGCCGGCATTTCATATTGCCGCCGCTTATGTTCCTGCAAATAAATGCGCGCAAAATAGAGAAGCGTTACACGGTGAATTTATTTGTGGGAAAATTAGAAATTATTAGAAAGTTTAATCAAAATTCGCAATACTTTCACCGGTTTGTCAAAATGAGACGTTCAGCCAACAGAATTATTTTTTTGTGCAGCTAACGACCAAAACTATCGATCCTTATTATTTTTTTGTAGTGTTTTTATGATTTTTTTAAAATTGTTTTTGGTACCATCCAAACACCAAACAGTTAAAATTGCAATAATTTTACATATTTAACTTTTAATACAGGTTTGCTAAGAATTAGAAGACAAGCTTAACGAGGTATTACATTCCATACTTGGACAATTATTGGCAAGTTATAGCAAACAACTGTCGAGTTTGGAAAAACCAAAATTCGCATTTTTGATTTTTGATTTGCAACACTATGTTCGGGTTTTTAGCTCTAGCTCAGTCAAAACAAGACGCACAGCCAAAAGAACGACTGTTTTGTGCTGCTAACGACCAACACTTACTACCCCTATCACTCGTTTTTCGATTTTGGGAAAGTCAATTTTGACCCAAATTTCGCATTTTTGATAAGGGGTACCATCATCAAAATTTTCAAAAATGGGCCCAAAATGAAGTTTCCCAGATTTGCATGCAAACCAATTGGGAATCATAACAATCAAGTTACGAGTCCTACGAGGTATTACACTCATCATTTGGACCATTTTTGGCTGCGCTATGGCCCAAAAACTGATTTTTTGTGCCCAAAATCACGTATACGTCGGTTGACAGTAGAGAGCTCGGCTTTTTTGCCGTTTCTTAGCTCTAACTTTGTCAAAACAAGACGCACTGCTAAAACATTGACTGTTCTATGCAGCTTACTTCCGAAACTTAACAGCCCTATACTTACTTTTTGCGTTATTGGTCTGGTTCGCTGCTGCGAAGGCTGATTTAATAGCCAAAAAAGCAGGAAGTCTATTTTTAACAGAAATTTGCAAAACTATGTTCGGGTTTTTAGCTCTAGCTCGGTCAAAACAAGACGTACAGCCAAAAGAACGACCGTTTTCTGCTGCTAACGACCAACACTATCCACCCCTATCACTCGTTTTTCGATTTTGGGAAAATCAATTTTGGCCCAAATTTCGCATTTTTGATAAGGGGTACCATCATCAAAATTTTCAAAAATGGGCCCAAAATGAAGTTTCCCAGATTTGCATGCAAACCAATTGGGAATCATAACAATCAAGTTACGAGTCCTACGAGGTATTACACTCATCATTTGGACCATTTTTGGCTGCGCTATGGCCCAAAAACTGATTTTTTGTGCCCAAAATCACGTATACGTCGGTTGACAGTAGAGAGCTCGGCTTTTTTGCCGTTTCTTAGCTCTAACTTTGTCAAAACAAGACGCACTGCTAAAACATTGACTGTTCTATGCAGCTTACTTCCGAAACTTAACAGCCCTATACTTACTTTTTGCGTTATTGGTCTGGTTCGCTGCTGCGAAGGCTGATTTAATAGCCAAAAAAGCAGGAAGTCTATTTTTAACAGAAATTTGCAAAACTATGTTCGGGTTTTTAGCTCTAGCTCGGTCAAAACAAGACGTACAGCCAAAAGAACGACCGTTTTCTGCTGCTAACGACCAACACTATCCACCCCTATCACTCGTTTTTCGATTTTGGGAAAATCAATTTTGGCCCAAATTTCGCATTTTTGATAAGGGGTACCATCATCAAAATTTTCAAAAATGGGCCCAAAATGAAGTTTCCCAGATTTGCATGAAAACCAATTGGGAATCATAACAATCAAGTTACGAGTCCTACGAGGTATTGCACACCTCATTTGGACCATTTTTGGCTTAGATATGGGCATAATACTGTCATTTTGAGAGGAAAATCAGTGTAAGTCGGGAATTTAGGATTTTTTGATAATTTCTCATATATTTTTCTCTGTGTACGAACGAGGGGGGCGAGAACAGAAGGTGCCATTCTGCGTGGCGGCTTGTGGTCGCCGCTTTTGAAATAAAGGAATGGTGCGGGAATGAGGACGGGGGAAGGTCCTTGGCCGCCATGGCGAGTTACACAATAAAAAGGCCAATTTCTGTGGCGGCGGCAGTGCAGCTGGGCCGTTTTGTCTAAGCCAACATGAAAATTTGCTTGAACTTTGCCATTAACAAACAGCCGGCGGGAAAAAGCCAAAGTCGAAGCCAAATGCTTGGGACAACATCCTTCTTACCCTCCAGTTTCCCTGCCCTCCCTCCTCCTATTCTGCAGCCGATAATACAATGTATAATTTTTGCTTTTCTTCAGTATCCTTTACGTGTCCTGCCATTTACAAGAGGAGTACATTGAGTTTTAAGGCTAATTCAAAAATATAAACATAGTTTTAAATAATATTTTGGATTGTTAAGAATTTAATAAATCATTTACTTAACTCTTCTAGAATTTTACAAGGAAAATATTTAAAAAAGGATTTCCTTCCTTAGAAAAGGTATTTTGGAAGTCGTTAATGCTTACTTAAATACACTTCCTTGTTTTCCAGCCTGGTTTTTTTCACTTTACGCCGAGGGCATTCAATTAAGCGGCTCGTTGGGCCCGTGCCCCATTACACTTAACCCCCCCTATAGAACCCTCGTCACCCCCTCTCAATGTTGCCAAAAAGTCGCCCGGAGCGGTCAGCTATTAGTTTGGTACATTGTACCCGCGACTATAACAAATGCTGATGCCTGATGGCCGATTGCTGCTGTACCTAATTAAATGCAGCGCCCAAAACTTTGTAATTGCTTGCACGCAAGATGGCGCCACCGGGTATTTCATGGGTTAAGGAATTGTAGGAGTGAGTGGGCTTCGTTTTAGTTTGGCTGTCCACGATGCTCTATAAAGTGGAAACCCGTGTCATCGATAGTAGGTATCACCTCATTTGGCTATCCAGACAGATCGCGGATTGCCAGATAATGGAAACTGGATTGTGGTCAGCCATTTGGCCGGCTGATAGGCGGTGATGGATGGATTGCATTTGTCGGGAAACTTATTGATTAAATGCATGAAACACTTTACCAGAATGGGAATTGATTGCCAACCGCATGCTATTTAAAATCTACTCCATCAGGGATTTCAATTATAAATGAAAGTTAAATAAATAATAATAAAGGAAAATTAAAAAGTTACAAGGAAAGTTCTTTAAAAAAATTATATATAATATAAAAATTAGTTTATATTTTAGTCGTTTCATTTATATCTAAGTTTAATGTCTCACATTATCTTTGTATTAGTAGAAAATTCTAATTTCGTCTTGGTCTTTCCTTCGGTTTTCCGGTCTACCGCTAATGTCCACTGCGACATGTGGATTTTAGTGTGGCTATATCGCTTTTGTGGCTGACTTGGTTTATTATCATCCTTATTCCCCCGTTTAGGGGTTATTTTTTGTTCTTTTCGTGGGAGTCTCATTCTTGGCATTTGTTAATATCGCTGGCTTAACTAAGTCCCAATGACTTTTATATGATTTTCGGGGGAAAACCCTCCATTCACCCATTTAGTGTTTTGTGTGTGTGTGGGTGTGTGGTGGTTGTACAAGCTTTTCGATTGCCATTACGAAACTGAAATGGTCGTAAAAATACCGCAGCAACTTGTCCTTGTTCTTGTTCTTGCTCATGTCCTTCCACGTCGATGTGGCCACCTCCTTTGATGTTCCTTTGGCAGCCATTCAGCCTCCTTCATCCCCGCCAAGTAATGAAAAGCGCGTTAAACCGCAATGCGTGCCGTTGTCTATGCCACACGCATACATATACGTAGAGAAAGTTACACAGAGGGAATAAGTTAAAGACAAGAATTTCTTAATTGCTTACAAAATAAGAAGAACTTTTTCAGATGTTCTTTTACATTTTTCTGTGTGTAAATACACACATAGAAACCTACCCACGAATACATATATGTGCCATACTGTGGGTTAGCTGCCACGCCCTCTTACATCAGCGAAGTAAATTGCCAGCCGGCATTTAATTTGATCTTTTGTTTGATTGTGTGCGTTTCGCTTTAATTGAATTTTATGATGATGCTGCAACACTCACACGGCATCACAATAGGCTGAACCATGTGAAAGGAATAAACTATGGTAGTTAACCATTTCAAGAATCATATCATAAATAATTGGAGTGATATTGTTTTAAGCTTAATTTACCAATATAAGGTCTTTAAAAACCAATATATATATTATTCTTGAATTTTTAGATAAAATTTGTCAAAACAAGATGCACAGCTAGAAGAATAACTTCCTATTAATCCAAGTAATACTAATGAAATGTAAGGAGACCATCCTTGCGTAGCAGCATTAAAAAAAAGAATATTTTGATCCGCTATATTTTACAGTTTAAATTGAATATTCAAAAAGCTACGCTTTTCCATACCGCAGGAATCAAAAGAAAAAGAAATAAATAAATCTCTATAAAAATTACAATCATTCTGTCAGAATAACTGAATTTAAATGCGAAAAAACAGGATTACGTCTTAATTCAGAAATTTCTATTATTATTTTCTGGTCAAAATGCAGACCTCCTTTTTAGTTAGGATTACAGAATCTAGGTCCACTCTAATCATCTAGCTTACATCTGTATTACATTGTTATACAATATATAAAGCAAAAATTGTGCTAGTTTATCTTTTGGGAAATACTTTTCTGGCCACTGAAATTGAATATGATATTCATATGCCATTACGCGGTGGTTTCAATTTCATTGAATAAAACGGAGGTGGTTTGGCTTTGTTTTGTGCGGTTCCGCTGATTCCAGGCGACCAAACCAAACCGTACGGTATCCAAACCAGCCATCAACATTCACATCAACGTCAACTTTGCCGCAACCGCAGCTGCATCAACAACAAAAGTGTCAACATCCAATAATACATCCGCAGATATGCAACAAAAATTAAAACGCAACAAAAAAAATATAACACAAAAAAAAAATGTGGAAAGCGATTGCGGAACAACTGCTGACTGCTTCAATGACATTGCCGGACATTATGAAATTTTCAACGCGACTGCATTATTAATACAATAAATAATAAATGCGGTACAAAGCGCGAGCGGAGCAACAATAATGACAACCATCCGTGGCAGGACGAAAATGCCGGCAAAAACCAAGAACTCGACCGACCTCATTCATGAATTAAAACATCCTGTCGACGGACAAATGCTCTGATATTAAGACAATTTTATAATTTCATACGAAATAAATATTTTATTGAAATGTAATAATATTGTTTGGAGCAGCATTAACAATATTGATCATTGACTATACTTTGTTTTGATAAAACTTTGTAAACAAATGAGTAAAAGATAACCACTTAGTTTTAAAGCTTTTTCTGCCCGAGCTTTCAATCCACTCTTTTCGCTTACTTATCTTTTATATTCTTCTAGTTTTGTAAGCAGAACGATTGAAATGCCGACGGCTTTTGCGTGGCCTTGGTCGGCAGTGCAGATTTGCTAGGATTTAAAAAACAAACTGAACGAGTTATTACATTCTATATTTGGACCATTTTTGGCTTAGTTATGGACACAATACTGTCGTCTTAAGGAGAAAAATGGGAGTAACAAATTTTCGCATTTTCGATTAGGGGTAACATCGTCTATTTTTGCGAAATATAGCAACAAAATTTCTTTTTTAACTGTAAATGCAGATCTGTTAAGATTTAAAAAACAACAACAACGAGGTATTTCACTTCATATTTGGACCACTCTTGGCTTACTTATCCGCATTTTAACACAGTTAAGATATAGTGTTGTCTGCTGCGAGCTTATTTACATACATATATTGAAATTAACAGAGTAGGTAAACAAAGTAACGGGTGTTTGATAATCGCGGCACTTGACTACAGTGGCTCCAATCCAAGTTTTTGTATGAAAAGTTTTTTTTGTTTTTTAAATTAGTAAAAACTTTTGTTATTATTTTAATAATATGCGACATTCTTAACATTACTGCGTTTAAATTTTTTGATATCTCTGCTAGTTTAGTAGCGGTGTCAAATTTAAACTTTGTTTTATTCTTGCACGAAATAAGCTTGGAGCCACTGTATATCGTTCTCTTTTCTTCCCTTACCTTGCAAAGAAGTTTGACAAAATGAGAGAGCGAAATCAAAACAAAGATCTTTGGAACAGCTGTTTAACCGCAACTCTCTCTCTCTTTGGCGTCCGCTCCACAGCATTCTCTCTTTCCAGTCGTTCAGTTGTCATTCAGTTTTACAGTTGTCATTCTTCGGCAGTCGCTCTGCAAGTTCTGATTAAAATATTAGTTTTGCTTATAAAAAGTGTTAAAAAAAGATTAATAAATGCAAATATAGTGATCGCAAGCCTGCGTTTTGAAGTTTGTTCAATAAACATTCTATAAATTGCAAATTTAGTAGTTTTCCAAGCGAAAATGCAAAAATGTGCTCCGCGGGACAAGTTGAAGTATCTATATGTATGTGTGCGCGTCGTGTGTGTGTAATTTGTAAATTCAAATTTTTGCATGCGGCGGATAGGAAGGCAAGGCAAAAAAGAATGAATAGAAGAAACTTGAAAAATTTGGATAATTCAGGTAAGTGGCTCCTTTTGTTTATTCCCATTGCTTTTTTTTGCTGTTATTATTTAAACTGTAAGAATAATGAAGTAGAAGAAGAAGAATGTGTGTATATTATTGATCATCATAAAAAATATTATCGGAAAGCAAAAAAGCTCTGTAATGGGTATCATAAAGTCGAGGCACTCTAACAAAGGGTGCCTTCTTGTTTATTTATCATTTTTATAAAAATTATTTCCCTCTAATGGAGGGAAAAATAGAATCCACATCTATGTGGACTCTTCACTGGCCAGGGCATGCGTGCTCTTCATCAGATTAAAGGTTACTTTGGTGGGAGTATGATCCTGTTTCTTAAGGGGTTCCCTTATGCGAATACTCCGATCGAAGAACGGACCGTTGGCCAATTTTTTGGTACCCCGAACTGCTGGGTCCACCAGATCTATACGCAGTCGCTTCATAATCTTATCTATCCTCGGTATGCACTTATCCATCGAAGATTTGGTTGTGGACCGTACCAGGTTCTCTGGCTCCAGACAGGCGATAGACAATCGTTTACCAGTCGAGTTCTGCAGACTGATTACCAGATCACGACGACTCAGTTTGGCCAGAAGAACATACTGATTGCCCAGCTCATCGACATAGTTCAGGGTGTATTTGTTTCCATCCCGATTCCATTGATCAGGTAGCAATTCGCTGGCACCACCTCCAGCCACCTGCCTTTCACCAGGTATCTTGGCCTTTGTGGTGCAATGTAAGCGGTACTCCTTGGTGACCAGAAAGTGGATAAGTGCTATCAACAGATCGGATTTCTTGCGAAGATTCCGCTGGATCGAGTGGAAAAGCAACTGCAAGTCATCATAGGACTCGATTTCGTTTTTGCTCTCATCTTTATCTTGGCTTTGACTATGCCCAGCGACTCCAATCCCCAGAGATTGTAGCGACATCTGGCTAAGATCGGATAATGAACTGATCACTGGCTTTTCCATAGCGATTAGATGTAAAGCATCTTTCGGAAAAAGTTCGGTTTTTTTTTCTGGAAATTTTGAACTTAATAACAACATGAAAAGTTTATAAAAGAATGCTTGTTGTTAGTTTACAATTTGGGAATGTTATATTAACAAAAATTTAAAAGAAAAATTGCCAATATTATGAATATAAATTTGATTTATATTTAGTCATATCATCTTAAACCCTTCGATTATCTCCATTAATGTACTTCATGTTTAATTTAATGTACAAATTTAATTTTTTGGCAGCTAATGCAGATTTCTATCGTTTCGCACTACTTTTTATGCATGTTCCTGGAAATTTGTGTTGCAAATGTTGTTAAAATGTTTTATTTACACCGCCTGGCAAATTGCAATTGGCAGTTGATTTTTGTAGGACAGGAGACAGTGTTCGTGTTCATGTCCAGTCAGTCGGTTTTTTGTTTCTTTTCCCTTGTCACTTCTTTTTTTTTTTGTTTGTTTTTATTCAAATTTGCATGCTTAACATAATTCATTTCATTTCTGCTTTTCCGCTTTTTCACTTTTCCACTGCCCCTTTTGTTTGGGATGTCATCGCCGGGCCGTCTGAATTGATGTTGGATTCAATTGGATGCCAGCAGCTTGCCAAGGTCCTTTGTTATGGGACCTTACCCACTCTCTCTATCTGTCTCTGTCTCTTTATATATAAATATATATCGAAATATATGTATATATATATATATATATGTGTGTGTGTGTGGCATGTGGCAGTTACTGGCAATGTTCTTTGGCGGCAATTTGGGGGATTGCTCTCGGTTTGCTTGCGGCTGGCTCAAACGGCTTAAACGATTGCGGCCAAGTCAAGTCGGTCGCTGATATTGGGCGAAAGCGAGTAATAAATGCGCATCGCATCCACAAGCGGAAATAGACAGCGTTGCGGTTGGGTCCCAGGAAATGGGTATCCTGATGGGGTTTCAAATTTAATTCAGTACAACCTGCAAATGCGTAAAGTAAGTTATTTATTACCAGCAAAGGAAATACCCAAATTGAGCTAGACATTTCTAGTAAAATGCCATAAAACAGGCTGAAAGAATGTATTCCTTAAAGGATTTTTTCAAGATTTTTCTGTAATTAAATTATTTATTACACAATCGGTAATATTGATAGGTATTAATTTCGTATAATTCAAAAGTACAACAACCTATAACCCCATAAAAAGAGTATTTAATAATACTTTGTAAATTGAAAAGGGCATGTTTGTTACTCCAAATAAATAGGATAAGGAAATTGAAAGCCCCATGGGGTTTGCCATTTTAATTCATTTTTAGCCTGCAGAGTAAGATATTTATTTCTGGAAAATAAACAAGTTAGACAGCAGCAATCTGCTAAAAGAAAAACAATAATATGTGTCACGAATGTTATTTCATAAATTAAAATAGACATGTTTAATATGCACACGGGCATGCTAACTAAAAAGTCGCCAAACGCCAAATTCCGCAAGAATGAATTTGACTTTGAGCTTAATTTAATTTATGGACCGTATTTTGTATTATTCGATTATTTGATTAAAATGTTGACGGCCATACGATATTTCAAATTGATACCGACAGGCAGCGAAAAGAAAAATAAATGATTTTAAGCAATAAATTCCATTAACTAATTTGGCTGCCAATAATTTGATTTTATTTTGATGCTTTCAAATATCTCTGAAATGATTTCATATTATTAATTTTATGTGATTTTCATTATTATACTAAGAGTGTAAATTTTTTAAATTGTGACACGATTTTATAGTCATAATTCGTTTATTATATTTTAAAACCACATCAATTTCGTGTATTTTGCCATTTATTGAGTGATTCTATTAACATTTTTCCAAAAAGCCAAAATGCAGAAAAATGATTCTCTGAGCATAATTGAATTTGCTATATTTTTAATGACCCCCGTTTGTGCTATTAAAAGTGTGGAGACTCCCACGAAACTTATTTCGGAAATCAATAATGCTAACCGAAAATAGCAAAGACATATAGACGGGTTGGATACCCGTACTCGTATATGCTCGGATAACAACATCACAAACTCCCGGTTAGATGAGTTTGGGAATGGGAATCTGGTGGTAGACAGGAAGAGGATGTAGGAGGTCCTGCCACATCCATGATGCCAATGGTCGCCGCAGAGATTCTGCAGTTGCCTGGCTGACATTTGGTCGCCTGTGCGCGGAAATGGCGTCGTTAAATTGGTTCCGCATCCGGTTGCCATTGCCCCTTTACTCTTTCTGCCCAAAAATAACCCACAGGAGGAAGCGGGGCAGATGAGGATTGGTATCCCGACAAGGACGACGAGGACAGTTGAAGTTTACTGCTATTTGACTGCAGCTCGATGACGCGATGCAACCCCCGAGGCTGCCGTCAAGGAATCCACTTTGCACTTACATTTCCTCCATGGTTTTCGCCATGCCATGCGAATGGAAATGGAAATGGGAGTGGAAATGCGAACGAGAATGCGAATGGAAATGGGATTGCCAGCAGGATTGCTGCAACTCGAAGGATGGCAAACTGGAGACGACGACGGGATTAGGATAATTGTGTCCCCGAAGTGTTGCCTTTAGCTGCCGATTGAGAAGTGATTAACCAAAACGGTAAGCGATTCGTGGCATATCGATGCTAAATATGCAAATGCACAGCAGCGTTCACAGCAATAGGATTTTGTATATTATAAACTTTAGTTCATAAACATTCCAAAGGAATTTTGCTTTAGTTTGTTTTAAATATGTAAATTTAAAGTATTTTGCAACTTTTTTAATAGCTTTTTTAATCGGGTATAAATTTTATCGCAGGGCAGAAATACTTTTGATTTTGTGGCATTCCCGTAGCTGGGATCTTCAGTGCGAATTGATTGAGTTCGATGGCCGGATCAACTTCGCCTGCAGCTCATGTGGCACCTGCATAATTAATGCCCCACACCGGCACACCTGTAGAAATTCAATTAACTTTGACTCGTTTGCCTGTTGCAAAAGGCGGAGGCACGACGATGTACGTCCGTATAACCGTTGAGGCGTCAATGAGCGACCGCAATTGATATAAATTTGAAATTTTGCAGCCTCCTCGCGAGCTTACACACACTCACACAGCTCTTTTTATGGTCGGGCTCTGCCTTTTCTTTTTCTTCCAATAAAACATTTAATTTCCAGCCTAATGGCTGTCATGTGTATGTGTGTCTGTGTGTGTGTGTATCTCTTTTGGTGGAAAGAGGAAGAAGGTCCTGTCTGCGCCGGCTGCACTTAATTCGCTCCTCGAGTTGGCCGTAAAAGGCGTCCATCGACCGAAATGAAATAAAAGTGCGCTTGCAGTGTGTGTAATAAATTTTCCGAGTGCTGTGTTCCCTGTGCCCTTAACGCTTATTCAGACGGGTTAACCGGTTATTCGCTGCACAAAAAAAAAAAAAGGGAGATTTCAAAGATTTCTCAAGCCTTAACAAGTCAGTATAAACTGCACTTAAATTCTACTTAATATTGATATTAATTAATTGGAAACCTACTTTTTTAAGCATATACTTAGACTAACTTAAGTCTTTGCATAAAACATAGCTTATATTTTGGCTATTAAGTTCGTAAAGTATCGTGCATTCTTGAATTTTAGAAAGTTTCGTGGTGTGTGTGGGTGGCGGCGTCTCCTGCCACGCCCCTGGCGTTCAGCAATTTTCAGTTCAGTTGCCACAGTTTTCCAGACTGCCCTTTGCATGCCGCACGCAAAAATTGGTAGGACAAAAAAAAAAAAAAAAAAAAAAAACGAAGACCAGAAAGAAAGAGTAAAAAAGTGAGGAAACCAAGAAGAGCATGCACCCAAAGCTAAAAAGGACGCCTCGCTGGTCAGGAGTCCGGTTGTGGCCAGGAGGAGAAGCAGTGACCAACGACCAGCGACCAACGACCAAAACCAGAACCATAACCAGGAGCTCTGGAATGCCCAAGTTGAGCATACACGCACACGATATCCTCCGTCTGAGCGAATTACGGACACCGGACCACCATTCTGGCCAGCAATCCACTTACGTTGAAACGAAACCGGGCTACGGCTACGGACTTTTGATTAGAGAATTCCACGGCATTTCCGGCAAGTTGACGTACAATAAAATGTGGAATAAGCTATTATTATTATATTATGAAAATTACAAGGAAAACGTCAATTAAAAAACTGCCACTAGTTTATCTAAAATTTAAATAGTTCATTAAAGATATTTTGTATTATCATTTTGCTTAAATAATCAATTTTAAGGATTTATTCCTACAAATAAGAAATGAAATACTTACCTTTACTTTAAACTTACCAGTCATTAAGCTGAATATATTTACTTAAGCCCATAAATTACATATACGACACGATGGCCAATGCCAGCATATTTTGCATACACCCCAGGCATCTCTCGGTTAGAGGGTATTCCGCCAGGCCTGGGACTGAGTTAGGGGCGTTCATTGGAGCCCAGCCCTCGTGCTTTTCAATTTACAAAATACGCCTCCAGCCGCTTTTCACGCGTCGCGCACTCAAAAACAACCAAAAAAAAAAAACGAGAGGAAAAGCAGGAAAAATAAAATTTTTTTAAAAGTAAAGGAAAACACAAAGCGGAAAAGGGAGAGCAAAATAAAAAATGAAAATCAACAGAAAAGGAAAGTGGAAGCGAATGGCTTTGGCTCTTTGGAATTGGATTTCGATTGGCAAGAAATTATGTTTAAAAGACCACCAAACTTAAACATAACATGATAATTTAACTAAAATTTAAATTTATGTATAAAATATTATACATTTTATACCAAAATTGAGAGCCCAGCCCTGTAAAACTTTACCCAACTTTTGTGGCAAAACATTTTCCAACTACTAAACCAACTCAATTTCCGCCCTTCCACATCAAAAAAGTCACTTTTGGCATTTTGAATTTCTTGAAAGGGTTTCTTTTTATTCATAATTCATTACTTGGTTTACATTTAAACTATTTTACTTCATGTTGTTCTGTTTTCTTTTTTTTTTTTGTTTTAAGGGTAACCCAACGGAATCGCATTAATTTGCCCGTTGCTCTCAAGTACCTACAAATAATTCTCTACATCAAGTGCTTTCATTTTTCGGCCTTTTTTCTTCCTTTTAATTTAGGGACTCGTCTCCGCTTTTCTCGGTTTTATTTTCCACTTTTGGGTTTTCTCTTTCGATTCGTTAAATTTAAGCTTAATCTTAACTGTGCTCGTTTTCTTGCAACGCATCTCTATTTTTATTTTTATTTTTATTTTCTCCGCTCTGCCAATTTGCCGCAATCATTCGAAGTAATTTTCTCAAAATTTTCAAATGACGAATGCCCGCTTTTTCTTTTTTCCTTCCTTTTTGACTTACACAAATTGTATTTGACTATTTCCATACACCAAAAAAAAAACAACATCTATTTCATAGGTTCATAATTTATAGATAAATATTTAATTTGCATGGCGAATGCTGTTTTGGATTTTCATAGGCTTTTTCGGGAGAATTTAAAGGTTTTAAGGTTTTAAGGTTAAAGTTGTTTTTTTTCGTATTTTTTGAGTGGAAAGTGAAACCTTATTATTGAAATGAATGAAAAGCTAGTGAGATTTATTAAAAAGACATGAGGAAGGTCTTATTTAAAGGAACTAAATTTAAGATGTATTTATTTGGAAGCGAAATAATTTCTTAAAGTTTTTTGGTGGTGAAAATGTCTAACCAAATTCTTGTAGAAAAAAAAGCTGGAAAAACTAAGAAAAAGCAATCAGAAAACGCGACAAGTGCAAGGCTAGTGGGGGAATAATTGGCAACGAGGGCTTTCCACTCTCGATTCTTTTTCCCACAGCACTTTTCACACTTTCCCTTGTAGTTTTCCCCCTTGATTGAGAGCAGTGTGACCACATGTCGCTCGTAGGCAAAAGCAAACGGAAATCCAAAACAGACGCCTTATGTATACGTTTGTAAACACTTTTCTTTTAGAGTTTATCGTACTTTAGATTTGGCCTTTGCATTGCACACACTCCCTGCTTTTCCATCGGAATCTCCTCCAGCATTTTCAGTTTTGTTCTTACTTTTTCTTTCTTTCTTTTATCGCCACCTGACGAACTTCGCACTTTCTCCGGGCTGTAAAGTGTATCTGTATCTGTATCTGTTTTTGAGGGTGCGTATTTGTTTCTTTGTTTGCATTTTCATTCCATTTTCTTTTTTTTTTTGTTTTTTTGTTCCGGTGAAAAATTGACATATTTCGGTACTTGCAACTGGAGTTGAGTCGAGTTAAGTTGAGTTTTCTTTTGGGTTTCCGCTTGGATTTCCGGCATTTCTGCCGGAGACACAAGACTTTTGGGAAGCGGTAGCTCCGCAAACTTTTGGCCGGAATGTGGATATGGGTTTTTGGGGGGAAATCTTTTGAGCAGGAAATGGCCAGCGGGGCAAACCCAAAACACAACTGTTTCAATTTGCTTTGATTTTGAAGACCAAATACGTGGCTGCAGGGAGTGTAGTTCTTACTTTCTTTCGTTACGTTTTTTTTTTTTCTTTTTTTTTTTTTGGGTTTCTTTCTTATTTATGGATTAACAGTTGGTAACTGTTACGATTACGTTTACGGTTTACGGTTACTAGTGCGGATTACGGCTGCAGCAACGTGGCTCCTGGTATGTTTTTAGCCCAAGATCTTCTTGAAATAGCTAACCGTTTCCGGTTTGGTTAGCGAGCGTCGTCGATTTGGCTTGAATGGCGCCTCGGTCTCCTCGAGGAAATTGTGTCGCTTTGTGGCTGACTCGGCCTCCAAATGCCCCTCCTCGTCTTCGTCATCCTCCTCGGGGCTGCCCATTCCGTTGTTATCTACCTTGAAGGATCCTTGGTTCACTAGCGGATATCTATATTCCTTATTTGGATTGAGAACGATTTCTTTTGTTGTTGTTTCGACTGCCGGGGCTGATGATGTTGCTGCTGTGGCATTCAATTTGATTTCATTAGCTGCGGTTGGTCTTACAGCTGCAATAGTGGTTGTTGCTGCCACTGCTGCTGGAGATGCTGCTGCT
The DNA here is from genome assembly GCF_018153835.1 of Drosophila eugracilis. Lineage (NCBI taxonomy): Eukaryota > Metazoa > Arthropoda > Insecta > Diptera > Drosophilidae > Drosophila > Drosophila eugracilis. Next base: position 272,763 of record NW_024573046.1, read on the forward strand.
GCTGGCGCTTCACTGGCAATTACCGTTGCTGCTGTTGTTGCTGATGTTGCTGCGGTGTCTTCAGCTACTTTCGCGCTTGTTGTCACCTCCACAACTGCACCTGTTGTCGCTGTCACGGTTGATGTTGCCACTGTGTCTGATGCTGCTGCTGTTGTTGGTCTTGCTGTTGTTGCTGTCGCTGTTGCTGCTTCTCCTGCTACTGGTCCTGTCAGCCCTTTCGATGACGTGACTGTTGATGGCTGCGTTTCCTCTTTAGTTGATGTTGGTGCTGCTGCTGCTGTTGTTGTTGATGTTGTTGCTGCCGTTGTCGTAGTGGTTGTTGTTGTTGCTGGTGTTGTTGTGGTTGCATGCTCGCTGGCATGTTTTGACGGCGGTACATAGTGCGACTTCACCAACAGCATTGGCGGTATAAAGCGAGTATTGTCGGCGGACTCATTCACGTGCGTTGCATGTTGCTGCTGCAACGTTGAGCCTTCGTGCAATATCTGTTGCTGGTGGTGCTGTTGCTGCTGCGAGGGATGAATTGGATGGGCCATGTTGTTGTTGTTGTTGTCCGTGGGAGTGACTCGGCTGGTTGATGGTGCCGCTGTTGTTGTTGTTGTTGTTGATGTGCTAGTTGGGGCAGCTGATGTTGCTGCTGTTGTTGTGGTGGCAATCGATTGAGTTTCTGCTGATGCCTTTGTTGTTCGTGGTGCAACCATTGTTGTTGGCTCCGGCTTTCTTGTTGTTGTTGTCGTCTCCTTCGGCCGGGGTGTAGTTGTTGTTGTTGTGGTGGTGGTTGTTATAGTGGTGGTTCTAATAGTTGTTGTTGGCCTTGTTGTTGCTGGCGCCTGCGAGCTTGTGGTGTCCACCGCTTTTGGTGTGGTTGGCATTTCAGTCGTTGCTGTTGCTGCCGATGTTGTTGTTGTTGTTGTTGATGGCGCTATTGTTGTTGCTGTTGCCGGTGCAGCCAAGGTTGTTGTCTTCAGCGTTGTAGTTGTCGTTAAAAGCGGTTCTGCCTCAACAATGGGCGACATTGTGCGCAAATCTTGCGGCAGGATCTTCTTCTTGTGCGGCAAGTGTTCGAATATCTCATTGGAGGCATCGCTATTGCTGTCATCCTCGTTGAGTGGCATTCGTATGCCCAATCCCATACCCATTCCCGGTGGCAATTGCTCCTCACTAAGTGCCGGCTGGTCGCCCATCATCATCTCCTCCTCATGCTGATGTACCAACGATTTGCGCGACTTCTGTTGCTGTTGCTGCTGCTGGTTGTGTTGCTGTTGCTGCTGGTGGCTTCCCTGCAACTTTTTGGCAAAGTCTGGTGTAATCACCTTCTTGGCCGCCTTCTTCACTGGCTTGGGTACTAAATCCGGTATGCGATAGAGTCCAGAGAGAGATACGGAACCCGGTGCATCCGCCTGCATTAATTCACCCAAACCGGGAACGGAAACGGCAGGGACTGGCGGTGCCACCTCGATATTGATGGCCATACCAGATCGACGTCCGTAGTTGGGCAGCAGGTCAATGTCGTTGTTCTCCTTGTTGTCAGTGCGAATGTTATTGATGATCTGCAGTGACTTGAAGTGTGAGTTGGTGATGTCGTTAATGCGCTGCGCCTCCAGACGTTCCTTGGGGCAGATCAGTTGTCGGATGGCACGCTCACGATCCTAAACATAGAAAAGTCAAGGAGAAAAGGAATGGCAAGTAAAAGTGTTAGGATGCTTTCACCATATCCCAACTAAACCAAATCATAAGCAGTTTCCTATTCCCAACTTACCTCCTTGCCCTTGCAGGTGTGTCGCAGCAGGCCCTCCTCCTGGCAATTGCGGATCAGCTCAATGCTGGCGGTATCCGCCATGTACTGCATGGTCAAATTGGGCATGTCCTTTAGGATACAAGCATCCGCCCAGCTGGGGACTGCACGGTGCAGAGTAGGTAGGAGTACAAATGGTCCAGAGATCAATTAGCCAAAGCTGAAAACCCAACCAGAAATCTCAACTTACCTGGCATTTCGCAGAGGAACGATGCTGTTTCGGGTCCTCCGCAACGAAGGGCATGCCAACGGTAATCACGAATGGGATCGATTACAGCACAGAGTGGAGCATCCATTAAGGGAAGGGACTCGGCCCAGTATCCAGTATCCGCCACCAATGGACGAGAGTTCCTAATCACATCAAGATAAATCCATATAAGTTTGAGGGAGGGTTTTTATGTCCCTAGGGGTTTCTTCTATAATTTAGTACTGGAAATTATTAAAAGCAACAACTATAGCTAACTACAAGTTAAATCTTTTGAAACTTCGGTAACTAAATATTCAATTTTTCCCATTTATTTTGTCACTCTCCTTTTAAGTATAATATAACGCTGTCTGGATTATGTTACGTATGTCATGTTAGGTTTTTTGACATTTGAGAGCACTTATTTTACATTATGTTGTGATTTTTGTTAAATAATTTTAATAATTTTATTGTGCATATTATGAAAACTGATATCCTGCTCTATTTCTTTGTTACTACCTTGTCTTTTAAAAATTTCGAATTTAATTGGCTGAAAGTCAAAGTTATGAGAACCGGCATATCCGGCAGCCATCCCATTATTACTTTATTTGCTATCCCTTCTTGATTTCACTTAGTGTATCATGTGTGCTTTTGAGTGGAGGACTCCTTTTCACTATTTTCCCCTGTTTTTTTTTTTTTTTGCTTTTTAGCAGTCGGGGATTTGCTGGACTCCGATCTATTCCTAAATGGAGGACCACTCTATACACATGTCGGCCCCAACAGGACAATTGTCACACAATCCCTTTCGGCTGCATCCCTATATCCTGTATCTGTATCCTGGTATCCCTGTTTACCCTGCCTCCCTGCTTCCCTGCTATCCCCCCGCACTATGGTCTGCTTTTGTTGCTGGTGTTGATGTTGATGTTTCAGTTGCTATTGTTGTACTTACGACCACATAAAACGATCCGAGTTCTGCGGTCGCATGAGACCAATCCAAACGATGTCGTTCACATCCAATTCCCTCAGCAGGTCGCGCGTTGCATCGAATTGAAAACTGTTGTCGACTGTAAGGACATCTCACACACAGGGACACACACGTACACACACAAACACACATAGGACATTTGGAAAAACAAGAAGGAGAAAAAAAAGGATGAGCCGAGAGAATAGTTCAAATGAAAACGAGACGACAAATGGTTTTTATTTGTTCTACACAGAGTATTTCTATTAAATTCGCCTCGTCTATTGTTGTTTTGTTTTTAGTCCTGTGTTGTTTTTTTTTGTTTATTTTTAGTTTTTTTTTTTGTTTCTATTGAGTTTTTTGGCAGTTGGGTAAGCCATCAGCTCGATGTTACCCTCCAGTGACAACACAAATTGTTAACAAAACGCTGTTGAAAATTATTTTTGTTTCCATTTTTCCTGCTGCTGTTCTCGTGTTTGCGATTCTTATTTGGCCATTGTTTGTTTGTGTTGCCCCTGCTGTCATACACACACACACACACACAGACATATACACGTCGTAACATTTGCATATGTTGCCAAAAAGAAGTGTGCCATGTCAACAAATTGACCCTTGACCCGAAAAACCTCTAACTGCTCTCGCTAAATATTGGTGAACATATCAACAAAGCCATGTCCTTCATCAAAAATTATAATAGAAAGTTAATTCTTTGAGGACAAATAATAATGGGAAAGAAGTTTTAGTTTAGGGATTTCTCTCAAATTTTTACATCTGATTTCCCCCCAGTAAAGATCAGTGGAAACTTTCGTATGCAGTTATATATATATATTTCCATATATTGGCAACTTTCTGGCACACTATTGAGTCGGTTGTTTTGGGTCATTTGAGCGACCGGGTGATTGTGATTTAAATGCAACGAACTGTTGGCCATCTTTATCTGGCTACTGTGACCCCAATCTCGACCTGGTACTGTTTCGGAGAACAACCAGCCACCCAACCCCAACCCCCCTGTTTGAATCCCTCTAACTCACGGCACTGCAGCGACAGCATTTGTCAGGAGGATTTATTGTATTATGAGGTCGGTTCGTTGGTTTGGTTTGGTTTTGTTTGGTTTTTGGGTAGAACGGGGCGAAGGGAAAGAATGCAAAAGGAGCAAAAGCAATGCGGTAAACGAGAGGAAAGAGGGCAGAAAATGCAGAGGCAGAGGTTGATTCTACGGCAAAGCTTTTGGGGTCTGGCCACATAAAAGACTCGACTGTGGCTGCGTCACTTTGCTGTCATTTCATTCATTTGCGAACCACAATGGCAATGTCCCTTTGGCATCTGTCTTTTGCACCCCCTGCAACTCGTTTCGTTTCTATTCCGAGTCCCAGATGCATTCGTTGCTAGGTGACACCCGTTGGCCGGACATCACTAAGGATGGCAGTCCACGTAGTGACGAAGTGCAATCGGTAAAATCTGCGCTGTCGACTATTATGTATTGAAATGAAAATCTATCTATCATTCGGCAAGAAGTAGAAAGATTTTACTAAAGGTTTATCAATTATATAAATTTATTGTGCTAAAATATTAGAAAAGCTAGTTATTGGAATGTTAATAAGTGTTTGATCGAAAATATAATATAAATAAGAAAGTTTTGCATGTGAAAAGTACGATCGTGTTGACTTTTTACCCGCCATCTCTGACTAGGTTTCTTATCTTGTCCCACAGCACTAGGCTTATTTGCCTTTTTGCTTACATTCCTACCATTAAACAGGGTTCTTTATCTCTCCCTTTTTCTGTGGCTTTTCCTACCTTCGACCTTCTTCTTTAGGTGGATTTTGGCTTACCCGTCACAAGATTGGCATGATGAAATTGACAGACGGCATCGGCTTCGAACCAGGATATGCGATCGCGGAAGAAGCGATAGAAGACATTCAGTCCCTCCTGCGGCATCGTCCAGGTGTTGCTCACGTTTACCTGTGAAAACAGAAAACGGAAAAAGAGTTCATTTCGGTTTATTTGTATGCGAGCGGCGAATGGCGCGTATACGTTATGCATTAAGCATACGCCGTGTGGCCCGTAAAGCGTTTACATTTTTAATGCCCAAAGGGGGGAGTGACGAGGGCGGATGCGGGGGGCGGTGTCAATGTTGTTGGGTAGGTAGAGCTCTACGACATTAAAAATACATACAACACACGCGCACATTTGCTTAGTGCGGGTAGTGTGAGGCGAGAGGCGGATGGTTACTGGATGTAAAATCTGCTTTGAAGCCTGTCCCCATATATTTCATTAGGACAAAACTGAGCCAAAGGGGGGTCGGGGGTCGCAACAGCTGCCACAAAAAGCTGGAAAGCACCACCACCTTCTCGACTCCTCCACTCCTCCTCGAGAGATTCCAAAAATGTTCTTTGTAGCATGCCGCGTGCTGAGACCGAGGAACCAAACGCCAGGGGAACCAACTTGGGTACTCCAGTTTCATCTCAACAGCTCCACTGTTCCACACAGCTCCATGCCCATCTCCAACGCCATCTGTATAGCCATCTCCATCTCTATCTCACAGAGTGGAGTGACAGGCCTCGCTCTTCTACATTAACTAATTAGGAGCAGAGGCCCGGGGACGACGGTGCATAAATATCCGGCGCACACTCGACTACAAAAACGGGTATTTGTATGCATGTGTGTAGTGTAGTATTCGCATAAGGACGAGCAGCGCAAAGCTGATGACAAAGTGCGGCCAAAAGAAGGTGGCATTACGGTGGGCTTAACAACACACTCTTGTCAAACGGAAATTTAAATAGCTGATTTCCGTTAGCCTGTCATATATACCCGCATATATATACATACAAAATGCGTTCTAAATGAGTTTATGAAACATTTTTAATAGGCTTATAACAAAAAAAACTATAAAGAAGGCTATTTGAATTTATAAGCTTTTTATGTCCCTTAAGCAGATTTAATGGTCAACCATTTAGCTTTATTTTTATTTTCTGTTTATAAATATTTACTAAAATGTCTGCAACTGAAAGGATAAGGAATAAGATAAGATAGATGTTCCTTCATTATATAAGCGAAAAATCAGGAAACCGATTTTTAACAGAAATTTTCAACAATATTTTCGGGGTTTTAGCTCTAGCTCGGTCAAAACAGGACGCACAGCCAAAGGAACGACTGTTTTGTGCTGCTAACGACCAACACTTACTTCCCCTATCACTCGTTTTTCGATTTTGAGGAAATCAATTTTGACCCAAATTTCGCATTTTTGATAAGGGGTACCATCATCAAAATTTTCAAAAATGGGCCAAAATGAAGTTTCCCAGATTTGCATGCAAACCAATTGGGAATCATAGCAAGCAAATTACGAGTCCTACGAGGTATTACACTCCTCATTTGGACCATTTTTGGCTGCGCTATGGCCCAAAAACTGATTTTTTGTGCCCAAAATCACGTATACGTCGGTTGACAGCAAAGAGCACGGCCTTGTTGCAGTTTCTTAGCTCTAACTTTGTCAAAACAAGACGCACTGCTGAAACAGTGACTGTTTTATGCAGCTTACTTCCGAAACTTAACAGCCCTATACTTGCTTTTTGCGTTATTGGTCTGGTTTGTTCCTGCGAAGGCTGATTTAATAGCCAAAAAAGCAGAAAGTCTATTTTTAACAGAAATTTGCAATACTATGTTCGGGTGTTTAGCTCTAGCTCGGTCAAAACAAGGCGCACAGCCAAAAGAACGACCGTTTTGTGCTGCTAACGACCAACACTTACTACCCCTATCACTCGTTTATCGATTTTGGGAAAGTCAATTTTGACCCAAATTTCGCATTTTTGATAAGGGGTACCATCATCAAAATTTTCAAAAATGGGCCCAAAATGAAGTTTCCCAGATTTTAATGCTAACCAATTGGGAATCATAGCAATCAAATTACGAGACCTACGAGGTATTACATTCCTCATTTGGACCATTTTTGGCTTAGATATGGGCATAATACTGCCAAAAATGGCCTAAAAACAAGATATTTAGCTGTGAAAGCAGTTTTGTTGGAAATTTGATAAAGCGTAACACATAAGCATTATAAAGTGCTTCCAGCAATATTTGTCAGCATATCCGTAACCATAGGCAACAACCAAAGTAGACTGTTGCCGATATTTTTTATTCTTAAACCAATCGAAGTAGGTGTAGCTTATATTATAAATTTTGAAGCTGTCAAATCGCCGCCGACGGTGGTGTAGGGGGTTAAGCCGACTCCCAAAATAGAAATTTCCCCCCGTCGGCCTGAGTTCGAGTCCCGGTAAAGATCTAAGAGCAAGGTTACACTCATATAGGAGGTTTTACAATAACTAGGATTAAGCATAAAGTAAAAAAAGAAGATAGTATGATCTCTGGACTCTCTGGGTAATTGGTATGCCAAATTAAAGATAAATAAAAATCAAAATTAAAAATTGCTGTATTTGGAACTGAAAATGTAACTCAAATTTGTGAAGTGGAATAAAAATATATTTTGTTTGTTTAAACAGCAGGACTAAGGATATATTTTGTGCAATAATTTGCTTTCAATTAACAACGTTATATGTGTTTGAGACTAACAAATGTACACTCTTTGATGCATTACAAAGGGATAAATCAACATTTGCATAATTAAAGCACTTCCCTTGTACCTTTTTAGCTGTGGAAAAAAATTTCAGTTAATTGCGATTCCTAGTAGGGTTTTCAATTAAAGGTTTTCCGGCAACTGAATTTAGCTCTTACCTTTTTTGCTCATCAAATGTTCATCGTAAACGTGCCAAAGCATGTATTTTTTCCCTCTTTCTTCCCCAAAACTAATTAAATTTGTTTTGTGAATATTGCTTAGCAACTTTTTGTTAAAGAAAATTCTTGTGGCCAAAATCCAGAGGAATTAAGAAGAGTCAAAAGGAATGCTGGCTATAAATTTGGCAATTTTTATTTCAACTTTTCTGTGCTCCCTGTTTCCGATCTGGGGCACAACAGAAAAAAAAACACAGTAACACCCCGAATATGCTGGGTGTGGCAGGCATTTCATTAACTTAATTAACATTTAATTGAAAAATAAAAAAAAAAGTAAAGAGCAACTTCTTGGCCATTGTGATGCGGGTAGAAACTCGGCGAAGGGAGGCTCTTTCATCTCTCCAGCGCGAAAAAATTCCATCAACAAGGAAATGAAATAAAATCGCGGATATGGCTCTTTCAAAAGGAAATCGGGAAGGGAATACCGGTAATATATACAGCCTTATATATACCTAAACATTTATATAACCAGGAAAGTGAAGGCAACACTTGGCGCTGGGATAAGTCACTTATCAGTCGATTAACTTTGTTTTTATATCCCCAAAAGTGATTCATCTCTTTATTCTGCCTTTTTGTCGCCTAACGAATTTGCTCACTTACAAAATATCAATTTGATTTACCCACAGAAATCGCAGTTATTATGCATAAATAAATACATTAATGGGCACATATATATATATTTATATTAATATTTATGACTGTTAATATCTTGATGGCCAATTGCTATAGCTTTTTAAGGGCTCGACTGCAAATTATTCAATTTCAACTCAAAGTGGCAGCTAACGCATTAACACATATGTCGGTGTAAAAGTGTTTGCTGGAATTATTAATTATGCAATCGAAATTGCTGCTGCAGCGGTAATTATTCAATTATTAACATGCAAAATATTTAAGTTCCTTGCTAGACACATACTAACAAAAAACTATATAATCGAAAATACATACAAAACATATATATAATTGATCAACAAATGCGCCTCATTAAAGTTACTCTAGGGAACTGCCACATCAGCGGTATAAAGACAGTGCCACCAGCAATATTTGTCATCATATCAATAAGAACACTTGAAGAAAAGAGAAGTGTGTTGAAAGTAAAAATGGTGTCCTCAATGTCTTTATTTTTAACATAACTTAGTAAAGTATTGAAGAAAATTTCTTTTTTCCATTCTGGGAGTTCATTCTTTCATATTGCATAGAATAGGCAAATTTGAGTTCTTCTCAGTTCTCGCTGTGTTGCAAAGCATATGCCCCATTAGTAAGCATTTGAGACACAAAATGGTGCAGCAACATAAGCTGCTGAATTGCAGCAATATTCGCAGCTGTTTCTGCACTAATAAGACTAGCAATTTAGTAACGATATCAGCAATTGTTGCACCAGTAATAGCACGAGAAAAAGTGCAGCATAATCATCTTAAAGTATTACACAATCAATGATGTTAGCATTGGAAAATCAGAAGGTACTTTCGAGGGGAGAATGCAGAGGGAAAAGGATATATTATTTATATATTGGCAACAGCTTAGGTGGAGCTTTAAAAGCAGTGAAGTTACCAAAGTGCTGTTTGCCTTGAAGTCGCCATATTTTGTATTTTCTATTTTGCTGTAAAAATCATAAAAATAAGACCAATTTTTGGGGAACGCCAGAAAAACATATTAGAAAATGCAGCCAGCACTAAAGCCGAGCATGTGCATCTGCAACTGCAGCAGATGTTTCTCTTGCCGCCGTTTGTTGACTCTTATATATGTTTATTTTTTTTTATATTTTATTTTCTATATTTTTGCTCTTCTTTTGCTTTTCGGAGACTCCGTAGCAAGTTGCTGTGCAAACAATCCCATGGTTGCCACTTCTTTTGCGGCGCCTCTTGCTGATGTTGCTGCTGTTGTTCATGGCAATGTTGCGCTGATGTTGTTGATGTTGCTGCTGCTGCTGCTGCTGCTGCTGTTGTTTGTCTGCTGTTTTCCCCCTAGTTATGCTTTGTTTGTAATTATGATGAAGACATCCTGTGGATGTGCGGGGGAGACGTGAGTACAAATTAAACAAAAGAATAAGTGAAATCACAAAGCGCTGCAAAAGACTTCTTTGTGCTTGTATAATTTTTGTATTTGCATTTTATGAACGAAGTGAGACAGAGATAGAAAGAGAGAGAGAGAGAGAGAGAGAGAGCAAGCAGGATGGCCAACTAGTTGGGACAATGCATCCCGCTGTAGAGTTTTCCCCTGGCAACGCAATTTGCCGTGTGGATTTCCCTCAAAAGTGCTCTGTTTGCACCTTTTAATCACCGGTTTTTATTTTACTTTCGCACAGAGAAGGAAATTAAGTACTAAGTACTTGAAACCGAACATTTAGCAAGAGTATATAATGAGATCAACAACTTTTAAATGGCTCAAAGTAGAAATTGCAGTCTGGTGTTTCATATATTTTTAATGCTTCGAAAGATTTTAAGAACAACTTAAGTTTTATATTTGAGAAAGCTAAACTTTAAAAAGCATTTAGCATAGTACATAAGAAATTAATGAGTCAGTTTTAAGGTAATCAATGTAAGTTTTGCTTGAAGGAAATGCTGATAGGTATAGGAATATTGAAAATGTTGAAAATATGGAACTTAAAGGAGTTTCTTCTTTGTTACTCTTTTCTGCTTTTTTGTATTACATTTTTGCTTAGCTACTATCCGTTCTTAGCTATCAGTTAAAACTGTATTATTTGCATACTTCCCCAGCTCGGATCCAAAACAAATTGTGAATGCATAATGTGAGTTGATTCATCCCTTTTGATAACGTTAACATCTTCAATCTTCCTCTTCTCCCACTTGCCTTCCTCCCACCTTCCATTATTCCTTGCTCACCTTCGCCGTCAGTCAGCAGCTCAAAGGGAAATATTTTCATTTTCCTCTCCTTTATTGGCTTTTCACCAAGTACTCGAGCGATTATAATGGAGCTGGCATGGGGTAGGATGAGGCAGGTCTAAGGGGGCGGTACTTTGGCCCTGGGTGTCAACACAATCAGCGCCTGCGGCACCTTCAAGTGGCTCCAATCTTTTCCCGAGTCGTGCGAGAATCATAAGTATCTTGTCTCAGTACAAGCGCCTATATCCATTTACATACAGATCTGTATATATATCCACCCGCATATATGCAGATGTATGCTAATATGGCAGCCGCAAAATGGGGCGCGTTTAAAAAAAAAAAAATCAAATACGACCAAATGTGGGGTAGGGGGTGTACATTAGCAATCCTTTTGATATATTGGCATATTTTATGCTGCCACCTGCCTTTTTTTGCCTTCTTCTTTGTGGACCAAAAATTGTGTCACAAAGGCTGGCAAGTCAAGCGGCTTATTTATGAATTAGCAATGTGATTTTTGAGTTTTTTTTTTTTATTTTCACCGCAGAGAGAGAGAGAGAGATTGCTGGCACTGCCATTTCTCTCGCTCACCTGCCTGGAAAAGCTTATGTTTCGGATGATTTACACCCCATAAGGTTGGCCATTATGCTAATGAAGCGTCTGGAGCGATGGAATGGGGCCGCCGACCTGGCATTATGTATTTTTATGGCAATCATTTCTGCCCACGGTGCGTATGAGCGATGCCGTCGATGGCAGTCTTTCGGGGGCGGTTAGAAAAGCAGAATTGGCAATCAAAAACCATCTACAGAGACGACATTACCGTAAACGAAATATCTACAAAAATATACCAAGAAATCAAAGGCTTAAGTTGGCAGAAAAATACATTTTTTTTTTTTTGATCAGATGATTAACATATATGATTGGAACATTAACTTTTACTAGTCTTCCTTTTTTTTGATACATATTTTATTTGTCAGTTAGCTTAGATCATAATATTTTCTGCATGCTTTTATTTTGCTATTGGAAATGAAAATGGATGACAAGGCCATCAAATAGCTGCATTTCGTGTTGGAGTAGCTCCTCCGTTAGCTGCTCAATTTGTCGATGCTGCGTTTGGAGCATCCTCGATGTGCGTCAAGTGGCAATTGTGCAGCCAGCCAGCCAGCCAGCCAGCTAGTCAGCCAGCAACCCACTACCATCCACACCACTTGCAACTTCAACCCAACGACAGGTGGTTTAGAAAAGGGGGCTAGGGGAAAGGAGGCGTGGGATATATAAATAACGATGACGCTGGGTGGAAGAAAAATATGCAGAGAACAGAAATAAATGAAACGAGAGCGTGACCCGTCGCCTTGTATAAAATATATCGTGATGTCACATTGCCACTGCAATGTCCTTGGCAGGTCACCACCCCTACGCCACCGTCACCTCCCGACTCCTAAGGCAGACGACAGTGGGACATGTAATTGTAACAGACTGTGCCAAAAACAGCGGCAACAAAGCCGTTTTTACCATCCCCTTCGTATCCATCTCCGTCGCGCCCCTTTTTGGCCAACAATGGACATGGACGAAGGATAACACACCACCCACTACAATCCAAAAGGAAAATGGGAAACGAAGCTGCAGCTGTCAACTGTCGCGCTTGCTTACATGCACGGGAAATTTATTAAAATTGAAGACAACCTGCACTGCAAGTCAGTTTGCCAGTTTGTCAGTTTGTCACTGTGCCAGCCAGTCAATCCATCAGTCAGTCAGTCAGTCAGTCAGTCAGTCATTCAGTAAGTCAGTCTGGAGATGAGTGCGTGACACGAGGGCTTAAGGGGATTAAGTGGGGGAGATATGCAGGAAAATTGCAATCTGGCCAGTCAATCAGCGAGGTGAGACAAATGGAGAAAATGGGGAAAATGCTGCAATGAGGACATCTCGATAAGAGGATGCCAGAGATTGTTAAAGAAGTAAAGTCCGCAAAATGATAGAACTTAAGGTTTCAAAATGAAAGTTAAACTCTTGAATTTACCATGAAAAATATCGAACGCTACCAGGAATAACATATCCTTTCTAGAGCGATGTTAGCAGAGCCGGAAAAGCGTTCAAAGGAAATGTTTTTTGTGCCTCCCCTGAGAAAAATATGATGATTTTTGGGCCACGAGGCCGTGTGTGCTCCATGGGTTAATGGGGCCGCCAAGGAGATAGCGAGAAGGACATGGACAACAGCATGTGTTATGGGTGCAGCCCCAAGGATAACATCGTAATTTGTTGTGCATCGCCTAATCCTTGCGCTACTTTCGAGCCAATGTGAATTATGCGCACTTAAGTCAACTCTTTGCCGCACCCCAAGACTCGAACACATGCAAGCACATCCTGCCACACGGATTCACAGTCACTTCGCCCTGTGTATGTGCGTGTGTTTGTGTGCGATTTTCCACCGCTTGTATTTTTGCAACCAGCTTAAGAGATTTTATCCAGTAAAAAGGAAAAAAAAAAAAAGGTGAAAGAAAGGACGGTGGCTTGGCTGGTGCAATCCTCATTGCCAAGACGTTCCGAATGGCAGCTGAAAAGAAATTAAATTTCTCAGTGAAAAAAGCCAGGGAAATGAGAGGAAAATCCCATGGAATGCGTTGACAGGTGCCCTAACTGTTATTTCTACAATCAAGCCAAGGGAAAATAGCGCCGGGAAACTCCGAAATTAAATAGAACCAATTTCAGTTTACGTTAATTCCCACACAATTATACGGCTAACCATAAAGTGTCTTTTAGTGCACTTAACTGTTGAAAGAAGTAAATCAAATTGAATTTCATATAATTATTCAGTTAACCAAAGGGATGTCCCATTGTGCAGTTAACTTGGATTAAATGTTACGAAATGAATCATGAAATGGGTTTCAAACTTAAATTATCAACTATTTAGTCATTAACTTAACTTAAATAAGGGTAAAAAAAAACAAAATTAAGATTTAGAAAAATCCAACAAATTCTCAAAGCTCTACAATTTTTTTCAAGTGTACTTCAGACAATTTAAACAGGAAATAACGTTAATGACTTCCCTAATTAACCTATTACACCATAAATTTGAAATGTATATGGTTTCCAGCTATATCCTTATAGTGTCAAGCTAATCCCCGCTTAAGCTCATAAATTTCTTGCAGTGCAGGCAACTTGACTGCTATGAACTAAACCAAGCTGAAGGGAATCCGCTGGGGAAGCCCAGCTGAAGCAGTTAAAGTTTCTAATTGAAATTGAAACAGAGCGACGGACAACGGACAGCGGACAACGCTTAACGGACAAGAAGGCTGTCAGTTTCTGGGTTCTGGTTGAAGGAGGAAGGATGCTGAATTAAATGGGGGGTAACTGAATGGGGATGGGGGTAAAGATGATTGCCAGGAGGCAGCAGGACTGCAGCAGGGGGGAGCTGCCGCTGCAGCTATGCAAATTGATTAGCGAAAATGAAATCCCAGGCAGTCCAGAGGGTAGGATAAATGCGAAATGGAGGTGCAGAAGGCAAAGAGTTTTGCTAGCACCACTTCTGGGAAGAAACTTTACGCAGAATTATCCTTTTTCTTCGCCTCCCTGGTAGATTGTCATTGGACTGGGGCAATGGGTACCTAGTTTTATGTACTCCTGGATTGGCATCTGTTCAATTTATAAAATGTGCTGGCAGCAGCAAGTAGCTTGAGTTTAATTCAGCATAAATAAATACCAAACAGCAGGCACTGAATAATATAAATAGTTTAATTTTTAAAAGAGCTTACAAACTAGATTTATGGAGAACATTTGATGTCTCATAGTTGTCTTTGATAATTTTTATGTCTTGATAGCATAAGCCAACCATTCAAATGCTAGTTATTATATTTTTCTAGACATTGCATGTCAGAACCTGGCCAAAAGTGGATGAGAAGTAATCTCTGGGTTAAGTTAGTGCTGTTGGCGACTACAGTCCATCGATATCATAAAGTTTCCGATGGAAAGTTGATTGCGGGAGATTTAAGTTTGCAGAAACCTTCAGCCTCTCTACCCCGCTCAAAAAGAAGTGCTGATAATCCTACGGCGCCCCTTTTCGACCACCACCTTCAAGTTGGCAAATCGTTGCATAAACTTTTGCCTGCTCTAAGGAAACTAAGCCCTTCCGAACCAAATCCCAATTCCCTGCAGGGAATCGTTGATGCAGTCCCCCGTATTTCGGTGGAATCCAATATCATGGCCTAGATAAAACTTGGACAGCTTGCGGATTCGCTTCGATTTCTAATTAAAAGCGCAGAAACTTTTTGGTCCGCAACATTTTGGCCAGATGATCGCAATCGAAATTGTCGCACATTATGCAGGGGACTGGCATGAATAGGTTACGGGGTGGATTGGCTATAAAGCAACCGCAACATGGCCGAAATGAAAATGTGCAACGGAGGACAAAAGCGAAGGCCGAAAGGCAGAAAGTCGCCTGGTAGAAGTTTCTCAACTTTTGTCACATTTAATTAACATGAATCAATGGCTCATCCTGCCGTGGGCGGTGTAAGGAGGTGGAGGCCATGGCTGTTGCAGGGACGTACAAAAGATTGTTGAAAATAGTGCCTTAATTTGTTTAACCCTCTGCCGACGCCCATGGATTCTTCGAAGGCAATAAGAAGGGCGGGGGCAGAGGGTCGAGTTCAATGCTCAGGCACGCAAGCCAAAATTTATTGGACACCCCAGTTCGTCTGCAATAAACTTGAAATTTTCATGCCAACGACTCATTTAACTTGAGCACTGAATTAACAATTTATGCGCGTGTGTGTGTTTGTGTGTGTATGGGCTTTATATGCATATATGTAGCCATATGGGTGTGCGGATGTGGGTGTGTGAGTTTTATGACTTAACCGACACAAATTACTTAATGCCGTTCGTTCTTTATTGTTCAATTATTAAACAAGGCCTAAAGGCATAAAAAAGTTTAACACACACACATTAGATGCCCTTCTGTGTGGGTGTTGGTACTTCTGTCGGTTAAGGGGAAGGGGATGGGGATGGGCATGGGCTTAATCAGGCTGCCACTCACTAACAAAAGTGGGGAAAGTGCCCCGATTAATGGGCCAGCATTTGTTATCAATGATGCCCAAGTGAACGATAATGTTTCAACAACAAGGATGCTGCCCAGATGGGCCGTTGAAAGGAGGCGGCACAGACCACCGCCCAACTGCAGACTCATCATCATTATCGTACTCATTATCGTCCTTGTCAATTGCGATTATATGTTGATGTGAACACTGGGGAAAATATTTTCAATAATTGAGTCCTAGGGATTAGGGTTAACGGTTAGTTATCGGATAATATTTAAGGCTTAAGTTTCTTTATTTAATAATAGTGTAGGTATGATTAAGATTACTAAGATTTCGGATTACTTTTCTCTCATTGTCTGGAAGATATACGTTAGTTAAACTGATTTTTCCCAGTGTCATTAGGGATAATGTCCGACACATTAATATTTGACTTGGGGCCAAACTTTTGGCCAAGAACAAATGCCCCAAAATTAATCCGCTTCATATCAGAGACGGCTGCTTCTGATGGATATATTCTGCATCCTTTTAAGGACTTTCTGCCTGCGTTTTAGTGATTAAAAACACACTCACACACAGACACACACACACTCGTATGCTTTTATTTACTGTTAATTAATTCGTAATGTAATCTTTTTTGCAGTTTTTCTGCTCTTCTCGGTTTTTGCTATTTCATTTTTTGTTGTTATTTTTTTTTTACTTGCCTCTGCAAATGTACGTGTCACAAAAGCCCACCTGTCCCAATGGTTCTGCTTGTGCCTGTGCCTCCGTTTTAGCCCTTTTTTTTCGTTTTTTTTCCCAGACGTGGCAGGACCTCAAAGCGCCAGCTTCTAATTTGCTGCTAAATGGAAGCGAAAACGCTTTGTTTGTGCATAACGAGGCGTGCAGTGGCCCAAACAAAAGGGGCACAGAGCAGAGGCAGGGGTGTGTGGCTTTTGTCCCCTCGTCAGCAAGGATGAAGACTGCACTTTGCCCGCATTCAGTGAAGGACAAGCCGTGATCCCTACGCCCCCAAACCCCTGCCTCTGCCTTTTCCTCTGCCGCCCACTAAACGGGGTCAAAGGGCGTAAAGAATGTGGATGAGGTGCGAGGGCGGCATGGGCATGGTGGCAATCGAGTTGATTACCACGCGAATGCCGAACAAAAGACAATGCCCCACACAACGGGAAAGGAACGGTGGGTAAAGGGGGTTAGTAGAAATATGGGGCTTAGAGAAAAAATGCGGGGAACTGGTGAAGGTCCACGTGCCAATTGCTTCATTACTTGCACATTTTCAACTCAATAACATTCATTCCCCTTCCATTTCCCAAAGCGAGAGAGCTTGCAACAAAGGCAGCAAAAAGCTAGATAGAACAAGAGGAAACGCAATAGTCGAGTGCCGCGACTATAAGATACCCGTTACTGTTTTACACAATTTTAAAATATTAATTTTGCTAGTAGAAATTCACAAGGCGCCACCTATTGTCAGAGGAAGTATGTTGAGTATGCTTATAGTGACGTCACTGCCCATGTGGAGCCTTATAACCTTAATTTCTTCATAAATAGCGAAATAATGTTCCGATTTGAAAAATCTTTTGTAAATCGATAGATATTAACAGAAATAAGTTACACAAGGTCAAACGAAGGCATTCATAATAATATTATAGACTCCACAGTTTTCCGCGGTTTGTGGGCGTTAGAGTGGGCGTGGCCAAATGCAACTTCGTGGCAAGTTGCAGGGGCATCTCCTAAATACGTGTTTCTAAGCAAAATTGTGTAGCTCTTATAGTTTTCGAGATTTTTGCATTTTTGGTTTTTCGGGTTTTGTGGGCGTTAGAGTGGGCGTGGCGTGATCGGAAAAAAACAATGCGCATTGGGAGTATCATAGAAACATACATGCTTGATCCGAACTTTCTATCTCTTATAGTTACCGAGATATCAGCTTTTCTAGAAAATCCGAAAACCGTCTTTTGAGCCTTGTGGGCGTATGGGTGGGTGTGGCCGGATAGTAGTACTACTATAAGATGCGCTGTCATCTAAAGATTATACTTTCTGAATTTTAACTTTCTAACTGCAATAGTTCCTGAGATTTCAGCAATTTTAGTTTTTTGCGATTTGTGGGCGTTAGAGTGGGCGTGGCAGGATGCTGTAATAAACTTGCGCTGTCCCGGGACCTCAAGAATCTTCATGCTTAATCTCAACCTTGTATCTGCTATAGTTCCTGAGATCTCAGCGTTCATACGGACGGACGGACGGACGGACGGACGGACGGACGGACGGACGGACGGACGGACGGACGGACAGACGGACATGGCTCAATCGACTTCGCTATTGATCCTGATCAAGAATATATATACTTTATAGGGTCGCAAAAGCTTCCTTCTATCTGTTACATACTTTTCAACGAATCTAGTATACCCTTTTACTCTACGAGTAACGGGTATAAAAAGAAGGCTATAAAGGTGGTGTAAATAGAGCTACAGGAATTTTAGTAATAGAGATTGCATATTTTATCTGATATGATATATAACAAAAAGTGTATAACATACCTATTGTTATGCCCAATTTAACCTTTATTCCCTTTGTGCTGTAAGTATTTCGATATTCAGATAAAATCAATTTAGGCTATTCCACGAATTCCAAGCTTATCTCGTTCGTTACCGATGTGCAAATATGTGTATTGTTTATCCTTGTTAACCTGTGACCTGGCCACACACACTAACACATACGTAGCGTGATATCTATGGGGTATCCATTGCGGTGGGCAAACATTTGCGTAACCCCACCGACTTTCTCATTTCCCATTTCCATCACAGAACCTCCTCCTCCTCCCTTTGGTCTGGCCTAACAATTTCTTAATTACGTTTGTCAACATTGGAGGATTGCACAAGCGGCCACAGAGCAGGGCAAACAAACCGATACCGTTGCATTCCGAATTCGAATCCGTATGCGATTCCTAATTCCTAATTCCGATTCCGAATTCCCGATGGCATTGCGGATGTTCTGTATTCCTAATCGGGTTAATCATTCGGCGGTTGAGGGACCAACCAAATGCCACGGATTAAGAAATATTTAATTTATATTGAGAAGCGGTTGAATGAAACTGACTTGGCCTAATCATTTATTTAGTGACAATGCATTTGAGAGGAGACAATTCTGCTTGTGGTTTTTTAAATTGCAATTTAAATGGTTAAATAACTAACTTAATCTGAATTATTATGATTATGTTTGTAAGTTTTTAACCAACCAATGAAACCAATGATAGAAATCCATGTTATTCTTTAGTTCAGCTTAACGAGCGAGCATTCGCTACGAATCTTCTTCGAAATTTATAGGTATATATATAGGTATTTTAGAAAATCAAGTCCGTGAAGAGATTCGCAGAGAACGCAACTGGCAGATTGGCCTAAACGATGTGTCAACATATCTCAAGCTATCTGACGCATTTCTCCATTCTGCATTCCCTCGGAAAGTTTGTCTTCGCTTGCTTTGAAGCTGCCGGCAATCAGCTGATGAAGCTGAATGCAAACACTTTTCAACTTTTCAATGGTCGGGGGTGAGGCGAAGATAACGCAATTATTTCAAAGTTCCCATGCCAAAGAACCCAAAAAGCCCACATATTCCTCCACACACACACACACACACTCATTGAGTTTCGGGTTGAAAACTCTGTCCCAGAACGTTGCTAATTTCATAAATTAAGCTAAATTAACACATCATCGTGGGCCAGTTTTTTTGTATTTTTTTTTTGCTTGTATGAATATTAAAACTCAACGAGGCCAGAGTGCTCACTCATATTTCCTCTTGGTTCGTGTGGAAAATCCAAAAAAAAAGAGCATTTCCATGGCAATCAAGTTTAACCAGAATTTCCCACTTAAGCCTTCAGCTTCGGTAACATATTTTTTTTTTCTTTTTTGGGCTGATGGCAGCTGCCTCTGTTCCTTTGCCGTTTTACCTCGATGCCCCAGTTGACCTGGTTGCCAGTCCCCATTGTCCTTGCTCGGGGGATGTATACTATATACAATATATATACATTTATATATACGTATATGTCAACTATTTGATGGTCCATCTGTTTATCCCACTGTCTCTCTGTCTCTGTCTGTTTGTCCATTTGTTTGTTTGTCCGTTGGGTGCCAACTTTGTTAATGTGCTGCTGGATTGTCTACAGGGCTTAGTGGATCCATTTCATTTCTCGGGATTCTCAACTTAAAGTAAAGTAAGTCACAAGAAGACCAAACTAAGCAGACATTGAATTGAGTATCCGAAAATGTTATGTTTTATTCGGGAAATGTGTCAAGTTCTGTAAACTAAAATACAATAATATTCCGTGACTCAGAATAACCTTCTGCTGTTCTCATTTTTCTAGTATTTTTTAGCCACCAAAATTATAGCTTTCACAGCGTTTTTGATTGACTTCCAAGGTTGGCCAATTGGAGATCAAAATCAGCGAGGTTTTTTTGGGGTGGGAACTTTCCAAGGTTTGACATGCAAGGGTGTTCCACCCGCTGCGAGGTCACTCAGCGGTTCATTTTTACCGCATTCCAATGCGATATCCGCTTCCGGTTTCCGCTCTCGCATTTTTTGCGTTCCGATTTCCCTCGTTGTGTTCTTTTTTCTTTTTTTTGCATTGGGTGCGAAGTAATTGGCTGCGAAAATGCTGCCATAAATCAAACCGATAATTATGTGGGCGACTGCGCAACTTTTTCACACCAAGCCAGGCCAAACCATCATCAAAAATAACCGAAAAGTCCAAAATAAAAAAAGCAGGGAAGCCAGGCTCATTTTGATTGCCGTCCATAAATTATGATTTGATGTGCGGAATAGTTGGACGCCAAAGGCCGGACTTTCGGGGGATGGCGGTAGGTAAATGCAACTCAAGGTCGTGAGTTTTCATTCTTTTTTTTTTTGGATATTCTTCCTTTTTTGCCGTTTCGCTTTGGCGCTTCTTTCTGTGTCTGCTGGACGGCCTTGTTCTGGTCGTCCTTGAGCGGGTGGTGCTCTTGGGGCGGCTCAGTGGCGAGCAGAAAGTGAAACTGGAGCAGGAGCTGGGAACTGGGAGCCGGAGCAGGGGGACAGTGGCAACTCCATGCACCATTGCCGTGGCATGATTAATTGCTCATTGTTGCGGCGGCCACATCGTAAATTGCTTTCACGTCTTGTGAATCTCGTGTCGGGCGCACGTGAATGCCATGAATAAGAGCGGAATGAAACGGAATGGAATCGGCCTAAAACGTTGTCAAATAGCTAAGGGTACACTGAAGCAAATACGACCTATGGACCTATGGATATGTAATCAGAAACTATAACGATTTATGCATTAAGCCATTTAGTTTAAGTATTATTTTTGATAGAAAGATAAGAAAACTTTTGTTTAAGTTCTGTTAATTTCTTTAAAGCCTTTCCATCAACCACGTAAGCCACACACTCTTATTTATATTTTATTCGCAGTGTGCTTAGACGAAATTTCTCAGCTCATCTCATGTCATCCTGGCTAACGTTTAAGGCGTTCCGCATTGTTTATCTTCCTGCCCCTTAGCTGCTCCCTTCACCCGGCTAATGTTACATTATTAATGCATCTGCATGAAGCTTCCTCAAGCCTTCGTATGTAAATTAGGACCCAAGTCAGGGTTTTCCCTCTTACCCTTTGCCCTTGCCCCACAACAAACCGCTCCTCCCACCGCATTTTCCGGTGCCAAGACGTGCGCAAAGAAAAAAAAAAAAAAAAGAAAAGAAAAGGACCAACAAGATGGGGGAAACCAAAGCAAGAGCAATTCGTGTCTGTTACTCTAGAAGTGATAAATGATTGAGGGAATATTTGGGATATATCGCAAATCTAGGCTATGGCCCAAGTGAGCTGCCAAACTGGATTTCCTTTCAGCCCAATTTTCGGACCAAATTGTCAGCCATTTAATATGCAATGTACAAAATGTATTGTTTGCTTGGGTCAAATCAACATTTAACTGGTACTACTTTTTGCTAGTAATTATATTTCAGTTTTTCGTATGATATAATTGCAAGTCAGACTCGTTAAGAAAATCCACTTTTGCCTTTGAGCAGAGCTTAATGGAAAATACGAGGAGGATAATACACGAACGTGTTCATCCGGCAGCATCATTAGTTGCTCAAAGTAAATGTGAAATGTAAATTTAAGTGTTGCCCTTGTCATTTCACTTGTTCTTGCACTTTTCACCTGTTTTTTTTTTATATTTTTACCCCCCAACAAATTACTGGCCAACCTCCCAGAAATAACTTAAATTGAGCCAAGAATCCTTTGTTCATTATAGTTCCCTATACTATTTGAGGTCCTATAAACTTCTCAAAGAGTCTCATAATAAATTGCAATCCCATAAGATTTTACCTACTTAAAATTATCAAATTAATTCTACACCTTTTTTATTTTATACCTATTAAATGATATTTTATATCGTTATTTTAATACTACTATCGATGTTAAGTTTACAAAGTTAGTTCCAAAGCGGATTAAATGAAAGCCGTAGGACTGAACTCATTCTGCAAGGGTATTCGAGGCTAAACTTTCTTTCTTATAGAGTTTGTTCTTGCTGTTACTGCGGTTGCTTTTGCTGTGGGTTTTCCAGTTGCTGTTTTTCCAACCTAGCAATAGCAATCACGATAATAAGCATAAATAAAAAGGCCAACAAAAAAATTACACAGCCATAAAAAAGGGCAAATGGCATAAAAGCGAGCGAGTTGGGTGTGGGGGCAACTACCTTCCATCGCCATTCGTCTTTGCTGGCCATGTGAAAAGGGCCAAATAACCCGGACCAGACCATGCTAAACCCAACAAACAAACAAACAAACAAACGTCGTGAATGAGAACACAAACAAGTTTTGTAGTGGGTTGCAACCGCTGAACAACCTCGTAAAAACTTATTTAATTTGTGATTTATATGAATAAAATTGTGTAGTAAATTCCCTGAAATTATTCATTTCGCAGCGCTTACGGGCGGGTGGACAGTTCGAAACAGGACAACCGCCCAAAAAAACAAAGAAATTTGCACAGAAAAAAATTGGCTAATCTTTAAAAAGAAGTTTTTTATTATTATTTGAAAATATATGTATATAAAGTGTAAAATCTCCAGGTTCTTAAACTTTTTGACCAATGATCTGGGAAAATTGGCTATATTTAGCTTTTTATTTTAGAATCACAATCTAGATTCTAGAATATTTTTTCCTTTGGATACTAAGAATTAGCAATTTTTATTTTGCTGTGCAATTGGCAAGCTAAGATGGAGGGCAGGAAGATGGGGGTCGAAAGGATAAGTTGAGCACAAGACCAAAACAAGGACGTTGCCAAAATCAACTGCTGAGGAGACGGCGACAACAGCAACATCAAGTGTAGCAGCAACAGCAATAGGAAAAACAACAGCAATAGCAACGACAACAGCATCACACAGAGAAATAAAAGAAAAGTTTTTGCTGGCTAACCAAAGAGTTTCACATTTTTGATTTACTCTCGAGCAGCAGAATCGCAACTTTTGCGCATATAAATTTGGGCCAAGCGATGGTCAGACAAATTCCCCTCAGTCCCCCTTGTCTAGCAAACCAAGACCCTAAATTATTTTAGCCAACTCCCAACTCTAGACTTTTCCGGGGGGTTTTCGTTTTGTTCAAAATGATTTTCGATTTCCAACTAACCGCAATTTAGTCTGGAAAATTCTTAGCTGACCCCAATTGGAGCGGTAAATTGCGGGGGTTTCGTCTCATGAATTTGGCAGTTAGAGATCTTTTTTCGTTCTCTGTTTTTGGATGGAGAAGTTTGAAAACAGACATTAAGGCTAGCCTTTTTGACATTTATGCGCCATCGATATTTGGCCTGTAATAATTTTGCAATTTATTAGCATTTATGAACTTATTCGGTGATGTGCCCAGGTATCACTTACAGAAGTTGTGGAATAATTTAATATACATTATGTTGCTGTATTACCAAGTCTATTGCCTTTCGGGCATTTTCAGGAAAGTGCTTGTGCGTGTGGCAAATGATTGCTTTTGGATTGTCAAGTAACTTTAGATTTAAATGCCATGCTGCCTTGGGGCAGCTAAAGCTCGAATTGGCCAAGAAAATAAGGATATTGCAGTCCAAGCGGAGCTCAATAAAATTGCAGAAAAAAACATAAGCAACAGAGACTAATTTATATGCAATTAAACACAGCAATTAACTTTGAGAATCACTGCGTATAAAATTTGTAATTAGAAATATAGGATTTCAAAGTTTTGAACTTGCTAATGAACAGTCGAATTCCTAAACGAATTTTTCTTTCTCTTTGTTTTCGAGTGTTTAATTTTGATTGTGTGGGGTCAGTTACTAAGGCATTGCTTTGGCAAGGATTTCACAAGGATACAAAGCGAATAATAATCGAGAAGTGTGGGGAATGTCTTTAATTTCTGTACTTAATTATCCTGTACTTACCGCTCTAGCATCACAGCGCATTCCTAGGCTGATTACCAGGCAGAGGCCCAAAAAGGACACTAGGCAGCTGGGTCGCAGCATTTTTTGATCTTCTCGAGTTTCGGCTGGAAGGGGTAAACACCTTTTTTTTATTTCTTGGTCCTTACTTTTTTCGTATGTTCTCAATTTTTGGCGCTCACTATAAAAAAAAAATTAACAATAAGGTTGACGGTTGGTTCATTAACGCATCGGCACGGAGTTGGTAAAAGGATTTTTTCTGTTGAAGTCCTTTATGCCTGCCCTCCTTCGGTCTCTCTGCCCCTTCTTCTTGCCACCACTTTTAATATTTTTGCTCTGTCCACGCAACAATAACAAGGAATAAAACATTTTGCCGGCGCCCCGGCGACTTGTTTACTTTCACTACCACAAGGACTCTCACACGCACATTCAGACACGAAACAAAACACATACACCCATGCTCGCAGAATATGAAAATCAGTGATAGAGAGAGAGAGCGACAGAGGCAGAGAGAGACTGGGGGGAAAGGATCTGTTTTTTTCTGAAGCCCCAAAATCACAACGAACCGAACGCGCGCGCGGCACGAATTGTTCTGGCGCCTCGACGGCGAAACAGGTCCTTTTTAATGTCCCGCCACGGCGAAGGCAAAGGCGAAAGCTCTGCGGCGAATTCGGCTCCCTGCCGAGCGAATACGAGATGGGGCAAAGCGAATGAAGTTTATAAAATGTACGTGACTGTGGCTCGCTTGGAGCATGAAGTGTGTGCTAAGCTTTGCTTCTAGTACAACCCCCCGTACTTTTTTCCCCACACCTACGGACATACTTCGCCCTCCAACTCCCACCACCGTCTTAGCCTATGCATTTGGCACAAAGTGCTCAAGGA
The DNA here is from genome assembly GCF_018153835.1 of Drosophila eugracilis. Taxonomy (NCBI): domain Eukaryota; kingdom Metazoa; phylum Arthropoda; class Insecta; order Diptera; family Drosophilidae; genus Drosophila; species Drosophila eugracilis. The sequence goes on from NW_024573046.1 coordinate 297,635, forward strand.
CACTTGCCCAAAACTCGCACCAAACCCAAAACCAACGGTGCACTTGGAGAAATCTTTTAGCTTTTCTATAGCAGTCAAATTGACTCGATTTTTTTAACTGAACATTTTTCATGTTTGAACCAATCGAAGTAGGTGCAGTTTATATTATAAATTTTGAAGCTGTCAAATCGCCGCCGACGGTGGTGTAGGGGGTTAAGCCGACTCCCAAAATAGAAATTTCCCCCGTCGGCCTGGGTTCGAGTCCCGGTAAAGATCTAAGAGCATGGTTACACGTACGCATATGGGGGCTTGGGGGCAATAACTAGGATTAAGCATAAAGTAAAAAAAAGAACACAGTACGATCTCTGGACTCTCTGGGTTAATTGATATGACAAATTTGAAATAAATGAAACTCAAAATGGAAAAGTGCTGAATTTGGAACTGAAAATGTAACTCAAAATTGTGAAGTGGAATAAAAAAATATATTTTGTTTGTTTAAACGGCAGGACTAAGGATATATTTTGTGCAATAATTTGCTTTAAACTAACAACGGTATATAAATAAAGGGATAAATCAACATTTGCATAATTAAAGCACTTATTTTGTACCATTTTAGTTGTGAAAAATTCCTGTTTGATTTTGTGAAATACAGTATTTGACTGAATTTTGCATTTTTGATCAGGTGATAATTTTTAACAGAAATTTGCAACATTATTTGCAGTTTTTAAGGTCTTACTCGGTCAAAACAAGGCGCACAGCCAAAAGAACAACCGTTTTGTGCTGCTAACGACCAACACTTACTACCCCTATCACTCGTTTTTCGATTTTGGGAAAATCAATGTTGGCCCAAATTTCGCATTTTTGATAAGGGGTACCATCATCAAAATTTTCAAAAATGGGCCCAAAATGAAGTTTCCCAGATTTGCATGCAAACCAATTGGGAATCATACCAATCAAGTTACGAGTCCTACGAGGTATTACACTCCTCATTTGGACCATTTTTGGCTGCGCTATGGCCCAAAAACTGATTTTTTGTGCCCAAAATCACGTATACGTCGGTTGACAGCAAAGAGCACGGCCTTGTTGCAGTTTCTTAGCTCTAACTTTGTCAAAACAAGACGCACTGCTGAAACAGTGACTGTTTTATGCAGCTTACCTCCGAAACTTAACAGCCCTATACTTACTTTTTGCGTTATTGTTCTGGTTTGTTGCTGCGAAGGCTGATTTAATAGCCAAAAAAGCAGAAAATCTATTTTTAACAGAAATTTGCAATACTATTTTCGGGTTTTTAGCTCTAGCTCGGTCAAATCGAGACGCATAGCCAAATAAATGACCGTTTTGTGCTGCTAACGACCAACACTTACTACCCCTATCACTCGTTTTTCGATTTTGGGAAAATCAATTTTGGCCCAAATTTCGCATTTTTGATAAGGGGTACCATCATCAAAATTTTCAAAAATGGGCCCAAAATGAAGTTTCCCAGATTTGCATGCAAACCAATTGGGAATCATACCAATCAAGTTACGAGTCCTACGAGGTATTACACTCCTCATTTGGACCATTTTTGGCTGCGCTATGGCCCAAAAACTGATTTTTTGTGCCCAAAATCACGTATACGTCGGTTGACAGCAAAGAGCACGGCCTTGTTGCAGTTTCTTAGCTCTAACTTTGTCAAAACAAGACGCACTGCTGAAACAGTGACTGTTTTATGCAGCTTACCTCCGAAACTTAACAGCCCTATACTTACTTTTTGCGTTATTGTTCTGGTTTGTTGCTGCGAAGGCTGATTTAATAGCCAAAAAAGCAGAAAATCTATTTTTAACAGAAATTTGCAATACTATTTTCGGGTTTTTAGCTCTAGCTCGGTCAAATCGAGACGCATAGCCAAATAAATGACCGTTTTGTGCTGCTAACGACCAACACTTACTACCCCTATCACTCGTTTTTCGATTTTGGGAAAATCAATTTTGGCCCAAATTTCGCATTTTTGATAAGGGGTACCATCATCAAAATTTTCAAAAATGGGTTAAAAATTAGGTTTCCCAGATTTGAATGCAAACCATATGGGAATCAAGGCAATCAAGTTACGAGCCCTACGATGTATTACATTCCTTATTTGGACCATTTTTGGTTTAGATATGGGCATAATACTGTCATCTTGAGAGAAAAATCTTGGTAACTTGCATAGTGCTTTTTTGATGAAGGGTAACGTCATACGTTGTATCCCAACCTCGAATTTTGACTCATTTCTCTCCGTGTGCGGACCCCCGTTCGAGCCCAAGTCACCATCTGAAAATGGCAATGGGGGCAGACAAGGACTCTCTGGCTTAATGCTTTCATTGTGCATTTCTTTATTTTTAGTTGATTTGTTTGGACATTTTCGGTTAGTTCTACGTCTGTGTCTGACCTTGCCACCCACGATAGACCACCGGAACTCCCAACGCCCACGGGCACACCAATTAGAATTGTGTGTGTTCTGAGGTGGACAATGGGTGCCACTTGAACTTCGCGCGCTCGATTTCACTTCCATAAGTTTCAGTGGCATAATCCCTGGCCAAGCCCGTTTTCGCCCCATATCCACTTCCACCTCCGCGTGATGTCCCTGTCGATGTCGTTTGTGTAGTTTCCGTGGTCTACGGATTACACTTGTTGGGCCACACCCCGCTGTCTCACTACTCTTTCTGGGAACGGATATCCATGGCAGCAGTTTGGGAATCGAAACCATCATCGATGGTCATGCAAATCAGGGCCAGAGTATTTCGCATTCGTGGTGCCATCGCCGAGGACACTACACATTTATTTGCTCAGCCAGAAGTCCTGCGTCGTTGTTTCCCCACCACGCTGTTGTTGTGATGCCGCCTTGGATGTTGTGTTGTATTCGGATCCAAGGTTCTTAAGCCGCCCTAATACCTTTCCTAATGGTTTCGATGCTCTCCATTAGCGCTACTGGACGCCACTTAATGACACACGTAGTCCGAATGGAAATGCGACTCGCTCGACGGGACTAGAGTGGGGTAGTCCTGGGGAAGTGCCCATATCCACGGTCAATGGCTGTTCTATTTGGTTTCCTGGGTTGATTGGTTATGCAATGCGAAACATCGTATTCTCTGTACGGACATCATAAACACAATGGACCCGTTAAGCATTGAACAATGCAACGATTATGTGTGTATGGAAACAAAGAAACTATGAAACTAATCATGGATACACTAAGAACAAATCGTACACCACTTTTAAAAGATATACTTACTATTCTATACCTTATCTAAAAGGCAATTCAATTCAAAATTCGATAAAGACCAAAGCAGAAAAAGAAAAAGCGCGCGCTTTACCATCCACAAAGCCCCGACCTATCACAACAATCATAAGATCCACTTTTAAAAGCTTGGCATCCACTTGCACATCGGCACTCTTAAAAAAGATTATAAAAGCTCCCACCAATCTGGCACAGCTGACGATCAGTTGTGTGGTTAGTCTCCACGTGCGTGGTTATCGTAACCAAGAGATCTGTAAACAAATATATTTTCAATGGAAAAACTTGAACCTGATGATATTGAAGTGCGCCAGGTGTCCGTGGAAGAATCGGGTGATCTGATGACATTTCTGCTGGCCTACTATTACCCAGAGGAGCCACTTACGGCAGGCACAAGCCCACCGGAACCAGATGCGGCTGATAAGGAATTTCTGCTATCGAATGTTCCCTTTGGAACGTGCTTTATGGCGCTGCAAGCAGGCAGGATAGTAGCTGGCGTGGTGGCTGGTCCCAAGGATGACCACGAACCAGAACACATGATCGAGGAAGCCAGAAAGCATGCCGGCAGTAAGTGGGGACGCATTCTACACATGCTGTCTGCCGTGGAGTCCGCCACCGATGTCTGCCGGCGGTTCAATGTCCCCAGCTCGATTCACGTCCATGCCTTAGGCGTTAATTCGGAACTTCGAGGTCATAGCCTGGGCGCCCGCCTAATGATCGCCGTTGCCCAGAGGGCCAGGGACTTGGGACACCATTTGGTATCCGTGGACTGCACCAGTGTCTACTCCGCTAGGTTGGTCCAGCGTTTGGGCTATGAGCTAATCAATACTATACGGTATGTGGATCATCTGGATGATAGTGGACAGCAGGTCATCCGTCCACCACCGCCACATGAAAGTGTCCAGACCTTCGTGTTGCGCCTATAGGCAATCATAACTGGCCAACTTGTACTGAGGAACCCTATCATCATATCACATTAACACCCACAACGCACCCCAAAAGCGTTAAAATGGTTATCAGTATTCCTTATCAGAATATAATAAGAACCTGGCATTTAGGCACTTGATGGCCATAAAAATGTAACCAACGATAAACATGTAAAGGGTTGCAACTTTGTATTTTATATATCAGAAAGTTTAATCAGAAGAATTTATGTGTACATATTTTTGCATTTTGATATAAAAAAGATGTATAATATATAATATATAACATTTCGATGCCATTAGACTTAAATAATTTAAAATATATTATTTAAATGCAATTTTCAATTACAATACCTTCAATTTAAAATACTTAAGGATAAAACGAAATTTTGTTAAGTGTACTAATCCAGAGATTGCCTGGGCCCTAAGTGTCTTGAGACTAATTAGTGATGTTAACTGAAAATTCAATTGTTGTTATGAGCCACTTGTGCGGTGCTTATGCTAGAATTAGGTGGGTGAGCATGTGGATTGTTGCCATGACAACTTCTGGGCTCCAAGGACTCCACATGCCAGGTGCCGCCGAATGGAGTCAGGGCGAATAAATCTCTAATTAATAATCCCTAATGAGGAGCTGCAATCTTGAAGTACCTTTGCAAATTAAGCTATACACTTGGTCGATTGCTTTGTTATTTATTTCTTTAAGTCCTTTGGCATTAACTGAATACCAAAATCCTCTGAATATGCTTTATTTTACACAAAAATTTGTGATTTAATAAGTTTTTAATGGCAAAGGAAAGGAAAATATTTTAGAAAAGGAAAGAAGTAGGAATTCCTCGTAAAGGTGTCGGTTTCACCTCAAGCTTTAGACAATTTGCTAGTCGATGCTCTTCGATATTATGTAATAAGTGTCGTTCCTTGGCGCGTGACTGACTGCCCAGTTGGAGTCATTCGATTCCGATCCATGTGATTCCGTATGGGGCACGTGCAGGTCCAAAATCTCTATCTGCAACTGTATCCATTGCCCTGTGAACTGCGCTCCAGCTCAACCCCATGGGCATATTTTGCCGACCAGTTGCAACCGCAGTGGTGCAGTGGGTGGTGCTGGATGGTGCTGGACGGTAATGGGTCGTTGGGTGGTTGGGTGGCTTAGCGGCTAGGTAACCGACAATTATTCATTGCGCATACGACGCGTTGGACGCGCTAATTAGACACTGCAGCTGCTGCAGCTGTCGATAATGAAGCCGCTTCTGCTTGCAGCCTTCTGCTATTGCAAGTTATATGATTATGCCGCTGCCAGTTGCCTCGGCCTCTGTCTCTCCCTCAGCCAGTTACCACGCCCACTGGCCAACGGGCACGTCCACCAACGCCCACCAGATAGAATGGGCCCTGGCAGCCTGTTTAAGCTGTGAAGCACGTCCTTTTTGAGCCGGGGCCATCTGACGTGGCATGCATTCCAGTCCACTGTACACCACTCCGATTCCCGGCACCCGGATCCCTACTCCCTACTCCCCCAGCGATGCTAAATGGCCGCGTGCAAACTTTGCTGCCGGCCAAAAGCAAACTGGCCAAGAAACCAGTAACAAGTAACAAAAGTGCGGCAGCACAAGTTTCTCCTTTCTCCGCCCAGAAAAAAAAAATAAATAAAATAAAATAAAATGAAAAAAGGGACATGAAGAAGTTTTTCTGGCAAAGAATCAGCAGCCTGATTGCGGCAGCAGATCAAAGGAACCATGCCCGTAATGGGATTCTGGATGACATCAGCTCAAAACTGGAGCACACTGGCTGCTCGCCATCGAATCGACAACTTTTCGGGCCCAAGTAGTGGCACTCGAATAAGAAACAAAAACAACAATTTAACCTTTTAAAAATCAGAATACAACATACCTTTGAAACATATCTTGAATCAGTCTTCGATTTCAGTTGCATTTCGAAACATTTCTAGAATTTATATATTTTATTAAGAGGATGAAACCCCTGTTTTGTTTAAGTCCATATATTTTTAAGGGTATATATTTATAAATATATAAACCTGCATATAGTATTTCTCATCTGCATGGGTGTTGTATAAATAAGATATGTTCCTGCATCCTTTGGGTTGATTGTTGGCCGTGTTTATGTTGCTGCTGCTCGTATTGCTATTGTCGCCGTTGTCGTTTTTATTGCCCGGCTGTCAATATCCGTGTCCGCATCCGTTGGCACATTTCCCAGTCGAGCAGGACATTTGTCTGCGTTTGGGCCTCCGATTCGCAGGCACTTTGCACACTGACCTTTGGCTCCCACGTGCCCCATCAGCCAGGTCCTACTGCTCCTGCCACTTCAGCCGCTCCCGTGTGCTGCATGATCCGACCTTAAGGATATATATGTGTGTGGCCATAAACAACAGGATATGAAATGACTGCCTCGAGTGGTCCCGGGGACAGGGATCTCTTGCTCACCCGTGACCCCCCAACACTGATATCCTTGCTGCTGCTCCTGCTCCTGCTACCGATGCCCTTGGCTACGCACGATTTAAATTAAATTGCACTTGACGCATTTTCCGGGAGAACAGGCGAAGGATAAGAAGGTGGCACAGAGAAGCCACAGAGACTCGGCCCTATGACATGGGGTTACTCCTGCCAGTCCTCATGCACCACACCACCTATTGTGATTCAATTAGTGCGCCTAGGTCGGGGCCAGATGGTCCTCCGGAACACCGCTTCCTGGCCATCTGGAGGCCAAGTGGCCGTAAATAAATAATAAATGTAATCCCAAGCTTGGACCCACATCCCAGGTACAGGACCATAAGGGATGGTGGAGCAAAAAAGGATTGCGCCGGCTGGGGTCATTGAACCAGCAGAGATCACAGGTCAGGATGGATGAATGACTGGATTGATGGATGGCAGATTGGATGGAAAAACCTTTGGCAGGAGGAATTAATGGAGAAAATGGATGAATAGATGATGGAAGGACAAATCGGGATAAGGGTAAACTCAAAGAAATCATAAGAATAGAGTGATAAACTAAAGATACATCTGTATATATATTTATTATATAAAAAGGGTAAACTAATCCTTGCAATAAAGTGGTCTTTGGTGATTATCTATTCCGAAACATTTACGGACAAATAAGTAATCCCTAGGAGATACAATTCTGTTAAATATCCCGGTCATCGTCTAACTCAATTTGGGTTCAGCCAGTTCCATGATAAAATAGTTCCATCAAGTAAACGAGATTATCCTCGAATACTCTATAAGCGGGATGCTCTTGCAGAATCAGGACCACATGGAATCCGCAATAACCGGGCTTTGCAGCATGGACAAGAAAGTGAAGGAGCGAAACGGTAAGGAAAGGATAGCTGGGAAGCTGGGAGTGCACACAGAAATCTAATTTAAAATCTGCACACATGTGGAGAGCTTGGGGGCAGAAAGAAGGTGGTGATGGCGGCGGTTGGGTGGTGTAGTATTAGGAGCCGATTTTTAAGGAAGGGGTGGGGGTTCAAAGGTTCAGCGACAGACAACAGATGGGCGCTCTGAATCACCTGTGCATAGTGGGGTAAAGCCAAAGGTAGACGAAGCAAACAGTCGACAAAACAAAATCAAACCCATCCCCTCTTTTGCACCGTCGATGGATGTGTTGAGTGGACTTGCGATTTAATCTTATAATGATGCTGGCCTCCGACCAAGTTACAGTTCTCGACTCCAGAGTCTCGAGTCCCAGTTACCAGTTCCCCTATCCTGTATCTCGAATTCCTGGCCTTATTTACACGTCCTCGCAGTTCATCGCTTGATGGGATGAATGCTAGTGAAGTTAGATCCCGATTACGGGCAGGCAAACACCTGCCCGGCGTATCCATTCACTGCATTCTACGGCAGAAGGACTACCCAGATATTTGCCGGAATGAGAAGATTTTCCGTTGAACCATTAGGAATTGTATGGGATTCAAACAATTTTAGAGCAGAATGCTAGGCCACGCACCATAAAAGTTCTTGCGGCAGCTCCAGCTCCATTTCGAGTCCACCTACACTTCGGAAAAGTAGGGGATATCAATCGAAATTGGCTACTTTTAACAGATTTTCGTTTCAAAGGATAAAAATGTACCTTTTTCAAAAATATTTTATCTAATACAGAATATATATAAACATATATTTGTTCTACAAATTGAAATATTATTTGCAGTGTACTTAGTAGGCATTGCCAGGGCAACCGCCCCGACATTCTAATCCCCCGTTGGAAAAATAGTTGATGTTCCTTGCATCAGGCCCGCAGGACTAACAACATGCTGAAAGAATTCAAAAGGAATCTCTGCGTTTTGCAACTGGATTTACATTTATGTGGCTTGTTAACAGTTAATTTGCTAAAATTTAAATGAATGTTTGAACTCTATGGTGATTTTTTCTGCGATTCACTTGGTTGGTTCTCCTCTCTCTTATCCCTGGTCTCCTGGGAATCATCCTGAATGCCACTACTTCCAGGCTGTTGTTCATCCACCGGGGACTGCGTGGGAAAAGGGTCTACGGCGTAGGATCTCTCATCGGTCACCAGGAGACTTAAAATTGATGTGGAAGTCACCATTGTGGTATTGGGTTTAATACCGTATTTGCCCAACCGTTCACCCTTCTCGCTGGCAATCGTATCCGTTCTCAGGTACTCCGCCCCCTTTTTGGTGATCACACAGAGATCGATATTCGATCCGGAGCCCAAGTCATTGAACACGCCCGCCGAAATGGCCTCGCGGACCAATTGCTTACCCTGCTCCCGATCCAAATCGGATCTCCAGCCGTGTTCCAGTACAGACATCGCTGCTAAAGTACCAGAACCCATTGCCGCATAGGGTATCTTGTCATTCGAACCACACGGATAGATACAGTAGATCTGGGGACCAGTCCTGTCCACACCGCCCATCACCAGAGCAGCTCCAATGTGACCCTGGTAACGGAACAAGGTCCGGCGGAGCAGCATGCTGGCACAGACCACCGGCACTTGTCTGCCGGTGTTTAGCTGGTGGAGATCCAACTCGGAGGAGGTCATCAGGGTCATCATCTCTGTGTCGGCAGCGGTTCCAGCTCCGCAGCAACTGAGAAATAGAAAACCTTAGTTTTCTATAATTTTCTTCAATTTTACTACATACTAAATGTGATCCTGAAGATGATGAATTTTAGAGCAGTTCTTGTCGGATACAATGGGTCCTTCAGTGGCTCGAGTATCTGCGCCGAGGATAACGCCGTCCTTATAGATAATGCCCACGATGGAAGTGCCCGTGCGAATCGCCTTCGGTGGCTCAAATCCCTTGGCCACTAGGTCAGCATTTCTGGGGTAAAAGAAGATTCCATTAAAACTTATAGATATATCTCATTGATAAAATGATAGCTAACCGTCTGCAATTGATGAAGTTGAATCCGCAACGCGTTCCAGGATAATCCTTGGACTTGCTTTGAACTGCTCCTTGAGCGGAAAATGGGAAAAGCATGGTGTGTTGGAAAATATATAATGTTTTATCTCTATATTTTGTTAGTGGCTACCCAGAAAACTTATTCATTTGAGTAATATGTTAAAATGGGACATGAAAATCAAAGTTGAATATTTATGAAAATGATTTTTTGGTTAATAAAAATTTGCAACTCCGAAATATAAGATAATCATTTTAAAACGCGATACTTTGCGGCAATCGAGCATGTGTTTAAGCGAAAAGAAATTGAAAATGTGCATTGAGGTGGAAAACTATCATAAAAAAAATGTGAAAATCGTGGAAATGGTCGGTGGAAAGCCATCAGTTTCCACCCATTTTCCGACTGCATTTCAAATGCCAAACAATTTGACAGAGCTTAATTGGTTGCTCAGCCCATGAATTTGCATATGAGTGGGTGTGTGTGTGTGTGCTTGGGTTTTGTGCGTGTGTGGTCGAAAGTTTGTCCTTGTGACATGAGGGACGTGTATGTGTGTATTGGTAACTGCAACTGTTTGTCCTTCTGCACGCACACTGATATGAACTGACAGGCGGTGTAAGAGTGTGTGTTTGTATATGGTCCTGCCTCCTGGCTCCTGCCTCCCGTCTCCTGCATCCTGTATTTGTGTTTGTGTTTGCGCTTGCATTCGTATGGGAGCTCCATAATCCGAGGACATGGATACTTAAGCCCCGGGAATGGGTCCATGTAAGTTGGTCAGCTTCAGATCCCTGACACCGGCACATGTCGCACAAATCAATTAGCATTAATTAGAATCCAATTATATTTTAATCAACATTTGGCCAGCGCCAACTGCAGTGAGTGCAATGTTCACTTCAAGCCGTGCTGCAATGTTGCAACATTGCCGAATCATGCAACCAACTTTGGCAACTCAATTGCGTGGGCGGGGCCAAAAAAAAAAAAAAAAGTTTCCTAGACTTTTTTGCCACCCGGAAAAAACATTTTAAAACTATTATGGATTTTTTTTTGCATTTTTAATTAGTTTATGTATATTTTTTTATGAATAATCCCCAGCAAACTCCAGTGAACATGTTTGCCACTTGAATGATTTATAATGTGACAGCCAAGTAATAATATAACTAACTGACTTTGGTAAATAAATTCAGAATGACAGATATTCTCTTTGAAAGCTTTTTATTTTACTAAAAGAAAGAAACATTCTGTACAATTTGCTCACGTAAAAGAGGTACAATATATAAATATATTCCTAACAAAACAAATCAATCTTCTAAGAACTTCGACTAATTTTCTCCTACTGCATTTTCCAGCCCCGGAAAACTTTTCCTCAGCAATTTAGGGCCAGAAAACTTTTGCAACAAATGCAAATGCAACTGGAACAATTTTCCTCTTTTTTTTTTTGCCGCTTACTGTTCCTCTCCCTTTTTATTTTTCGGAATATTTTGGGCTGGGATTTTTAGTTTTTGGCATTCGGACAGCTGTCGGCGTCGGCAGTTGGCTTTTCAATTAGGCGGATCCGCAAACACCTGGCTAAAGGAAAATCCAGCGACAATCGAGATGCAGGCCTAAAAATGCGAAACTAATCAAAAAGTTGGCAATCAATTTTGATTTCTGTTTTGTTAACAGCAATTGGAAAAGTTTGACGCCCCCTTTCACCCTAAAAAAAAAGAAAACAACAACAGGTTGATGTACCCACCATTGGTATCCCTTTATTTTTGGTTTTCCCTTTTTTTTTGTGGTTGTAACTTTGCCAGGATAATTATGGGGGTTCGAATCCTGCCGCTGACAAAGGGTGCGTCCTTGGCTGATTGGGAGATTAAAATTTAATAAGATTATAAAGTCATTTCGGTCGAATGTTTATTCGGGTTTGTCTCCGGCACTTTGGGCCGTGCCTGGTGTTTGCCGTAAATAAGGACATAAATAATTAAGATTATCGCAGACTCAGTTGATGTCGTCTGGCTATTGATTGATAATCACCAGAGGCTCGGCCGCAGGACCACTCCAAAAGGGGAATATCTAAAGGGGGTTCGATATATGATAGAAGATTGGTTTGGTATATGTGGTCTTACTTTTAATATTCCTTTGCTAGGTATATTTTTCATTGTAAATAATGTGTAATACTCAGATCCACAGAAGATTTCCTTATTTAAACATTTCTTGTGCTAGTCAATCGGTTAATTTGCTAACATAAGAAACATGACCAAGAGTTGAACTAGAAAATCATTACTTGCCCAGAAATTTTTATTTGAAATATTTCCCAGCATTTAATAAAAGCTTCAGTTTTGCACTCAGAATTCAAAGTGCGATCATTCATTCCAAAACCGCTGCTATATTTCCCATGAGGATGACTTTGAGTTGGCAGAGAATACACACACACACACACACATATACATACACAGTGAAACCCCGCCTCCATTTCAATCCCAAAAAACGACGGCTTGATGAGTCCTTTGATGTTGCCTTGCTGTCCATTTCCCATTTCCTGGCCGTCGACGAAAAGCTATTCCCAGTCGAATGGCCACTGCATCCTTGTGGACCAGTGCACTCGCTATTAACACACATCCATCCATATCCATATCCATATCCATATCTATCCTATATCGAACATCCAACATCCGACATCCGCCGTCCACTGCCAAAGGACAAACGGCCTTTGAGCCATTGTCGTTTCGAGGGGCACCGAGTTCAGTTGGCACATTTATGCGGCAGTTGAGCGACAAAGCGCGACCAGGATAATGGACACATCAAACCGGCGGTGAAATATCTATGCACACAAAAAAGTAAAAATCTGGAAAATCTGGATTTTACAGTATTTAAAAATACAAATCTTAATCTTAAGGAAACCTCATTTGATAATCAGCCTTTTAGGTACTTTCTTCGGATCATTTGAGATCTGAAAACGGTATTTATACTATCAGGATTACACTTTTTTTTAAAGTGCACAAAGCCAGCAGGTGTGTGGTTTAGTTTTACGTTGAACACTTGTCAATAGATTGGAGTGAAAACTCCGGAGGAGTCAATGGCGTGGAAGCGCGATTTGGCCCAGGCCGCCAACCAGTGGCAAAAACAAAGAAGCTGAGAACTGAGAAGATGAAGCGGCTGGAACTGTTGCAACCACATAATTCAATTAGTTATAGTCGTGCTTACTCTGCCCGGGCTTCCTGTGCCCCATAACCCATGGAATGTGCAACATGTGTGGCACCAGCAGTCTGTTGCAGCAATTAAACGGGAATTTCATTTCGGCTTCGCGACGGCAACTTGCCACAGCAATAGTGGCAGCAGCAACACCCACAGCAGCAGCAGCGGCAAAAGCAGCACAGCAGCAACATCATCTTCTGGGGCCATGTGGAACATGAAAGTCGAAAATAAAATGAAAATTGCTGAGAGTAGTCTATCAATCGAATGGATTTTACCCACTATTTGATAGGTTATTGTAATTAACTATAGATTAAGTTATCATCAATCAAGTCAGTAAATATATTATAGCATTTCTAAGAAAGTTGTTGCAAGTTCTTTAACAATCTATTACCCCTTCTCAATCTAATATAAAGCTGTGTTGACCATGTTCGCTTTGAATGGCCTGCTGTTTAAGAGCATTCGAACTCTTGTTAACCCATTAATGTTCACCGTACCCCAGCTGGGCCTGGATTTCGTGCCCTTGCCCAACTAACTTGGCAACTTGTTTACCCAGCAGGCAGTCTTTGGGCATGGAACTCTCAAATATGTACTCGGTAAATGCATAACCTGAAAGAACAATAAGCAAATCGTTAAGATTCGCAAACTTTTCACAATACAATTGCTGGCAGTTGGCCATTCAAGTCCTGGCAAAGCCAAGATACATATAATACTCTGCCATCAGGGCGTATTATTAATATAAAGATTAGAATTTAAGTAGATCAGGTCTGTACCTTAAACTGTTGATTACTAAACAATAATTTAAGCCATGAATTATTGCGTAATGACTATCATTCGATTGATTCAAAAATTCAAAGGACTTTCAATGGTAAGCTGTTCTCCTATTGTTGTTTTTCCACTTCTGCCACTACTTTCTCTGCACTTTCTTTCTGCCGGGGAAAGTTTACCCATCCTTGAGGTGTATAATATGTGTGGGTGAAATGTAGGTGCGAACTGCACGTCGTTTGCATCTGTGCGCGTGTGTTGTTAGCACAATTACACCCACTCCCCCCTAGTATATATCCAGATATATGTACATATATATATATATATATATTGCACATATGGGAGGTTATGACTTAATAAATACTCCCCAGTGTGCGCAATGTGGCTGGCAATTTAATAACAAAGGCAAACGGCACTAAAATAAAAAGTAAAACGGAAGCCAGACTATGCTCTTCGTATATGTATATGGGGAATGCCTTTGATTTACTCCACGAGTGCAGCAAATGTTGCCCGGAGTGCGGATTCCGGCGGATCGAGAGCAAACGGAATGCAGAGAAAGATGATGCTTACATATTATAGGCAAGAATGATGTAAAGATTTTTGGTGATGGTGATGAAATAATTAACATTAACTTTGCTAAAGTTTCATATTAAAAAAAAAAACTTATATTTGTGGATCAACACCTACAACTAAGTCAACAAATTGGGTCTAAGCAGGGCTCTAGTTTAGTGGTGGTAGACAGCAGCTGGAGCGGCGTAGGATGCGTAGACGGGGGCCACTGGAGCTACGGCCTTGACGACGGTCTTAACCAATGGCTCACGGTTAACCACGGCATTGAATCCATTGATGGGATCGGCGGTGTACTGAACTGTGCGCTTGAATCCATCGGAATCGATCAAGGAATACTCGCCACGTACCACATCACCATCACGCTCCTCCACCTGGCTCTTGGAATCACCCGACAGCGAATCCTGCACATCGTAGGCGTACTTGTACTGGGGATGGGGATCGTACTCCTCGTCAGCCTTGGCCAGCACCGGATGGGCCACGGTCTTTAGAACGGCAGCAGGAGCAGGTCCTGCATAGGTAGCCACCGGTGTGGCGGCATGGTACACCTGTGCGGCAGGCAGGACACCGGCACTGGCGGCAGCGATCAACGCGAAGAGAGCCACGAACTGCAGAAATTAAATATTAAAAAGAAGTATTTCATTAATAAGCTTAAATATTTTTTAAAATATATAAATAAAATACATCATTTAAGAGCCGAAAAGTATGGGATTTTACTTAAAAACTTTAGTTTACGTTAAATAAAACATAACACCACTATTAATTATTTGAAAATGAAATTTACATAAGCTCCTAACTCTTTTATTTATAGATATTCCTTTTGGTCCTGGTCAACCCACCTTGAATGCCATTTTAGTAGCTGGATTTGAAGACTGAAAGTCGATTGATGTGACTGAGTCGATAGCTGGAAGCTGTTTGATAAGAAATCCAGCCGTTGCAACGCCTTTATAGCCAAAATGGTTCACCTGGTGACGATGTACTTACCACTCTCATTACCCAAATCCATAAACCCACAAAACCCAAAGCCCAGCCAAAACAAAGTACCGCCCAAGGCCGACTCTACGGACCTTTTGTGTAGCAAATCAAGCAATTTGACACAGTCGGCAACCAGAAAAGTACACCAACAAAAATCATAATAACAAAACATATGTGTGCCAGTAAGTATGCCAGTCAGAGCCTCGTTTTGTAATGTGCGTAGATATTTTGGCAAACCGGTCTGGCCAACAACTGTCCAAGTTAATGACAACTATTCTCTTTTTTTCGGCTTTTAGCAATGACATAAATCGTAATAGATATACCAAGACAAACTGGCCCAGTGGCCTAAGACTAACCAGGCGGCAATGTAATATTTTAATCATTACTCTGTGATTTCGGGATCCAGTCAACTTGGCTTGTCATCTTCATCTGGCCGGAATATAGAAATGGCAAGTCATGGCACAGAATTTGAGTGATTGCTGGAACTGAGAACTCGGAACGTAAACAGTATGCAAAAGTGAGTATTATTTAAACTTTAAAACTGTATTCACAGAATATTTATATAAGGGCAGATATTCTTAATAATTGCCTGAGATATATAGGTTTCTTCACTACGAAATTGAATTTTGATATTAAAATATTTTGATATTTGGATGACATACGAAAAAGTAAATAATCTACCTTCCATGTGCCTTTGAGCTTTGAGAATTTATTGAAATCTGCAGACTGTTGGACATGACGGCCAACATAAGTCCAACTCCAAGTTTAATTACGAATATGAGTGGTAGAATCTGATGGAAGAAGGTGGAGGAGATTGGGATTGGGATGGGAGGTGGAGCTGTAGATCCTTAGCCAGCAGGAGGTCTCTGCTAATGGTGTAAATGGTGCGCAGCCTTGGCTAAATATCCGTTCTATCAAATTCAATTAAAGTTGACATGGGTTCCCAGCTGGCCTCGAGGACTGCAGCTGGTTTTGGGTTTTCGGTTTTGGGCTTTTTGTATATAGGAACCCAGATTCTGTCAGGTCAGGTCAGTTCCAGGCCCTCCTCTCATTTGCTGTATCCAATTTTTGAATCAATTTCCAACGACAAACACACACGGCCTACCGAATCAAAGGAAATACTTAGGCGGCAAGGAAAAAGTGGCCAACGCCCAGGCGTAATAAGACAAACGGAAAAGCGGAGCAAAAATCGGGGAAAAGGTTCGCCCTGCCACAAGGCTTTTCACTTTTTCCTTCCTTTTCCTTTTTTTTTTTTTTTTTTTTTGAGGGGAAAATTGCGGCACTGTGTTGCTTAAATTAAAACACAGGCATTTGGAGGGGGTAAGCCTCTGCCCGAAAAAATAAAAGGGAGGCAAATTTGCAATTGCCTTCAGATGGAAGTCCGGGGCAATTGTGAGATCGGGCCAGGGACATGCACTCGGGTCATGGCCTCAGGAAGGCCCCCGTGAAACCCCCCTTTCGGAAACCCTCTGGAAATCCCCTCCAGAAACTGCCCTTCTGTTGCTGCTCGCTGAGTGTAAATTTGCTCGTTAAATTTGTTGGCACTCTCGACTAATTTGCACTTGTAACGCAATGGTCTGAGTTTTAGTGGAGGCCTTCAGGGGTGGCGGTTTTCAAGGGGTTTTTTGAGATTGGAGCTCGGAGGGTTGGGGTTTTTTAGGACGTGGATGCAGGATGCTTTGCATCGGGCTAATTGAAAAGACGATGGCCAGAAGCGTAACCCCGCTCCGCCGTTGGCCCACTTAAAGTTCCCAGCTAAATAGCCCCAAGTAGCTGCAGATCGGCCATGTATACGCAGAAAAAATAAATCAAGTATTTAGCACTCGCAAACTGCAATTAAACACTTGAAAGTTGCCACGGGAGAAGAAAGTGGCTTCGCTGTAAATAAAGGTGCAGCTTACAGTTCTTAAGATTGCAGCCCTTCTCTGTTTAATTATTAGAACTTCAAAGTATAAGTGTATTATTACCATTTCTGTTTCATCTAATTGTGATTTTAATACACCAATGAGTTACGATTGAAACTACGAAACTTAAAGGTTAGTTTGAGCAAAGATTAAATGACCAAGAAATCCCTTATTTCTCTAAGTACAGAAGCAAAAAGGACATTTTGTATGCAGGTCAGAAGTATAAACAGGAACAGCCAAATGTTAATCAAAGCGAATCATTTGGCAGGACAAGTTCCTATGCCTGGCGCCGCTTCTTGGTCGTGTTTCTGCTACCCAATCCAATCGTCCTTAACCCACCACCGCCCGCAGGTGAGGCCGATGGAGTCCATATTTTTGTGGGTGGTTGAATTGGGTTGGAAATATGAATAATTGGCCCGCATTAGCTGGGCATTGTTGTTTCGTCAACGGGAAATCAGTTGGCAGATTAATCGTGCGGCATTCATGGCCATAACCAGACGATTGATGGCCGGGCATATATTAAGTCGATAAATGCGAAATGGATGCAGTTTTGAATGGGATTGAGGTAGATGTAGAGGTCTCTACTAGGGACATGTTTCTCGTGCCCACCTCAATCCTCGAGGATTACAAGCTCCGAAATAGTGGGGCCTCCCGACTTTGGCTCATTATTATGCAGCTCATGAGCTCATCGTTAGTGGCAAAGTTATATGAGCATACATCAGCCATGCCGCACAACTTTGCAACACCCGCAGGAAGTCCTAAACTCGATGGAGATGGTGGTGGGAGTACAGGGGGTTAAGTGGGGTTTTCGGTGAGTTCAAAAGGGGGAGGGCGGCGAGGGCAACAAGGCGCTGTCAAGCGGCGTCTGGCAAAGCGGAAAGTGTTAAGCACAATGAAGTAAATGCTGCCAACTTCTGACATCGCCGGGATCTCCCTCAACTTAAATCCAAAATGTGGAGGCCAAGAATCCTGCTCATCCACCAGTATTCGTTCCAAAGCTTTTCTGAATTCGCCGCAGGACTTGTTTGGGCGAAAACTAAGGCACCGATAGTACTCTCTCAGCTGCATTGTTTCTTTTATTTTTAAAAGTAGCTATCATTATTTAATAATTTTTATATTTTTAGTAATATATATTATAGGTGTTTCTATATATAGTAAGTTATAAACTTTGTTAAGATCTTTATCTATGCATTAATTCAATCAAAAACGTTTATCTAAATATTGTTCAGTGCATGACACATAATGGCCTCATCTTCCAGCGATTGGTTTTAATTCACTGAAATTGGGCAATTGATGAACCCCGGAATGGTGGGTGACAAGTAGGTGGGACTTTTTGACCATTCAATGATGCGGCATTCGGGCATTAGGTGGCACATCATAATGTCCAAATCAATTATCAATTTCGAGCCGATTTCATGTGAGTTATTTGCGAATCGGAGTGGGCAACTAATGGCATCGAAATGAACTGGAACTCTGGAATCCAAAATCGAAATGGAAATGGATTGGGTGGAATGGCAATATGGCAAGGACATTGCTTGATTTATGGCCAAGAATATTTCCAAGTCGATGAAAGCGAATGCAACTTTTCACCAGTTGAATTTTTAGGCTTCCAAATCCTGGTCCAAAACTCTTCTCTTCCGTTCCCACCAAGAATCCCACCCACATTCCGAGCCCAACATTGGGCCAAGGAGGGCGGAACATCAGTTGACCGGGTCGTTCGGTCAGCAGAATGCATCCCTCGAGTGCAGTTGGCAAATTGCACGGGAAACATCGCTGGGAATGAGTTGCCAACTGGCGACTGGAAACAGGCAGCTGGCAAACAGGGGTTAAGGCGGTTTCAGCTCCGCTGTGGCCACTCAATTTCGGTGTTGCCCAACGGCAAACACTGGCCAAAACAATGCTGACTGAGAAATTATTTCTGAAACTAGCTTAAGTTTCATATTTCAATATATATTTCTGTCTTTCTTGAACTAAAACTCAATTTAATGGGTTATATTTTTAACTCCACCAGAGAGTATTCTAAGGAATTTACTAGCTACGTTTGCGCAGTGCATAATGCCGTGCAATTAGCAACAAATTGAGGAGGATGTACTGGGATAAAAGTACAAACTATGGAGGGTTGGGATCTGGATTTGGGTCTAGACTTTGAATTGGGTTTGGCTTTGGGTTGGGGACCTGAAATTGGGATTGGGTGGCACATGGCGTGAGGGAATCAGCTGCATTAGCAAATTCATGCAACGTACCTAATTGAAACGGCGCCAGCTGCAATTATTTTCCATTCTAATTCGAGTTCCTCTGCGGCCAAACAAACCACATGGGCTTCGGACAGGGGTTTTGGGATCGAGGTAATGGGCATAGGATCCACACAGGACCATCAGATCCTGCCAACCATATTTAATTTGCCATCGTATAGCGGCTCGAATTGAATTCCAATTGAAATCGAATGGATAGCTTGGGGCACTACATTTTGTCCAAGTAGACCCAGTCAGTGAAGAGAAGTAACCAGATACTAATAATTACGCAAGTTCGAGGTCCTAACTAATGCGTATTAAAAACTTTTATGAAATAAAATCATTTTAAAATTACGTTTCCTATTTAAAATATTAAAAATAGAAATATTCGACACTTCATCATAGTAAAACAATAATTTATTACATCAATTTTGTGATCAACCAAAAAAATATAAAAAATTACTCATTTTGCTATAAAATATTTATTGATTTGGGTCAAAAAGCTGGCATCACTGGCTCCATCGCCAATTTCAATGGCTGTAAAATTGGCAACAATTTCCCCGCTTTTCCCCGCTGCAATTTTCGCGTTTAATTAGCTGCGACTGCAATTGCAACTGCAATGTTACCACGCCCCCATATCACCCATTCCGCCCATTACTGAGACCTCTATTGAGGTCTGTCCTGTCCTGTTTTATTCGATTCTGGCCATATGCCAAACCCGTGTCGATGCAATTTGTGCAGTCATGTCGCAGTCCATCAACACCTTTTTATTTGCCACTGCAACTGGAGCCGAAATTCCAGTTCCTGGGTTCTGTCTCCTGGGCTCCGGAATCCCCTGCCTTAACCCCTTAACGACCTTAACCACCTCCCAACCCTCTCCCCCCCGCCGCATAAATTGCAATTAACAGTAAAACTATGTACATCCTGCTACTTTTTTCTGTAACCCTTGAAACATCCAATCCCAATGGGAGTAACCAAATGAAGTTCATCAACCGAATTGTGGCTCCGTTATGGATATCCACGAGAGGATTCACATCATGTCCGGTTCGCATGCTAACAGCCCTTTTGGTTCTAAGGCGATTGGGTAAATAAAAGTAATTCCCTTAAATATTAAGAACTGCAGCTTAAGTTAGCTTAAAATTGAAAGCTTTTCTTCTATTTAAGCAATTTTTATCTAGACTTATTGATCAAGTTAGTTACCAACGAAATGGATGGACATTTAAGGCAAATAAGTCTCTGAATTTATTAAACCCTCTATACCGTTTGTTGTGCTCATAAAGAGCCATATTGATATCCCTGTGTTGTTTGGGAATTGACAGTACTTTTGTTGGCCAAGTTTTGCTGGCATTGGTAACGTGTTTAGACAATTTCATTTGGGTTTCGTTTCGCTCCCTACGCCACCCCATTCGCCGCCCACTTTTTCAGGTCACGTAATGGGTGGGAAATGGCGTGGAGTGCAAGGAGGCGTGGCCAGTTTGTTTGCTGTTTGCGCATTTCGAATTGAATTTTCATCACCGTCCCTTTGCAGAGATGGGCGTAAAAGTGCGGCGGGTAGGGGGAGTGGCCGCGCTTTGGGGATTCTCCAATGCAGCATGATATGACAATTATAAAGAATGCCGAATGCCAACCAGCATGCAAAAGCATTTTTCGAGGATTAATGCCTCAAAGATCTTGGCAAATCTGGGTTTAACTTGCTTCTTCTGGAAAAGATTTATTTTAAAAATTTAAACATAAGATAAAACATTAAATACACTTTAAAATTCTATTGTATCGAAAATATTTTATTTAGTATACGTATTTCGTACAAGTCTTCTTACTTTACCTATTTTTCATTTTGATTTTAGGACAAGCCAAAATTAGCATTTTTGATATGGCATATTACATTTTAAACCTTAAATGCAGATTTATAAAGAAAGAGCCCTGTTTTGTTGCATTTTCTTAGCTGTACCTATGTACCAATTGGGAATCACAACAATCAAGTTACGAGTCCTACGAGGTATTACACTCCTAATTTGAACCATTTTTGGCTGCGCTTTGGCCCAAAAACTGATTTTATGTGCCCAAAATTATGCTATGATTTACGACAGCAAAGAGCACGTCCTTGTTGCAATTTCTTAGCTCTAACTTTGTCAAAACAAGACGCACTGCTAAAACATTGTCTGCTTTATGCAGCTTACTTCCGAAACTTAACAGCCCTATACTTACTTTATGCGTTATAGTTCTGGTTTGCTGCTGCGAAGGCTAATTTAATAGCCAAAAAAGCAGGAAATCTATTTTTAAAAGAAATTTGCAATACTATGTTCGGGTGTTTAGCTCTAGCTCGGTCAAAACAAGGCGCACAGCCAAAAGAACGACCGTTTTGTGCTGCTAACGACCAACACTTACTACCCCTATCACTCGTTTTTCGATTTTGGGAAAGTCAATTTTGACCCAAATTTCGCATTTTTGATAAGGGGTACCATCATCAAAATTTTCAAAAATGGGCCCAAAATGAAGTTTCACAGATTTGCATGCAAACCAATTGGGAATCATAACAATCAAGTTACGAGTCCTACGAGGTATTACACTCCTTATTTGGACCATTTTTGGCTGCGCTATGGCCCAAAAACTGATTTTTTGTGCCCAAAATCACGTATACGTCGGTTGACAGCAGAGAGCTCGGCTTTTTTGCCGTTTCTTAGCTCTAACTTTGTCAAAACAAGACGCACTGCTAAAACATTGACTGTTTTATGCAGCTTACTTCCGAAACATAACAGCCCTATACTTGCTTTTTGCGTTATTGGTCTGGTTTGTTGCTGCGAAGGCTGATTTAATAGCCAAAAAAGGAAGGAAGTCTATTTTTAACAGAAATTTGCAATACTATGTTCGGGTGTTTAGCTCTAGCTCGGTCAAAACAAGGCGCACAGCCAAAAGAACGACCGTTTTGTGCTGCAAACGACCAAGACTTACTACCCCTATCACTCGTTTTATGATTTTGGGAAAGTCAATTTTGACACAAATTTCGCATTTTTGATAAGGGGTACCATCATCAAAATTTTCAAAAATGGGCCCAAAATGAAGTTTCCCAGATTTGCATGCAAACCAATTGGGAATCATAACAATCAAGTTACGAGTCCTACGAGGTATTACACTCATCATTTGGACCATTTTTGGCTGCGCTATGGCCCAAAAACTGATTTTTTGTGCCCAAAATCACGTATACGTCGGTTGACAGCAGAGAGCTCGGCTTTTTTGCCGTTTCTTAGCTCTAACTTTGTCAAAACAAGACGCACTGCTAAAACATTGACTGTTTTATGCAGCTTACTTCCGAAACTTAACAGCCCTATACTTGCTTTTTGCGTTATTGGTCTGGTTTGTTGCTGCGAAGGCTGATTTAATAGCCAAAAAAGGAAGGAAGTCTATTTTTAACAGAAATTTGCAATACTATGTTCGGGTGTTTAGCTCTAGCTCGGTCAAAACAAGGCGCACAGCCAAAAGAACGACCGTTTTGTGCTGCAAACGACCAAGACTTACTACCCCTATCACTCGTTTTTCGATTTTGGGAAAGTCAATTTTGACCCAAATTTCGCATTTTTGATAAGGGGTACCATCATCAAAATTTTCAAAAATGGGCCCAAAATGAAGTTTCCCAGATTTGCATGCAAACCAATTGGGAATCATAACAATCAGGTTACGAGTCCTACGAGGTATTACACTCATCATTTGGACCATTTTTGGCTGCGCTATGGCCCAAAAACTGATTTTTTGTGCCCAAAATCACGTATACGTCGGTTGACAGCAGAGAGCTCGGCTTTTTTGCCGTTTCTTAGCTCTAACTTTGTCAAAACAAGACGCACTGCTAAAACATTGACTGTTTTATGCAGCTTACTTCCGAAACATAACAGCCCTATACTTGCTTTTTGCGTTATTGGTCTGGTTTGTTGCTGCGAAGGCTGATTTAATAGCCAAAAAAGGAAGGAAGTCTATTTTTAACAGAAATTTGCAATACTATGTTCGGGTGTTTAGCTCTAGCTCGGTCAAAACAAGGCGCACAGCCAAAAGAACGACCGTTTTGTGCTGCTAACGACCAGCACTTACTACCCCTATCACTCGTTTTATGATTTTGGGAAAGTCAATTTTGACACAAATTTCGCATTTTTGATAAGGGGTACCATCATCAAAATTTTCAAAAATGGGCCCAAAATGAAGTTTCCCAGATTTGCATGCAAACCAATTGGGAATCATAACAATCAAGTTACGAGTCCTACGAGGTATTACACTCCTCATTTGGACCATTTTTGGCTGCGCTATGGCCCAAAAACTGATTTTTTGTGCCCAAAATCACGTATACGTCGGTTGACAGCAGAGAGCTCGGCTTTTTTGCCGTTTCTTAGCTCTAACTTTGTCAAAACAAGACGCACTGCTAAAACATTGACTGTTTTATGCAGCTTACTTCCGAAACTTAACAGCCCTATACCTGCTTTTTGCGTTATTGTTCTGGTTTGTTGCTGCGAAGGCTGATTTAATAGCCAAAAAAGGAAGGAAGTCTATTTTTAACAGAAATTTGCAATACTATGTTCGGGTGTTTAGCTCTAGCTCGGTCAAAACAAGGCGCACAGCCAAAAGAACGACCGTTTTGTGCTGCAAACGACCAAGACTTACTACCCCTATCACTCGTTTTTCGATTTTGGGAAAGTCAATTTTGACCCAAATTTCGCATTTTTGATAAGGGGTACCATCATCAAAATTTTCAAAAATGGGCCCAAAATGAAGTTTCCCAGATTTGCATGCAAACCAATTGGGAATCATAACAATCAAGTTACGAGTCCTACGAGGTATTACACTCATCATTTGGACCATTTTTGGCTGCGCTATGGCCCAAAAACTGATTTTTTGTGCCCAAAATCACGTATACGTCGGTTGACAGCAGAGAGCTCGGCTTTTTTGCCGTTTCTTAGCTCTAACTTTGTCAAAACAAGACGCACTGCTAAAACATTGACTGTTTTATGCAGCTTACTTCGAAACTTAACAGCCCTATACTTGCTTTTTGCGTTATTGGTCTGGTTTGTTGCTGCGAAGGCTGATTTAATAGCCAAAAAAGGAAGGAAGTCTATTTTTAACAGAAATTTGCAATACTATGTTCGGGTGTTTAGCTCTAGCTCGGTCAAAACAAGGCGCACAGCCAAAAGAACGACCGTTTTGTGCTGCAAACGACCAAGACTTACTACCCCTATCACTCGTTTTTCGATTTTGGGAAAGTCAATTTTGACCCAAATTTCGCATTTTTGATAAGGGGTACCATCATCAAAATTTTCAAAAATGGGCCCAAAATGAAGTTTCCCAGATTTGCATGCAAACCAATTGGGAATCATAACAATCAAGTTACGAGTCCTACGAGGTATTACACTCCTCATTTGGACCATTTTTGGCTGCGCTATGGCCCAAAAACTGATTTTTTGTGCCCAAAATCACGTATACGTCGGTTGACAGCAGAGAGCTCGGCTTTTTTGCCGTTTCTTAGCTCTAACTTTGTCAAAACAAGACGCACTGCTAAAACATTGACTGTTTTATGCAGCTTACTTCCGAAACTTAACAGCCCTATACTTGCTTTTTGCGTTATTGGTCTGGTTTGTTGCTGCGAAGGCTGATTTAATAGCCAAAAAAGGAAGGAAGTCTATTTTTAACAGAAATTTGCAATACTATGTTCGGGTGTTTAGCTCTAGCTCGGTCAAAACAAGGCGCACAGCCAAAAGAACGACCGTTTTGTGCTGCTAACGACCAACACTTACTACCCCTATCACTCGTTTTTCGATTTTGGGAAAGTCAATTTTGACCCAAATTTCGCATTTTTGATAAGGGGTACCATCATCAAAATTTTCAAAAATGGGCCCAAAATGAAGTTTCCCAGATTTGCATGCAAACCAATTGGGAATCATAACAATCAAGTTACGAGTCCTACGAGGTATTACACTCCTCATTTGGACCATTTTTGGCTGCGCTATGGCCCAAAAACTGATTTTTTGTGCCCAAAATCACGTATACGTCGGTTGACAGCAGAGAGCTCGGCTTTTTTGCCGTTTCTTAGCTCTAACTTTGTCAAAACAAGACGCACTGCTAAAACATTGACTGTTTTATGCAGCTTACTTCCGAAACTTAACAGCCCTATACTTGCTTTTTGCGTTATTGGTCTGGTTTGTTGCTGCGAAGGCTGATTTAATAGCCAAAAAAGGAAGGAAGTCTATTTTTAACAGAAATTTGCAATACTATGTTCGGGTGTTTAGCTCTAGCTCGGTCAAAACAAGGCGCACAGCCAAAAGAACGACCGTTTTGTGCTGCTAACGACCAACACTTACTACCCCTATCACTCGTTTTATGATTTTGGGAAAGTCAATTTTGACCCAAATTTCGCATTTTTGATAAGGGGTACCATCATCAAAATTTTCAAAAATGGGCCCAAAATGAAGTTTCCCAGATTTGCATGCAAACCAATTGGGAATCATAACAATCAAGTTACGAGTCCTACGAGGTATTACACTCCTCATTTGGACCATTTTTGGCTGCGCTATGGCCCAAAAACTGATTTTTTGTGCCCAAAATCACGTATACGTCGGTTGACAGCAGAGAGCTCGGCTTTTTTGCCGTTTCTTAGCTCTAACTTTGTCAAAACAAGACGCACTGTTAAAACATTGACTGTTTTATGCAGCTTACTTCCGAAACTTAACAGCCCTATACTTGCTTTTTTGCGTTATTGGTCTGGTTTGTTGCTGCGAAGGCTGATTTAATAGCCAAAAAAGGAAGGAAGTCTATTTTTAACAGAAATTTGCAATACTATGTTCGGGTGTTTAGCTCTAGCTCGGTCAAAACAAGGCGCACAGCCAAAAGAACGACCGTTTTGTGCTGCTAACGACCAACACTTACTACCCCTATCACTCGTTTTTCGATTTTGGGAAAGTCAATTTTGACCCAAATTTCGCATTTTTGATAAGGGGTACCATCATCAAAATTTTCAAAAATGGGCCCAAAATGAAGTTTCCCAGATTTGCATGCAAACCAATTGGGAATCATAACAATCAAGTTACGAGTCCTACGAGGTATTACACTCCTCATTTGGACCATTTTTTGGCTGCGCTATGGCCCAAAAACTGATTTTTTGTGCCCAAAATCACGTATACGTCGGTTGACAGCAGAGAGCTCGGCTTTTTTGCCGTTTCTTAGCTCTAACTTTGTCAAAACAAGACGCACTGCTAAAACATTGACTGTTTTATGCAGCTTACTTCGAAACTTAACAGCCCTATACTTGCTTTTTGCGTTATTGTTCTGGTTTGTTGCTGCGAAGGCAAAGGAAAATCTATTTTTAAAAGAAATTTGCATTACTATGTTCGGGTGTTTAGCTCTAGCTCGGTCAAAACAAGGCGCACCCCCCCAAAGAACGACCGTTTTGTGCTGCTAACGACCAACACTTACTACCCCTATCACTCGTTTTTCGATTTTGGGAAAGTCAATTTTGACCCAAATTTCGCATTTTTGATAAGGGGTACCATCATCAAAATTTTCAAAAATGGGCCCAAAATGAAGTTTCCCAGATTTGCATGCAAACCAATTGGGAATCATAACAATCAAGTTACGAGTCCTACGAGGTATTAGACTCCTCATTTGGACCATTTTTGGCTGCGCTATGGCCCAAAAACTGATTTTTTGTGCCCAAAATCACGTATACGTCGGTTGACAGCAGAGAGCTCGGCTTTTTTGCCGTTTCTTAGCTCTAACTTTGTCAAAACAAGACGCACTGTTAAAACATTGACTGTTTTATGCAGCTTACTTCCGAAACTTAACAGCCCTATACTTGCTTTTTGCGTTATTGGTCTGGTTTGTTGCTGCGAAGGCTGATTTAATAGCCAAAAAAGGAAGGAAGTCTATTTTTAACAGAAATTTGCAATACTATGTTCGGGTGTTTAGCTCTAGCTCGGTCAAAACAAGGCGCACAGCCAAAAGAACGACCGTTTTGTGCTGCTAACGACCAACACTTACTACCCCTATCACTCGTTTTTCGATTTTGGGAAAGTCAATTTTGACCCAAATTTCGCATTTTTGATAAGGGGTACCATCATCAAAATTTTCAAAAAATGGGCCCAAAATGAAGTTTCCCAGATTTGCATGCAAACCAATTGGGAATCATAACAATCAAGTTACGAGTCCTACGAGGTATTACACTCCTCATTTGGACCATTTTTGGCTGCGCTATGGCCCAAAAAACTGATTTTTTGTGCCCAAAATCACGTATACGTCGGTTGACAGCAGAGAGCTCGGCTTTTTTGCCGTTTCTTAGCTCTAACTTTGTCAAAACAAGACGCACTGTTAAAACATTGACTGTTTTATGCAGCTTACTTCCGAAACTTAACAGCCCTATACTTGCTTTTTGCGTTATTGGTCTGGTTTGTTGCTGCGAAGGCTGATTTAATAGCCAAAAAGGAAGGAAGTCTATTTTTAACAGAAATTTGCAATACTATGTTCGGGTGTTTAGCTCTAGCTCGGTCAAAACAAGGCGCACAGCCAAAAGAACGACCGTTTTGTGCTGCTAACGACCAACACTTACTACCCCTATCACTCGTTTTTCGATTTTGGGAAAGTCAATTTTGACCCAAATTTCGCATTTTTGATAAGGGGTACCATCATCAAAATTTTCAAAAATGGGCCCAAAATGAAGTTTCCCAGATTTGCATGCAAACCAATTGGGAATCATAACAATCAAGTTACGAGTCCTACGAGGTATTACACTCCTCATTTGGACCATTTTTGGCTGCGCTATGGCCCAAAAACTGATTTTTTGTGCCCAAAATCACGTATACGTCGGTTGACAGCAGAGAGCTCGGCTTTTTTGCCGTTTCTTAGCTCTAACTTTGTCAAAACAAGACGCACTGCTAAAACATTGACTGTTTTATGCAGCTTACTTCCGAAACATAACAGCCCTATACTTGCTTTTTGCGTTATTGTTCTGGTTTGTTGCTGCGAAGGCAGGAAATCTATTTTTAAAAGAAATTTGCATTACTATGTTCGGGTGTTTAGCTCTAGCTCGGTCAAAACAAGGCGCACAGCCAAAAGAACGACCGTTTTGTGCTGCTAACGACCAACACTTACTACCCCTATCACTCGTTTTTCGATTTTGGGAAAGTCAATTTTGACCCAAATTTCGCATTTTTGATAAAGGGGTACCATCATCAAAATTTTCAAAAATGGGCCCAAAATGAAGTTTCCCAGATTTGCATGCAAACCAATTGGGAATCATAACAATCAAGTTACGAGTCCTACGAGGTATTAGACTCCTCATTTGGACCATTTTTGGCTGCGCTATGGCCCAAAAACTGATTTTTTGTGCCCAAAATCACGTATACGTCGGTTGACAGCAGAGAGCTCGGCTTTTTTGCCGTTTCTTAGCTCTAACTTTGTCAAAACAAGACGCACTGTTAAAACATTGACTGTTTTATGCAGCTTACTTCCGAAACTTAACAGCCCTATACTTGCTTTTTGCGTTATTGGTCTGGTTTGTTGCTGCGAAGGCTGATTTAATAGCCAAAAAAGGAAGGAAGTCTATTTTTAACAGAAATTTGCAATACTATGTTCGGGTGTTTAGCTCTAGCTCGGTCAAAACAAGGCGCACAGCCAAAAGAACGACCGTTTTGTGCTGCTAACGACCAACACTTACTACCCCTATCACTCGTTTTTCGATTTTGGGAAAGTCAATTTTGACCCAAATTTCGCATTTTTGATAAGGGGTACCATCATCAAAATTTTCAAAAATGGGCCCAAAATGAAGTTTCCCAGATTTGCATGCAAACCAATTGGGAATCATAACAATCAAGTTACGAGTCCTACGAGGTATTAGACTCCTCATTTGGACCATTTTTGGCTGCGCTATGGCCCAAAAACTGATTTTTGTGCCCAAAATCACGTATACGTCGGTTGACAGCAGAGAGCTCGGCTTTTTTGCCGTTTCTTAGCTCTAACTTTGTCAAAACAAGACGCACTGTTAAAACATTGACTGTTTTATGCAGCTTACTTCCGAAACTTAACAGCCCTATACTTGCTTTTTGCGTTATTGGTCTGGTTTGTTGCTGCGAAGGCTGATTTAATAGCCAAAAAAAGGAAGGAAGTCTATTTTTAACAGAAATTTGCAATACTATGTTCGGGTGTTTAGCTCTAGCTCGGTCAAAACAAGGCGCACAGCCAAAAGAACGACCGTTTTGTGCTGCTAACGACCAACACTTACTACCCCTATCACTCGTTTTATGATTTTGGGAAAGTCAATTTTGACACAAATTTCGCATTTTTGATAAGGGGGTACCATCATCAAAATTTTCAAAAATGGGCCCAAAATGAAGTTTCCCAGATTTGCATGCAAACCAATTGGGAATCATAACAATCAAGTTACGAGTCCTACGAGGTATTACACTCCTCATTTGGACCATTTTTTGGCTGCGCTATGGCCCAAAAACTGATTTTTTGTGCCCAAAATCACGTATACGTCGGTTGACAGCAGAGAGCTCGGCTTTTTTGCCGTTTCTTAGCTCTAACTTTGTCAAAACAAGACGCACTGTTAAAACATTGACTGTTTTATGCAGCTTACTTCCGAAACTTAACAGCCCTATACTTGCTTTTTGCGTTATTGGTCTGGTTTGTTGCTGCGAAGGCTGATTTAATAGCCAAAAAAGGAAGGAAGTCTATTTTTAACAGAAATTTGCAATACTATGTTCGGGTGTTTAGCTCTAGCTCGGTCAAAACAAGGCGCACAGCCAAAAGAACGACCGTTTTGTGCTGCTAACGACCAACACTTACTACCCCTATCACTCGTTTTCGATTTTGGGAAAGTCAATTTTGACCCAAATTTCGCATTTTTGATAAGGGGTACCATCATCAAAATTTTCAAAAATGGGCCCAAAATGAAGTTTCCCAGATTTGCATGCAAACCAATTGGGAATCATAACAATCAAGTTACGAGTCCTACGAGGTATTAGACTCCTCATTTGGACCATTTTTTGGCTGCGCTATGGCCCAAAAACTGATTTTTTGTGCCCAAAATCACGTATACGTCGGTTGACAGCAGAGAGCTCGGCTTTTTGCCGTTTCTTAGCTCTAACTTTGTCAAAACAAGACGCACTGCTAAAACATTGACTGTTTTATGCAGCTTACTTCCGAAACTTAACAGCCCTATACTTGCTTTTTGCGTTATTGGTCTGGTTTGTTGCTGCGAAGGCTGATTTAATAGCCAAAAAGGAAGGAAGTCTATTTTTAACAGAAATTTGCAATACTATGTTCGGGTGTTTAGCTCTAGCTCGGTCAAAACAAGGCGCACAGCCAAAAGAACGACCGTTTTGTGCTGCTAACGACCAACACTTACTACCCCTATCACTCGTTTTTCGATTTTGGGAAAGTCAATTTTGACCCAAATTTCGCATTTTTGATAAGGGGTACCATCATCAAAATTTTCAAAAAATGGGCCCAAAATGAAGTTTCCCAGATTTGCATGCAAACCAATTGGGAATCATAACAATCAAGTTACGAGTCCTACGAGGTATTAGACTCCTCATTTGGACCATTTTTGGCTGCGCTATGGCCCAAAAACTGATTTTTTTGTGCCCAAAATCACGTATACGTCGGTTGACAGCAGAGAGCTCGGCTTTTTTGCCGTTTCTTAGCTCTAACTTTGTCAAAACAAGACGCACTGCTAAAACATTGACTGTTTTATGCAGCTTACTTCGAAACTTAACAGCCCTATACTTGCTTTTTGCGTTATTGGTCTGGTTTGTTGCTGCGAAGGCTGATTTAATAGCCAAAAAAGGAAGGAAGTCTATTTTTAACAGAAATTTGCAATACTATGTTCGGGTGTTTAGCTCTAGCTCGGTCAAAACAAGGCGCACAGCCAAAAGAACGACCGTTTTTGTGCTGCTAACGACCAACACTTACTACCCCTATCACTCGTTTTTCGATTTTGGGAAAGTCAATTTTGACCCAAATTTCGCATTTTTGATAAGGGGTACCATCATCAAAATTTTCAAAAATGGGCCCAAAATGAAGTTTCCCAGATTTGCATGCAAACCAATTGGGAATCATAACAATCAAGTTACGAGTCCTACGAGGTATTACACTCCTCATTTGGACCATTTTTGGCTGCGCTATGGCCCAAAAACTGATTTTTTGTGCCCAAAATCAC
Source organism: Drosophila eugracilis (assembly GCF_018153835.1). Taxonomy (NCBI): domain Eukaryota; kingdom Metazoa; phylum Arthropoda; class Insecta; order Diptera; family Drosophilidae; genus Drosophila; species Drosophila eugracilis. The sequence goes on from NW_024573046.1 coordinate 328,950, forward strand.
GTATACGTCGGTTGACAGCAGAGAGCTCGGCTTTTTGCCGTTTCTTAGCTCTAACTTTGTCAAAACAAGACGCACTGTTAAAACATTGACTGTTTTATGCAGCTTACTTCGAAACTTAACAGCCCTATACTTGCTTTTTGCGTTATTGGTCTGGTTTGTTGCTGCGAAGGCTGATTTATATAGCCAAAAAGGAAGGAAGTCTATTTTTAACAGAAATTTGCAATACTATGTTCGGGTGTTTAGCTCTAGCTCGGTCAAAACAAGGCGCACAGCCAAAAGAACGACCGTTTTGTGCTGCTAACGACCAACACTTACTACCCCTATCACTCGTTTTTCGATTTTGGGAAAGTCAATTTTGACCCAAATTTCGCATTTTTGATAAGGGGTACCATCATCAAAAATTTTCAAAAATGGGCCCAAAATGAAGTTTCCCAGATTTGCATGCAAACCAATTGGGAATCATAACAATCAAGTTACGAGTCCTACGAGGTATTAGACTCCTCATTTGGACCATTTTTGGCTGCGCTATGGCCCAAAAACTGATTTTTTGTGCCCAAAATCACGTATACGTCGGTTGACAGCAGAGAGCTCGGCTTTTTTGCCGTTTCTTAGCTCTAACTTTGTCAAAACAAGACGCACTGCTAAAACATTGACTGTTTTATGCAGCTTACTTCCGAAACTTAACAGCCCTATACTTGCTTTTTGCGTTATTGGTCTGGTTTGTTGCTGCGAAGGCTGATTTAATAGCCCAAAAAGGAAGGAAGTCTATTTTTAACAGAAATTTGCAATACTATGTTCGGGTGTTTAGCTCTAGCTCGGTCAAAACAAGGCGCACAGCCAAAAGAACGACCGTTTTGTGCTGCTAACGACCAACACTTACTACCCCTATCACTCGTTTTTCGATTTTGGGAAAGTCAATTTTGACCCAAATTTCGCATTTTTGATAAGGGGTACCATCATCAAAATTTTCAAAAATGGGCCCAAAATGAAGTTTCCCAGATTTGCATGCAAACCAATTGGGAATCATAACAATCAAGTTACGAGTCCTACGAGGTATTAGACTCCTCATTTGGACCATTTTTGGCTGCGCTATGGCCCAAAAACTGATTTTTTGTGCCCAAAATCACGTATACGTCGGTTGACAGCAGAGAGCTCGGCTTTTTTGCCGTTTCTTAGCTCTAACTTTGTCAAAACAAGACGCACTGCTAAAACATTGACTGTTTTATGCAGCTTACTTCCGAAACTTAACAGCCCTATACTTGCTTTTTGCGTTATTGGTCTGGTTTGTTGCTGCGAAGGCTGATTTAATAGCCCAAAAAGGAAGGAAGTCTATTTTTAACAGAAATTTGCAATACTATGTTCGGGTGTTTAGCTCTAGCTCGGTCAAAACAAGGCGCACAGCCAAAAGAACGACCGTTTTGTGCTGCTAACGACCAACACTTACTACCCCTATCACTCGTTTTTCGATTTTGGGAAAGTCAATTTTGACCCAAATTTCGCATTTTTGATAAGGGGTACCATCATCAAAATTTTCAAAAATGGGCCCAAAATGAAGTTTCCCAGATTTGCATGCAAACCAATTGGGAATCATAACAATCAAGTTACGAGTCCTACGAGGTATTAGACTCCTCATTTGGACCATTTTTTGGCTGCGCTATGGCCCAAAAACTGATTTTTTGTGCCCAAAATCACGTATACGTCGGTTGGCAGCAGAGAGCTCGGCTTTTTGCCGTTTCTTAGCTCTAACTTTGTCAAAACAAGACGCACTGCTAAAACATTGACTGTTTTATGCAGCTTACTTCGAAACTTAACAGCCCTATACTTGCTTTTTGCGTTATTGTTCTGGTTTGTTGCTGCGAAGGCAGGAAATCTATTTTTAAAAGAAATTTGCATTACTATGTTCGGGTGTTTAGCTCTAGCTCGGTCAAAACAAGGCGCACAGCCAAAAGAACGACCGTTTTGTGCTGCTAACGACCAACACTTACTACCCCTATCACTCGTTTTTCGATTTTGGGAAAGTCAATTTTGACCCAAATTTCGCATTTTTGATAAGGGGTACCATCATCAAAATTTTCAAAAATGGGCCCAAAATGAAGTTTCCCAGATTTGCATGCAAACCAATTGGGAATCATAACAATCAAGTTACGAGTCCTACGAGGTATTAGACTCCTCATTTGGACCATTTTTGGCTGCGCTATGGCCCAAAAACTGATTTTTTGTGCCCAAAATCACGTATACGTCGGTTGACAGCAGAGAGCTCGGCTTTTTTTGCCGTTTCTTAGCTCTAACTTTGTCAAAACAAGACGCACTGCTAAAACATTGACTGTTTTATGCAGCTTACTTCCGAAACTTAACAGCCCTATACTTGCTTTTTGCGTTATTGTTCTGGTTTGTTGCTGCGAAGGCAGGAAATCTATTTTTAAAAGAAATTTGCATTACTATGTTCGGGTGTTTAGCTCTAGCTCGGTCAAAACAAGGCGTACAGCCAAAAGAACGACCGTTTTTGTGCTGCTAACGACCAACACTTACTACCCCTATCACTCGTTTTTCGATTTTGGGAAAGTCAATTTTGACCCAAATTTCGCATTTTTGATAAGGGGTACCATCATCAAAATTTTCAAAAATGGGCCCAAAATGAAGTTTCCCAGATTTGCATGCAAACCAATTGGGAATCATAACAATCAAGTTACGAGTCCTACGAGGTATTAGACTCCTCATTTGGACCATTTTTGGCTGCGCTATGGCCCAAAAACTGATTTTTGTGCCCAAAATCACGTATACGTCGGTTGACAGCAGAGAGCTCGGCTTTTTTGCCGTTTCTTAGCTCTAACTTTGTCAAAACAAGACGCACTGCTAAAACATTGACTGTTTTATGCAGCTTACTTCCGAAACTTAACAGCCCTATACTTGCTTTTTGCGTTATTGTTCTGGTTTGTTGCTGCGAAGGCAGGAAATCTATTTTTAAAAGAAATTTGCATTACTATGTTCGGGTGTTTAGCTCTAGCTCGGTCAAAACAAGGCGCACAGCCAAAAGAACGACCGTTTTGTGCTGCTAACGACCAACACTTACTACCCCTATCACTCGTTTTTCGATTTTGGGAAAGTCAATTTTGACCCAAATTTCGCATTTTTGATAAGGGGTACCATCATCAAAATTTTCAAAAATGGGCCCAAAATGAAGTTTCCCAGATTTGCATGCAAACCAATTGGGAATCATAACAATCAAGTTACGAGTCCTACGAGGTATTAGACTCCTCATTTGGACCATTTTTGGCTGCGCTATGGCCCAAAAACTGATTTTTTGTGCCCAAAATCACGTATACGTCGGTTGGCAGCAGAGAGCTCGGCTTTTTTGCCGTTTCTTAGCTCTAACTTTGTCAAAACAAGACGCACTGCTAAAACATTGACTGTTTTATGCAGCTTACTTCCGAAACATAACAGCCCTATACTTGCTTTTTGCGTTATTGTTCTGGTTTGTTGCTGCGAAGGCAGGAAATCTATTTTTAAAAGAAATTTGCAATACTATGTTCGGGTGTTTAGCTCTAGCTCGGTCAAAACAAGGCGCACAGCCAAAAGAACGACCGTTTTGTGCTGCTAACGACCAACACTTACTACCCCTATCACTCGTTTTTCGATTTTGGGAAAGTCAATTTTGACCCAAATTTCGCATTTTTGATAAGGGGTACCATCATCAAAATTTTCAAAAATGGGCCCAAAATGAAGTTTCCCAGATTTGCATGCAAACCAATTGGGAATCATAACAATCAAGTTACGAGTCCTACGAGGTATTAGACTCCTCATTTGGACCATTTTTGGCTGCGCTATGGCCCAAAAACTGATTTTTGTGCCCAAAATCACGTATACGTCGGTTGACAGCAGAGAGCTCGGCTTTTTTGCCGTTTCTTAGCTCTAACTTTGTCAAAACAAGACGCACTGCTAAAACATTGACTGTTTTATGCAGCTTACTTCGAAACTTAACAGCCCTATACTTGCTTTTTGCGTTATTGGTCTGGTTTGTTGCTGCGAAGGCTGATTTAATAGCCAAAAACGGAAGGAAGTCTATTTTTAACAGAAATTTGCAATACTATGTTCGGGTGTTTAGCTCTAGCTCGGTCAAAACAAGGCGCACAGCCAAAAGAACGACCGTTTTGTGCTGCTAACGACCAACACTTACTACCCCTATCACTCGTTTTTCGATTTTGGGAAAGTCAATTTTGACCCAAATTTCGCATTTTTTCATCAAAATTTTCAAAAATGGGCCCAAAATGAAGTTTCCCAGATTTGCATGCAAACCAATTGGGAATCATAACAATCAAGTTACGAGTCCTACGAGGTATTAGACTCCTCATTTGGACCATTTTTGGCTGCGCTATGGCCCAAAAACTGATTTTTTGTGCCCAAAATCACGTATACGTCGGTTGACAGCAGAGAGCTCGGCTTTTTTGCCGTTTCTTAGCTCTAACTTTGTCAAAACAAGACGCACTGCTAAAACATTGACTGTTTTATGCAGCTTACTTCCGAAACTTAACAGCCCTATACTTGCTTTTTGCGTTATTGGTCTGGTTTGTTGCTGCGAAGGCTGATTTAATAGCCAAAAAAGGAAGGAAGTCTATTTTTAACAGAAATTTGCAATACTATGTTCGGGTGTTTAGCTCTAGCTCGGTCAAAACAAGGCGCACAGCCAAAAGAACGACCGTTTTGTGCTGCTAACGACCAACACTTACTACCCCTATCACTCGTTTTTCGATTTTGGGAAAGTCAATTTTGACCCAAATTTCGCATTTTTTCATCAAAATTTTCAAAAATGGGCCCAAAATGAAGTTTCCCAGATTTGCATGCAAACCAATTGGGAATCATAACAATCAAGTTACGAGTCCTACGAGGTATTAGACTCCTCATTTGGACCATTTTTGGCTGCGCTATGGCCCAAAAACTGATTTTTTGTGCCCAAAATCACGTATACGTCGGTTGGCAGCAGAGAGCTCGGCTTTTTTGCCGTTTCTTAGCTCTAACCTTGGCAAAACAAGACGCACTGCTAAAACATTGACTGTTTTATGCAGCTTACTTCCGAAACATAACAGCCCTATACTTGGTTTTTGCGTTATTGTTCTGGTTTGTTGCTGCGAAGGCAGGAAATCTATTTTTAAAAGAAATTTGCATTACTATGTTCGGGTGTTTAGCTCTAGCTCGGTCAAAACAAGGCGCACAGCCAAAAGAACGACCGTTTTGTGCTGCTAACGACCAACACTTACTACCCCTATCACTCGTTTTTCGATTTTGGGAAAGTCAATTTTGACCCAAATTTCGCATTTTTGATAAGGGGTACCATCATCAAAATTTTCAAAAATGGGCCCAAAATGAAGTTTCCCAGATTTGCATGCAAACCAATTGGGAATCATAACAATCAAGTTACGAGTCCTACGAGGTATTAGACTCCCTCATTTGGACCATTTTTGGCTGCGCTATGGCCCAAAAACTGATTTTTTGTGCCCAAAATCACGTATACGTCGGTTGACAGCAGAGAGCTCGGCTTTTTTGCCGTTTCTTAGCTCTAACTTTGTCAAAACAAGACGCACTGCTAAAACATTGACTGTTTTATGCAGCTTACTTCCGAAACTTAACAGCCCTATACTTGCTTTTTGCGTTATTGGTCTGGTTTGTTGCTGCGAAGGCAGGAAATCTATTTTTAAAAGAAATTTGCATTACTATGTTCGGGTGTTTAGCTCTAGCTCGGTCAAAACAAGGCGCACAGCCAAAAGAACGACCGTTTTGTGCTGCTAACGACCAACACTTACTACCCCTATCACTCGTTTTTCGATTTTGGGAAAGTCAATTTTGACCCAAATTTCGCATTTTTGATAAGGGGTACCATCATCAAAATTTTCAAAAATGGGCCCAAAATGAAGTTTCCCAGATTTGCATGCAAACCAATTGGGAATCATAACAATCAAGTTACGAGTCCTACGAGGTATTAGACTCCTCATTTGGACCATTTTTGGCTGCGCTATGGCCCAAAAACTGATTTTTTGTGCCCAAAATCACGTATACGTCGGTTGACAGCAGAGAGCTCGGCTTTTTTGCCGTTTCTTAGCTCTAACTTTGTCAAAACAAGACGCACTGCTAAAACATTGACTGTTTTATGCAGCTTACTTCCGAAACTTAACAGCCCTATACCTGCTTTTTGCGTTATTGTTCTGGTTTGTTGCTGCGAAGGCAGAAAATCTATTTTTAAAAGAAATTGGCATTACTATGTTCGGGTGTTTAGCTCTAGCTCGGTCAAAACAAGGCGCACAGCCAAAAGAACGACCGTTTTGTGCTGCTAACGACCAACACTTACTACCCCTATCACTCGTTTTTCGATTTTGGGAAAGTCAATTTTGACCCAAATTTCGCATTTTTTCATCAAAATTTTCAAAAATGGGCCCAAAATGAAGTTTCCCAGATTTGCATGCAAACCAATTGGGAATCATAACAATCAAGTTACGAGTCCTACGAGGTATTAGACTCCTCATTTGGACCATTTTTGGCTGCGCTATGGCCCAAAAACTGATTTTTTGTGCCCAAAATCACGTATACGTCGGTTGACAGCAGAGAGCTCGGCTTTTTTCCGTTTCTTAGCAATAATTTTGTCAAAACAAGACGCATTCCTTAAACATTGACTGTTTTATGCAGCTTACTTCCGAAAGTTAACAGCCCTATACCTACTTATTGCGTTATTGTTCTGATATGTTGCTGCGAAGGCAGGAAATCTATTTTAAGCTGGCTCAGACAAAACAAGGCGCACAGCCAAAAGACAATTACGAATCATAACAATCATGTTAGGAGCCCTACGAGGTATTACGTTTCTCAGTTAGACCATATTTGGCTGTGCTTTGGCTAGAAAACTGATTTTTTCTCCCAAATTGGGTTTTGATATTATAACATTGTCAAAAGGGGACGTACAGCTAAAAATAGGTCTGCATTATGCAGTGTTTTATTAGTTAAATATTAAAGATTCTTTTAATTCGTAATGAAAACTTAAGAAAAACTAAACTGAGAAGAAAACTTATCAACTTTTAAGCGCACACCCAAATAATTTGAGCTCAGTATGTTTATGGCAATACGTAAAACATTCGAAGAAGAATTCTTCTTTAAGGGAAAAATGCAACTTGCAGCTGGTGGAGGAAGAGACAACATATGGCCCACTGACAATGACAGCTGTTGGTAGAGCGGGTGACTGAGTGGGGGAGGGGATATTCGGTAGCCCGACTGCCGAAGGTCGCACGCCCATTTTCCTACCCACTTGGCTATGACATTTCACTTGCTGCCTCGCATTTTCACTAAATTGACTTTGCCTGCTATCGTTTAGGGTGCACCGCCGCTCCTGAAAATTCCACCCATTCACATTCATCCACGCCCCAAACATTGCCAGAGTGCTGAGTCTGAGTGCAGCAATTTTTTATGCTCCGTTGGGCAACGACAGCCCAGAATCCCAGTGCTACCCGAAGGATCCATTTCGATGCCACTTTCGGGCGGAGGAGAATTCCTGCTTCTTCTCCTTCTTCTTTTTTGATATCACATAAACCCTCACCCTGGCACGCAGAGCGATTGCAATCTATAAATATCTAAAATCCCATAAAACTCAGCTCAACCCAGCAAATGTCATCATTGGTATTGTGGCCATCGAACAGGTGCTAGATAAAATGAAATGAAAGGTGTGGTGTTGATGGCTACCTGCGCCTATCCAAATCCAAAATTCAAGTTCAAATCCGAATCAGAATCGAATCGGTCTCCTTTCAATTGCATCGGGATGCCGGGAGACTAAAATCCAGGAGACGGGCTGCAATTGGGATTCGGATTGGGACAATATTTGAGGATGATTGCATGCTTGTGCAAGCGGCTTTCATGTACGTGAACGGCAAATTTATTTGCACAACTGCGATTGATGCCGGCATTGCATCGCCCTCCCTCAACCTACAACAATTCCTACTACAGACAAAAAAAAATATATATCGGATTTGATCCTAAAAAAACATCTCAGTATATAAAGAACCAGCTTTAAGTGCTTAAATTAGAATTCAGGGAGAATTTTTTTCTATATTTTTAAAGAAACTATTTTAAACTAAAAAATTAAATTCATGAATATCGATAACGAGTTTAAGAGGTTTGGGAATACGTTTTTCCGAATGCACTGGTTTGACATTTGGAAAATCCGGGTCTCCGTCACTCGGAGTTTGGCATTTGGCAAATGCTCAATGCTCGGCGCTCGTCTCCTGATCTGCACCATAAAAGTCTGTTGCATAAACCAATTTCGCATTTGGTCCGCCACCAAATGCAGATGCCCCCGAGGGCGGACAAAAAGTGGGTGGCGATGGGTTGGATTGGGAAAAACTCTGTCAACGCAACTTCTTCGACTGGCAGCAGAATCGCTGGCTGATAACGTAAACCGCTTTGATTTTTATTTAACTGCACATTTCCCTCCTACAAAACCCCCTTTACCCTTACCTCCCTCGTCGATTGACATTTAATGGCAACTTGTGGCGGATTTTCGATTGCAATTTCTGCGGTTTTCCAATTTTCCCCAATTTCACAATTTTTCCATTTGCCTTCGCTTATTGCATTTATTTATTTTGTGCGCGCGCCCTCGCCTTTTTTCTTTGCTTTTTTGCCAGCACTTGCTTTGCTTTTTAGCCTTTCTGTCGGGCAAGTGAAATTGATAATTTATAAAATTGCTGGCAAATGGCAAACAAAAAAAAAGAAAATTGCAAAAAAGGGGAAAAGCGAAGAAGGCTACCATTTTAGTGGCGTGTGTTTATGTGTGTGTTGCAACACGTTTGCCGCGTTCGCCTCATGAAATATTTCTCAAGTTTCGGCCGTTACCTTGACTTGATAGAAAGCATCCTGCGGCAGCCTGGTGGCCACTTTATGGCGGGTATCCTGCATCCTTGGTCCCTCGTCCACCTCCCCAGTCGTACATTAAATTATGCAAAACACACACTTACACACTAGCACACACACCACTCCACACACTTCCCAAGGACTTTTTTCCTTTTGTGTCTTTCGCTTCAATTTTGTTTTTCTCGCCCGCTTTAAAGGAAATATATTTTGCACTTGGCTGTTGCTTTTACTTAGCCAAGTGAAGCGTGGAAACGCACACACATATCTACAGTTGAGGTCAAAAGAATACGATTTAATTGAGTTTTAAAACTCTGCATAAAGTATTTGTAATCAAAAAAAAAAACACACATGCCTATATTGTTAGTTTCCTAAATATGTATCTCAGTGAAAAATGTCTTTTACCGCTGCATTATAAGCTCAAAAATACACGTATGTGTTATTTGAAGCACAGCTGTAAAATTGTGCCCCACAAGCTCATACCCTTAGGTTGCCACCCCAAACCCCTAACTTTCACCCCACGTATTTATTTGGCGCTTCGCTGCTTTTATTTTATTGAAATTTATGATTTCTGACACAGAATTTATGTTGTTTTGCATTCAAGTAAGAATATATATATATATATGTGTGTGTGTGTGTGTATGTTTGGGGGGAGGGGGGCATAAAATAAACCTCAAAAACTCGTAAAATGCCCAGCAACCCAGCCAGCAGAGTCACCAGCATATCAAAGGGGGTACAAAGTTCTTGTTTTTTCAGATCCCTTCCGCCATGTCTACATATATACGTATATATATATAGACCATAGGTATGGTATCTGGGTATTTTTGTAGCTCCTCTTTGGCCTGGCCAATGCCAGTGAATTATTTAATTCGAATAAATATTGAAAACTCAATTTTTTATGATGTTTTCCCGTTGGTTTATTGCTCTTTTGTGGCGCTTTCACATCGCATAACTTGCCCCGGACTCCGGCCACAGAATCTCTCCCATCCTGGAAACCGCTGTATTTGCCAGAGACATTGCGTATTGATATTTCACACTTCCGTGGCCGAAAAAAATATATGAAGACGAATTCGCATTGAATTTAAATCCTTCATGAAAATCCCCATGAATAAACTCAGCGAGAGATGGCAAAAAGAGCTCAAAAAAGAATATCCGCCGGGTTTGTGAATATATCAACTCAAAGGGTATGTTTCAGGTTAGCTTTAGACCGGATGTGCATTTTATTTTTCTCTATTTACCAACAAAAAATGCATTCCGCCAATTATTGAAGACCGTCTGTTGACAAACCCAGCGATTAGGGTTTTCAAAAGATCACTTTATGGACATTTTTTTTTCTGGAATTTAAAAAATTTTTTACATTGAATATATATGTATATCTATATATGTATATATATACAAAATGGGTATACTTTCTGTTTGATATTTCCCAGCAAATGAAACGGGAGCCCACTAAGTTAAAATTAAAATTTAAAAATGTATAAAAAACCTAGGAAAATCAAAGCATTTTGCCTACTTGGTTAAGTGCTTCCCTAGAGCCCACTACTTCAGATGCACAAAAACAACTTTCTTTAAATTTCCGGGAAATCCCCAGAATTGCTCTGGTCTTTTTGAAATTAACAGCTTAAACCGCTTGCAAATATCCTATTCGGAATTCAATGTTTCAAGTACGAAATACTTGATTTTATCTCTGTGTGCACTCTTCACATTTTGAATACCCCCCCAATAAAATTCGTATCTCTCTCGTAAGAGTAAGTAAAGCAACTCGGAACCAGCTCAGACATGGCGAGGCAAGGATATTTCCACACAAATACGGATACGAGTGTGCACTCCAGCAGACACACAAAAACACACACACACACTCTCCACACCCCAAAATAATCCCCAAAAGATGAAAATTGTGTAAAATTTGTGTGTTGGTTTCACTGATTAAGGATGGCTTACTGGCTGGTTGTCGGCCCCCCAAAAACTGCTGCTTCTACAGCTTCTGCTGGTGCTGGTGCTGTTGGCCCCATCAGGGGAAATCTCTTGAAAGCCAAAAAGATGAATAGACCAGACCAACATCTAATATGTGCGAAATTTATCAGCCTCGATACACACACAAACACACACTTTTGAAGGGAGAAAGGATATTCAGGAGCAATACTGCAAGGACGACGAAGGCAAACGGCATGGAAAATCGCAATAATAATTTTGCCTTTCAGCTTCGGTTTCGGTTTCTGTGGCATCCACAAGGAGTTGGGCCAAACGGGTGGTTTGAAAGCCTAGTGTGTGTGGCTGCCTCAAGGATACTGGCATCCAAGGATGCCTAGCCATGTGAGTGGACAGTTGCGGTCTCTCGGATGCGAATGCTCCAATTATCCAGGGGAACATAGGAGGCGAAGGGGATGGAGATGGCCTCCACCTCACCTTAACTGCTGGACGGGAATCGAAACTCACGGATTGCTATGCAGTTTGCAGATGCTTGGCTACTCGAGCATCCTATCATATATTTTCGTTATGCTTTTGTTGGCTATAACAGTGGGGTTTTGGTTACAGTAACAGTTGGATTAAATTGTACAATGCTCCGGCGGAGCATTTTGTCCCATCCTTCTGCTCGTCGCTTGCTTTCGGGTCCGTTTGCATTTTCCGGGAATAGTAATGCCATTTTGCCTTGATCTATATCCATTTACTCATCAGGGGGCTTTCATTTCGGGGAAGGGGATAGATTTGCATTGTGCAACTTAACAGCCAATGGCATGCAGGTAGCCCTGAATGTGTTCATTCAAAGCATGGCTAAAAAATTAATGGGTTAGTCTATCTTTTCTAAAATGAATAAAAATGCAAGTATTTACCCAAGACCCTTGCCACTGGCGGTTGACTTCTTGTAGAGGGCGGCCAGAAGAAGGATCTGTCCGGTCATCAACAGTTCACGTTTTCCGTAGCTCAGCCAGCCCTTGGATTTCATCTGGGAGGCGAGAAGTACACGCTCCTCGAAGGGCTCACGAATCCTTTCTCCTCGAGAAAGCTCGCGTTCTGCTCGTTGCATGTTTCGTAGTGACTCACGTCGTTGAGATACTACTTCGAGTCTCTGTAGGTCTACACGCTCGATCCGACAGTCTTTTTCTGGTTGAGCTTTTCTTTCGACATCTCGTACTTCTCTTCGCTGGATATCGCGCTCCACACGACGACTATCTTCTCGTTCCATTCGTTCGAAATTTTCTCGTTCTTCCCCTCGAATATTATTTCGCTCAACCCGTCGAGTATCGTCCCGCTCCTCTCGACGGACATTTCGTCGGAGGTCTTCGCGTTCTACTTTTTGGACTACCCTTCGTTCAACTCGTCGAGACTGTTCGCGGTCTTCTCTTCTTAAATTATCCCGCTCCACTCGTTGTTCTTGTCGTCCATCACGAGCTTCACGATGATCTCGTCTAGCTGAGATGCGTTCGGCTCTTGAGAGCACTTCCCTTTCGTTACGCTCCTCTCTGCGTTCTTTCCTTTGAGCTCCATCGCGTTCGTGTCTGCGTTCATCGCTGCGTCTCTCCAATCGCCTTGATTCAGCTCCTTCAGCTTTCTCCCTTCGTTCCACACCACGAACATTCTCTCGACGAAGTTGCTCTCGCTCTGCTCGACGCAAGTCATTGCGTTCCATTCGGCGAGATGATTCACGGTCCTCTCGCCGAAGGACTTCTGAATTATCTCGTCGTTGGCTGTGCTTCTCGAGACTTTCCTCCAAGTGGTTTTCCTCTCGCACCTCACGCCTAGTTAAGTCTCGTTCTTCCCGACTTTCTTGTTGCCGCTCTTCCCTACGCTCCTCACTTCGTCGAGAGTTGTCCTGCATAGCGTTGACTTCATTTACTCGTTCGACAACGAATCGCACTCTGCTTTCTCGCTCTTCGCGTCTGGAAGAGTCTCGTTCGATTCGTCGATCTTCCGGTTGTTCTCGGTCACGGACTTCTCGCTCTGTTCGTCGAAGGTTGTTTCGCTCGTAGCGTCGCTCCGATTCTCGATCTACTCGCTCTACTGGGTTACGCCTTTCTATGTTAGCTCTGTCATCACGACGATTCTCGCGGTCCTCACGTCTTGACATTTCACGTTCTACACGGCGGTCGTCGCGCCTCTCTTCGGCAGCTCCCTGTCGAGTTTCACCCTGACTCCTGTTCAATTCACGTTCTTCGCGTCGTACTACCAGTTCCACATGAGATTCACGAGGTTCCCGTCGGTCTTCTCGAACTTCGCGATCTACGAGTCTATCCTCACGAGCTTCACGTCGTTCCACTCGAGCTTCTCGAGACTCACGTCGCTCTACTCGTTCCTCCCTAGTTTCACGTCGCTCAAATCGCTCTTCACGAGCTTCACGGGGCTCCACCCGCAGGGATGAGTCCAGCCTGACCCTCGTTTCCTCGCGCCTATCATTTCTACGATCATCGCGGGCAACTGACGCCGGGGATACTCTACTTTGAGTCTCTCCAGTGGCTTGTCTGTAGACCATATGCTCATCGTAGTCATCCTGGCGGACATCCCATCGACGGTCACTACAGGTGGACCTACCAGAAGTATCGCCGCACGAAAGTCTGCTGCTGGCCAAAGCCAAAGTCAGACAGCCAAGATTGAGCAGCAGAAGCAGGACACTGAGCCGGAACCTCATCTTCGTTGGTTCGGTGTTGCTTGTAGTAGTCAGGTACACAAGAAGAAGATCGAAGATTCAGTCCGCTGCTGTTTCACCAGCAGGCTGTGAAACTGGAATGACTTGTCCAAAGGATTGTCGCCACTTTTATAGCAGAATTCGGTATAGAATTTAATGGCCAACACCCACGTTAGCACTTCCTGGTCCCAATTTACGGTGCTGATTGATTGAATTCCGCTTATCGCACATGTGCACCATTGCACCGCCAAGACGTCGCACTGCCAAGTGGCGCAGACTCCATTGTCCATTCGAGTGGGCCTAATGCGCGGCCGACTGTTCCAATTTTGCCATGAATGAAAATTGCCAAAGCCTGTGACGTCACAATGGATATAAACAATAAATAAAATAGAGAATCGATTTGCGAAACTCGTTAACCACTCATGACGTCAATATATACATATGGGGATGCCCAACTCCTTTTAACTCGGAGCGAGTGCACAACTGCGATAAGCGCAATTCAATCAAAATCAAATTAGAGTGCAACGAGCAAAGAAGCCAGTCCAATAATTGAGGATACTCCTGTGGCTCCTTAGATGGCCATCAGGGCGTAAAATTGCTCATCGACTTGGCAACTGTGTCCCGGACATGACCGTGAAACAACTCCGGGTATAAAAGCAGGAGTACGCAGCTCGCAGAGCTGTCAGTTGCCAAGATTATTGAGAAAAGAACGGTCCCCTGAAATCCCGGTTAGCCTCGGAACCGGCGAAACAAGGATGGACCCAAGAAAGCCAGCAGAAAGCCATCCTTCAACACTCTGGATCATCGTAGGGAATCCTTCTGAAATCCACTAAGCCGCCCTAAGAATATCACTTAACTAAGTATCAAATGTGTATTAACCAAAACAGTGTCGTTATATCGTTATTTATATCTGCATCATATTCGTATTAATCAAAATTGTATTGTATCCGTAGTCGAATAATCTAAACGTAATCACTGTTAAACTTAGCCAGTTAAATGTTGCTGTTGTTTGGGATCGTATTGTCATGGAGCTGAAAGATTTGAGCAGCTTCTTCTCTTACTCGTCTACCAATAAACTACTCGTATATATGTATGCAACTTCAAAATCTAATCCCACATGGAAAACTAGAATGTATATCAATCCATAAGCTTAAATGCACGATACAAGAAGCACATATGATTATATTGTTCGTTTATGGGGATTGCCCGAATCATCGGTAGTTATCCATCCATTCGTATACTTAATCAAATACCAAATAAATTGTACTCCTACTTTAACCAAACTAAATTCCATTTGGTTAATTATTGATGGTATTTTAAAGGGAAATTCATGGGGATTCAAGGTTATAATAAAACCGGAATATTTATTATAATTCTTAGAAAAAACATAGTTTACCTTATGAGCACGAATTCCTCTGATTCCATATTGATTCTTTGGCCACCACATGCCACAATCATTCAAGGAGCATATGAAGGACTTCTGGTTTTACCCAGCAGAGAATCAACCATTAACAGATGAGATTCTCTACTGAGTAAAATCAGAAGTACTTTAAAAACTCCATGCTTTCCTATAGCATATCACAGTGGGTTATGAGCAGGGGCCGACTGATCTTTCCATTTTTGGTTCCATGAGCTTCCATAGCCTCGATGACCTTGTCGCCGCGTATCACCCTTCCAAAGCCCACGCGTTGACCAATTGCCACCGGTAGAGGCTTGAAACTGATGCTGAAGTTGATGGCCCCACCGGGAAATCCATGGACGCAGTACTCCTTAGCGCAAGACAAAACGTAGCCGTAGCGTGCATGACTCACCACGCGCGTATCGAACTCCATGGGATCACTTAGAGAAGGTGTGTCCCTCGACCGGTTATTACAACTGCCCAGTAGATAGCCCTCTAGCCAAAGACGTGGAAAAATCCGGCGAACGGCGAACTCATGCGACCTCTGACTCATGCAGGTGCGGACGAACTGCAGCACCACCAGCGGTGCAGCCTCAGTGTATAGCTGCACCACCACCTGACCCAATGGTCTGCCGTCCATCAGGCCGAAATGCAAAACAACCCTCGGCCGGAGTAGTCTCATCTGTTCGAAGATGTCACTAGGCAAGTCAAGATCCCAGCCAATGTACTTGGTAAACACCTCATTTTCCGCAAAAGCCGATCGATTGGTCATGACGCTGGGACACCTTACGCTACTCGCTAGCGATTGCCGTTTGGGCCACTTTTGTGGAGTTGTCCCACGTTTGCGGCTATGGATCTTCATTAACCGGCGAGCCAGTAGTAGATTCTGATGCTGAACAGAGTCCAATTTTCGCAGCATATGTGGTAGAGCCGATCGAGAGACGTTTGGTGGGTCCTCCACCAAGTCAAGTGTGCCTCCAGTTCGCTTAATCTTCGACAGATTTAACAGCAAGCGCACATTCTCATTTGTTCGATCCAGAAACATGCGGGCATCCTCCTGCAGGACAGAAAACCCGCCCTGTGTCTTGGTGTTCAGCAATGGAGGTTGCTGGTCCACCAAACTGGTGGCCCGCTTCAGCCGCTGAAGGTACAACTTGTTGCGACTTAAATCGACGCGTCGTTGGTGCCGCTCTATAAAACTAGATCCCCTGGAAGTAATAGAACCTCGGGTGGTAATCTGCTGCCGGTCAAACATGTCCAACGAAAATTGAAAAGGCTAAGAAGTTGGCTTTTTGGGCTATATATATATATATATCATATATGGGTTGTGTATTGGAATACTGTGAATTTTTATTTGTTTTTTTGTCTTAGTTGTCCGCCTGCTTGAGTTTTTATTTATGGGAGGAGAACTACTCTATTCTGATCGGTTCTTAGCAGGGACCGTAATTACTTTGAAAATACACTTGGTAATCTTTATGGTTAAGTTTCTCATTAAGTATCCAAAAATAATATGAATATTAACAAAAGTTATCTATAATATTGGCAGGGGAATACTGGCCAATTTATAAGAAAGAGAATCTTATTTCCATTTTTATAAAATTGCCATTTTGTCCCCAAGAGTTCAAATATTTTTCTGTATAGGTGGTCGAAAAGGTAGTATAGTGGATTGTTATTCAAGTTTACATTATTATGGAGGTTTTTATATTTATATGAGAACAACATAAATAGACTTTATTTACGGCCCCTTGTTCTTAGTTTTGTTTTTAACTTTTTCAAAGTTTTCTATCTTAAACGCACAATAATTGGGTTAGGTAAAAAAAAAATTGACTGTTACATGGATAAAATTAATTGTGCCCCTAAAGCACTCTTCATCTAAATCAAATATATAATATTCAAGTTGAGATCGCTTCCAATTCTGTACTTCGATATTCTATATACATAAAATACTTATTCCTAGTACAACTTTCTTTTCCCGAACTATGTATGTCTCTTTCATTTTTAAGACGCTTGCAAGTGTCTCGCTCTCTTTCACACCGTTTTAACTATCCCTCTCTAAGTTGTGTGAACTCTTTTTTTTCGAAACATTCAATTTCTACATCGAAACATTGATATTTAAAATACTTTCTGCTCTAAGACCTACGATAACATGAATTTTCTTTCTGCATCTTTAAATATCCTTGGTGATCAAAGGACCCCGAATTTGGTTAGCCTGGAGTACCAGATTGGTTTGCGGCTTGTTGTTGGGAAAGTTCTTAAACCTATATATAAGTTGTTGGCTAACTGATCACTTGTCGATATTACTTATTGTTTCCACTTTGAACACATTTGAATTTGGTTTGAGAAAATCGCAGGAGCGTCAGTTAGAGTTTTTTAATTTTTTTTTTGAGCCACAATCCAATCTGGCAGCAGCAAGCCCTGGGATCCTATGATTCAACCAACTCCTGCTTTTTGTTCTGGCTAAAATTGTATTTATCATTGGATGTTTTTTCTGCTTAGACGGACTCTAGTCGAATTGGCTGGCATTGAACATGGCAATGTGGCTTACATAATCTTCTAATCATTTAGAACTCCATTACTTATTGTTATTCTCCTGCATAAGATCCTCGAGAGCACCGTTGAGTCGTCCTTTGCTTAGTGCCTCTACCAGCATGTGTAGTCGCTCCTCCCGCTCCGAGTGTCTCCTTTCCAAAAGGGATACCTTAAAGGGGAGAATAAGTAATAGCAATTAGTTCATAAACTAATTAGTTTAAATTTTATAAAAGCTCTAGACAATCAAACCTGTATTAGTTTTTTTCTTGATTTTCTTGAATTTTAAATAGATCTTGATTGCTTTTTGGGAACTTAATAGAATGGCTTTGGTACCTTGGCTTTAAGAGCATAGTAATCCACCGGCACCTTGCGCCGCTTTTGGGTGGTTAGTGCCTCCTCCCGCTCGTTTAGTCGCTGCTGCAGGATCCTCACAGTCTCGTTGCAGGAGGCCAGTTCCCTTTCATGGGCACTCTGCAGGGTCTTTAACTGGAATTTCGATATTATTAGTTAGAGTTTTTTTCGGAAAGTAGTAAGAACACATACATCTTGCAGCCGCTTGTCGTGCAGCGTCTTATAGTCGGCCTCCAGTAGGCGGTATTTGTTTTGGGCCTCCTTCAGAGCCTGACTTTCGGTGGCCGCCGGAATATGGTCACTATGGTGGTGATGATCATAGCCACTGGAACGCCTCTGTAAGGATCCTCCACTGGCCTGCGATTTGAGATCCAGTTTACTACCTAAAATATAAGCATGACAAAAAATATAAATTAATCTAATAAAACTAATAAGCAAATAATTAATTATGTAAGTTAATCGCGGAGTTCATTGAGCTTCGTCTGACCAAATTTATAAGAAATTTTCACAAAAAACCTCTTGCATAATCCAAAAGTTATGAAGAGTGATTTACATTTTTTACACGCGCGTACGAAATTAAAACATTCGCTGGTGATGCTATTTATACGGTTACCGTCGTCCGCTTTTGGCATTTACAATTATTAACAAAACAAATTTGACGGACCGACGGCTCATTAATTAGCCACAAAAAACCGCACAGCACATCAAAACACACACACAAAGAAAATCTTAAAGAAAAAAAAATCACAAACGCAGAAAAAGAAAAAGAAGTAATAAAAAAACCTCGCTGAGCATTTTGGCCAACAGCAGAGGCGGCTAACAAGTCATGGCATTATAAAACGTCTATTTAGAGGGGGAGGGCAAAGGCGGGGGCAAAGAAAGAAGAGGTGGGGCCGCAGAAGACCTGATCCAATCCAAGTCGATCCCCAGCAGCGTCCACCGACCCGCCGCCAAAACAAACCCGCGTCTTTGACTTTGACTTTCGCTTTCGAATTTTCTTTTTCGATGGCAGTCACAGCCACAGCAATAGCAATAGCAACAAGAAATTCAAATCCGAATCGACAAAAGGTAAATAAACAAGCGTCAGGCCGCACAGGTGACATAACCAAGTGCCCGAGATGGAGTCTCCCACCGCGCCCTCCTGCCCATGTCACTCCGTGTCTCCACATACATATATCTCTCGCTCGGTGTCTCCAACTTCGACTCTGTGGATTCAGTTTCGTTTTGGCCGTTTGTTTTAACCCTAGCAAAGAAAATTTTGGTTTTAGAAATTAGTTATATATTCAGAAAGCTTGTGGCACAGTTCTTCTCAAGATTGCAACCTATTAGAATTCTTAAAGAATTTGTTACCTAAATTAGAAAATTTATATTGAAAATATTTCATTGGAAAAATAATACAAAACATTTTAGAGAGCGGCAAATAACCAATGATGATCAGAGGGTTAAGGCGTCTTCGCCTGGCTGAAACGTGTTTGTCTTGGCCATTGGTCGATGGCCGCTTAGCCGCTTAGTTGCGCTGCAATTGCCGTTTGAAACGAGTGCAAAAAGTGGTCAAAAGGCCGACAGCGTCGACAGCCGTACAATGATTTATTCCAGCAATTTATTTGCCGTCTCTAGAAGTAGAGTGGGCAGGGGTCTCCATCTGGCGGGGTCCGCGGTAGAGCAGTGAAGGAGGGACCGGGAGGAGTGTGCAGAGTGGGGCGGGGGAACTATCAAGTGTACGTGCTGACCGGGCAGAGAAAGTCCATAAATTACCAGCCATCCATCGGCGACCGAGTGACACAAACACAACCGAAATTAGAGAGGGGCTATGGGATGGTCTTTTGGATTTGCTTATGGATTTGGATTTGCTTATGGATTCGGATATGGATTTCTGATTTTAAGGGGGATGAATCCTCACCTGCCTGGCTGCCGGAGTTACTTCCCTCCCTGTCCCGTTGCAGCTTCCGTATGGTCTTCTTGCATTCGTCCAACTCCCTTGTTAGACGCTGCATTGCCTTATTTTTAATGGCCAAATCAACGCGCATACTTCTGACTGAGCTGAGCAACTGAGCCTCCTCCTTGGATCCTCCGCCGCCATGACTGAGCAGCGAGAGTGTGGAGTCTGATTGTGAGATGGGCAGCTTGGAGGGACCAGCGGTGACTAGTGGCGAACGCCTCTGACCGCCACTTTGCTTTGAGTTCGGACGCGAAGTGTTCGGCGTGGAATTGGCCGTGCTACTGGTACTGCTGCTAGCGGATGGGGCGTGTGGATGAAGGTGGCCGTGTGAGTGGTGGAGGTGCTGTTGCTGGCAGACAAGTGCCGGCGAGGGGCAGCCAATAGTATTGGTACTGTGATCCCGCGTTCCATTCGCCGTCTGGGTTTGGGTGCCCATCGTGTTCGAGCTGACAGCGGTTACTCCTCCCGGGTTTAATCCATTGCCGACCGGTTCATCGTGTTCCAATGGCTCCGTTTGGGTGCAATTATTGTAGTATCTGTCCGCCCGCTTTTGCATGTAGCGATCTAAAGTGCGCACCTGCGATTCGATCTGCTCGTTCAGCTTTGTGTTGATCTCCTGGAGGCTAAGGAGTTGAGTTACACACATGACTTAGTTTTTACATTCAAGGAATCCCATTGAAAGATCTTACCTCAGAACCTGTGTCTCCAGATCTGCAATGTGCGTCTCATATTTGGCCTGCACCGAGTTGAATCGAGCCTGGACATTGGCCAGAATCTGCTGAGCCTTGCGATCCTGTTCTTTGGCATCCGATTCCAACTGGGCGATACGCTGCTCCAGCAGCTTGCGACTATTTAAGTTCTCCTGATCGTTCAGCGGACACATGCCCGAGCTCTTGGAGGCAACTGTTGGTAGTCAAAAATTATATAACAAATCAATGGGTTTCATTCAACCTTTAAAGAAACGTACCTATCAGAGCGGACACAGAGTCCGGATGCTTGCGCATAAGAATCCGCTCCATCTCGCGGCACTGGCGCTGCAGATCCTGAATAACGCGGCTATCCTTCTCCTTGGTCTCGCCGGTACGCCGACGCTCCTGGTGCGCCTCTTCAAGTTCCTCGCGCAGGGAACGTTGCAGTTGGACCGCCTCACTACGATCCCTTCGTGCCGCCTGCAGTTCCGCGCGCAAAACATTAGCGCACTCATTGAGATGCTGGACGTCCAGTTTAAGCATTTCTGACTCTTCCTGCAGGCGGCCATTGTGCTCTCGTAGGGCACGTTGCGTCTGCGAAAGCGAGTCACTCTGCAGGCGAACGGAGGCCAAACGCTCCTCGGTATCCTTAAGTCGCTCCTGCAGTTGCTCGATCTCCAACTTAAGCGCATGCTCTCGGGAAACACTGCAGGCAATCTGCTCGATGGGTGAGCTCAACGTGCTGACCAAATGCTTGGGTGAGCTGCCCACAGCCTTCTCGCTGTAGCTAGCCATCGGCCGAATGGGTTGGCTGTACAATTGACCCCTTGATTGGATTCCCGAAGGACTTTTTACCAAATTACCGATGTTGCCTGATAGAGCAGGAGCATCAACCTCTGCCTCAGTAATCTCCTCCATCTGCAGACGAAAAATAAAACAAGATTTAAACATTATTAATGGGATTGATTGTGAAAATGAGATTTCGTTTCATAGTAAAAAAGAATATATCACAAGTAAAAGCAAACGGCATATAATATAACATATATATAATATTTTAAATGGAGCATTTGTCCCGGAAAATCATCTGCAGTTTCCTCATGTTCCGCTAAACTTTTACTTAGAAAATCATTTTGAAAAAAAAACGCTACCAGACGAACGTTTTTTCTTTGCAAATTTTAAGACCCAAATTTAACGTCTCATTTACAGACTCCATGAAAGATGGAAAGGTTCACGGGGAACATGTGAAAGTGCGGGGGAGGTGTTTTTGGGGTGTGGCAGTTAACGGTAATGGGGCACAAAAAGCTGTGAAGTTGCACGTTGCGGGAATAATAATAATACTTTATACTTGTCGTCGCTTGGCGGTTTCTTTGTCTATCATCTCCATCATCCTCTGCAGGGATAGGCGAACAGAGCAGGTCAGTGGAAAAACAAAGACAGCTAAAAATACATACCACAATGACAACTTCATGTACGTCTGTACAGTGGAGCCAAATGTCCATAATATTCCTAGTAATTCAAACTACGTTTGAGAAACCAACTAAAAAATTAACATCTTTGCTTCTAAGATATACAAAATATATAGCCTATTTATTAGCATTTTTGGTTATTTATTAGAAAAGATATAGCTTAGCTAAGAAAATATAAGTCACGCCGTGGCCACTGTGCGCACTCGCAACCCTCGTCAAATCGTTATCGACTGTCGAATGGAACTATGGGCACTGTGGTTGCCCGTAAGAAGATAATTGGGATGATGTGGGCGTGCAGCAGCAGCAACAATAACAATGCACTCGACACTCGAAAAAAAAACCGGCCAAGTATTAAAGAAAGAAAGTTCGTGGCACTGTATCGACCCCCGAAACCCACCCCCCACTCCACTTCACCCACCATTACCCATTGTCCCACTGTACCAGTGAGCATGTGTGTGTGTGCTTGTGTGTATAGGTTTTTAAGTTGCCTTTTTTCGGCATTTACCCGCTAGCAATTGACTGACATTGCTCTGCCCACTCTCGCTTTCATCGACTCCGGCAAGTTGGTAGTAGAATCTACCTGAAAACACACACATCGTACACCTCCACCTCGTTTACACCATTCACTTCATTCATACTTTTGTGAATTTTATGGAGCTGCCACTTTCCACTTGGAAATCAGCTTGAAATGTGTGAACTTATTTGGGCTGGAAAATGGATTTGGTTCTGCTTTGTTTGGAGATTTTTAATTTATTATAAATTATGAAGAAGTTATCCAAAAGTTATTCCTAGGAAATAAGCAAAGTTGTAGTAACTATTCGCTTTATTAAAACGAAAGACTTCTAAAACAAACTCGAAATGTGATTTCTTTATTAATTTTCAAATCTGTCAGCTTTTAGAGTAAGTCTTAATAACTCAATAAAGATTCAATGTAAATTGCCAATTAATTAGCACTTATTCGCTAAATTAACGCCAAAACATCTTAACTATTCGTTTCATTTGCAGTCAGGTGTTAAAAACTGAGCTACATTAAGAGGCACTTGCCAACCAGATGGCCAGATCTTGGTCGATTAATCGAGAAACTATATATATGAATAGGGGACTAGACTATTAAGGACAATTTCACTACTTGACCCAGGCAATGGCAATGGCGATCTCGCTTTGCAATTACTTGAACTCTCGCTCTTCCTCAATTGTCATTTGATAAACTCCACTTATAAAGTGAAAGGAGCGGTAACAACAGCAATGGAACCACCGGCAATTGTTTGCCCGCTGACGAGGTGCGGTTGATTAGAGAGCAGAGCGTGGGTAATACCAATACAATTTACGAGTACAAAAAAAAAAAAAAAAAAACTCGAAATAAAAAACAAACCGGCAGCAGCAACAGCAGCAGAGCAACTTATTCAGAAATCATGTCAATGAGCAAATTGGAAACTTTTAAAGCGCGCCAACGCCACCACAAAAATAAAAACAAAAAATATGAGGGATTCATCTGAGAAGATTTGCGTGTGCCAAATCCGAAGAATCACGTGTGCGTCCTGCTGCACTCGTTAAATGAATATATATACCTGTCCAACACCGATTCCGAATAACAATAAGCATTTCAGTTAACACGCAATTGCCAATTGACATCGATTATTAATTGAGGCTCCCGCTGCTGATTCAGCGATTCAGATCGAGATCGATATGGAAATGGAAATGGAGCTTCAGAATGATTTGTTGTTCATATAGAAAGTCGAGCAGCCGATAATTGTGACAGCTGATGGCACTTAGGAAGAGCTACATTAAGTATTTATCAATATTTAAATGAGGAAAAGTTATTTATGGAATCAGAAACTCAACGATACTTAATTACTGAAGGGAAATATATAACATGATCTTTTCCTTATAAGATTTATATTATTTTAACTGTCTATTGTAGACTTTGTTGGATTGTCTTTGTTATATACTAAATATTTTAAATACATTATATATTATTTTATTATTATATACTAAAGTATATAATTTGGTAGCTTATAATGATAAACTCAGAATATAAATAGGAAACAGGACTAAAAATAACGACTTTAAACCCAATTTATGAATAAATCACATATGCTTAATCTTTTTTAACCACTTTTGGGTTAGTTTCTCAAGACATTTCGGAGTATATCTTGACTTTTGATCTGTTATAGCACTGCATATATTTCGATAATCAATTTCTTGTTATGCCTCGCATAGATCCCGAAAGAAAGCGAGAGCGGGTGACCCGTCGATATGGAAATGTGGAATCGGATCGGCGTGGAAGATGGAAGAAATGCTGGGAGGGAGACATATATGGATATGGTTATGACGATGACATTCGCTTGGGGGGGGATTAACATAAGAGACCGCGAGTGGGCTCTTACAAGGAAGAGAGCCATGAGCGTTGGACACCGATGCCATTAACATACATAACAAGTTCCACTCTTCGATGGCCAGTGTAAGCGGGCAGCGACGCCGACTGAGGCAGAGCGACGCTAACAGCGGCTGAGGCATCGTGGAGAGAAATATCGAAAATGAAATGGCAATACTTTCCCAGCGTTGGTATAAAAGCGCCACTCCACCAATGGGACATGTCTCATTACGGTTCACAGTCAGATCCCGCTAAGATGTACAACGCGAGATCGCGTGGCAACGCTGCCAACGAGGGGATTTCCCCAAAAAGAATTATCACCATCAGCTCTCTGCTCCTAGTCCTTGGCTTCAATCAAGTGGCGTCCATGTCGCTGGATCGTCTAGCCTTGGAGAGAAACGAATTGCCAGCGGATCAATCTCAGCAACAACAACAGGATGTCCTTGTGGACGACATGAAGCTCACATCCATTCCGTCATCCGATTCTTCAGACATGTATATGCTAATACCCGAAACGGTGGCCAGTCAACTGGAGGACACCGAGCATGTGAATCGCAACTCTATTGAAGCCGATCCCGAATCTGACCCATCTAACTCAAACTCTGCCTCTGATATGCTAATGCTGGAGAGCGATTCCAGTCCAGCTATGCAACTTGTCGAGCTGCCCAGCGAAATTACAGTGGCAGAATCCCAGCCAGAAACGGAACACGATGCAGAGAACGATCATCAGCAGCCCGAATCGATCGAGGAGCATGTGGTCTTAATGAAACCCATTAGCCAGGAGGCTCAGCTTGAGCAAGCTGTGGACTTGGCCACAGAGGCAGCTCCAGTTCCCGTCCGCGATGAGCTACCAGAAGAGGAGGAATCTCCAGCTGACACCGACAGTGCGGTAGAAGAATCGGCGAAGGAACCAGAACAGGAAATGAATGATCAAGTGCCCGAGGAATCTGAAGTTCAGCCAGAACAAATTCAACCAGAAGAATCCCTGCCAGATACCGAAGCTGAGCAAGAAGAGAAAAAGCAGGAGGTTGAAAGTCAGCCAGAAATGGAGGCCCAACCTGAAGCAGAACCCCAATCATATATTGAGTCCCAGCCAGATGTTAAACCTCAATCAGAAATTGAATCTCAACCAGAAGCTGAGTCTCAACCTGAAGTAGAATCTCAACCTGAAGCTGAATCCCTACCAGAAATTGTATCTCAACCAGAAGCTGAGTCCCAACCAGAAGTGGAATCACTGCCGGAACATGAATCCCAGCCAGAGGTAGAAGCTCAACACGAGAGCGAACCACAACCCGAAGCTGAATCTCAGCCAGAAGTTGAATCTCAGCCTGAAGGGCCACCCGAGTCGGAGAAGGAACCCGAATCTGAAGTTGAGAAATCCAGCGACAACGAAGTGGATACCACGGAAGCATCTCTGATGGAAACATTGGTAGAGGGCATTGAAGATGGTCTCACCGCTGCCATGGACAACCTTGTTCCCGAAGAATTGGCCGAGGCCACCGAGAGCAAGCAGCAGGATCAAGAAAATGAAGAGCAGCAGTCCCCTGTCACAGAAGCCATCGAAGAGGAGATCGTCCCTGAAGTTGAGCAGCAAAAGGAAAAGGAACCCGAGCAGCTCACCTTGGCCGATGAGCCAGAGGAGGAAATAGCCCAACCCTCAAATGTCGAACCCGTCGAGATTGCCCCAGAGCAGCAAGTTCAGGCGGAGGTTGCTCCAGCTGAAATCGCAGAGGAAATCAAACCTGAAGAGGAATCCCAGCCAGAGGAGGAGGCCAAGCCACTTGAAGAGTCCAAGGCAGAAGAGGAAATTAAAGTGGAAGAGCAAGCCAAGGCAGAGGAGGAGGCCACCCAGAATGATACCGAGATTCAGCCAATGATCAATGAAGAAAAACACGAAGAAATTCCTGAAGAAGCTGAAGTCGCGGCGGAAATCCCTGCGGAAGTCCTTGCTGAAGCTCCTGCTGAAATTCCAGCTGAAACTCCTGCTGAAATTTCAGCTGAGACTCCTGCTGAAACTCTTGATGAAAAACTAGCTCTCATTCCTGCCGAATCTACTACTGAAAAGCCAGCTTCTATTCCTGCTGAAGTTCTTGCTGTAATCCCTGCTGAAACCCCTGCTGAAACCCCTGCTGAAACCCCTTCTGAAACCCCTGCTGAAACCCCTGCTGAAACCCCAGTGGAAACTCCAGAAGAAATTCCTGCTGAAATTCCAGCGAAAATCCAAGACGAAATCCAATCTGATTCCACCCAAACCGAACCCGAAGTGCAGAAGGAAACTGTGCAGTCAGAAATGGAATCCGCCCAGCCAGAGAAGGAAACCAAGCCCGTGGAATCTTCCCTCCTGACCACCATTATACCAATGGTGGTGTCCCAACCTCAGGTGCCATCTCAACCCATTCAGGTTCAGGATAGTGTGCTCAACTACGTCAACGCATCGTTCCTGCAGCAGCAGCCATCGGAAACTGAACTGCCCAAGGCGGAGGAGGAGTCTCCAATTAATGCCCATCTGCGACGCTACGATGGTGCCCAAGTTTGGCGTATTGTTGTCCAAACCGACAAGGATAAGCGAATGGCCGATGAACTGCAGTCCAAATATGGTGAGTTCAACTTGGATATACTATAAACTCAATAAATAATTCTATTTTTTGATTTTTTAAGATGGTCAACTGTGGAAGGAAGTCAAGCAAGAGGTCGACTATCTGCTGAAACCGCAAGTCTTGGCCGCCGCCGAGCGTCATATTCGCGCTGCTAATCTTTCCCGGATTGTTCTCATTGACAACCTGCAGCACGTCATCGAAAAGGAGAATCCCCCAGCGGAAAAGATTGCTGAGCTGCAGAACCGAAAGGGTAAGTCAATGGAGCAGGCCGTATTGAAAGATATTCATGAAGTTAGAATTCATTTTTTAAGTCAAAAATCTCAAATTGTGAATATTTTCAAGAAAACTAGAACAGATTTCCCTTGATTTTTACACCGGTTAATCGCAGGGCAAAAGGTTATTTCCTTTATTATTATTTTTTAGTGGAGTTTGGGTTTCCGTTGAGTGACAGGTGGTGCAGTCAGGCGGCATGCCGATGCCACCCCTTTTTCGACAGCGAGGTGTCGCCGCAAACGAGCATTTAATGCACTCGGCGAGGGGCGTGTGAAAAGTCATCAAGCGCAAAGTGGCTTTGCCATAGGAACGTGCCACGTGCCTGGTTGCCCCACCTACAAGCTACGGTGAAACGAAAAAACGCACCCGTAGAAAAGGACCAGGTCCTTGCAAGACGCTATTGTTTAATCGATAGCCAGCAAAACGGGGAACGCCAGACGACGTCAAGACAAAGATGCCTTCTTCGAGGGTTAAGGGTTCAAGTTTAGGGTCAGAGTGCCAAGCTCTCTTTTTTGCCCCCTTTTTAATTGACAGCAAGTTGAATGAACTGAAGGGGTTAATATATCATATTTATCTTCCATATCTATTCCAGGACACCGCCTCACCTGGCAGGCATACCATCGCCTGGAGGACATCCATGGCTTTATTGACTACATGGCCAAGACCTATCCCGACATTTGTTCCACTGAGATCATCGGTTACTCTGTCGAGAAGCGACCACTGAAGATTCTTAAGTGAGTCTGGCCCTGATTATAAACCCTTTTCAGAACCTAATGTAATGTCTGTTTAACCTATAGGATTTCTAATGGCAATGCTCGTAATCCTGGTGTTTGGATCGATGGTGGTATGCATGCCCGTGAATGGATCAGTCCTGCCACGGTTACCTACATTGCCAACCAGCTGGTCGAGGGATGGGAAGATCTGCCCGAGCACATGCGTAGCATCAACTGGTACATTCATCCGGTCGCCAATCCCGATGGCTATGAATACTCCCACACAACCGATCGTCTCTGGCGCAAAAATATGCGTGCTCATGGTCGCCAGTGTCCTGGAGTGGATCTAAATCGTAACTTTGGTTACAAATGGGGCGGCAAGGGTACCTCCGCCAGTCCTTGTTCTCAGACATATCGCGGCAGCAAGGCCTTCTCCGAACCAGAGACCTTCTACATCTCCAAGTTCATCAGCGGTTTCCCTAGGGAGACCTTCCAGGCGTACCTCTCATTCCACAGTTACGGCCAGTACATTCTGTATCCTTGGGGCTACGATTACCAGCTAACCCAGGATCGTGCTGATCTAGATCGTGTGGCACGTCAGGCGGGAACAGTAAGTTTTGATATTTTCATTTGCCGCAAATAAACAAAAGGTTGTCCCGGTTAATTAACTCTATAATCTTTCTTTCCAGAGCATCACCAAGTCAACAGGCGTGAAATATACGGTGGGATCCTCCGCCACAACTCTGTACCCTGCCGCCGGAGGCTCTGATGATTGGGCCAAGGGCATTGCAGGTATTAAGTATGCCTACACCATTGAAATGGGTGATACTGGAAGGTATGGCTTCGTCCTGCCAGCCCGCTTCATCCAGTACAATGGCAAGGATGGCGTGACCTTCGCCGACACTGTGGCCAGGGCCATTGCCCAAGGACGCGGCAAATCGGTAGCCAGGAACAGCAGTGGCAGCCGGAGGCGTCGCCACTAGTCCTGCCACTTAGTTCAATGCGATTTTTTAGTAAATCAGCGTAATGATTTTTTTTTTTTGCTATTTATATGAATACTATTTATTTATTTATTTATTCTACTTGTAACTAGACAAATTGAACACACACAAAAGAACACACAAAAAAAAAAAAGAAAACATAAAACTCATCTAAATAGACTGAAAAATGTTTATTAAGAAATTAAAAAGTTAAAATCAAAAACAAGAATCGTTTTTCTTTTAGGGGGCCAAAACATAACTAACAATCACTAATCACACCCCAAAAAAAAAAAAACCAGAAGCTCATCTCTTCTTCCGAGTATAACAGTATAACAGTTTCTTCCATGGTCTCACACCGCACTCCCAAAGTAAAAGTCAGAAATGAAAAGCATCAAAATCACCGGCATTCCGTCAATATGCAAATGTGTTGGCCTTAATTGGGGAATCGGGCGTATAATGGGGGAAATAGAGATGGGCGGCGAAAGGGGTGGAGAACGCGGCTTGGAGAATGGAGAACGGAGAATAAAGATTAGAGAA
The DNA here is from genome assembly GCF_018153835.1 of Drosophila eugracilis. Classification (NCBI taxonomy): domain Eukaryota; kingdom Metazoa; phylum Arthropoda; class Insecta; order Diptera; family Drosophilidae; genus Drosophila; species Drosophila eugracilis. The sequence continues at coordinate 358,292 of NW_024573046.1, forward strand.
TTGAGAACGCGAGAAGCCGTTAGCCGGAGGCTGCGGCTCACCGATCGATTTGCGAACGCATTAAATCAGCACCAACTGTCCAATCGATCGCACCGCACGAAACCACAAAATCAGCAATTTAGCAACTAATAGTTATTAGTAGATACTAATATTTATACTAAAATGCAGCTCCTCCTCTGGAAGTGGGCGTGGTTGGCAGTGGTTTTGCTAATTACTGTGAAAATGGAGCAAGTTGGCGGTAAGAATTATCTGGATTTGGCACGCACCGATAATCGGTTAACGAGGCTACCATTCTTTGGCGGCGGTGTGGGTCACCTGCTGAGATATCTTAACCCGTTGTCAATGAATCCCTCATCCGAACGGGGTAGAATCTCGGAGCTTCGCAGCGATTTGGATGCTAACTATGTGAGCTATCGAGGTGCGCAGCTGTGGAAGCTCAACTTTAATGCCACCCGGGGCTCATCCATGGAAGAGCGTGAGGATGACGAGGAGGAGGAGGAGCAACAGGTGGTAGCTTCACCGGATGCCCAATTCAACGAGGTGGTCGCTTTATTCGGTAAGTCCACAACTAATGCCCTGGAGGGGCTTTCACGAAGCCTGCTAAGCCGAACAAAAGAAGAGAAACTGTCAAGCTTATGAATACACTTGGGGTTAAGAAAATAGTAACAAAATTCTGTTCTTTTCTGTTAAAAAAAAAAACCTTAATGTTTGCGGCAATCAAACCCGAAATTGTTTAAAAATGTCTTCCTTTTCATGTATAATTTTGTTCAATATCAAAATTATATGATCTGCTTTATGACTACATAATATGATCTATTTAAACAACATACTACTATTCTGTAGACCCCGTCTGTGTGAAGGGAGGGGTCGGGTCAGGGCAGGTCAGGTCAAATCGGCCACCTGAGCACGCATTCGCACGCATAAATTTGTGGTTTTGGCATAAATCAGAGAACCGCTAGGCCAGAACCCAAAGTTGAGAACCCAGATAGACGATTTAGTTCGAAGATGCCGCCACTGGAAGCGCTCGCATTTCTGACCCTGATGGGATCGGTTCTTGGCCAAAAGCTGCTGCTCTGGCGGAGTGTCTCCGTGCCGGAGATCTCCGGAATCTCGGGTCTACCTCTCGCCCTGCTGACCCTCAATAGCAGCGAGCTCTACGAATCCACTTTCGAGGGCCTGCAGTGGCTATCGCCTTTGGATCTCCGCCGTTTTGACTTCCTATCGCCGGGATCCTCGTACCAGATCAATAGACGTTATCGGAATGGTAGCCATGTGCAACGTTACTACGGCTATCAGCTATGGAAAATCCACGAAACTCGACTGGAACAGCCCCAGCTGAGGGCCTTCTGGCGGAATTTTGGTATAAACACAGAAGGAGTATTTCATATTAACAGCATTAGTCAACATCAGTTAATATTTCCTGAGCAATATCTATTAATTCTGATTAGTAAATTGAACTGAGAAGCCAAACTCGCATATGCAAAACCATTTCATACTTTCATATTCGCAAATTTTTTGTGAATATTCATTTAACCTAATTTAGTTTATCAATCACTTTTTGGATAAAATTCGACCTTACTTAATTTAGAAAGATTTTTTTTAACCAGACATGAGAAACTCCCTATTAACTCCTTATACATATAAAGACTGAATACATCCTGTTTTCAGGAAGCGAAGTGTGGAATATCAACCAGGATGGCATCGACATCCTTATCGAGCAACGCAATGTGGCCGATGCCCGGAAATTCATGGAAAAGGTGGGTTTCAGCTACAACATAATGATCGACGATATTGAATCGGCCATTGATGAGACATACGTAGAAGTTCCTGCTGTGGATCATCCATTGGATTCTGTGCGTAATAATTCGCTGCCGTGGATGGAGAGGCCGGGATCTCTGATGAGCTGGCGTCGTTATCATGACCAGGTAGATATCCAGCAGTTTCTACAAACACTGCTCGAAACCTACTCCGAAAATGTGGAACTGATCCAGATTGGAGTAACGCGGAACAAGCGACCATTGGAGGTTATCAGGTGGGTGGATTTTATAAATCTTAAAGATTTGAAATAATTTGAACTTTTTTTTGTTATTTAAGAGTCTCCAATGGTAATCCAGATAACTGGGCCGTTTTTGTAGATGCAGGACTGCAGGCCAGGGATTGGTTAAGTCCTGCTGCCCTGACCTATGCCATTTCCAAGCTGACACATCTTTGGGGCAGGCCAAAAGGCAATGATCAGGGTCAGAGGCAAAGCAGGGCAGAGAAGGCTATGCGCCGCATCGACTGGTATTTCCTACCACTAGCCAATCCCGATGGCTATCAGTACTCAAGACACACGGATCGCCTGTGGACCAAAAACCGGGGCTTCGACTCTGAGAGTGGGTGTTACGGTGTAAATCTGGATAGAAACTTCCACTATAGCTGGGGCGGCACAGGATCAACGAGTAATCCCTGCAAGAATCTATATCGCGGTGCCGAAAGCTTTTCCGAGCCAGAAAGTCGAGCTCTGCGAAGTTTCCTAACCGGCATGCGGGAGTATTTGGGTGCCTATGTGTCCCTGAGTGGTTATGGTCAGGCCATCACCTATCCCTGGGGCGATGCGGACTATGTGACGGAGAATCAGAGAGATCTGAAGCAGACAGCAAGGAGGGCAGTTCTCGCACTGAGACGCTTAAACCAAGCGGAATACTCCTCAGGCACCAGTTATCGCCAGAAATTGGCACGACCTGGAAACTCTGCTGATTGGGTACAGGATCGCATCGGACCACAACTGGTGTACAATATGTTCCTCAAGGATCAGGGAAGATACGGCTATCTGCTGCCACCGCACTATATCGTGGAATCCGGTGAGGAGGTGTTTGAATTTCTGCGCACCATTGCCCAGCAGTTGCAGTAAACGAAAGGTTTCTCAATTCAACTTTATAATATGATCTATAGGTCAAGAAATTAAACCTTGTAATTTATCTACCTCTAAGATATAATATTCTATTTATTGTCTATCTATATTAAAATATATTTATGCAAAAAACTTTACTTCTGCTTTTCAAATAAAATATTTTATAAAACTGACAAACACAGGTTTCTTTTAAGGGGAAGTCTTCTTTTTCAGCATACATACTCTATGCATTACAAAATTTCAGTTTTAGGTTATAAAATATCAAAAATATTATCTTTGCAAAGGTAGAAAGCATACTTTCAGGCTTTAATGTACAGGTGAAGCTCTCGCGTAGAACAGTTTCGAAAGGTGGGCTAAAAACCAGTGGGCTATTCTCTTCTGCACTTTCTTTAGACCCTTCTTCGCGGTATGATAGACGGTTAAGAGAGGAAGAGTGTAGTTAACTGTTTTTGAAAAGGCCACGATTTAGATTCGCTGCCAATTTCGATTAACGATTTCGCAATCTTCGCATATCGTAAATAGCATTATACATTAAGGAGCTTATGTAAAACCTGGCCAAAAGCCAAATATGGCTTAGAAGAACGCTCAACAGGGCAAATAGAAAGCTGAGAGAGCACGAGAGGGGCGACAATAGCAAAAGAGAGTGCGAGAGCGGGCGCCGCCAACTTTCACTTTCAATCGCGTTTCAAAAACCAGTAAGCTCGAATCGCAAACGCTTACGACGTTTTGTTTCTCTTCCAGCTCTGGCCGCTTTATTTATTTTAATTTTTTTTTCTTGTTGTTGCATATTTGATTGGATATATTTTGTGCATGCATATAGAAATTAAGCGAAAGGCCCGCGGCCATCGCCGCCTGCCGCCAAAGTCAAAGTCAAAGCTTCCAGCTACCGAAGAAAGTGTTTTAATCGGTACAGAAAATAAACAAAAAATAAAGAAAACATATTTTTTTAGGTATGTATAGATAAATAAACAGACAGCTGAGGAGAACGGAAAATAGCTTCTACACAGAAAGAACAATATTTTTTTTGAATAATTAATTCAAAAGAACTATAACATATAAAAGGCAAATTATTGTATGTATTTCTATGTTCCCAGAGTAATACAGAAAAATGGATAAGCGTTGCAAATGGAAATTGCAAATATATTATTTAAGAACTTATTTATTTTGTTATTTCAAAACGATATACCAATTTTTCTTTGTGTAAGCAGCATTTACTGTTCAATGAACTAGCAGCACACAAAAAGGTGCCCTGAAAAAATCTTCCATTGTGGGGCCAAACTCTCGAAAAAAGGGTTAAAAGTGAAAATCTGGTCACCACAAAAAAACTCAAAAAATAACATCGAAACACCGGAAAAAAGCCAGAAACAAAACAAAAATAAATAATGCCTGGGGGCAAAAAAAAACACAAGTGTAGGCGGCGGGGGGCAGGACAGGTAATCAAAGGCGAAAGAAAGTAAAACTCGCCAAGTGGGTCAAAATCGCCCCGTCACACAATCATACAATCCATTAAACAAACACACACATGCGGTGATTTGAGTTTGTGATACAATTGAAAATCAAACTTACAATCGCACTTGTGATCCAAAATCAGCTGTTGCGGAACAGAGATAGAGAGATACACTAAACCAATATATCTTGAACTTGCCAAACTGTAGTGCATTTTTAATTTTGATTGGTATTCTCGTAACACTCGGGTTGATTGTTTCATAATGAACAATAATAATTTATGGCTCTGATGATGTTTTAATATGAGATAAGCGAAAAATGTCGGGATTGACTAGTTTACACCTTAGTCACCTTTCTATGTATTGGGAATTTCCAGTGATAATCATTGGAAATCAATAAAAATCCATCCTATAACGCATAAAAACAAAAATAAAATGTTGTTGTCAGTTTTCAAAAATACAATGTAATTCCTGATCACCTTGTTCTAAAACAGGTTGTATTTACCTTCAAGTTTATCAATAATTTAAAAAAAATTGTAGAACCCTAACTGTTTTTAAAGATTTTTTAAACAATTTAAATGTTTAAGTGAATTGTATTTCTTTTTGTGTACAAACCTGTGTGTTAAAAACTTCTTAATCACATCTCTGGAAATCCCTATCGTAAGGAAGAACTTTGTGATTCATCATCTTGCATCATCACATTAAGTGTTCAGCACCTGTTGTATTTTGAAACTAGTTCAGAATAAAGATTATATCGAGAATATCGAAAAATTATTCTGCTAGAAAAAGTTACACTTTTTATCGCTGGAAAATCCAGTTAAAAGCCAAGAAAAGAATACTGTACCCGTGACTCAACATTCTTCGTTTTCTACGCTAGGAAGTGGAAATTCACAATTTTTTGTATTATTATTTTATAATAAAAATATCGTCATTCCGGAAAATAGGAGGACAAAACGTATGATTTTTCTATTGAATTTTCTTCATTTAATGCTGATATCTTGGCAAGTGAACAGATATGCAGTGGAAAACCGTTAAATGCACTCGAATGCAACTCAAAGTGTGTGACTGAGTCAAAGTGTCAATGTCGCAGGTGCAAGGGAGACAACTGGTTGCGTGGGCGTAGGCCTTACATTCATCCCCTCTCCCTCTAAACCCCTCTAACACGATGATATGCAGAATGCCAGAAAGAGACAGCTTAAATGCGTGGGGCATGGGGGAGCTCCTAGCCCCATACCGCTCACGCTCTTCCTCTTCTCTCTCTGACGCCGCCGGCTCTGCGGCTGCGGTGCTGCCTCGCTGTCAGCGTCGCTGCCGTTTTCATTTCCAATTTCCATTTAAGCGACGATCGCTTTAAAGATCGGTCGTCGGTCAGCGCAAAAATTTACAACACTGTTGGGCTCCCCTTTTATTGTTGTTGTTGTATTGTAATTCTCGGTTTTGTTTGTGTTTTTTTTTTTGTATTTCTTAAATTTTTTTTTTGAGTAACGGCTCCCTTGCTCCGGCAGAGCGGCAATATAAAATTGAAGCGCATACAATCAGCATTTAGTCGAAGTTTGAAGCTCAGCCAGACACACACTCACCCACACACACACACAGACACACACATTTATATATATTTGCGAATTGCACTCTCTCTCAAAGAGCCGGCAACTGGAAGAAGAACTCTGCAGCATCCCAATCAACAAAAAAAACCGTAAGTGAAAAAGCAACAGCAATATAAAAGTGAAAAACATAGTAAACTAAACTAATTTGATAAAAGTGAAAAAGCATGAGAAGAGCTCTAAAAAATAGTCAATACGAAAGGGAAAAACAATTTAGAAGAAAGTGGAGAGCTTATTAAAGAAAGCGCGAAGGTTTCAGAAGAAAAGGAAGCTAAGAAGAATGGAGATTATGTTAAAAAAAGGAAGACAAACCGCAGAAGAGAGAGAGTGTTGAATTTTATGAACAGGAGAATTGCAAATTACGCAAATTCTAAAATAAAGTGAACAAAAAATGCTGAAAAACGAGAGTGTAGTCTTCAGAATCGAGAATTGCGAGGAAATGAGGGTGAAGAATGTAAAATGCTTGTCAAAATTAAAAAAAAAAATTTTGGACCAAGAATGGGAATAATTGATGAAGAATGCGTAATTTTTAATCATTGCGAAGAATTTAAGATTGTACACTATTAAAAATTAAACTAAAATGCATTTAAATACAGAAAGGTGAAGAAAATATTTCGGGTATCATGAAAAGAAAGAAGTATTACTCCATAAATAAACGTAAACGTTGGCTGTTTGCAAAAAAAAGAGGGTCTGTTATAAAAAATAAAAGTAATTAAAGCTATTACAGCAAATGAGGAAGTGCCAAATGCACCGGCTTCATGTTTTAACTGGTTTTAAATTTGTATTTTTCAACGGAACAAGTTTACTTTTTCGATGCGTTTTTTTGTTCGACTTTTGTTTCTTTATGTTGAAAGTGATGAAATGAGAGAACTTCAAGTGAATCATAATGAGTTTGCACGTTTCTAATGCACAGAATTAAATAGCCGTTAGTAACTATATAATTTTAAAAGAAAATAAAATTATAAAATTGGAATTTGTCAAGTTTTTACGAACTTTAGATATATATAGATAAGAGTGTGTTTGCACTTAGGACCCCTTTTTGGGTTAAATTTCTATATAAACGTATGTTAACACAAGGGTTCATAGTTCACCTTAATTCAAGAGCAAAATTTAAGTTTCACAGCTTCAGATTGAGATCTTACAATGTATTCTTAAAGTGGTTGCATTTCAAAATGAGATGCAGGTATAAACAACTTAGTTAATGGAAGGAGAACGAGGGGGGCACGAAGGTCGAGGTGAACAGCAGCGAATTGAAACCGAAACAAAGCGAAACCCAATCCGAAACTGTGTTTGTACTCCACATTCGACTCCCGAGATCCGAGATTGTAGATCGGAGTTCGGAGATCTGAGATTCGAGCCCCGACAGATTCAACCGAGAACCAGTTCTTGGAGTTCGGAGACTACGAGACTCGGTGAAACGGAGACGACCCTCTCCACCGTTCAAGTGCCACTTTCTGCCTGGCAATAAAAAGAAAATAAACACGAAAATACAAATACGCATCCATGAAAAAAAAACAGAAATAAAATGAAAACAAAACCTAAAAAAGAAAAAAACGGGCCAGGGAAATTAGCACAGAAGCGTTAAAAACGGCGTTTCGAAATTTGTAAGAAGATCAGGAAAAGTTTCTTTGGCCATAATCTAGATCTTAGGGCCTAGTAACTAAGACGCAGTAGTTATACCATTCATCATCGTGCATACAAAAACACAGAGAAAAAACACGAATCTCAGATTAAGTCAACACAAGGCACAATAAAACCCACGCCCCCGGAACTTGGATAACAAATCAGGGAACTCACGGATCGAACGATCCAAACGATCGATCGATCGATCGCCACTGGAATCCGTAAAACAATGCAAATTGGTTGAGTGGTTCGTTTGTTTACTTAAAATCAAATTTCCTTGCCTGCCTGGAATGCAAGTTTTAATCAACCCACAAAAAAGTTATTTCGGGATATTTTTAATATCTTTTGAATGCAAAAAATGTCGTGCACTTCATAAAATTGGTTCAGTAAAAAACCAATTTTAACATTATTGGTAAAGATAACCAAATGAGTTTTAAAAAAAATCAATCAAGAAACTCTTAATGAGTATTCGAATTACTAATTTCCATTAAAGATTACACAACTCGCGGGTGTTTCCATTAACAATTTTGAAAAGCCGTTTAAACTATCTACTATTTTTAATTACTTATTGGCAATGACAGACACTAAAAAACAGGGTTACTCACACATCTAGATAGTCCTAACCATTAACAATGAAACGGAAACATGTTAGTTAATTTTCTTTTTTTGACGGTAATTAGACGAACTTTTTTTGTAACAATTATTTTCTCTGATACCAGTTGGAGTTTGCATTTAGTTTCGTTTTGCATTCAGTTGTCAATACCTGAACGACTTGGTTGGACGTTCGATTGGTCGCATTTCCATTGCCTTAAAACGTAAAAATTTACAATCAACAAGGTTAGATTTCAAAACACATTTCTATACAATTCGTACGGGAGACGAAAGGAATTTAAGTTTGAAATTTTATTGCAAATGTTTAGTTTGTAAAAAAAAGGCTACTAAGTTAACCAAGGCTTGTTAATTTTTCATCTATAGATGACTGTAAATACAGCAAGCAAGCACTTTGGTCATAAATAGCGTGTTTTTATTGCAAACTAAACAAGCGTGTACTATTTTAACCTTTCGAGTTTAACAATCAGCTGCGGATTGGTCATTAACATTTGTTGGTAGCAACTAGAGGTTTAATAGACTCCATACATACAAATTTCTGAATCGTGACACTCATTGTTTTTTATATTAAGCCACGTTCAAAACTTTCGATTTTTATATTTCGCTAAAGACTTTAATTTTCCATGGCCAGTTTTTCCTTTGGTACTGATCAGAAGTTAATTAGTGTGACTATTTTTTTGAGATAACATATCGCTGATTGCTTTTGTTGATTACTGATTACGGGTGATTACTTTTCCAGGTCAACCTGCTGATAGACACAACGCAAAGATGACGCAAAACACTAATTTGCTAGTGTTGCTCCTTATGGCAGCTATAGCAGCCAGTTCAGCGAACGAGATATTCTCAAATCTCACCCAGCTGGATGTCAACGAGATTCCCCAGCGATACGATGAGGAGCAACTGTGGCGAATCTATAACATCTCGGAGGCAATGCAACACCGTGTGCCCGTGGGTCAAATGCTGGAGCAGAAATTCGGTGGCAATATTTGGAAAGAGAACTCCAAGTTTCTGGACATCTCCATTGCCAGGGATCAAGTGAAGGCGGCACGCAGTTTTCTATCTGCCCATCGCCTGGATCCCGTCATTTTGTCCGAAAATATTCAAGCAATGATCGACGAGGAACTGCTTGAAGGCGTGGAGAGCAGTTCTGCTGCTCAAGGCAAAAGATCGAGTGAGTGATATTTACACATAATTTAATGGAAAATTGTAATATAACTCATTTGGTAACCTACAGAAAAGGCTACCAGGAGCAGTATGCACTGGAAGGACTACCATGATCTGGAGACAATTTATAGCTTTATGCGGGAAATCCGCACTAAATTCCCTAATATTGTACGATTATATACTATTGGCCAAACAGCTGAGGGTCGGGACCTCAAAGTGCTCAGGTAGGTTTAGGCTCAGGTTTAAAAGAAAACCACTTTTAGCCGCATTTGCAATTGAGGGAAAAACACCATATTTTCTGGCCTTAAGCTTGGACCATCAGGATGTTAAAAAGACCCTTTTTTATATAGCTTTTTTAAAACGAACTTCTTAGCCCCTTACGATTTTAAAGAACTATCTATGATGAACGCTTTTTAATTTAACAACCAACAAAAGTCCTCTAATTTTTTGGATAATGAATTTTTAGACTATAAAATCAACACGCCAAAAAGTATGCTATAAATCAATTCACTTATCAACGGGTGTATAAAAGCAAAACCTATCTTCAGGCACGAAAGATCTTTTAAAAAGAATGAGTCGTTTTCAGGATTTAAATTATTCCATCCACAAAACTTTATCCTCGGATTCTGTCAAATAATCTGACTAATATATTGATATATCTTCGTAGAATCTCGGAGAATCCTCGCGAGAACAAGAAAATTTGGATCGATGGCGGAATCCACGCTCGTGAATGGATCAGTCCCGCGACGGTTACTTTCATCCTATACCAACTGATGTCCAACTGGGAGAACCAGCCGGCCTACATCCGTGGCTTGACTTGGTATATTATGCCAGTAATGAATCCTGATGGCTACGAATACAGCAGGACGACGAAACGCCTATGGCGCAAGAATCGCTCTCCATCACGAAGTTCCCAGTGCAGCGGTGTGGATCTAAACCGAAACTTCGATATCGGCTGGAATGGCTACGGTTCTTCGACTAATCCTTGCAGTGACACTTATCGTGGATCCTCTCCAGCTTCAGAGCGTGAAACACGAGCAGTGGCCGAGTTTTTGGCGAAGAGGAAATACAATCTGGAGTCATATTTGACCTATCACAGTTACGGACAAATGATTGTTTATCCATGGGCCTACAAGGCGGTCAAGGTCAAGGATTCGAGTGTCCTGCAGCGAGTGGCAAATTTGGCGGCGGAGCGAATTGTTCAGAAAACAGGCACAGCCTACAGGGCGGCCGTTACCCACGAGGTGCTAGGAATTGCAGGAGGTGGATCAGACGACTGGAGCCGAGCCGCTTTGGGCGTTAAATATGTGTACACTATTGAGCTGAGGGATCGTGGAGCCAATGGCTTTATTCTGCCACCGCGCTTCATCAAGGACACAGCTCTCGAGGGCTGGACAGTGGCGGAAACGGTGGCCCAGGCTATTGGTCCCAGTTCGTCTGGATAAACGACGCCTAATTTCCTCCACATCTTGGTGTAAATTATAATCTCTGTCCTTTTTTTTTTATTATAACCCACTTTGTTAGTTTGAACTGTGTGCGTGAAGGATTATTTATGTTGACTATGCATGCCTGATTTGGTGACTAAGAATGTATGAATGTATGCCATTTGGGTGGGCTGCCGTATCCTTTGAATCCTGTACGGCGGACAATAAACGAACCTATTTATTACTACAGATCGATTTTGGAATTTACTTGGGCGGTACTAACAATGTTCATACAATGAGCTCGTAGATAGAGCATTCAATAGCAAGTTAGTGAAACTCTACATTTTCGGATGGAGTTCTATTCAGTAAAAAATCAATGTTTAGAGAAATTTTTTGACCAGTAGACCACTCCAAAAGAGAATTTTAATTACTGCTTTCATTCAAAATAAAGTAGAAAGGATTTTAACAAGAAAGATGTATTTCTGATTAAATCTGACCATAAGTTCCATAAGCTAACCACATCATTTGAAAAGCGTCACAAGAACTAAGATATAGTTATGGGATTATCCCGAGGATTCAGAGCCCAATAGACTATTTCAAGAATGGAGTTCACAAAACACAAATCAATGGAAATAAATAGAAAGCCCGGAAAAATAAAATTTGAACTCACCGTATCCTCGTCGTCATCCGTATTATCCTGGGTCTGAAGTTGTAGCTGAGTCATTGCCGCCGTATGAATCTCCATGTCCATGTCTTTCGGCGTAGATTCCTCGGATATGACAGATTCCGAGGGCAGGTTGTCCACAAAGGCGGCAAAGCCACAACCATTATTGCTCTCCAGTGGCGTCTGTACGGATGTGGGCGAGGCTGAGGATTTGGAACCGGATCTTGGTCGAATTTTTCCATTGATTCCGGTAGCTTTTGGGGGCAAGGGGGCAGGCAAATGCTCAATGCGATGTGTATAGCGTGTGTTCAGACGAATGCTGCTGTGCGGAGAGGATTGCGGGGACGAGGAAGAGCCATCGCCCCTGGAGACAGTCTCTTCACTTTGGGTTTTGACTGGTTCCAATGGTCCAGTAGTCTCCTTTTCCGAGGTAATTCCACCGAGACGCAACTGCTGTTGAATCAGGCGCTCCGCTTCCTGCAAGAGCTCGTCGACGGATCGCATGTCAGTGCTGTCGGACAGGCGACTCACCTCTTGGAAAATGGACTCAGGATCCGGGTCTGTCAGTATCCCGCCACAATCCTGCTCCTTGGCCAGAAACTCCATGATCGAGCTGCTGTTCGTGTAGTCCAGTCCGTCTGTCTCCACCACACCCTGCTTGTGTGGGCTGAGCACCTGCGACATGGCGCGTTGATCCTTAAACAAATCGTGCCAGAGGATATATATACTTTTCCACCTTCTGTTTATCTTATTCTCGTTGGTATATCCGATGCGCCTGTGTGTTTGCTTGTTTGTTTGTTTGCTTGTCAATACAAACCAATTAAAAACGAACCGAAAACAGTCAGACCTTGGGGCTCTATGTGGGTTTTCCGGGGTACCCACAGCACGGATCTCGGGCTTACGGATCTCACGGGTGCGGACACGAGGCTCAACGGACGCGGCGCATCGTCAGTTTGGCCGTGGCAACAACATTTAAATCACTTTTTGCAATTGTGTGGATAGTAGAGATGGACAATCAGTGATAGTCGGGTGGGTCGATAGTCGTTCAATATTCGATAATATGCGTTATATTCTCTAGCTTTAACTTAAAAAAATAAATGAATTGAAAGTCACAATGTTTTGTTAATTACTTTACATTTATATGTAGCTTATATATATTTTATATCAAATATTTCAAAGCATTTCCCGCATTCTAGCCCTAATGTTTCCAAAACATAGTAATGTTATTTATACTCGATCATTCCAGTCGATTTTTTATCATCAACAAATTGATTGGACCCGAATCGATTAGCATGCATCCCTAGGCTTGTACACCTTTCAATTTTCAGTATTTCGTATATTTCAATCGCCTGGTCACACCGTGCAGCATTTACAAAATAAATTCCTGGCTGTGTTGTTGTTCTTTTTTTTCGTTCGGTTACATAGCACGCTAAAATAAATATCCGAAAGGTAAATACGATCAGCTGAATAGCAGGTGTTAATGCGGGATAATATATCTGTTCGAAAAGAAAAGCGGATAAGACAAAATTGTTGCGCGTGGCCAGGAAAAATCTGGGCCACCTGAAGTGAAGGCGATCGAAAAGCGATAACAAGATAAAAACGTACTGTCGTGTACAGTGAAAACCAGAAATCTAGGAAATACTAGTTAAACAGTGGGAAAACATGACGCATTGTTTGCATTTGTATGGATGTTCAAGTGCGTCCGTGTTTGTGTGTACGCGGGCATCGCGGTGTGCGTATGTGTGTGGGTAGTAAAATACGCGTTAATTAACCAATTTTACAGAAGAGAACAACATTAGGCTCTTTATTTGTCGGCAATGCGTAATGTGCTCGAAATAAACAAAAACAAAATGAAGCAATCATTTCATCAGCGGCGCACGCATACAAATGCACTCTGTATACACCCGCTTATCGATATTAGCGATTATCGATAGAGCGCCCAACATATGCAATTACCATCGTTTTCCTGTTTTCCCCGTAAAAAAAAGAAGCATTGTGTAACGTTTTTTCCCCGGAAAAACAAGGAAATATGCAGCGAGAGTGGGTTTGATTAGCCACCCCACCTCCACCCAACTTCCTCTGCCCCCAGATTTTATATATATATTTTTTTTTCCGCTCTTCTGTAAGTCCATTTGCATGCAATTTGAATCGAGTCGAGATCGGAGCTTCGAGGTTTTCGGATTTGCATATCTACATATATATAAAACTGGAGAACTAAAAAGTGCAACTTTTTATATTCGTTTCGTACACTCTACAAAAATAAAACAACTTGATATGAATTTGACTATTGAGGAGTTCTGATCTTTAAAATATGTTTGCCTAATTTTGTTATCAATAATATAGAATCGTTCTTATCATATCTACCTGCCAACAAGTTTATTAACAATTATAATCCTTTAAGGAAATTTTAATATTTATATCTTTGGATCAAAAAAGTATAGCATTCTATATTTTTTTCGGAATACAAGTTATCCTTATCTATGGGCTATTTTTCTTTGAATGGTTACTAGAAACACAATGTGAAATTGTTTTCTTTGAAATGATATCACGGGTGTTTTGAAACATAAAACTATAGTAAAAAGGAAGCAGTGGAACAGGGCGAGAAATCGCCAACGGTTCGCTTGACAACTAAATTACAAATTATTTGAAAGTTAAATTGCGTTACTTAGACTTTTTGAGGTTTAATTGCTGATTCTAATTGATTACTTCGGATCAGTAACTTATTGATCCTTTGATGAACACCAAAAACATTAAACAAATAACTTGCCCATAAATTGTTAACCGAAATTGGTTTTCAATTGACCATTAATATGTGGAAAGAGTATTGCAATTATTATTTTGAATTTGGAAATTAAAATTGAATGTATATATGTACAAATATATATATCTAAATTACTGACAAGCTTAATAAAAATTTGATTTGGTTTTAATTAAATAGAAATATTAGAACCTATTACCAAAAAATATTTCTTTTGCAGTAGAGACCAGCCGATTCCAGAATGCTTTCGCTGCAAAACCAACGGCAACCGAAAACCACCGCATTGGTGGACGACTACGAGATTTCCGACACGGTTCTTGGCCTTGGGATCAACGGGAAGGTTGTGCAATGTACCCACCGCCGCACCAAACAGAATTATGCCCTTAAGGTGCTACTGGATAATGAGAAGGCGCGCCGCGAGGTGGATCTCCATTGGCGGGTCAGCGGATGTCGGCACATTGTAAACATCATCGATGTCTATGAGAACACGTATAGCGGCAGGAAATGCCTCCTAGTAGTCATGGAGTGCATGGAAGGCGGAGAGCTATTCCAGAGGATTCAGGACAAGGCGGATGGTGCATTTACGGAACGGGAAGCTGCTCAAATAATGCACGAGATCTGCGCGGCGATTGACTATCTGCACAGTCGCGACATCGCGCACCGCGATCTCAAGCCGGAGAACTTGCTGTACACCACCTCACAGCCGAATGCAATCCTCAAGCTGACGGACTTTGGCTTCGCCAAGGAGACATTTACCAATTGCACCCTGCAGACACCCTGCTACACTCCCTACTATGTTGGTGAGTTCTAATTGGTTGGATTATTCATAAGTCACTAGTTCTACAGCATGTTAATTACCGTATTAGTCACGAAAAATAATTTTTAAATTGTTAAAATCCGCTGTCTACCTATTTAAAACTATGCCATGTCATTTTCGAGACCGGAAATTGTATGGCAGTGATTTGATTTATACTTATGTATATATATTTACCACAGAGTTAATAGTAAAATCTGTTGTTAGCCAGCTTACTAATAAATTCAAATCTTTCTCTGGCAACCTCGTTTCATAACTTATTGTGTGAACTTTCTTTAAAAGTTTATTTAATTTTATTCAACCTTGTTCTCAATCTATCATTGCGAAAGAGTTCTGTTTAAACTGCAAAGTGCGATCGAATTAATTTGCAAAGAAATGTGAAGAGACCAAGGCAGACATGCTGTTTCTAGCCCTAACTTTTAACATCATTCTGGTGATGTTTAAATTACTTTATATAGTTATATATTAGCTAATTTTAACTATTTATTTTCAGCTCCTGAGGTTTTGGGCCCCGAGAAGTACGATAAGAGCTGCGACATTTGGTCGCTGGGCGTAGTGATGTACATTATTATGTGCGGATTTCCGCCATTCTATAGTAACAACGGCATGGCCATTTCGCCGGGCATGAAGAAACGCATTCGCACCGGCCAATACGACTTCCCCGATCCGGAATGGACGAATGTGAGTCCAGCGGCCAAGGATTTGATCAAGGGAATGCTGAATGTGGATCCCAGCAAACGTTTACGCATCCAGGACGTCATCCGAAACAAGTGGATTGCTCAGTTCAATGCCGTTCCACAGACGCCACTTTGCACGGGTCGTATGCTTAAGGAGGGAGAAGAAACTTGGCCGGAGGTTCAGGAGGAGATGACGCGCTCACTAGCTACCATGCGCGTTGACTACGATCAGGTTGGTCTTCCTTCTGTGTGTTATAGTGTCGAGGATATATAGTTTGTGGGAGGAAACATAACAATTTTTAGACTCTGTTTTATTGTTCATAAGCTGAAAAGGCTTCCTTTTATATAATATTACTCATTTGTTTATAGAATAAGAAAATAGATTTGTATACGCTTAAGCAATTAGCGAGTAGACTTTTTCTTTGCTCTCATTTGTTTCAATCGTGATTGAGAAAGTCACTAATTATAAAAGCCAACAATGAACTTGCGAGGTTAATGCGCCTAAAATATATTTTTATCTTTGAAAGAAAATCCTAAAATTATCTGCATAATTTCATCTTTCAAAAATGTTGTACTAACTTATATCATTTCGTATTCTTCAGATGCAAATCAAGGCGCTAGACAAATCGAACAACCCGCTGCTAACGAAGCGCAGGAAAAAGATCGAGGAGATATACGCAGCCAACGCGACACGTAACTAAAACCAGAAAGCCAGAGCAACTAACACAGCCAATCCGGAGTGAGATGGGCGTAGGACGTAGGATGGGTAAACCATCGGTTTAAAACTTAAGCAGAAAAGTTGTACAATGCTTTACAAAAAAAAAAAAAACGATAACTACTACTATATACATACTACGACTACAGTAAAAACAAGCTGCTATTAACTACTACGATAACAACAACCTCTACAAAACAAACTACTCGATGTTATTATACGTTACGTTTTCTTATTTTTTTGTCCATTATCTATGTATAATCCATTTCCAGTAAAAGGTTCTTAGGGTATTTTGTAGTCTGAAAAGTGCTCTTTTGTAAAAGAAACTAAAAGCGTAAAGAAATATCGAACTTAAGGGAAAGCCAAGAGCAAGCCTAGCTAGCCAGCCGAATTTTCAATATGCCTCGGTATCGCGTGAAAATGTTTCGTTTTCGACCCTTTTTTAATACGTGTACTTTGTAACAGATCTTTTTTTTTACGTGTACGTGACTTTGATTATAATTATTATATATAACCGTGTGTATATGTATGTATGGTATATGTGAGAAGAAAAAAAAAACAATTATACAGCCAGTTGACGTTAGCATTAAACTGCGAAATAATTCAGTGTTGGTTATAACTTTTATTTGCTAACTCTGCAAACGATATACCATTTTACCGTATAGCGTATTTGTAGTCTATAAACAACAAAATCCCCCAAATAAAAAAACAAATCAAGCTTATTTTACTATGATTAAAAGAAAACGTTTTTGTATTCCGAAATTATTGTGGGAAATGAAAAAAATATTGGTTACGATCTTTAGCAATAGCATGTTTAAGAAAGAGATGCAAAGATAATAATAAGATTTAATACTACAATATCTGAATGTTAAAACTCAAATAGTTTTACATAATAATGAAGTTAAGCCATTTATAATGGGCTAACACAAATATCAAGAAAACCTGTTTTTCTAGAGCCCATAACTTAGCTCTTAGTATCCCAATTTCAAAGTGGAATGCCTCTGATTTAATTTTCTGATAACCTAGTTCTTTCACAATAAGAAAATGGTTAAGCACCTGAAAATTAACTACATTGTAGCTTAGTTACTGTAATGAAAATTTCTTGTGGATTGGCTTTTGCAGTTTCATTTATTTTCCATATCCATGATCAACAGTGCTTCGACATACGCATGCTGGCACATACATATGTGCCGTATATATCTTCAACGATGTGTGTTTGGGTGCGGAATAACCTGAGGCTTGTGGGCGGGACAGGGGGATAGGGGGCGTTTGCCATGGCTAAATGTGGAAGAGTAGGTGGTTGCAAATAACAATTTGCCAACAGAGTGGTACCCACAATTTCGAGACTAAAGGCTACGACTAAGACAATAGTTAACATTCATCGCTATAACTACAGATTTGTTAGTGATTCGGTTCATTTTTTTCAAAAGGTTCGTGTTGTGGTTTTTATCTTGTTTACTTCACTTCATTTTTATGCATTTTGCATTTACCTTGACGTACTTTCAGTTGCGTGTTATATCAATTTACAAAATATGTGACAGAAAATTCGCTTAGAAAAATACATTTGGTTTTGATTTGCTTCCTGTCCTCGATTTTCTTAGTTATTTTTTTTTTTCAGTATGTGTACTGTATGCTTGCTGTAGTTTGTGTGCTCCAATAGCTGTTTTTGTTAGCCCTAATTTGTAGTCTAATGGCAGATATCGAGATTCACCGTGTGGTTCCGGGCTCCTCCCGCTAATAGTTGAACTTTAAATTCCTGCATTCGTTTCCAATTCTCCTGGCTGTCCTTTGTCCATCTGTGATTATAACTCTCTCTCTCTCTACGTTCCTCTTTAGCTATAGTTTTGTAAACTGAAGGTACATTTTTTCAACAATCTCCCAATCCTTTTTTGATCCGTTTCGATCCCTTTTTGATCCATAGGTGCTTTATTTATAGAAAGCTGTCGCAGCTGTTCTCAGCCTCGCTATTGGAGCAATCCATCGCGGGCAGTGAAACTCCACGTCGATAGGCCCACTGCCTCTGCTGATGCTGGTGCTGATGATGATGGTTATGATACCCATGGTCAGATCCTCTTGGCTCACAACTGGAGCTAGAGCTGTTCCCGCTACTAGAACTGCTCTGGCCATTGGGACTCATGTGGCTGCCACGACGTCTGGAGGTGGACGGTGTGTCTGGCAGTGCGACGGCGTTAAGGCGCGGGAAGTACTTGTACATCTCCAGTAGATTGCCCAGCTTGATGTGCGGCTTGTACTCCACATCCTCCAGCGATTGCGCTGCCGCGCTGCTATTGCTTAATGGTGTCCAGAAGGTGAGACCCAATTGGGCCAAGTGACCACCCTAAAAACAAGATGAAAACTCAGTTAGTTTTTACATTTTGATGGTGACTTAAACCTTAACCCACCATGATGTCCGTTTCCAGTTTGTCGCCAATCATGGCGCACTCTTGCGGCTTAACATTGAGAAAATTGCAGGCGGCATAAAAGATCTCCGGATGTGGCTTTTCCCACGGGAGGTCCGAGGACACTAAGACACAGTCGAAGTAGCCTCGTACATGCAGCTTGGCCACCTTCTCCCACTGTGCGTTCGATGGCCCGTTGGTAATGAGGGCCAAGGCATAGCCCGCCTGGCGCATACGCAGCAGAAGTTGCACATAATCAGCTGGTACGGCCAAATAACGATATCGCAACTTCAGCCACTGCGGATAGATCTGCTCCGCCAGATGTTTGTGGCGCGTTGGAAGCGATTCACGCCACAGGTGAGTGCGCCACGAGTCCAACGACGTTTGCGAGTTATCCGGGCAACGTCGAAAGGCCTTTAGAAAGTTTTGAGTAGACTGAGCGGC
Source organism: Drosophila eugracilis (assembly GCF_018153835.1). Classification (NCBI taxonomy): domain Eukaryota; kingdom Metazoa; phylum Arthropoda; class Insecta; order Diptera; family Drosophilidae; genus Drosophila; species Drosophila eugracilis. The sequence continues at coordinate 377,522 of NW_024573046.1, forward strand.
ATCATCTTTGCTGAACTGGTACTGACTCTCCAAAACGTCGGCAAGCTGAGGATTAAATAGGAAAAATTATGATTAGGATTGATTTTAATATCTAAATATGTAGTTTATAGATTTAATTATGTTGGAGGATCAAAACAAATAGCGCAGGAAAAGTTAACAATCTTTTTATAATATTTCAGGTGAAAAAAAATAATTAAAGAGGGGTGGATCACATACTTTTTAAAGATATGATAATGTCATAAAAACCTCAGTCATTGGAAGAGATAAAACTATAAATACAGTACGTGATATAAAGACCAAGATAAGTTAAGGATTGTCACGCTATAAAGAGTAAACTTTGGTAAACTGAAAAACGAATTTAAGAATGTCACATCATCATAAACTCTTAAATGGCCTTTATGGCTCGTATGATCAGAGCTATTTATAATACGTAAATCTGAACTGTTGCGTCTATAAAGATCAGATTGTTCAAGCCAATCATTCGCTGGAATAGCAGTCAATTGATTAATCGAATGCCGTAATCATTATAACATCGCCTTCCTATCAGTGCATCGAACATCAAATTGCAAATGCCGACGATGCACATGTCACATAAGTTCTATACACACACTAGCCCACAATTGTGGACACAATGATAGCTCGGAAATTTTTTTTCTGTCTAACAATTCTGGGAAATACTCATACCTTTTTTCCAACTATGATCATGGAAATAAAATGAAAACTATAAACAGGTTAAGTTTGATGACAATTATTATCACAAATAACTTGATATGCTTAATAAGCTTTGAAGATATACTAAATGTGCGGGTTTGTAATGGTAATTAAAAGCAACTGAACAAAGAAACTGTCTAATAACCATGACTTTATTTTGGGGGTTTGAACGTGGCATATTTAAACACATACATATGTGATAATGAAGTAACCTATCTAAATTAGTAAAGCTTAAAAGATGATTAATTTATCAGAAATGAAAATAATATGTAAATGTATGTACGTGACATAGTCACCGTTTTAGCAAATAGCTTTCTTTTTATAAGGTTTAAGATAAAAAGGTGATAACAAGATATTTATGGCTAAGACAACCCCTTATATAACAATGAATAAGCTTTAAGGATGGGGTAATAAAAACATCAGTCATTGAAATCCTAAAATTAACTTACTAGATAAGATTTTTATTTAGATTCAAAAGCCTATCCTTATTAAATATTTTATTATTTTGGGCCCTGAATTTGTTATCATAGCTAAGATGTCAATAACCTCTTAAAGTTCATATACTTCTTTTTATATTTAAGTTATCTTTGACTGGTTTGGATGATATTCCTGGTGAGGAATAGATATGTTAGATACCCCCAACTCCCAACGTTCGCAATACCAAAGCTTAAATGTTCGTATTTATAGGTTTTATCAAGTTGATAATATTCTAGAGTGCATTTACCCACGATTATGAATAAGCTTCCATTTACATATATTGATTAAATGGCTATGATAAGATTCTTGGATGCCATTCACCTCTCCTTCAAGAAAAATTTCTGAAATTCTGTAATCTGATTTATTTTTGGCTTTATTGTGCTAATTAGCCTTTCAAAGACAATGTAACCATGGGTATATTTCAGTAATGATGATAATATCCCATCAATAAGATCTTTAAAACTCCTTTCACCATTCTTGAAAAGCAAAGATTGCCAATTTCAAAAGTAGACCTGATTTTTTGTTGGTCTTACCACGTCGCCAGCCTTCTAGAGTGCATATACCCGTGGTTATATTTAAGTTAAGACCTTGTAAAGTGCACTTAGTGTTTACAAGAGCGGGGATGGGAAAGTAAAGGAAAACGCAAATAAACAATCGAATTTCGGGCGCGTAGTATCAGCTGAGCGTCCGGATTTTTCGACTACGTAACAGCGGCGCTGAGTTGCAGTGGAAAATTTTCTAGCTGGGCGGCACGCCTGCTGCGCACTTTCACCCCCAGGAAAACGATATATAGATATGTTTTAAGGGGCTCGCGGCCCTAAACAGTGGGATTAACTTAACTTGACTTACCTTTCTGATCGCCTTGGAATCGCCGGTCCGCGTTGGAATCAACGTGTTGTCCAGGTCAAAGTAAAAGGCGCTGATTTTCGCACATGTCGCATCGAAATGTGAATGTGTGGCTATCGTTTGCTTGCCGCAGTGGAATTTGCTAGCTGCCATGGGAGTCGCAGCGCGGGGGACGTGGGAAAAATTTTGGAGGGGTTAGGCGAGTGGGATGGGAAGGGGATAATAAAAGAATAAGAAAGGAAACTTTATGTCAATTCAATCCGCCAGCGGATTTCCGATTCGAAATTGGCGCCAAACAAAATGTTCACGTATTTTACTTTTTTTTTTTGCACTTCAGCGGACTGACAAAAGTTTCCGCTTCTCGCGCGGAGTTAAAACGGCAAACTGAATCGACAGAAAAAAACGAAACGGAACGGGAGCGGTCGCAATAAGGTCGAAAGAGCGGGAGCGGGGAAGCGGAACAGGTGAGTGCGGATGTATGAGTGTGTCTGTGGTTGTAGACACAGTGACGAAGTGAGAGCGACTGAACATTGAAAGAAAGTATGAGCACAGACGGTTCGACAGTAATTGACAAAAGTCTGCGCACTGTGTCTAGAGATGGGCTTTTTTATCTGTATAGAATATATTAATCAATTTATCACCCAATTAACAAAATCTTAAATAAGAGAAGAGCTTTAATTAATAACAAAATAGAATGCACTATGTAATGTACAATCTAGAAGGCAAAATAAAGGAAATTGAACTAGTTTTGGAAAAGCTAAACTAATTCCATTAAAGCGCACATTCTTTTGGTAGACACACACTTTTTGGCGGCACTGTGCCCTGTGTGCCACGAGCTATTTGAGCGTGAGAGCGAAAGAGAGCAGTCGGCCTCGCGCAGAGTTGTCTCTATGCGCCGTTAGTCGACCGTGAGCTAAAAAGAGAGCACCATAGAGGTGGTGGGGAGGATCCCGTAGCTTTGCGGCGACGTCGCTCTCTACTCCGAATAAAAAATTATTTATTCTCAATTTCCTGGTTCATTTGCATTTTATTTATAAAATGTAAAAATAAAAACAAGCTAAAACAAAAAATTTCTTTGTTCTGATAAACAAAAAAATTATAATTCGGAGAACTTTCAACACTACCATTCGATTAATCGATAATAATAGTTATCGGATGGCAACGCCGAATTTTTTTATTTAACCAGGTGGCAAATGATTAGCCCTTGGAGTTCTTAAATTTGTTTCTATTTGTTTTGGTCTTTAGAGATTTTAAAAGACTTTAAAAGATGAGCAATACAGAGACAGTTGTGGATTTGTTTGCGCCAGGTTGGTCAATATAATAGATATAATGAAAGTTTATTAACACTTAGTTCCTTGCAGAAACCATCCTGAAAACTGACGAAGATGTGGCAGATGCTACAGCAGTCAGCAGGAGAAGATTATCCACGGATGAGAAGAAGTCGGATGACAAGAAGGAGCCGGAAACGCCAGATGATGAGCTCATCTCTTTAGAAACTCTACGTGCCTCACCTGTCCAGTGGCCGGAGCGATGTGAGTGTAAAAACGTGCACACCAAGGTATTTGGCGCCATTTTTAACCCTTTTTTTCACTTTGGGTGCTCCAGTTCCTGGAATGGACGAGTTCCTCACCATGAGCGAGACGCCCATCTATACGCGCACCACGGACATTGCCAGTAACCTGACCAACGAAGACATGATCAAGATCCACCGTGAGTACCTATTATGGTCATATAAACATTTTATGGGAAATGTTTTTTGTTTTTTAAACTTAGAGATTTTTCGCTTTGTGTTGACAAATATGTTAATTTTATATATATTTGAATATATTATTATTAATAATATACCCCATTAATTTTCCTACCGCAGAACTAGCTCAGCTTACTCCTGGACAATTAGTCGAGAAGATAAAATCAATGCATGATGAGATCTATCAGCTGGGACTCCGCGAGGCGAAGGAGATGACCCGTGGGAAGCTGTTAGGGATATTCGATCGAGACCGCATACCGAAGCGGCAACCATGAGATAGGATGATTCGGTCCTTGTAAATGGGACTTCTGAGGATCTCGTCGAAGTCGAATTAAGAATTTAGCAGTAGTTGTATTTGTACATAAATATAGATTTTTATAGTAAGTAATTGCGAATGTAGCGTTGAGAATGTATCACAATTTTACAAAGATAAATAGGCTTTTTTTGAACAGTAACTAACGTTTATTTCCATTAAAGCATTTTGGGTCCTACGTCGACAGTACAACGATTGTATTGCAGAGACTTATAAGGAGTCGGAGAAGAGATGACGTCGAGGAATGTGAGTGGAACTGTTGAAGGGAAGGAGAAGGACTAGGAGTGGTGGAGAAGGCACAGTATATTCCGCTAGGCAGGGATTTCAACACAACAAATAACTGTCTATGTGAGATTGGATGGATCGGTTTGATTCGTTATAACAAGTGTTAAAAGGGAACTATATTTCACACTTAACGCCCTGTTATATCTGATATTAAATGCACTCTGAAATGTCTAAATTGTAATTAATTTTAATTAAGAATTTGGGAAGAATCAGACATTTAAACACGGCAGTTATAAATGTGTTAAAGATAGTTCCAAGTTTACATCGGATACATATATTGTGTGTTTTGTTTCACCTTTTTTCACGATCCATTCCAATGTGGAGAAGTGTGTTTTGTGCTGGGGGTGTGCATATATCCAGTTTTCTGTTACACATATCCTTAAACATCATTTATCATTTCCCACTACTCCTGCCACTGCATCCCGAAACGCTGTTCAAAGGTGATCCGATTGAAAACGCCCGCATCGGCCAGCTGTAAGGGATCGGTGTAGTATGCAAAACGCCTTATATCCAACATAGCTAGATCGAACATTTGCTTCCAGCTGGTTAGATCCGTGACGCTCATATGAATCGGCAACTGGGGATCCGGTATATCAATGGCAGCCTGTAGGCGGTCAAAGGCCTCGGCAATTGGTCCCACCGACAGATTAACCCAATACTCCGCCGGAAATCGCTTGTTCTCACAAAATGGCGCTCCTTTGCGCATGATGAAGACCAGCATGAGGATCTCATAACGCTCTGAACTTTCATAAAAACGCTTAGTGCGGGTCTTCTCAACGAAATCGATAAGGAGGATCAGAGGTGTGTAGTTCTGAAGATGCATCAATAGCTCCCGATCGGTCCAAAGGTAACGACCGCCTTTAACGGTCAACATGCTCATGTTGCTCGTGAGTTGTTGATGTTGCTGCTGCTGCTGCTGGTGTTGCTGCTGCTGCTGTTGTAGATGTTGTTGCTGTTGGTGGTGTTGCTGCTGTTGGTGGTGTTGCTGCTGCTGGTGGTGTTGTTGCTGCTGATGCTGTTGTTGCTGATGTTGTTGCTGTTGTTGCTGCTGGTGCTGCTGTTGCTGATGCTGCTGGTGTATGCCGCCGGCGGATGGAGCTGGAGTTCCGGTGCTTGTTGCCACCTGGCTGGGCATGGCGACCACAATGCCCGTCTGTCTCTGGCAGCCAATCTCCTCCACCATGTGCACTGCGATGACGACAAAATGCAATTAAGGCAAGTACCTAAACCAGGCCAAGGTCGATGCGTGGGCCGAATAGCGACCCACCACCACCCACTTCTATTACTTGTTGCAAATAACAAAACAGCAAACGGGAAAGTCAAAGGCTATGGCTAGGCCAAATGCAATCAACTTACTGCGTGCCACAATCAAAGCGGCGGAAATTAGATGAGGCGGGATGGATCAACGGGTCTTTGTGGGTATGATTCTGGCTTCGAGAAGCTATAGCCTATCTCCTCCTGCAGCTCTGCGTGTTTGCCGTATGCCGTGTGCCCTAGACGATTGTTGCCACGCGAGTGCCTCCCCAAGTCCGAAGTCGGAGCAGCTCGGACACGCTTTCTCGTTGCACTCGGTCTCATTTTTTCGGACTCGGTTGCGCCAAACGATGGGGATGTGGATGTGCATATAGGGACTCGGCCCGTTTGGCAATGAACTTATTGGATGTGCGTTCTGCGCTGGCTGCAATTCGCAGATTTGTTACCAGGCAAACTGTCAACTCAAACATATACATATATATATTTATACAGATTTTTCAATTTTAAAAAACAGTTATACATTTCAGGATAATTAAAGAGTTTAAGACAAAATGATCCGATGTTAATGTTAAACTACTCTTGGGTATAGTAAAGAATATTTATTTTATGTAAATTTATTACAACTATCGTTTATCTTTGTGTTAACTAATAAACAAATTAAGAGCTTAATAATTTTTCTTTAAAAAGATATTTCTGATATTTTCCAAGATTTTGTAGACACCCTGTTATAATTACCTTTGATTTGATTGAAAGCTCATTAAAGCTCATCAGTTTATCAGCAATAGAAATTAAAGTTCGGACTGAGCTGAACGTGGTTTCGAATTTCCAATAAAAATGAATCTATGTTTAGAATCAACCTTGAATATTTAAACCAAACAATCAGAGTGTTAATAAACCTTAAAAACCTACCCATACCATTTTCTTCCAAGAGTATTAAACAACTTTCCTAATTTTATAGTTGCGATTGAATTACTATAGTATCAAACATTTTTATAGAGAAACTAAATATAAATGACATCCCCAAACATTGCATCAATTATTTATAATTTAGGTGTAATAATATAAATTAGTACTTATATTTCCCCCACTATGCACTATTAACAAAAAATTACAGCAAAAAATATGTAAGTACATCCTTGGAATGCCTTAATTTTAAAACTGCTTTAAATAGTTATCTAAAGACTTAATTAAAGTTTGGCCAACCTTTGATCAAAATTTTCCTTGTGCTCATTTTTTAAATATTTTCGCATCCCCACGAGCATGTAGCGCATTTTAGGTGCACCTAGAATCTCCAGGAGTATATCCATCAGGGCAAGGAAACTCTCCTCGTTTCCATTTTTATATTCCAGCAAAGCTTTGCCAAAACGACGAAACTCATCCTGATTGATCATACTGCGAAGCTGTAATAGTATATATAAAATAAAAACTATAAGAGGAATCTTCAAAACATAACTCACTTCTCGTAAAAAATCAGCCCTTGATTCGGGCGCCACCTTAGCCTGTGTACTGTTCGGCTCCACTTTAATATTCTCCACCAACTTGTACCGCTTCTTGGCCACCTGGCTGGACGATTCCGACTTCGTTGGTGAACTTCGCTCCCGCTTGTGAATCTTGACTAAGCCAGAGGAGGTACTTTTACTATCCATGCAGCAATTGAAATCGATACTCTGGAAAGGGGGGGAAATTTCCTAATCAACTAAATAAACAGAAAGTAAAAGTAGATTCGTGGGAATCTCGTGTTTACCGAGACATTTGAGTCGAGGCGGCTCATAAAGTCCATTGCATTGGGCGCAGCACCTCCCAGTTTTCGACCAGCGGCACTGGCATAATCGTCGGGCGTCCACGTCTTTATGGAATTGGCCATCTCCACTTTGCTACAAAGGAACATAATAAAAAATTCATATAGAGCCATTACAATAAAAAAGACAAACAAAAGTTTACCCATTATTTACACTATTAGTTATGACAAAAGTTCAATGGATAATTCTTGAAACCGATTTCGTTGAGTAAGCCTCAAGAAGTTGTTGTTCTTAAACTCTATTTATTTGCATTGCAATATTGGCTTTAAAAAATTGAATAATCCAAATTTTGGTGCAATGTGCCTCAAATTGTTTTTGTTCACCTTATTTTTAAGGATTTTTCAAAAGAGACCAAATCTTTGGAGTCTTATGAAACCCGATAACCAAATGGTATACCTCTATCTATATAATACTTATGTAGCTATCTTAAAATAAATTATACTTACATGGCCGTTTCATTGGCTGTTTTGAAGGTGGCATTGGATCCCGGCTCTCGTTTGATTTTTGGAATGGCGGCTAATGGTTCATCCTCGGTTTTGTAAACCGTTTCCAAGGGCGGATCCGACTCCCGCTCATCCGGCTGCTTCATCTTAAGGTTGTAAAATAATATAAGTAAATACCAAGAAATAAGAGGTATTAATTAGTACTCACATTGGCCTCGGCGTTCTTAAAGAACTGGCGCAGCTCCCTGACGATAGGACCAAAAGGCGAGCACTGCGGCCGGTCGCCCAAGTGACCGCGAATCCACTTGGACAGCTGCTGGACCTGGGAGGCGTCTTTAAATCGAGAATCACAGAGAAGAATGGCACCATAGTCGTTGCGATGCCGGATTACACGACCAATGGCTTGATTAACTGCCCTCGTGGCATCCAGATTATACCATTCCTGGCCACTCAACAGTTGATTCTCACGCGTCCTATTCGCCTCCAGATAGCGACGTTTCAATATCACCTTAGGATCCTTAAGGGGTGGAAATGGTAGGCCAGTAATAATCACAGCCCGACCATTGCGATCGGCGAAATCCAGACCTTCAGAGACTTTGCCTCGACAGACGGCCATGAAAACGGCGCCCTTGGAGTCACGTATTGCCTGGTAGAATTCCTCCATCGTGCTGGTAAACTGATCCTTGCTGCGCGGCTCCAAGAAGATCGGTTTCTTGCCAGATATGTCGGCCCATAACCCACTGGCCTGCCACGCATCCACGCACTTGTTTAACATGGGATACGATGGGAAGAAGACTAGGAGGCCATCGGGCACAATCCGGGACACATTCAAGATCGTCTGACCCAGGGAGCTGATATACTTTGGATTATCACTACATATAAAAAGGGGAAAAATATTTAAATAATTTAATAAATGTTACAATATGCATAATTTTATCAGTTAGCCTATATGTTTATACTTTCCTCCTTTCCTGTTTATTTTTTGGCTTGAAAGGCAAATATTTAACTTTATTTGTGACACAGTTTATCAGAAAACACTTAATGTGACGTGATATACATGTATCATAATTTGATATACATACATATAAGTCAAACATGTTATGTGAATACGATTGGCTTAATTATACTGCAGTTTTAGCTGACTTAGGAATAAATTGTTAATTTTTTAATGGGATTTTCAAAATAAACAATTTATATTTGGAATTGTAATACTCACCGGTTTGCGTAGTTTGATATCAATTGCTGACGATCAGGTCCAGTGCCGATGATCTTGACATATACTTGTGACTGGTCGACGATATGCGGATTCTCCAAATGCTGGGCCACCGGAATTGCCAGCTCGGCGATCAGAGGCTTGAGCGGTGCCAGGGTGCCGCTGGTAAGGATTACGCTGCGCACTTGTGTGTTGAGCAGTTGTTCCATTCCAAAGCCAGGATTGAAGCACCAGAAGTTAATGATTTTGGCCACCTTACTGGAGTTGCTGGCGGCCGCTATCGTTCCCTTGCCCAACCAACCACCCTGCTGTTTAGCACCTTGTTGCTTTCCATGTCCTTGTTTAGTCTCCTCCACTTGGACATGCACCTTAAAACTGGCGTACACCTTACTCATAACGTCCTGCTTATTGGCAAAAACAATAGTCAGCAGATCGCTGAGCATCAGGAAGGTGCCGCCCTTGCGAATGGTCATCTGCTGGGAGGCCACCAAGAGGTACTGGACCAATTTATCCAGAAGGGATACTATCGTGGCAACGTTACCATAAGTAAACTAAAAAAAAATTAGAATATATTTATTTAAATTTAAAAGATTAAACATGTGCAAAATTTATAAAAAAAAAAAAAATCGAAAAACTTACATTCGCTTTGCCGAGCAGATCATACATCATGGAAGCAGGAAATGTGGTTCCTTCAGCTACATTATCAACCACGACGGCGTCAATGGCTTTTTCTAGATCCAGCAGCATCTCCTTAAGCAGCGTGAGGTCGTCCAGGGTAAAGTCCTTGGGCTCATCACCGCCCATGTCCTGTGAATCGCCACTGGCAAAGACTTTCATCACATGTGTTACGTCCTCGATGGCCATGGCTACGTCGGAGGATTTAATTTGCACAGAAGCAGACTCTTCGCAGATCTTCTCGATGTTGTGGGCCTCGTCCAGAATCACAATGGTGTTTCCCAGTTCGATTTTATTCGCCTTACGAGCCTTGGGATCGAGTAGGTAATTGTAGGGCATAAAAGTGATATCTGCCTGGGCAACCAGTTCCCTCGAAGCAAAATAAGGACAGATCTTTAAGCGTTGACCCACTTTAACTAGATCCTCAATGTCCATAATGGTTGGCCCTTTCAGATCTGGATGATCCTTACGCGATTCTACGCGCATTTGAAACGTACAGGTTTTTGAGTGGACCCGTAGCTTACACATGTTCGTCTTGTTAGAATTGCCCTGCTCCCGCATGACCTCCGGATGGATGCACAGTTGATCACGGGAGCCTAGGACCACAGATCGCATGTTAGCGTAGGCAGTTCTCTTAAGTTCCCGCATTGCCTGGGTTAACTGCGAGTGTGTGCGCGATGCATAGATGACCTTGGGCACACCCCAATTATTCGCACGAGCCACGGTCTTGGCCAGATCGGAGAGGTCACCACCACCTCCTAGCCCGGGTAAATCCGTCTTTTCCATCTTTTTAATCTGCTGTTGCTGCTCTGATTGCCGGGTGCGTATCCAAGCCAATGATGAGCACAGCAGACTCAGCGTTTTACCCGTACCCGTTGGTGATTCCAGAACTCCATTGGTGCCATCTCGGAGGCACAGGATCACCTTCTCCATGTACGCCCGCTGCACTGGATATGGGTCGAACGGGAAGTGCACCGGAATACCGGCGATCAGGCTCTCCGGCATTATTTATAATATTATTATTTTTTATTGTTTACGCGCCAAAACGGAGTGAACATATGTTCAGGGTCGATAGCGATAAGTGTTTGAATAATAATTAGGAATCGTTATCGACAGAATACTATGAACTCCGAACATGAGAGCTTTGATCCGTGAGATACATTATTTTGTTAAACTAAAAACAAATTCATTTTTATGGAAAGATTACATTCTACGTATCAATTTAAAAAACAAATATTTTTAAATACTTTCTTTCCTAATATCTGTTTTTTAACATTAAGTACATTTCATGTTAAATTTTGATAGTTATGAAGTCTGTAAATGGACTTAAGACTTCTTTATTTAATTATTTTATGTATTTCATCTTTATAAAACAGGATCAATTTTGATATACCATTGTGGATAATTCTATATGTTTTACTTAGTAGGCAGTTCTTGTCATATGTTCCAATTCTATATTTCAATATTTCCAAATTAATTTTTTAATTTTTAAGAGAAAAACCAAAACTTTCGATTCAGCAAAAATAGATTATTTTCTTTGAGTGTTGGTATTATATTAAATTCGCATCCGTACATTGCTTCGAGGTAGCACTATACTTGCGATACTGCATTTTCCGACCGCAAGCAGCGTAGCAAATTTCTAAGTAAATTAAATATGTAGGTCAAATAAAAATAATACCAAATATCCTAAACCCAAATTGCTTATATTATTATACGAAAATATATAGAGATATACATTATATCATTTATTCCGATAAAAGAAATATTGACGAAATCTATTGGTGCTGATCCTTTCTAATGACCATTTCGAATCGCCAAAATACGGCCCCACTGAATTGACCTGGATTGGCCACACCGAAAACTGGTCGACATTCGTTGGAACGAAATCATTCGAACTTTGAGAACGGTTGTGTTGTGTTGTTTTTGCTCGGCAGCAAAAGGGAATCCAAAGAGAAGCGAACGAGAAGAAGAAGCAGGAGCGGACGACGGCAACGCAACAACAGTGACGAGGCGCCAGTGTGCATGTGTATGTGTGTGTACGTGTAAGCAACAACTCCCCGATACAAAGCGAACGAGCGAGAGGGGGACAGCAACAGAGTCGGTCGTTCGGTCGGTTCGACCGTTAGTCGCGTCTGTCAGTCATTCTCGCTCATGCACCTTAGCGGCAGAGCAAAAGAGAGCGCCACATACTCTCGTGCTTGTGTGTGTGTGTGTTCTCGCTCTCGCGCGGTGGTGATAAATTTCTGTTGGCACAAAGTAAAAATATAACAGAATAAAAAATCGTGGCGCGGCATATAGAAGCTAATCGAAAATATTGCAAATATTGGGAGGAGAGACATTTCTTTTGTTGTTGTGAGTTTTTTTTTTTTTTTTGGTTTCTTTTGTTATTTTGTCCCGGAAACTCTTACTCGATGATGCTGCTGGTGTAACTGTGTGTGAGTGTTTTTTTTTTTTGAGAGCGTAAAATAAAAAACCTAAATATTAAGCATGCGATCCTTAAAAATTGCACTTTTACCGCACGATGTATTTCGAAATTCGAAAGCTTTGGCGCGCCGTCGATACGCCAGGTTGTTTCAACTCTGTCGATAACGATTACTCAAGCGATAACGTGGCTGCACTAATCAGCATTATCACATGCAAATTAAGGTCATCCAAATGAAAAATGACCACCAATCAAAGGCTTTGCACCCCTTTGGCGTCCCCCTTTTCCTAAATATCAAATTTGTGCGTTTGGTTTATCGCCTTTTTTGGTGTTCCGGTCTTTGACAACCCTGGCGCGGCTGCATAAGTGTATTTGTGTCATTTTGTTGGCCAAACGTCGTTGCTTTGAGATTAATAAGCCGCAAAAACTCGATTAATTCAAGCGCTCGACCTAATACCTTCGTTTTGTGAGATGTGATTTCGAGCTTTGGGTACTGCCATGAAACACAATAGGCCGACTCGCCCCCCGGAGTCGCCCCCAACCCCACCCACACGGTGACAGGGTTGCCACATCTACGATAAATCACACACCAGTCGTTTAATTCGCAATATGTGATTTTTTCGGGTGACAATTTTAATGAAGTTTATTAAAAATATTAAAAATGTAGTCGTTTTTCTTACCTATTTGGAAATTTGGACATCTGGTAACCCTATGTCGTGCAGCTATTTTGTGTGTGTGTGCATATCCGTGTGTGGGAGTGTGCGTTTGTTTGCGCTCTTATTCAAATAGAAATTAAATGTTTTGCACTCCAATTCACGTCAATTTACTGCTCCTCTGGTAATTACACCTTCTAACTGAACGATATAACATCTAACTGTCCCAATTTGCTAATTTATAAGGACATTGGGGAAGGCTTGCGATCGCCAATGATCGTTATCGTTATCCCGGCTTTGGTTAATCGTTCCCGCATTCCTCCTAATATTCCAACCCCCACAACCAGCCTCCCTCTGCAGTCATATACCTGGCTCTCTACCAGAGATGCGTTGGACGTGCTCTTCTCGCACGCACACTCACGATCGTGAGCGTTAACATTGTGTAATCGATCTACTTTACGGTTACCTTTTACCCCAACTATATATGGTGAGCAGAGTTAGCCTGATTCGCTAAATACAGCAGCTTGTAAATAGGTAGATTACAAATTTTAAATACGATATCAAGTGCAGATTGTCAATATAGTTTCCTATCTTGAAATTTTTAAAGAACGAAGACAAAAACGCTTGAAATCCAATTTTAAAACTCGTCGTCTAACCCTTAATAATAATCCAATTTACTTTAAACTATAGTCTTCGAAATATGTATATAATTTTATTTCGTTAGCGAATGATTTGTACACAAAATTAATATACTTTAAAAATTTTTATTGGTATCTTTATGCCTAGACGAAGTGTATTTATTTTGTGTTTACTTACCGTTACCGAATAACTAATAGTTTATTAGTTGATTTTTCGGGAAAGAGTTTCTACCTGTCTCACGTGCTCATCTCAAAGCGACGCCAGCAGAGCGTAGTAGTGGTCGCAGAGGCGTTGAGTGAATGACTCCGTAGTGGGGCATCAATAGAAAAAGAGGGGGCACAGACGATTTAGAAGGAGCTAGAGAAGGGGAAAGGGGGAATGATGGCCAATGGAGTGGAGTGAACTTGGATTTGTTTCAAAGCTATTTCCTCCATAAATATTCAAGAAACCGCTCTTGAGGACCAATAATACTAACCCCCTGGGAATTTCATTCCATTTTCTTGTTTAATTAGCACTTGTTTTATACAACAGAGCGTACAGCGTTTGTGTGTGATAGCGTTGATTACGCAGTTCCCACTATCTATAAGCATTTATATTACCCTTTAATCGATTGCACACTGTGCGTATGCGCAACCTATTGATATCGAAAGACCAGTTGCATGCCCCTTTCATTACAGTACCGTTTTGTTACGTTTCCAATTGCAGTTGATCTTTGTTGTTGTTTATCAAGCCCAAATGTCAGCTGTTTCACGCAACATGTACCATAAAAGCGGAACAGCGAAACGAAGAAAAAGAGCAAATCGATCAAGACCAGGACAACAAGAAATGCAAGAGAATCAGCAGAAACAACAACAATCAATGGAAGAGAGCTGCTAACAACGTAAACAAAAATTAAGCACACACAAAGAGAGATAGCAACAACAACAATATTAATATTAAGAAGAAAGAGAGAAAAAGAAAGAGAAGGAGAAAGTGCAACATAGCTCAGTAAAAATAGAGAAGGACAGGAAAAAAAGATAAGCGGTATCAGATAAAGTAAGTAAAGCTCGATTTTGCAAAATGATTTAATAATTTGAATCGATAAAAATTTCAAAATTAGATGATATTCAAAACTGAAAGTTTTTTTAACTTAAAAGAAAACATACGAAAGTTCTTACCAATAGCAAATCGTTATTGTTAAATAAACATTATTAACTTAAGTAACTCAGCTTAGTTAAACTTATTTATACAAAGTTTTCAAATCCGTATATCATAACGCCTCTTTTAAAAAGTATAATTTTAAGATTTTTTCTTTAAACTCTGCTCATTTTAAATTTATGCATCACTCAGAGTGATTTCGCATTGTTTTGTCTTAGAAATAAATTACGTCATGGTTTAATTTGATTTTGTATGAATATTTGTATTATAGAAGTGCCAAGAAACAGTAACGTTCAACCGACATTTACTTACTCTATGATAAAAGAGTTTTAAATTATTCGTTAACATATCAAATTACTAAATTAATTATAAAAAATAAACGTAATACTGGTACTTAAGATGTTGTTCTATAAGAAACTCGAAAACTTTAAATAGTTATAATCAAAAACATTATAGAGAAAATGTCATTAAAGAAACAAAATCCTAAAGACGTACATTTGCGGAAATCGTCTTGGAATCTTAATTTAGGCTAAAACACAGAATTTTTACATAAACTAAAATATTTTTTTTTGTTTTTTCAACAGATTGAAAGCTGCTCGGGAAAGAAGGTGTATAGAACGGAGGATCAATCATCGCCATGACAATCATACTCTTCCTAGTGGACACCTCGTCGTCCATGTGCCAGAAGGCGTATGTGAATGGGGTGCAGAAGACGTATTTGGACATTGCCAAGGGCGCCGTGGAGACGTTCTTAAAGTATCGCCAGCGGACGCAGGACTGCCTGGGTGATCGCTACATGCTACTCACGTTTGAGGAGCCGCCAGCGAATGTGAAGGCTGGGTGGAAGGAGAATCATGCAACCTTCATGAATGAACTGAAGAACCTGCAAAGCCACGGCCTCACCTCCATGGGTGAATCACTACGAAATGCCTTTGATCTGTTGAATCTGAACAGGATGCAGTCGGGTATCGATACGTACGGACAGGGTCGTTGTCCTTTTTACCTGGAACCATCAGTCATCATTGTAATTACGGACGGCGGTAGGTATTCGTATCGGAACGGTGTCCACCAGGAGATCATACTGCCGCTTAGCAACCAAATACCGGGCACAAAATTCACCAAGGAGCCCTTTCGCTGGGATCAGCGTTTATTTTCACTGGTCCTTCGAATGCCGGGAAATAAGATTGACGAGCGAGTGGATGGCAAGGTGCCACACGACGATTCACCCATCGAGCGTATGTGTGAAGTGACAGGTGGGCGTTCGTATCGGGTAAGAAGTCACTACGTTCTCAACCAGTGCATCGAAAGTCTTGTCCAAAAGGTTCAACCGGGTGTCGTGCTGCAGTTTGAGCCATTGCTTCCAAAGGAGGCAGGTGCTAATACCGCTTCCGGAGGCGGATCGACGGGTACGGGATCGATTTCGGGATCGGGAATATCGTCTGGTGCGGATCCTCCACCCGATATTGTCTTCCAACCAGTAAAGAAGATGATCTACGTACAGAAGCACATTACGCAGAAGACCTTCCCCATCGGCTATTGGCCATTGCCGGAGCCCTATTGGCCGGACTCCAAGGCGATCACGTTGCCGCCTCGTGACGCACATCCCAAGCTAAAGATCCTGACGCCAGCGGTGGATGAGCCGCAGTTGGTGCGCAGCTTCCCCGTGGACAAGTATGAGATTGAAGGCTGTCCGTTGACTCTGCAGATTCTGAACAAGCGAGAGATGAATAAGTGCTGGCAGGTAATTGTCACATATGGAATGCATGGATTCGAGTTGCCCTTTGGTTATCTGAAAGCGGCACCCAACTTCTCGCAAGTCCACCTTTACGTTTTGGCCTACAATTATCCAGCGTTGTTGCCCATCCTGCATGACCTCATCCACAAGTACAATATGAGTCCGCCAACCGATCTGATGTACAAATTCAATGCATATGTCCGCTCGATACCGCCGTATTACTGCCCGTTTTTGCGCAAGGCGCTGGTCAACATCAATGTGCCCTATCAGCTGTTGCAGTTCCTACTGCCGGAGAATGTAGATAACTATCTGTCACCGACGATCGCCAATCAGCTGAAGCATATTAAGAATACGGCAAAGCAGGATCAGGAGAATCTCTGCCTGAAGGTTTATAAGCAGCTGAAACAACCTAAGCCACCGTATCGCCAAGTTGAGACGGCCAAACTTTGCACGGGTGCTGCATTGCGAAGAGATTTAGTGCGGCATCCACTACTGCGGGATACATTTGCTAAGTTGCATGCGGAAATCGAGACGGTGGAGAACTATACGATAGTAGTGCCACAGCTGACACATCAATCGTCCGCAAAGACGTATCGTAATCCCTTTGATATACCACGGCGGGATTTGGTGGAGGAGATAGCTAGGATGCGCGAGACGTTCATGCGACCTGCCTCGCTCGTAGCAAAGGACTCGGGCCACTGCCTGCCTATCGCCGAGATGGGCAACTACCAGGAGTACCTCAAGAACAAGGATAATCCGCTGCGTGAAATTGAACCGACGAATGTGCGGCAGCACATGTTTGGCAATCCGTACAAGAAGGACAAGCACATGGTGATGGTTGACGAGGCGGATCTAAGCGATGTGGCGCCAATGAAGTCGCCAAATGGCAATGGACCTGGTGGAGCACCGCCGGGATCACCCTCTGGATCGGGTTCGCCAACGGGATCGGGGCCATCGTCGCCAGGATCACCGGTAGGTGGTGGTTCGGGACCTGGCATGTCTGGAATGGGCGGCGGAATGTCCGGATTAATGCTTGGAGCCAGTGGCAGTGGTGGATCATCCAAGAAACTTGATGGTACGTCTCGAGGGCGAAAAAGAAAAGCTGGTCCGCTGCCACGTGCCTTCGAATTTCGTCGTATGTCCACGGATTCGCGATCGTCCTGCTCCAGCTCCGTTTCTTCTACATCGGGTAGTGCGCCAGGTTCCCCAATACCAGGGGCCACGTCATCTATAGCTGGCTGCGATTCCTCCGTCGGAATCGATGGCAATCCCAGTTCCAGTTGTTTTGACGAGGACAGCAATAGCAACAGTAGCTTCGTCAGCTCCACATCGGAGGCTTCGACGAGTGATTCCGGTATGTCCATGTCTCATACGGATCGCTTGGGCATTAGTTTCGATTTCAACGAGGAGGAGACCAGTGACCAGGACACACCGCTTAATGGCTATGTACACAACTTTATCAATGGCATCAGCGATGATGCGACGTCGGTGGAAACAGAAGCTGTACCAGGTGGGGTTTCCCAGACAGGTACATCTTCGGCTAATGAACCGTCAGCTGGAGCATCACCAGCTGTTATACCAACACCAACAGCATCTGTGATCCAGGCCAGCAATGGCAGCGAAATTTGCTCGGCTGCAATAGCCGGCACCAGTAGTTCCATTAGTTCCAGCGCCAGTTCATCGGGCGTTCTATATGTGCCCCTAAACGGGTTAACCACACATGCAGCCTACAGCAGCAATCTGGGTGGTTTGACCTCGCCGTTGGACAACCTTAGTTCCCTGGGAGCCGGAGGAACGGGATTAATGAGTTTGAACAAGCCCGGATCGCTGCCCTTAGTCAATGGTTATGGACATGGGCACAGTTCAGTCATCTCTCCACCCTCGCCCTTGTCTTTGGTGCCTCCTACGCCACTGGGAACAAATATGCCCGCTGCGAGCTCTTCAGGCTTATCGTCGAGCTCTGCCTATTTTAGCCACAATGACATCAATGATGCCTCGGAGATCTCGCGGATACTGCAAACCTGCCACAATGGAACCAGCAGTAGCTCATCTGGTGGAGCAGGAGCAATAAATAGTAATTTAAATGGCAATGGCAGCACGGAAAGTGGAGGTGCCTCGTCCGATGACCAAACCACGCTGGGTGACAATAGTTTTGATGTCCTAAAACGAGCAGCTGGACTTGTAGGCGGCACTGCAGCGGGTAATCCTCACTATTACTGGGCAAGTGGTCTCAACCATCACAATAACAACAATGCTAGTACCGGGGGAACAGCAGGCACAGGTTCGGTGATAAGCAATAATCACAATAATAGAGGTCAAAATAATAGTAGTCCTTGCAAACTGGAGACAAAGAGCAACTCTAGCTGCGGCTCCTCACCGACGCACAACAATAACGGGGGGATGGGTTCACCGGGAGGACAATCACTGCCCCTCACCCTCAGCGATGAGCAACGCGAAGCGGCCCGACAGCACAATATTGAACTGCGGCTTCAGATCTTCCGGGATATTCGGCGACCCGGTCGCGATTATAGCCAGTTGTTGGAGCACATGAATCTGGTCAAGGGCGACCACGATATGCAGTCGGATTTTGTGGAGATGTGCATTGTGGAATCGTTGCGCTTCCGTCGTCACCGCATGGTGTCCAGCATTCAGGAGTGGTGGGATCGCAAACAGCAGCCAACTGTAGCGGCGAGTGGAGCCACTGGGGCAACTGCAGTTGCGGAGCAGGCCGTCGCCAAGAGTTAACGATGGCTCATGTGGCACCACTGAACCCGCGGGGTCATCCAATCCATCTGTCTGTGATGTCATCGAAATCGAAGTATAAGTTGAAGTCGAAGGGCAGCCAAGAATTCTCGTCAATTTCCATCTAATGTAAATAGAATGCCAGGACAGCCTTCCCACTGGATCTGGATCGGGATCAATGCCGGGTGATATAGCCACTATATCGCATACCAAACAACCAACAATAGGTATAACATCAACAACAAGAACAACAACAAAAGCAGCAACAATTCTAAAGCAGAGATAACACCACATTTTTGGCGGTGATTTCTTAGTATTTAAGATCTTTAGGAGTTTTTTGTAGGGCACTGGGATTTAAATCCATTCGCCAGCAGGCAGGATATATGTAATTATTCTATATATAAGCTATATAAACTTAAGATAAAAGTTAGTTAACGACTAAAACAACAAAAAGTTAAGGAAAAAAACGAAAAGATTTTGTAGCAGCCGTTTCAGTTGTACTTTTTTTTTATACTAGTAATATATATAGATATATTTTTCTCTTGTACGTTTAAGAAGAACTTAGGAATTATTTTAATTAGACTTTTATCAGTTTAAGTGTATATTGTATGTGTATAAACAAAAAAAACGGAAAGTTTAGGAAAAGCTTGAGCTAAATGAGCCTCACACGTTTTAGCCAATTTTTGTTGGACCTGTCTTAAGAACAATATCTCTTTGATTTTAGCCAAAAGGAATAGAGAAAGTAAAAAATGAAAACCTTAAAAACACACACACATATATAGTATAAATACAATATTTATTACCTAAATCGGGTCAGCGTTTCATTATCTAAAATAATCGTATTAATATGTATATTTTGGTTTCCATCAATCCTGCAATATCTTTTTTTGCTCTTATGTAATTGTATATTTTTTAAAGAATATTTATACAAATTGTAATGCGAGCATAGCCTACAGAAAAAAAACACAACAATTATTTGAAAGGCGTACAAAACGCAACACAAGCAAAAAGATCGTACCATTTGTTATATATTATATATAAAAACAAGAAATAAGTAATACATTTTTGCACTATTTTTTTACGTGTTTGTATGCATGGCCTGTGAGTAATAGATTAATAACAATATGAATTAAGAGGAAACGTTTACTAGTAGTTAGGCGGTGGGCAGTGATTTTAGGACTGCTTCAGGATTAAATAATTATGTACAATTTACCGTCAGCGTATCTAACAAATTTCATAAGACATCAACAAAAGAAACAACAAAACGGCAGTTAAAACAAACCGATACGAAATCAAACGAAAATAAAATGAGGAGCATTGCATTCAAATATCATGTGTTGGGGGCGAAATATCTATGTTATTATGGTTTTTAAGACCCTAAAAACATCATTCCTTATATAAAATACTTTTTCAGCAACCCTCTCCTCGTCCAAAAGCGTTTGCGACCATGCCCCCATGTATGAATGATCCCTTTTCATGGTCGCAGTCACGCCTCCAATATCTTTGTTATTCCTAATATTACTTTTGTTTATATCTGGTTTTTAAGTTATGGGCTTAGGTTGGGTTAAAAAACAGATTTTTTAAAGTATTTTTTTCTGGAGAAATTGAATTAAAAAGAAACTTGAGCTTTAATGCCTTTAAAAGCAGCTTTTACAAAAGCGGTAAAATGCCAACCATAGGCTGGGCAGCTTAACACTTTTGAATATAGCGTAACAAAACGAAAATGTATATATTTCCTAAAAATTAAAGAAACCTGTTGAGTTTTAAGAAACTGGAATAATTATATTCATTTTCTGTCTTTAAATATCTAAATTAAGGAATTTAACAAAACTCGCTGTTCTAACTAGCACTGGCAATATATTCCACTTAAGGGTTTATTTGATTTTTAAAACATACCGCCTTATCCTGAAAGCTTTCCAATCTCATTATTGCGTTCAACACGCAGCACTGTAGATTTGTAAAGTAAAAAAGATATATAAATTTGTACAATTTTCATTGTTTTTGAATTCGTTTAGATTACTGTATTAAATAAAAATTTGTTAAAAATTTTTTTAATGCAAATATATAACATAATTTAAATATTTAAATAGAATTTATTATAGTGAGAAATTATAATAAATATAATATTAAAGTATAGCACATGTATATTAAACCACTGTGCGCTTCTGAGCTTTCGATATACTCACGATTGCGTTTGTTACGTTTTTCGTCGCCGATAACAGTGCTGCGTAGTCCCAAAACTATCGATAAGATCGATGCCGGGTCAGCTGATCGCCGACCGATACAACCGCTCTGTTAAAATGCTCTCGTAACTTAGTTAATCCTAAAAATCCAGTTCGGTCACACTGCTTGCCGTGTCACGACTGTTTGCCATCCCTGGCTTACAATAGCAACCAATCCGATGATTGGCTTGTTCCAATCGACGAAACGAACGGAAGACACAAACTAAATCTAAAAGCAAAACCAACGGCTAGATGCCAGCAACAAAATGCGCAGCGCGAAAACACAGGCGGCGTGTTAAATAAATTAAACACACATAAATTATACATATATTTTTTTCGGTGAGTGCGGTGTGGTTTAGTGCGGTGAGGTGAGGCAAGGCAAGGCATAGTAGCGGAGGAGAGCGAAAGAGGAAGAGGAGTTTAGTCGAAGAGGAGCGAAGTGTCGGAGCAGGGGGAAAAAGTAAAAGTGGCGGTGTCTATACGTGTGTGTGTTGTGTTTGTGTGTGCCGAAAAGAAGTTGCAGAAAACATTACGCAAAATAAAAAAAGAGAAAAGAAATAACCACAACACAATATAAGATATATTGTGCAAACAACAAAGAAGAGGAGAGGTGGAAGAGGAGTAGTGGCTATTAGGAGCCCCCCACCATTTGAAGTAGCAGCAGTGAGTGCAAGCGAGAAGGAACGACCGGCGCAATGAGCATCGTTGGCGAGAACCACCCCCTCCCAGCACCACCCTCTGCTAACACAGTGGTGTCTGCATCGTCGGCCGGAGGAGGCGGTGGGGGCGTCTTGGGCGTGGGCATGGGAGTAGGCGTGACCACAGCAAATGGACCCCGTGTCGTCACCATTTACAAAACGGAAACGGGATTCGGATTCAATGTGCGCGGTCAAGTTTCCGAAGGGGGCCAACTGCGCTCGATCAATGGGGAGCTATATGCCCCCCTTCAGCACGTTAGCGCCGTCCTTGAAAATGGAGCAGCCGAGAAGGCGGGGATCAAAAAAGGCGATCGCATCCTGGAAGTGTAAGTAAAGTACTACTATTATTATTATAGACTTAATTGGATTGGGAATTGGATCTATGGATTCTATCAGTTGAAACATACTTCGAAATCTTTTTTTTAAGTTACCTCTTTACGACAAATATACCAGTTAGGAAAATAACATTTTCTTTACAACTTTTGTTTAGGTGCATACTTTTAATTGATTAAGTTAGAGGTCGAAATATAATTTATACTTAGTAAAGCTTGTAAATACAAACAAAATGGCAAAAAGTTGTTAAAAACTCAAAAATCAATCTAAGGAATTAAGCTCTTTAAGCGTTTGGCTTATAGTGCTGGCATTTTGGGATGCATAGGGGTTAAGTAAGTGAAGTTAACCTCACAGAGGGCTTTCATGTCCAACCTCTGACCCCGCCCACTCTCGAGTGTCTGAGCGGGAAAAAGGGGAGTTCGTTGGAGTTGGAAGTTCGTTGGAAGGTGGAAGTGAGTTTGTAGTGGGTCAAAAATGCCCGGGAACATCAATAAACTGAAAATGTGTGTGTTGATGTTTTTGTGGGTGATGAGGTGGTTGAAATGAAATGTTTTTGAAAACAGAAAGAACTTGAAAAGGAAATTTTATATAAAGATGAAAAAAGGATATGGTTTATTTATGGGGGAAGTTGTGGATCCTCAAATACGTGTATATATACTTATCTGAGTAAAATCTTTTTTAATCTAATAGAAAGCATTATAAAGTCATTTTTGTAGCGCATTATATCTAATAGCAGATATAATAACTATCGGTTAAAATGAAAATAATTTATTTAAATCGAATTGGTTGTTTTTACGATAAGATAAAGCCTCACAGTTAGTATTTATTTCACTCTTGTTATAAAATGATATCAGACATTCAGAGCTTTCTAGGAATTCCTGTTAAAATGAAACTGGAATGAGGAAGTATGACGATGAAGAAATATGAGTCAGTATATTTTCGATAAGAAACTAAATTTATCAATTGCCCAAAACCCCTTTTTATAGTTATTATTTTCCTACTTGAAACTCGTATTTTATCACATATTCCTTCTTCGCTTTATGGCTTTTTTTGCTGTTATGTTTTCTTGAATGGCATAATGTTATGACATACATACACATTCCAATACCATTGCATGCAGGCTAATTAAAATGCTCACTTGTATTTCTTTCTTTTTTTCTCATTTTGTATTTTTTCTTTTACCCTGCTCTTTGCCCGCACCTTCCGTCTTTGTCTGGCAAAGCTTTTGTTTAGCATCTCTGACATTTTAGTTTCGATACCCGTTATCAGTGAATATCCTCTGCTCCGCTCTCCCATCTCTTATTCCCTTTCTTCTATCAATCATTTTACTGTATTTCGTTACTCATGTACAGTAGACACAGGGAACTTTGAATCAGAAAACAAATATATAATACACGATTTGAGATCAATTTTAAAGATACTAATACATTTGTTAGTTACTAGCAATTGCTTTTGATATCAACTTAAATTAAGCTGAATACGAGATAATATAAAAGTGGCTTAATGATTTGCGGTACAACAGTGCGCACTGTATTCCGCTACTCTTATAGTTTCATTTCATTTTCAATTTCATCGTGGGAGCGATGGTTTCGCCTCTCTCTGTCTAGCATTTAGTACTATCTCCCCGTTTCGGGATGAAATTCAATTAATAAATTTTGCTAAAGTTTCGTCGCTCGGTGCCCAACAACTTAATTATCATCATCACCTTCTCGACGGCAACGAAAAACTCGCAAATTTTCCACACTTTCCCACTGCAAAACAGAATGTGTGACGTGGAAAATAGGGGTGATTGGCGGCGACCGGGCGGGGGCGTGCCTGTCTATTATGCGGCTCGCTGTTGTT
Source organism: Drosophila eugracilis (assembly GCF_018153835.1). Lineage (NCBI taxonomy): Eukaryota > Metazoa > Arthropoda > Insecta > Diptera > Drosophilidae > Drosophila > Drosophila eugracilis. The sequence goes on from NW_024573046.1 coordinate 401,708, forward strand.
GCTGCTATTTGCAGTGCCCATCATTTCATTATCAGCGAAAATAACAACAAAAAAGCAACAACGGACAGCCGTTATAATTCGGCTGCGCGTGAGCTAACAAAAGCAGAAACAGAAACACAAGCAAAACCAAAAGCAAAAGCAAAAGAAACAACAAAGCGCAAACTGCAGAGGGCAAGCCAAAAGCAAAAGCAAACAAATTTGCATTTGGTTTCCGCCTTTAGCTAACCAGTTTTCAACTGGAATAAGCTCTTAAATCCCGCTAATTTTTGTATTTATTATTTTACTTTACTGGACGTTTAAGACAAATTTATTAAATATATGAATGTATAGAAGCAAACTGGCCTTGAGATTTTGAATATAGCAGCTTTGAGTAATTATTAATTAGGAGAAAACAACCAATCCAAGGACCTTATATATTAGCAGATATAGCAGCTTTATGAAGCTTTTGTAAAAGTATGTATTTTCCCACAGAAATAAAAAATGTATCAAGATTCATTCACAAACTTATTTAAATCACATAAAAGGTGATCTATTATTTATATATATGAAATCAATACTTCAGATGAACAATAATAGGCAGTAGTATGGCCGCATAACTCATTCGTGGCTTGTTTGTCCGGAGTACTTTTGTTGGTTTTTTGGTGAGGGGGCGTTATTTTCGCTTCATTACCGCCGTCCAAACATGCCCGCTCATCGTCCCCGCCCATAAATCAGTTATTGGCTATTGAGTACAAACACCCATTCATTTAATGTATGTATGATTATCGGAGCTTTCTGGACCACCAGTACTGCAGTAGTGACCACCAGTTATTGGGAAAGTTTTGATCCGTAACTAAATCGAGTTGGCTTTGCCGCCAGAGAGTTGGTGCAGTGTTACATAGGCTTCCATTGCACCGAACACAATAGGGATCATTGGCGGAGCATTCCGGTACTTCACTCTCGCATCCTCGCACCGTATATATACCGTCAAGTCGGCTAACAACTGTACTTACACACAGCTCAGTAGAGCTAGAGCAATTACTTGTTGTCATTGCTGAGGGTAAGTCCATTGCTGCACAATCCGTATCCTGATCCTGGGCACTGCAGCGATAGCAACTCCGGACGGAGTAGCGATTGCAGGAATCCGCATCACGGCACAACTGACAACTGTCGCCCAGAGCGGCAGGTGCAAAGTCCGTGTCCGCACAGCCTCGCCGCAGGAAGGTATCTGCAGTAATTCGAAAAAGGTGTCTTAAATGTTTAACAATCTTAATAGGATTTGAATATCAATCAGAAAATGACTTGGATTTTGGTTTTCAAAGGACTACAACTCTTCACAACGCTTCTTTTTGAAATCAATTTTATTTATAAATGTACTTTGTTGGGTATAGGTAGCCCTGATTCCCCCGAAAGGTCCACCCACTCACCCTAACCTTGCTCGCAGGAATAGCAGGCTGTGGTTCCCGCTGTGCACTTTTCCGTTGGCAAACTCCTGCCGGACCGACAGTTAGGATCTGCGGTGGAATTGCAAACAGCACAAACTATATCCTGGCAGTTGGCATTGCAGAATTCACCGTGGCATTCGCTAAGTTCGCCAGTGGGATAGAATCCCATTGTGGTGGAGCAACCCCTCTGGAGGACTTCCGTTTGAGTGTTTCGATAGCTAAAGCAATTTTCCCGATGTCCGTACATCACTTTGTTAACACAATGGGTCAAAGTTGTGTTGCTTAGAGAGCATTTGGGCAGATCTTCTGGTTCCGACTGGGGATCTTGATCTCTCAAACAATCTGGATTCGGAGCCAATCGATTGTGGGTGCATTGAAGGCAACGCGATTCCGTGACAGTCTTTTCCGCATTGCAGCCATTGTAATTGCACTTTAGACAGACATGCGGACATGTGGCCGGCAGATTGGTGTACTCACAGCCACGCTGGGTATTGGACAAGTGGATGACGTTCGTGTAGCACCTGTCATCTTCCCGATAGAACGGACATGGCAGCAGATACTGCGGTCGAGCGGTCACATCGATGCAGTCCGATCCACTGCACTGATAGCATCGCAAACGATCCGTGGGATAAACGTGTCGATTGCATAGACTCGTATTGCATCGGTCACATGGTGCGGCACAATAGCCATTGGGATAGAGTCGCGCCAGGCAGCCGCGTCTCGTTAGTCCCGCCGATATCGAGGTGACACATTCATCACCAGACTGTGAACACTCCTCTACTTCCAGTTGCTGACCAGGTCGAGTTGCACACTCTGAATCTTCGGCAGAGTCGCAAGTATAGCATTCTAAAGAGTCAACTATGGTTAAACCCGTGATGAGTAGTCCAACCGCTATAAGGAATAGCAGATGGGAGTCCAATTTACGCTTCCCAGTCATGATGGTTTAATCGGTTTCAAATCGCTGGACAAACTGACTGAACAAAGTGAACTGATGGCTAAGAAAATTGCAGGCTATACTCCGATTAGATTAGCCTTTGAATCTCAAGTGGTTCCAAGCTCGCACTGATTGGTACGGATAAGTTTTCGAATGGTTATTTCTTTGTGGGTTCCTAAGTTTCCAAAGATTGCACTTGTCAAGTATGTTGACTGGTTCTAGAAATCCAAAACCCCCAAAAAATGAACTAGATCTTAGAGAAAGTAAATAGTAATTGTAAAAAGCATTTAATATTTCAAGCCACTTAAATCAATTTGGCAATTAAAATTGATACGTCAATAGATTGTATGCTTAAGAAACAGATTAAAACATGATTTTGCAATAAAATTAAAGTTAGCAAATGTGCAATTAATGTTCACAAAAAAAATCCTGCAACTTTGCAGGTTGGATAAGCTGAATTCGAATTAAATTAAATGCTGTTTTTTGCCATCTGTAAAATGACGCAATTAGAAATAATAAACTTTGTAGAGAGAAAATAAACATGTTGCTGGCGAATTTAACCCATATTGTGGCAGGGGAGAAAGTTTCGCATCCCCACTTGTGTGTTGTCCATTTAAATTGAATAAATAAATTCCTTGGACAATTTGTGTTTGCTGCGGCGTCTCAACTTTGTTGACTGAATTAACTTTCATAGATGAACCCTAATTCATTTCAACGAGAAAATGGGCCATCAAATACTCATGTCACTTAGTTTTCGGCCTGATAATAAATTAAAAGTTGTTGAACTTTTCGGGTGATTTAATGTCATCTAAAAGATGCACTTTGAAGAGAACTTGGATTTGTCAAGTATGTAATTGTTTCTATTGTCATATAAGGACATTTACAGGAGGGGAGGGCTGAAAGGGGTCATTGACCTTTTGTTGGGTTCAGGATTAATCGTGAAGAGGGTTTGACTGACGAGTTGCTGAACCCTTTTGAAACAGCCGCCTTTTGAGACATCCCTTGGAAACGGGACACTGAATGGATACTTCTGGATACATGACATAATTGAGGACCCCAAGGACCCCACAGCATCAGGCAGTCAGACAGACAGTCTTTTTAGCCATATTCCTCCAGCTGCATCCTTTGTGCACGCCTTGCACTTGGCCATCTCTCAGTCCACTTAACATTGTACTTGGTGACGGTGAAGGCATGGAGATAGAGGTCGTGGGTGGTTGGTTGCTTGTTCTAAGGTTGTGGGATTCAATCAATGGGGATTATGAACTATTTTCAGCTTGCCTTTCGTTTCGCTTTTCTAGCAGTAGTCGTTAAAAAAAAATTCCGCAACACAGCCATGTCGACACTTAAAAATATAGACATTTAAATAAATATAACAATAAAATAAAATGAGGAAAATATGCATTATTTTTGAACGTGACATTCAAAAGGCTTTCTTAAATTGTAATAAAAAACTGCTTACACAAAGTTGAAAACATTCATTAATCCTATGCACCTGCATAATACATTTTCTTTGAGTGTACATCAAGATGTACGAAAAAATCCATCTAAAGAATACCGAGAACAACTTTTCAGGTATTGCAAACAATAAAAAAAAAGAGAAGGAACTTGATTGAAACGAAGAGGAACAATTGCATCTTGAGCCGGAAATTTCCTTCACTTTTTCTCTCATTTTTCTCGGTTTTTTTTTTCTTTATTTTCCAACTCCTGAGCTTTCATCCTATTACTCCCAAGGTATTTCCCCTTCACAAATATGTACGTAATATATATGTAAGTACGTATTTCGTATGTACAAGTTTAAGCAAACAATTTAAAGTTCATCTTCTTGGGCTCGGGCTCTGGCTCAAACTAAATTGAGTGTTAAGAAGCCTTTAAACACGCAAGTGGCAGACAATTTCCCTTAACTCAAACTTGCCACACGGGTCGAATGCTTTTTGTGGCATATGGCTTGAGTTATTGAAGGGTCATTAGCTGATTTGTAGCCAAGCCAGGACATATAAACGTCTTTGCCCAGACCAAATAAACCACCAAGTTGAAGAATAGTGTATGAGCTCGAGTTACCGATTTTTTTTTTTGGTGTTTTTTACATATCATATAGACTTGAGTAATACCTAAAGATCAAGGGATTAAAAGATATCTATTTTAGTATCACTAGAAAATAGTGGATTTTATAGAATTTAGTTAAAATACGGATTAAAGATAAATAAATATTATATGATGTATTAGAAACGAGTCTTTTAAACTCCATGGACATATAAAATACTTATAAGGTATCTTTAGATCGACCCTTTTCACACCTAGTCCTAGTCCTGTATGTTTTTTTTATGCTACCACGAATTTGTGTTTGAGGTTGAGTTCTGTGTCAATGTTGTTACTGTTGTTGTTGCTATTGCTGTTGGTTTGTGGCATATGCCCGACAATAATCAATAGATTTACGTCACTGGATGGACTCGGATTGGATGGGGAGTGCGATGTCGATGTGGTCGTCGTTGTAGTAGTAGTCGTTGTTGTTTCGACTCGGTTGCCTGGCTATGGCTACGGCTTTGGCTAGCTGGCCCACATTTCCGCATTTCCTAGAGCCACCAAGACCGAAGACCTGTGACCAGGGACCACCAGAGACCAGAGAGTTCGGGTGGCGGTTTCAGGTTTTCATGTTTTCAGGTTTCACTTTTCGGTACCATTCGGACGACTAAACTAAGCCAGAAATAAACATGACATAAAAATGGGACAAACGAGGAGGGGTGCGATTTCTCGATTCGATTGCAATTCAAGGGGGGAGAAAAACACATCAAACAGAAACAGAAAACGAGAATTAAGCAATGGAAGGACACTTGTTAAGCACTCATGTCAAGTCCTCCACTGGATTCCTGTTGGGCTTAATTAATTTTCGATTTCCATTCCCGTTAATGGAATTACATTTCAGTTGCAAGCGGGCGGCTACGTGTCCAAGGTAAATTAAATATAAACATCGAATGCAGCAGGCGGCAGCTTTGTTCGTTGCGAATTGATTGCGAATCCATCGGGATATATCTATATATATATATATATATATATATATATGTATAAATATATATATTCATATTAGATAGTATCTATATTGTTTGCTCTCCACATTTCTCTGCAAATATTTTTAGATATTTAAAGTGCGGTTATAGCCCGATATATGCGAATTATCTTTTCATTTCGCCCGCAACTATTAAAAATCTCTCGGTAAACGTATTTTGATTTTATTATTTGTTCGCCGTGTCTGGCAAATATTTATTCGATTTGCTAAACTTAAACAATTGCATTCCACGTAATAGTCCACATATGTGCCACCGCACACCGACCGGCATTACCATGTCCAATTAGTGCTGGAGGGAAGCACACAAATCGCGAATAAACATTGACCGAAATGAATATAGAAATCCCATTAGTATTTGACCAAGACCGTTGCTTTGGCCTATCATCTTTCCAGATACCCTAGATAAGGGGATTATGGAACTTTTGGTAAGAATATTAAGAGAATTATGTAATTTTCAATTGAAAATCTTCATGAAAGTTAATCGATATGAATGCCCTATGGAGATGATAATAAAACAAAAGAAAAATAGTACGCCACCAGATGTTGTTTCACAAGTTACAAACTGTGGATGGGCCACCCACTGTGCGGCGTCACCTTGTCCCACTGTGCGCCAATTTACAAGCTATTTTCAAACATCAGAAATCGAATGTAGTTAGAGATAGCTTAAAGAGCTTCAAATTAAAACTCCAACAATTCATGGAAAATGATGTGTAGTTCGTAGTAGACGCGGAACAAAAAAAAAAAATCATTTGCCGCATATTGTTGAACGCAATTAAGAGGGAAAGGCATTTGCATTTGCCTATAAATAAATGCATAGATAGCTTTGTGTCTGGCCCTCTCTATCGCTCTCACTTGTTGTGTGTCTTTTCAGCTTTATTGTATTTCTTTTTTTTTTTTTTTTTTTGGTTTGTTTCTTAACTATTTTTACCGAGTGGCTGACTGGGTTCCATTGCAAACAGGTTTCCGGAGTAGAGTCTCTCGTCTTGGCTTGAGTTTCAGTTTCTGTTTCTGTTTCAGGCTTTCAGCTGTCTGCGCCTGTCTCCTGCACTGGATTCCCCTCCGCCGCATCTTGCACATCATCCACTCCATCTCCTTCTCCGGTTTATCGGCCATTATATGATGGTATGCCTCTGGTCCCCTTGATTTCTGGATTTCTGACATGTCGCTATGTGAGTCACGCTGTGACTCTCTGGAGCTTTTCATAGCGTTCCAGAGTGCGTCACATTGTGTTGTATGATATCTGCTGCGATTTATTTATTTACTTATTTACGGTACGGATGGCACTGCTGGCAAATTGCAAACCGGAAAGACGACGACACAGAGTCCTCCGGAGATGTGAAGGAACTTAAAGATAGCTCAGATGTGAATGTCTATGTGGGTTGTGGCGCTTATCAAAGGCCATTCGTTTGTTCCCTTTTATTGCTATCGTCTTGATTTCACTTAATTTCATTCTTGGTCGTGTAAATAACATTTGTTTTTCATGTGCCCCATTTAATTGATTTGATTTTGTTGTATTCCAATCACAGCAATTGTTGTTTTATTTCATTGCTCAGCATTTTAATATGCGCACGATATAGATTGAATTAAATATTAGGTTACTTTTCAATTGATTTCTTATCAATTAAATAAGGTTATAAGTTTAGCAAATTCAATATGTTTTCCTTTGGCATACCCTTATCTTCTCCGCTGTCAGTCAACCTTGAAGTTGAGTTGAGAGCTTCGATCCTAGATAGATACGATACGTGATTCTTACTTGACCCGAATCGAATCGAATGGAATGGAATCAACTTGTTAGCCTTATCAGTGCCCCAACGATGTCAATGCATCGACGCTATCATTCCGGGCACCCACTGCTATATTTTTTCGCTTAAATTGATCTGTGGCCGATGGCAACGCCTTTAATTCGCTTGGAACGATCGTTCAGAGCCATCGATTCCATTCTTGATTTTCAAGTCACTACGAAATGCTGCCTTTTCACTCAGTTCAGTTTGCACAGTTGACAGCTCTAGAGCAACGCTGTCTTCGGTTTGTTTTCCTACAGATCCTTTTATTATATTCCTATAAAAAGAAAAGCGGTTTAATGATTTTTATATCTATGATTTTGCAGAAATGGCGTCAGCGTGGAGGGAGCCACACATAAACAGGTCGTGGATCTCATCAAATCCGGTGGGGATTGCCTAACTCTCACGGTGATATCGGTGACACAACAGGTGAGTGATGTTTTACACAATTCATTTTTTCAAAACTGAAAGCTTAAAAGATATGATGTAGTTCCGATTAAAACCATATAAAGCCCTTTGTTAACTTACTTTTTAATCCTTAGGAGGCCGATCGTCTGGAGCCGCAGGAGGATCAAAGCGGCTACTCCTATATTGATTACTCGGACAAGCGATCGCTACCAATCAGGTGAGTTTCAATTAGCAAAGGATTTTAGAAAAGTATTTAGTATTTACATATTTATTTTCTCTTTATATAGCATACCTGACTATGGGATTGTGAATCGAAATGGAGAGCGGTATATCGTCTTCAATATACATATGGCTGGAAGGCAGCTTTGTTCGCGTCGGTATCGGGAGTTTGCCAACCTGCACTCTTTGCTGCGCAAGGAGTTCTCTGGCTTTAGCTTCCCCAAGCTGCCCGGCAAGTGGCCCTTCCAGCTGAGCGAACAGCAGTTGGACACGCGACGACGCGGACTGGAACAGTATCTGGAGAAGGTGTGCGCAGTGCGAGTGATTGCCGAAAGTGATGCTGTTCAGGATTTCCTCACCGACACCGAGGACGATATATCTGCCTCACCAGTGGACATTAAGGTGATGCTGCCCGATCATGAAGTGAGCACTGTATCGGTGAAGAAGTCCTCCAATGCCCAGGTGGTGTGGGAGATTTTAGTGCAGCGCGCCAATCTCACCGCCTATACGCAGCAGTATTTCTACCTTTTTGAGATCGTCGAGTATAACTTTGAACGGAAGCTGCAGCCGCATGAGATTCCACATCAGTTGTATGTGCAGAACTATAGCACCGCCTCATCCACCTGCCTATGCGTCCGTCGCTGGCTCTTTTCGGTGGCCAAGGAGCTAACGCTGCCGGATGGCGAACAGGCTGGCCGGTTTATCTTCTATCAGGCGGTCGATGAGGTTAATCGCGGTAATATCCGGGCCGAGGGACGACTGTACGAGCTGAAGGCTCTCCAGGATGCCAAGAAGGCGGGCGACTATCTAGCATTGGCCCGCACACTGCCAGGATACGGAGACGTGGTCTTTCCTCACTGCTCTTGTGATAGTCGCAAAGAGGGACACGTGGTGCCCGCTGTTGGTGAGTAGTATGGGACGTCATTTTTTCTAAACTAAAACAACATTAAAAGGTCCAACATTTCGTGATAAATATGAAATATAGAAACTGTTTCAGATAAGCTTGAAATTTAAATGGAACGTAAAAATCTTGAAATGTTTAGCAAAATAGCGATAAATTCGTGTACAAAATTCCACAGAAAACCTCATGTTAAATCATGCTTAAATTGATATTTTGTAATGCCTTTTAAAGTGCTTTAGTTAACCTTTTTCCTTTTATAAAACTCATTTTAAATAACACTAATTTCTTGACAGGCATGAAAAGCTTTCGGCTACACGCCTGCCGTGAGGATGGCTCGCTGGAGGCGCAAATGGTCGAGCTAACCTGGGACAGCATCACACGCTCCGAGAGCGACGAGGAGTCCATGTCATTCTGCTTTCAGTACAATCGTCCAGATAAGCCAGCACGTTGGGTCAAAGTCTACACGCCATATGTATGTTGCAAAAGTATAAAACTGGAATATAGTGCGCTTGTTTTTGTAATCCCTTTTTTTGCATTGCTTTTAAGGCTAATCAATCTCTAATGGTTTCTGAGTTCATTACAAATCGAAACGCACAAATCCATTATAATTACTTTGCCAACGATTTTCGAGTTGATTAGCAAAGTAATGTAACGAGAAGGTCGCCTGCGCACTATATAGACCACAAATCCATGGTATTTCCAAATGAAATGCATTTAATTAATATTGTTTTCCTGTCCTGCAGCATGCATTCCTTGCGGACTGCTTTGATCGCATCATGGAGGAGCGGAAGTGGGACGACAGCGGCGACTAGGGAAGGCGGAAGGCGCTGCAGTTGGAGCAGGAACAGGAGCAGGCACAGGAGCAGGAGCAGGAGCCAGTGGAGCAGAAGGAGCAGGGGCGGCGTCGACGGCAGGAAGCACAGCTTAAACAACCCAGTACCACCATACCGAACATCACCAGGCGGGCCGAGGCATTGCACATTGTACGTTAGTGGGTGTTGCGGTGTGGTCTTTTACACCCCCCACTCACTGACTTCTCCTCCGCTTATGCGAAACCCACCCGCACACACACACACACCACGTCCCCTTCGGTTAGCTTGCCATATTCCGGCTAGTCGGGGACTATGGAATCTGTGGACTCAGCTCAGATTCGTGCTTGCTCACTGCTAAAGGCTCCTGAAAAGTCTCACCCTTATATATTGTAAAGTATATTTGGCACTGATATATATACATTTATATAGTTTGTACATTGACAAGCAATTGCAATTGCCTTGGCTCTCGTTGCTCCAATTTGGGATGCAGTTGGGATGGGATGGCCTGGTCCAAAGGCTGGATGGAGTTGGAAAATGTTAACAGCAGCAACAAAAATGTTTCAAATGTTTTCGGCACTAAGCACATAGAGCAAACACACAGGCACCAATTTAGATCAAGCAGAACCGACGATTCTCATTATACAATATATATATAAATACATATATAACAGAAAACTCACAGACATGCATACATTATAAAGAAACATAAAAGGAATATATAGAAGAGTATTTTTAAGCAAACCTCAGCGTAATATTTAATTTATACGTTTCCAAATACCCTTTGTTCCGTTTTTGTTTTGTATATTTTGCTCATAGGAAAGCAGTGGCTAAAAGGAAATCTATAAAGAGTAAATTGTAAAAAGTCAATTTTAATTATACACAAATATACATCATATATATATATATACATATATACATACAAATGTTTAGCAAACAAATCAACAAACATTGATCATTTATTTATTTGTATGTACGTAGGAAGGCCTAGAACGAACTCAACCGAAATCAGAAATTAGAAATCAGAGAGATCAGAGCAAAACGCAAATGAGAAAAGCGGGTTGGAAACAAGCAAATGCAAAACCAAACAATATAAATTTAACAGAAAAACCGAAAAAAAAAAAGCGATAAAATGTTGAAAATATTGTACTCATTCGAAAAACTTTCTATAGAAATTGTTAGTTAAATTTAAGGTAACGTTAATAGTTATTGAACAAATGCGAAAACGAGACTCAAAACTCAACTAAAAACTCAAAACCGAACTCAAAAAATTTAACCTAGACAGAGACGGCAGGCGGCGGGCAAAAGAAAAAGAAAGAGATTCAGAGAGAGAGAGAGAGAGAGAGAGAGAGACGGAACACACAAATAGTTAAATTTGTGGGGGAAACCCCAGGCTTTCTTCTTCTTTTACGTCGGAAAAAAAACCCACAAGAAATCACATAGAATAAAAAACCAAAACAATTTCACACGATTTAAGCCAGAAGATATAAATTATATACACCCACGCATACATATATATAGAATGGCATATATAATAGGCATACATTTATCAACGATGCAAGTGACGTCTGCTTGTGATATTTACAATTTACACAATTATTATGATTAATTTTATATTATTATTTAACTGATTCCATATCCTTTTCGTATCGATATCTCTATCTATATCTGTATCGGATTTGTTAATATCTCAATGTATGTGTAGTCCACGTAATGTATTTATTATGTTTAGTTATATATAGTCTACTACAACAATAATGTGAATTTAAAATTATGTTTATTATTCCTCACTTATTCTTTTTTTTTTTTGTCTCTTTTTGGCCATTTACATTTAGCAATCGCTTAATTTAGATTTGTGTGTATTCCATATAATAATTAATAATACTATACAACTAACTCGGCCGTGTCGTTATTTATTTGATTATTGTTTATTGCGTCTCGTAACTGTTGAGCAATGCAAAAACAAAGGTGTCTGGCGTCTCGGGGACCGCTACAGAGCTAGAAGCAACATATATCGAATAAAATATATACGCTAACAAAAAAAAAAGATACATTCCTTAACAAAAAAATACGAAAATAATTATCAATGTTTTCTTACACATTTAATACGACAAAACAAAACTCGGCAAAAAAAAAAAAATAAGCTAAACAAAAAATTTAAAAAATAAAAGCGTATAAGAACTGGAAAATTCATCAAACGTTTAAGTGTACAATTAAACTAAATGAACAAATTTAACAAATTTATTGAGAAAAAAAAAACAAATAATAAAAACAATTGCATTTTTCCCCTTTTCAAAATTACTAAAAGAATATCTTCTGCGACTTCGCTACTTCAGCTTGAAATTATGTATGGATTTTTGGGAGGTGTTTTTAAATATTTTTTTTTTGTTAAATTTCTAGTTTAAAGTTTTTATATACTGATATATATATTTCTTACAGAAAATCTTACAAAATAGATAAAACCACTTATGAAGTCATCAAAAATCCATGGCTGAGGCTTGATTATTAGCTTATTGAAAATATTTGCACATTTTTTGAGAGCTGACCAACTTTTGTAGTGACTTTGAAGCGCGAGTTGCATTTCAATTATTTGCCTACGATCTGGGTTTATTAATTCTGATATCGGGCATTAAGTCGAGGCGTTAAGGCGTTTACTATTCGCAATTCAAGTTGGTTTTTCGCAATACTTTTTTCAGTTTGCAGTTGGTGAAGTGTTTGCTTATGGCTACAGTGGAAACTCTTGATGAAATAACATTATTTCAATTAGTAAAATATTTTAATTTTATTTTTTTGAATGTGTCTGTTGCATTTCCCCGAGTAGGAACTTATTTTTAATTCCTAGGTCTTATCAGGAGCCGTAAAAGTTAAATGGCTATGACGGTTTGTTTCACTAAATCGGTTTATTGCTGCCTCGAATATGTCATTCTGTCTGATTGCCATATCACACTTTGGCTTGGGTACAGTCAAAACTGGCTAAGGCGGTAATGGCCTAGGTTATATTGTTTTACGGTTGTTCTTTGAATGTTATATTAATAAATAATAGGAAAATATTAATCAAATTTGTTTATATAATAATTTATTATTAATTCCCGGAAGCACTTCTTTTCTTTTTCTAGACAGTCCAGTGCCTCTGTTGATTTCCCCCCTTTTTCCTGTTGCTGTTGGATCATAAATATAGCTCAATCGTCAAATATTTGCCCACTTCGACAGAATTTATGAGTGTAATTTGTTAAACAATATTGCGAATTAGTTGTACCATTCCGGACCGGTGAGATTATTATTCCGAGCAGGGGATATTTATGGAAAGGCTAGAACGGGGGACGGATGAGTGGATGTGGGTGGTTGGGTTGGTTTTGTTTACCTTATCAGGTAACACATGTAATTATTAAAAAAAAAAAAAAAATACTCGCTCGCTGTTCGATTGATTTGATCAGATCGGCAGACGAACGAGTTTTAGCTCTTGACTTTGTCAGTTGATTAATTTTTGTGTTTGATTTTTTCTTTTCGTGTACGCCCATTGCTGAAACAAGGTCGAGAATTCTACGGCAAGAGAGCTGGAGCTTGGAGATTACACCTAATTAGCTAGGCAAACAAATGCGATCAACGAAATGGACTTATGGCTAAATAAGTGAATTTAATTAACTGAATCAATAAGAAAACAGTCGCAGAGTTCAAACAGCGGCAACAGGAAGATTTTCGAAAGCAGAAAAGGGTGCTTCACGAGGGGGAAATCAAGGGGCGGATCAGCTATATCTGCGTAACCAGTGCACGGCGATTAAACAAATATATACACTGGAGAAAATCTTAGTTGAGATCGAAGAACTTATGAATTTTTTAAGGAGATTACAGATATTCATTTTTATGTTTTGAAAGTTTAAACGAAACGAACGAAGTTTCACGAACTCTTAAGAAGGGTTTCCCTAATATAATTTAGGCTTATCTAACAGCTAACTTTGGGTCAAAGATTAATTTTTCTAGATCTAATATATGTTTAGTTTTACCTGCTTAATTTGCACAAATAAATCCATTAAAATGGAATAGATTATTCTAAGTATAGTAGTATTTTGGTCGGTGTGCGATTATCGCTGACCGATGATAAGCGCTGATTAAAGGCAAACAGCGATGGCAATCGAATCCGTCCGCTCACTTCCCGGCTCCCTCTCTCCCGCTCCATCGCTCCTCTCATTCGCTCCGCTGCCAATTTTTCGATTCCGGTTGGCGCTCAACTCAACCCTTTTCATTCGCTAGTGGAACGCGATCGCGTTTGGAACGCAGCCGCTGTAATTAAGTAGCGGCAGGAGAAATGGCGCACTCCTCAGAATCGGGAGCCGCGCAAGCGCTCAATGGCCAGCATCCGGAATTGGCCTACGCGGACGAGGACACCGATGAAGATGAGCGGGATGAGCTGTTGGATAAGCCAGAGCAGCGACAGCTTATGAGAGCCATGTCCAGGAAGCAATCTCTCAGCGAGCGACGAAATGTGGAGCTGCCACTTTTAAAGGTGATTGATGAAAAGGAACCAGAGGTGGTGGCCACCAACTCGGCTACGCCCTCGCCAGAGGCCTTTGCACCGGGACTGAGGCGAAATTCGATTTCTATGCCGTCTGGCATAAATGCTTTGGATCTGGAGGCACTGCGTCTGCGACACCAGATGCAGCCACAGGATGCTCTGCACGAGGAAATTGTGAGTAATAGAAATTTATTTTGTATTTTCCAATTTTTTGCTAACTTTTAAGTAAGGCATATTTTTAAGAACTGTAAGTGAAGGGTATTTACCAAACGAGATAACCAACTTGCTTGGCATTTTTGTTTATGTTTTTTTGTTAAATATATAATTGCAGCAAACCAGTTAAGCAGTTAAGCCCCATTCGTAATTAAAATACAATGCGTAATTAAGCGAGGCGTCATCATCTCTAGTCTGGTTTCTCGCTCTCGGCAATTCTCCCTGATTTACAGAAAGTTCCCCAAAATATTATATCCAAACGTTAATTGAGTCTTAATTATATGAAATTGACAAACAATCCACATGTGACAAAAGCCTCGAAATCCAGTTAATAGTCACATGATGGTCTTAAGGTACAAATAGTCACCATTATTTTAGCACATTAGTTATATAATAGATCTGTTACTTAAAAAGTACAATAACCTCATTTATATATTAGGATTTCATCAATGACTATTGTTGTCAACCAAAAATTCTTCTTAAAGTGACCATTTCAAATTGTAATATATCAAATTAAATATCTATTAATATATGCCTATTGCTCTATATAAAAATTCATAGCTTCCGAAATCAGCATAAACATTTATGCTAACGAGATATTATCATCTGAAACAATTTAATTTTGTAAAAATATAAAACGAGTTTAAAGTTAAAACTTGTTTGTTGATCTACAAATCCATATGCTCGTAGATATTTTTTTGAATTTAGAGAATTCCTATTAATTCCTAATTTTTTCTCACAAATATTTACATTATGCCGATCCCATCCATCTAGAATATCCAATTGGACTTAGTAGTGCAACCAAAGCTTTTTCCGTGGGAGATTATGTCTATTATTTTCGATGAGTTAACACTCAAACTCATTACCGATGTTAGAAAGAAGTGATGTATGACTTGCGCTAATTATAGAGCTGCAAATAAGCCGTCGGGCGGGTGGTGGGGCGTGGCCAGGCCAATGTGTCGTATGTGTGATGTACCTAAGCAATCAAGTGTCACACAAAACTTAAATCACACATACGCAGTGTTGTCTTAGCCGTTGATGCCTGAAAGTATGCAATGGTTTTGGTTAATTTTGTTTAAAGAAAGGAAACTTTCTGCTTTTCAAACAAAGAAACAATAAATTGAATAAACAAATATTAAAAGGGAGAAAATAAATGTCACACCACGCAGACTAAATTAGCGAGTGGTTCTGTATTTATTTTCATAATAATGGTAAAACTACGAAAATTCACGAAAAAATATTTTTTGCTATTTCTTAACCATAACTTTGTCAAAACAAGATCTACAGCTGAAAGAACGACTGTTTTGTGCAGCTAACGATCGAAACTAACTTCTCTTATCATTTTTTTGATGATTTTAAAAAAATAATTTGTTGGCCAATTTTTTCATTTTTTGTAAGGAGTAACATTGTCAAAGTTTGTGAAAAATGGTCCAAATTTTACATTTTGAACTTTGAATGCAGATTTACTAAGAATTAAAAAACAAGCTCAACGAGGTATTGCATTCGGTTTTTGGACAATTATTGGCTTGGTTATGAGACAAATACATATTCCTTCTATCAAAAAATCAAGTATACGACTAAGGAAAAAAACTCTTTTTTTTATCGAAAAATCAAGTATACGACTAATAACAAAAAATCTGTTTTCTTTTATCGAAAAATCAAGTATACGACTAATGACAAAAAATTTGTTTGTTTAGCCCTATTTTTTTTCAAGCACTTTGTAAAACTGTGGCCGCTTAACCAACATAAAAGTGAGTTCACAGCTCTGTGTTTATCTATATTTACGGCTAGTTATCACGATTAAAGACTAAATCAAGCTAAAAAGCAAAAGCCGTACGTACTAGTTAGTACATAACCGATCAAAGTGGCCACAATTAATTTACGACTACCGGGTAATTCTATCAAAATCAAATTCCCACTCACTTCGCCTGGCTGTTTTGAGTTGAGTCAACTTGGTTGTGATTATTCTGAGTGTGGGTGTGAATATTCCCACTCGTCGCCTCACTGTGACTGCTCTGCTAGCGTTGGCAGAGACAGAGGCAGTGGCAGAGGCAGCGAGAGCGGAGCGATTAAAACGCATAAATTGAGGCTTCAAAAACAATATTCAGGCAATAGCCATCTAGCAATTATCAACGGTTAACAGTACGATCGCAGCATTGGCAGCGTTCGGATCGGTGCCCTATATATTATTTTTAAATTATTTTGAATTAATATTGGCTAGATCTTAAATCTAAATAAATTAAATGCCAAGTTAACAAGCTAATAATAATAATAATAGGTTACGGATTAGTGATCTGGGTCACAAAAATAAATCAAATGCATAACCTAGAATAATATTTAATTCTATAGTTTTGTTATAAAAAAAAATATTTAAAGTGAAAAATCAATAACTGCAATAAATATAGAAAATTGAAAAAAAAAACAAAAAATATGAGCTCACCCAACAGTCGCTTCATCCTGTCCAGTGTTCCCAATGAGGATCAGCCGCCCGATACGGATATAGACACCGATACAATACTCGATATCGGTGGGGAGTTTAATAAGGATAAGGCAGGTACTAAGTGTTGCTTGTAGGCTATAAAGCTTTTACATTTGCTTGATATTATTTTCACCTGTGTTTTGCGGTTAGATCGACGAGGCTTTCTGCGGTAACGCCTTTGTGCTAATTGCACTCACCTTGCTCAAGTGTAGGCAGGTGCCAAAAAGCCGAGCACCCGAGCACCCCAACCAGAACCGATCCAGTATACCCCCAATATATTATACCCCTCCAAAATCCCACACTTCCACTTACAATTGTTTACTGTTGACATTATCTTTAGTGTAACAAAAAACGGGGGAAAAAAAAACTGTCTATTGGCTATATAAATTCCTGATTTTTTTTTCGTATAGATAGTCGACGATGCGACCTCCAGCCTGGGCACTCTCGGCACACCGAGCACGCCGGGTATCACGGCGCCAACGACATCGGCGAATATGCCGGATAAGGCCATCAATTTCGCCAACGCCAGCAGCGCCAATGATGACAGCGATGACGAGTTCGGGAACGCTAAGAGGCCAGTTCACCGGTGAGTACTTTATTGGGATACTGGGTAGTGAATATATATCCTTTTTGCTATAAAATTAAAAATGTATTAAATACTTTACTTATTCTTTGGTTTTTAAGTTTTTTGCTTCACTTATAAAAATGTTACTTAAGTAACACTTATTAATAGCAAAACAAAATCTAAATGAATTCCTTAATTGATATAGCAAATGACTAAAAAAAAATGTTTATGGCAAACAATGCATACTCGACATGATAATGCTGATTAGCTTAAATGGCCGCTCTTTAGATCCTCTAAGATTAAAGACCACCGACAGGATACCTTCGTTCCTCGCTAGTTTCCATCCAGAATCCAGTATCTTAACCCACGCTGTCATTGGGCATATTTGCTATTTGATTCATCGGGCAATTAGATTAATTAATTGAAAGTCGCTGCCTTTTGTCTCCGAACGACAGTAATTCAATTGTGGCGTCGACTGCGAATGGAACGTGCCTTTCCCAACATTCTCCCTCCCCCCTATATAAACGCCCGACTTCCAACGCCCCATTCCAAGTATCGGTTACAGTTACTGCCCACTTCCATGCTAATTCAATTGTGATTTTCATTCGATTTTTCCCCGCCTCAGCTATGGAGCTGTGAATTCCAATGATTGCTATGGAAACGGAAAAGTGCTGACCAAATAACAGTTATTTATAGAGTGTTAGATATGGGGTATAGTGATAATTGTTTAATATCTATTATTATATTAAGCAAAAACGTTGGCAATGTTTGAAGAAATACCCTGTTAGCATGTTAGACAACATATTTGTATAAATTTTATACTATTTTTCAAATGCAATTCAATGCTTAAAAGCATCATGTTTTTTTTATTGATATGAAAATGCCCATTGAAACGCCGATTTTTTAGTCTTATAAATGCATTTAATACTACATTAATTATCCGGTTTCATAGCAATTTAAAGCAGTTGAAAGCAGCTTACTTGAATTGTTTTATTTTATATACTTTTGACAAGGGTTCTCTTATCAGTAATTGCAGTGTAAGTTTTCAAGTGATTCATAATTAACACACTAACTAATAGCATCATAGAAATATATATATGTAATGCATTTTTTCAATACAAAAAACATTTTAAATGATAGAAAAAATGTTTAAATTTAAAGCAATGCCAGAACCAAGCATTATCTGTTTTTGAAACAGAAAATGATCTATCCTTCTACTTACTTAACTCAAAGAGTCAGATAGATTTCGAAGGTTAATACTTACTTATTGATGCTATTATATTAATATCTATACGTACATATCAAACACTCCGTGAGCTCTTAAAAATAAATTCTTATTTATATTGAAAAACTCACCTGAGTTTTTTCCATATTCAAATCACAACGATATTATTCCCATAAAAGCCAGTACCCGAAAATATATCCACAGCTCAATGGAATGTCTCCAAAGTCCAGTGTCATAAGCCCTCTGCTGCTGGCATACACACGCGATGGGGCAATTTAAGTGCTTAAGCACATTACAGGCGGAGACAGCGTCGAGTCTCCAATCTGTGCGCGGATGATAAGTTAATTTGGAGGAGGCTCCAGAGTAAAAGTAAGCGACCTACAGATCTCTACAAATCTGGAGCTGAATACAGACAGCCACTGGGCAATGGCGACATAAGCGGATTTTGGATCAGTTGATGATCGTGATTGGGCGTGATAACATCCGCATATCTCTATTTTAAACAGCACTCGCGTTATTTATACATTTATTCCATATATATATATATATATATATATATATATTGGGGAGTGTTTACGACTTTGAAAGCCTACAAGTCGCTTATCAACTGTAAATAAATCAGGCCAAGCAAGTACATATATACATATATAGCTATAATTGTAGAGCAAAATACGAGTATCAGCTGCTAAGATTTTTGTGCTTCATTATGCCATGTTTTTTGGGATCTGCGATTTGTTTACCGGAGATTTGCATACCGACAACTAGTGTAAAGTGTGTGTGTTATGTAAACAAAAATTAATCTGTTTCCAAGAAACTTAATAACTGTCTTCCGTTCCCGATAAGGGTGATAAGATGACCCCGATCGCGTTGCAAGTTCAGGGTCCATGCCATACGGTTGCATCTTCTCCGTTTTGTATTTATTTTTTTACTCGCGTTATCTAATTGGGTTGCTATATACGTAAATATATTGCAATCTTTGCACTGAAGAAAATTTCTCGCCTGGAAAGTTACAGAAAGAAGTGTTTCCTGAGGATATACGAAAAATATCAAAAATTTTACATTTTTAACTTTGAATGCAATTTTACTAAAAATTAGCAGACAAGCTTAGCGAGTTCCATTTTTTGACAACTTTTTGAGCTGCTATAAACAAAATACTGAATTTTTTATACTCAAATAACAAAACTTATCGTACTCATAAATTAATTTAAGTGCTATCTCTACACTTTATGAACACATAAGTACAGCAAAAAGACAACAACCTTGGTAATATTCTTATAATATATATGATTTTTTCAGAGATCGTTTTCGAAGTCGAAGACGTGCATCCATAGCCCCTTTGCCCGCTTTGCGATTGAACAGCAAGGAGATGTTGGCCAGTGACTTCGATAGCCACAGTGTGGCCTCCAATCAGGCCTCCATCACCAGCGTGAATTCTTTGGCAAGTTTACTTCGTGAGAAGATGCAGGTAAGTGCTCTATATCAATCAAGAGGTCAAAGTTCAATGAATAATATTAATAAAATCAACACTTAGGCCTTCCCCCAGTTGATAAGAAAGAAGAAGCGCGAGACTAAGGACTATAAAATCAAGATATTCGTCATCATCATGTTTTTCATCATCATATCTCTGGTAAGCAAATAAATTATACTCCCGCAATCTGTTCACTCAATCATTGTTCAGCCTATGAATCAAATCACTAGCATAATGAGTGATCATAAACATTGGGAGAAGCTTTTGATAGAATTTTTCTATAATAAATGTTAGATTATTTGAAACAGAGCAGTTTTTGATATCAATTAGATGATGACTTTGTATTTTCACTTTATGTTTTAGCTGGTGACTTAAACTTGTCGAAAAAAGTTGAAGGCATTGAACTAGCTTCGCGAGATAAAAGTATTTTATTAATTTAGATAAAGGCTGCTCTAATATTTTCCTCTATATGTCAAATGGATTTTATGGACTCTCGAAAGCAAAGACTTAAGCCCTCATTTGAAACGTTTATCATATTGATTTTTATGTTAAAAGAGCTTTGGAGTGTCAGAGCTTAAATACGGCATTAAAATACGTTACAAGCCGAGAGTTTAGTAGTATTTATTAGGAATTATCATCTTATACCTTGATAACACTTACCATAATCCTGAGTAGATCTCTTAGTCTACTCGTAAATGATACCATTACCCTCTTTCTAATATATGTATAAAACCCTCTTCTTCTAGATCGGCTATGCATATGTGGCCTACCATCAGCAGGTGCTCACCAAGAGTTACTTCCAGAAGATCAAATTCAACTCTCACGATCGCATCTTCCGGATACTGAGCCATGAAGACAAAGAGGTGATATCTGGTCAGTTGGGTGTTACCTTGGGATTCGATACGGCTCCGTTTCACTGTCTCGAGGATCAACGGCGAAATGATGGTAGCGTTTGCATCGAGTGGAACGGAATTGCCCGACTGCATTTGAACTTTGAGGACAAGGGAGTCTTTCGATGCTATACTTTGCAGTGGCAGTCGTTGACTCCAGGTCTTCTGCCCACCGACTGCTATGAACTGAAGCGGGACAATGGGCTGTGGTTCGGTGGCGGGGTCACAAAGGGTCAAGAGTGGTCACTGAGCTATGCCAACTTTGACTTTGCTCCCTATGCCTCCGGTGACAGTAAGATTCATCAGTTTGGCAATGGCGTGAAGAGGTACTTCATCAACTCTATTGGAGTGGCCATGCAGGTGAGCGAGAAGACACCCCTGCAGCTAGGTGCCAACCGGACGGAGAATCGCTTTTGCCTGCGGGCAGCCAACGATGAGTTCACCTTTGTGAACCACTTGACCCCGCTGCCGCAGTTGGATTACCGCATTTGCACCACGGAGGATATGAGAAGTCTCCATATGCTAATGACCCAACAGAGCCTGTGGGATGGCCTTAAGGAGCAAGAGTTCAACGTACTGCACTCTCTGTTGGAGGAGCCCGTTTGGCGGATACCACACGCAGAAACTCCCGAATCCCTCAACGAATCCATAATTTGTGATTATTCAGAAAGTGCCATTGCCATGGGTCTGGGTCACATATTGATTAACGAGTTTTGGCAGGAGAACATTGGAGACTTTACGGTGGACAAAGCCAGGTTTCCCACTCTAAAGGATACCATAGATGTGTTACACAGAAGGGGCTTCAAGGTGGTCCTAACTATTCAACCATTCATCAGCACGGATAGTGACAATTTCAAGGATGCAGTGAAACAAAAGCTTTTGATCTACGAACGACATTCGGAGAGAAGTATTCCGGCATTGACCAGGTACAAAAGTAGTTCTAGTGCAGGAGTATTGGATATAACCAATAATGCCTCGGTTCCCTGGCTGCTGGAGAAGTTGCAGCGCCTGAGGGAGGAATACGGAGTGCAGAGTTTCTACTTGGATCTGGGAACTGGCTATAATCTTCCGCACTATTATCAATGTCGCCAAACTCTGGATAATCCTGATACATATGCTAGATTGTTTACAGCCAGTTTAGAAGGTGCTGGCTTGATGGCCGTTTCAACGGCCAGTGTAGTACCCAAGCCACCTACTTTCCTAAGTACACCACCGGCGAATGCCACCTGGGAGGGTTTGCGAGAGACTTTGGGAGCTGTGCTTAATTACGGTGTAATTGGTTATCCCTTCGTCCTGCCAGGAGTGATTGGTGGTGACTATCTGCTGCAGCGACCGCTCTCCAAGATGGTCTCCTTTTATTCGATGGCCCAGCCACCTCTACCAGATCCGGAACTCTTCATTCGTTGGCTCCAATTGGCCACCTTTATGCCAGCCATGCAGTTCAGTCATCTGCCCTCGGAATATCGAAGTGATTTGGTCACCCGTGTGGCCCAGGAACTGAAGGAGGTGCGCCAGTCCATAGTGATCCCATTGCTTAAGAAGTATCTGAATCCATCGATGAACGAGGGATTGCCCTTGGTTAGACCGCTTTGGATGATGGACCCCCATGATCCCGCCTGCCTCATTGTCAGCGATGAGTTCTCCGTGGGTGAGGAGCTGATTGTGGCACCCATTCTGCATGCCAAACGTGAGAAGCGAGAGGGTGAGTTCAAGATTTCTTTTCCAACTTGGTAGCTTGGTTATTAAATTGGTCACCTTTCCTTCAGTTTACCTGCCGCAGGGCGTATGGAAGGACGGCATCGATGGATCGCTGAGGAAGGGCAGTAGATGGATGCATGGCTATCGGGTGCCTAAAGACAAGATCGCCTACTTCCGCAAGATGCCGGATAACACACGATTCTAGATTCTAGACTTTAATCCTAATTCCACTCATCCATTCCAATTCAGCTGCCCCGCGACCACAACCCATGTGATATGAAATGATACATAGAAAGCCGGAAATTCCGCATACATCTATATCTTGATTAATTAACCTAAATACTATATATATATTTATATATATATCGATATGCCCGCGATCGTAATACATAAGATGTCTTATCGCTAGTGCTTAAGCATTATCCTTAGCCTATGTAATTTCCACTTTTTTTTTTGTTAGTTAGTTAAGTACATCTGGGATGATCGCTTACACGCTGAATAAATATGTTCCATTACAAAGTACTGTTCCTGTACTGTCAAAATAAATAAAGGATTTTTGCTACTTGGTCCGGCAATCGGGCAGCGAGGACTCGCAGGGCTCCATTTCCGGTGGTCTTGGCAGGAGTCCACATTCCGCATCGCCAACCACAACATCATGCTGGTCGAGACAGACAACGGATCTGCGGCGAAGTGGTGGAGCACCGGCACCCAAAGGACGACAGGTTACAGGACAAAATTGCCAAGGACCTGGCCACCAGTGAGCTGGGCACGGCTGTTCACCACATCCTCGAGATTGCCGGGCGGGTCTTTTATTTTTGGCGTGCGTCCAACAGGGCAACGTGTCAGCCAGACCTTTAGATTGAAATTATTGGTTAACTATTGGCATTTCTTTACAGGATTGGTACACTCACCCTTGCCGTTCTCCTGGCATATGGGCTCTCGATGCTGGACCCCACCGCCACAGCTGGCAGAGCACGAGGTCCAGTTGCTAAGGCGCCACAAGAACTGCCTTCCGGCGGTCACATTCAACGCGGGCAGCGTGAATTCGTAGAAAATGCCAACGTTGCTCTCGTTGCCGCGCACAATCGCCTGATAATATATATAGAAAATCAGCGGGTATGTTTATAATATGATATCTGGAGATCTTCTTACATATAGCGATATGGAATGCTGGATGGGCTGAGGTATTGTGATGGTCTCCTGTTCGTCGACGCGATCGTAGAGGCTCTCGGCGCCGGCAATCTCGAATTCGCCAGGCATCGAGATGAGGCTATCACCATTCAGATAGAACCGGTCGCCATTGCCCGTGGCGATGGCAAGGAAGTGCGGCGAGTTGGCCTGTTCCCGTATAAGGATGTTTCTGGCCCGTGCCGGAATGGTTACTATCTCTACATAGGCGCCATCCTTGGCAGCAAAAGGATCCGTGTAGGTATCCCTTACCGGCTGGCACTGATCGCCAGAACCGCCGCAGACACCGCAGCGATCGTCCTGCACCTCCGAGTCGACGATCCAATCGCAACCAACTTTCTGAACAAAACGGGACTGGGGTTTAGGTCTTAGTTATCAAAATTGAAGGATATGGGATACCCTACCTTGCAGATGCCATCGATGCACATGTTGTTCGTGCCCAGGGTGCAGGGCGTACCGTCCAGGACCGTGGCACCCCAGTTGGCGATTATCGTGTCGTCCACGTCACTGCAGAAAAGCTTGCAGGGATTATCTGTCAGAAATATCACATACATTAATATATATAAAAAGCTAGTTCTTATCCCGAGAAGTTAAACAGATAAATTATACAAAATTTAAACGAATGTCTTAATGAAATTTAACTAGGTAAATTGACTCACTCTTATCGAAGAAGGGCAGCCACTTGTAGGTGGCTCCTTGGTAGCTCACATTGTCGAATCTCGCACACTGCTGTGCCCGGAAGCTGGGCTCCTCAGCCGGACACTGTCGCTTTCGGCATATCTTATAACGTTTCCGTTCGCCAATGCAGAAGACCCCACCATTGGCCGGCACTGGATTGTCGCACTCCCTCTGCTGTGTGGATACCCCGCCGCCGCAGCTTCGCGAACATTCGCTCCACTCACTCCAATCGCCCCAACCCCCATTTACCGCCGTCAGTTCCTCTCGGCGTACGCACTTGCCGTTCTGGCACCACTTGTTCCGCCCACACAGTGTTCCCGGAGCGGTGGGTCGCATGTGTGTTACGCACTCGCCGTTGACCTTGCACCATAGCGTTGAGCAAAATTCCAAGGGGGTAGAGCAGGCACCAACTTCGCTGTCGGTGGTCAAGTTGAACTGCAGCCGGCACTGACCTCTGGCATTGTATCGCATCCCCGGCAGCTCGCCCGTATAGTTATACTCATCAAGCGGTGTCGGCGGATCATCCAGGCACTCGCCCAGTCCTTGGCTAAAATTCAATATATAGAATAAGATTGATATTACTTGCATAGGATATATATAGACTTACTCCAGGAAGTGAGTGATGTACTTGCGGCTGCAGTTCGACCAGCAAACCTGCAGGGTGTCCGCTCCGAATGTAGGCGTCATGATATGTACAATGGGACCCACACGTGGATGGCAGCCAATCTTCGCTGTATCATGGAACATCCCAAAACTATATATCAAAATATTTATTTTATTAGTTCAAATTTAGTTAAAAAGAAAACAGAGAGTAAGAAACCCCCCAACGAGAAGAGAAACAAAGTTGCAATTGTCGGTGAGGAAAAATCTACACACAAACCCCCTACATTACTCAAAAACCTGATTATTTTAATAGAATAATAGCCAATTCGGAGCAAATCGCTTGTAGACAAACAGATATATCCGATTAAAAGCACATAAACGAGTACACAGCGAAATCAAAACAAACCACCTGTTTCTCCCGCCCAGGGAGATTCCGATTCCGGTCGGCTTACACAACCCATCGCCACTATACATCTTGCCCGATCGGACAGATCGGAGGGAATGGACTCAAGGAGGGGGCGCTGAGTCAATCGCGGACTGAGCACGCTAGACTGACTGACGGCCAGTGGGCTACACTTGCCGAATCAAGATCGATTTTCATTCTCAAAAGGTGGATGAATAATATGGAAAAATAATATACTAAAACTTACATAACATTCTGATAGTTTTGCCCATTCATTTAACACTTCACAAGTATTTCCCCTAAAAATAAATCTTTTTCAGAAAATATTAAAAACTAATCTGAATTTTTTTAAAGTGTGCATTGGCACAGAAGGCGGCCCACAGCCAGCCAGTTGGAAACTGGTAAGCTTGGCAACATGGCACGAACATCGAACGATCGACCCAATCCAATCCAATCCCATTCAATTCAATCCGAGATCGGATCCATTCCGATCCAAATTCACAGCTCAGCTCCCCCGATAAGCCAGAAGAGAAAAACCGGACCCGGCTGTCGTGGGGTGTAAGTTGAAATGAGTCGGAGTGTCTGGGTGTGCCGAGCCCATGCTGTGATCACTGTGAATCACACAGACACGGACTGGGACTTAGGTAATTGCCCGGTTAATAGATCATTTGCTTCTTTAAAGTATTGTGTAAGGGTCAAGGGAAATAGCGTAGTAATTAGATGATTAAAGTTAGTTTCCCTAACTTAAAGATCTTGGGTTACATGATAAAGCCTTGAAGTTCTTTTTTTATAATTAGTTTAGAATGATTTTAGTGATTTAAAAGAAAAATCTAATGGTGACTTTGAGATCACAGTGACTTGGTGGACATCACTGGTGTAGTCTTGGTGTCTCCAGCGTTGCGCTCGACTAATTGAGTTTGAATCAAGCAGGAAGCAGGGGCACCGAGAGGTGATCGGTGATCCAATCGCGAATATATGTATCTGAATTTGATCGGAATCTGACTCTGAATCTATGGCAATATGCAACGCAGGCAATCATTGTCAATGAAAAGCACACGCAGGTGTCAAAGCATCCGTCGCGTCCACTTAGCCGCCTCGGTGAATATCAAGTAAATCGTGGTATTGGTTGTATTTCGTATTTCATTCACTAAACGAATTGGGCTGGCCATAAATCTCTGGCCAGGGGCTGGGGATCGGAAATCGGTTTGGATTGTATTGGCTTGGATCGCAGAGCGTGGGGCATGTATGCGTTGGCCAACGTCTGGCGCCGCAGGTGGCAATGCAAATCGCTGCCGGCTACCTGTTTATGTTTTAATTTCATTTCGAGATCCTAACTAGTTAACAAACTTTTTAATGTTTTTTTTTTAAGATACCTAAGATCCCCTTAAAGTACATACACTTTAAATACTATTACTAAATAATAGAACAAGCGACTTACTTGTGGCCCAATTCATGGGTTATAGTGTGGGAGAGCATGATGCCATTGTCCTCGTTGACGCTGCAGGATTGCTTCGGCTTGCACATTCCACCCACATTTGCCAGACCGAGTGTCCTGCGGATTAACAAGATTGCTTAGTTTTAGATATATAGTATACATCATCCTCTATAATAAAGACTCACATGCAATTGTTGGCACAGATGTTCTTGCGCGTGATAAGGATGGCCACGTCATGGTGATGGGGATCTTTCTCGCTGCCCTTGTTTAACTTGTGCTGCCAACTATGAAAAATTAAGTTAAATTAATAATAATTATACATTTCTAAGCTTCAGAATGCATACCTGCAAAACCGATCCAAATTCTTCTGGGCATTCTGGGTAAGATTCAGCTGAAGCTGCGACTCCTCTTCATCCAGCTGGATGATGCGCACTACCACGATCTCTATGGAATTACCAATGCTAGGATCCTTGTACAGAGCAGATACCATATTCATGATCGTCAACAGATAGCCATTGAGATCCTTGTGAAAGGCCGACATGGTAGCATCGGCCACAATCAAGGTCTCCACATGGCGAGGACTACTAATAGATCGCCTCCGTCTGGCAATCTCCAGATGATGATCCTGCCCGCTTTGGAACTGCGTATCGTACTTAAACTTGGTGTGCGACATTCGATGGCTCTTCTGTTGATAATGATACTTGTGCTTGTGGTGGTGCCGTCTAATTTGACGACCTCCCTGGATCTTCACCTTGCCCCTGGATTGCCATTCCAGCCGTGTCTCCATTCGCCGGCGAGGCTCCCGAGTACCACAGTTGCTGACCTCTGCTCCGGATCCTGATCCCGATCCACCGCCGCGTTTGCGCTTGTTCCGCTTCCGGGACGGATGCTAAAACACCAGTGGCTTAAGAACAACTGAAAGCGGTGGATATTAATTGTAAGTCTTACCTTCGGTTTCACAGAAGAGCGCTGGAAGACCACGTGTGGATGGCCATTCACCGGATGCGGCTCATGTTGCTTTGAAGGCTCGATGAAGTACTCATTGCTGGCCGTGCGGATGTGACCCACCTGAGAATATAATGATTAACAAAATAACAGTGCGAATTCAAATTATTTTAGGCATTGTTTGTTCAAAATAAAGACTTTTTTTGAAAAATCAAGTATACGACTTTTTGTAAATTCGTCAAAGCAAGACGTACAGCCAAAAGAACGACTGTTTCGTGCTGCTTACGACCAACACTAACTACCCCTATCTTTCGTTTTTCGATTTTGGGAAAGTCAATTTTGACACAAATTTCGCATTTTTGATAAGGGGTACCATCATCAAAATTTTCAAAAATGGGCCCAAAATGAAGTTTCCCAGATTTGCATGAAAAGCAATTGGGAATCATAGCAATCAAGTTACGAGCCCTACGAGGTATTACATTCTGTATTTGGACCATTTTTGGCTGCGCTATGGACAAAAAACTGATTTTTTGTGCCCAAAATCACGTATACGTCGGTTGACAGCAGATAGCCCGGATTTCTTGCAGTTTCTTAGCTCTAACTTTGACAAAACAAGACGCACGACTGAAACAGTGCCTGATTTATGCAGCTTACTTCCGAAACTTAACAGCCCTATATTTACTTTTTGCGTTATTGTTCTGGTTTGTTGCTGCGAAGGCTGATTTAATAGCCAAAAAAGCAGGAAATTTATTTTTAACAGAAATTTGCAATACTATGTTCGGGTGTTTAGCTCTAGCTCGGTAAAAACAAGACGCACAGCCAAAAGAACGGCCGTTTTGTGCTGCTAACGACCAACACTTACTACCCCTATCTTTCGTTTTTCGATTTTGGGAAAGTCAATTTTGACACAAATTTCGCATTTTTGATAAGGGGTACCATCATCAAAATTTTCAAAAATGGGCCCAAAATGAAGTTTCCCAGATTTGCATGCAAACCAATTGGGAATCATAACAATCAAGTTACGAGTCCTACGAGGTATTACACTCCTCATTTGGACCATTTTTGGCTGCGCTATGGACAAAAAACTGATTTTTTGTGCCCAAAATCACGTATACGTCGGTTGACAGCAGATATCCCGGATTTCTTGCATTTTCTTAGCTCTAACTTTGTCAAAACAAGACGCACGGCTTAAGCAGTGACTGTTTTCTGCAGCTAACAACCAAAACTTTGAACCCCTATACTTGCTTTTATCATTATTGTTTTGATTTATTGCTGCGAGCTCTGTTTTATAAGCTGAAATATCAGGAGACCGATATTTAACAAAAATTCGCAACATTCTTTTCGGTTTTTAGCTCTAGCTCGGTCAAAACAAGTCGCACAGCCAAAGAACGACCGTTTTGTGCTGCTAACGACCAACACTTTCTACCCCTATCACTCGTTTATCGATTTTGGGAAAGTCAATTTTGACCCAAATTTCGCATTTTTGATAAGGGGTACCATCATCAAAATTTTCAAAAATGGGCCAAAATTGAAGTTTCCCAGATTTGAATGGAAATCAATGGGGAATCATATCAATCAAATTACGAGTCCTACGAGGTATTACACTCCTCATTTGGACCATTTTTGGCTGTGCTATGGCTAAAAACTGATTTCTTCGTGCCTAAAATTATGTTACGTCTTTTGGCAGCAGAGAGACTTTTTTAAAACAAGACGCACGGCTTTTGGTTTTGTTTTTTTTATCGAAAAATCAAGACTAACCCTTAATATATATATATACAAATCTACTCACCAACCCAGAGCAAGTGGAAATGGCCACATTGGTGGCCGTATGGCCACGCACCTTTCCATGAAAATGACAGTTGAGGTTCCGCGGTGTCAAAGGTGACCGCGTCCGCAGATCCCGACGGTGCCGCTCCACCACCAAATTCGGTGCCAGGAAGTAGCTGTGCGCCGTAAGCTCCAGATGCAGTGTTTCGTTTTCCAATGGCACCTGAAGATGCAAGTCCGCCGCTGGCAGATCCAGCAAGCTACGCCTCTGGCGATGTCGCCGATGATCCCGATCGTGAGCATAATCTAGTGAATGGGTCATAAATGCCCCATCGGGGTGGACTCGTCGTGGCACGACCAGCTGACCCTCACCAGCCACCAGTTCATCGGAATGGAGACCGTAAAGAGGAAGACTAGTGCGTGTTTCTAGTGCTTCATATGTCTCAAAGACCAGACAAAAGCAGAGCAGCAGTCCTAGCCAACTACTTCTGATCCACATCTTGACGCACTTCATCACCAGATCCTGAGCCCAATACCGATCCTTGTCCACAGCCCTAGCCGTTGTCCAGGCGTTGTCTCAGCAGCATGGCAGCGGTCGCATACTACGGATCTTGGGCTGGTCAAGATCAGCTCTGGCTGAAATAGATTCAGTTACATTAGGAAGTTAATTTAAGAAATCTTATCTATAAAAAGTGGCGATAATCTTTCCAAAAATGTGAAGTATTTATTTTTTTCGTTATCTCCTTGTTCAGTAGGAAATAAGATATTATTTATGATATTAAAGTGCCTCAGTTTTCAAGTGGTAATGAGGCAATCAATCTTTGAAGTACTCTGCTCTGCGGTTTTCACCGATCATTGTGGTGGTTTCGTTATAGACCTGGCGCCATCTCATCCCACAAACTGTTGTTATCCACTCGATCCATAAGCATCCAATCAGACTCAGCCTATTTGGAGTGGGATTAACCTCTGGCTGCGTCTTGCTATTTATGGCATATATAGAGGCCATAAAAAGAAAGAGACCACTTCCAGATATAATAAATAAAAGGTGATTTGCTTTTTTTTTTTTTTGGCTTTTAGCAAACACTTTCGAGATGGAACCGAGACAATGGTTGGGCAAAAATCACAAACAAAAAAAAGACACTGGCCATAAAATTAAGCAAATTTTTTGAATGCGGCGCTTCAAAGACAGCAACAACCATAACGATAATAACAATAACAACACTGGCTGGTCATTATCAAAGCGACACGACAACTTAATTATTCAAAAGATTGACGCAGTCAACGGCGCTCTTATCACGATCACGATTTGTAATTTATGATAAATGTTGGCAATTCCATTAATAAAATTAAACAAAAGCTCATTAGCTTTAAAGCCGATTTGCAGTCGAAGGAAAAGCAAAGATCGGACTCCTTGTCTTTCAGAAAAGCAGCATTCCCCTTAAAAATCACAAATTCTTAATTTTATTTACTGGTTTCCCCTGAAATGACGCAAACTTGGGAAAGACCAGCTTGAAAAAAAAAAAAAAAATAAAGCCAAATTACGGCCATTCGCGTACCATTAAAATTATCACACTTTTTGTTTTGCGTCAATCAAAATTATCAATCAATATTAAGTCTATGGACAATTTTACTTATACAAATGAATAAACTTTTTAAAGTTTTGAACTTTTAAAAATTAGATATAACCCAAAATCTTTTTTAAAAATATTGAAACTATATACTATCAGAATGTCCAATTTACCCCACCGATATCTGTTTAAAGAGCATACATTTATTCGACGCCAATGACCTTGGCGACGATGGCGCCTGAGGCGCAGGTGCCGTTCTTAATTTCGAATTCAATGCGAACTCATCATGGCCATAATGATGGCAATAAAATATGCGCTTAAATATTGGATATACCCGAAATTCCCACTCCCCCCAAACGTTTCACCCGTTCGCCCGCCCATTCCTGTTTCGAAATTTAATTCTACGAATCTAATTCGAGTCGCGGCTAAACTTGAAAGACTTCACAGTTAAATTAGCAAGCGCCACATGATCGTATATTAAAATGTGGCCATTGTCCATCCATCCATCCATTCGTCAGTCCCATTATGCTGCAGTGCCTCCCAGTCCGTCGATTGAATGTTTGAATGGTGGATGCCAGTAGGCGCCACTCTTAATTATCAATCAATCAATCACTGCCGCCCGACGGCTCCCTCTATTAAATGTCAGCCAATTGATTGCAGACTGTCTGCCACTCCTCTCACTTCACCTTCCTCCAGTCCCGATCACAGTATATATCCCATTCCCCTTCCTTGGGCTGTGTTTGTTGCATTCTGATTGGGTGCAGGCTCATGGGAATCAGGACGAACACCAATAACACCAACATTAAAATATTCTAGATGTTTAAGAAAATTGAATGGAAATTAAATTACGAACTTGAGGAGGTATAACTTATTGTATTTGGACAATTTTTAGCAGAGTTGTGGCCAAAAGTCCAAAAATCAAGTATACGACTTTTGACCAAATATCACAATATTTTTTGTGGTTTCCAAGCCCTAACTTTATCAAGACATG
The DNA here is from genome assembly GCF_018153835.1 of Drosophila eugracilis. Taxonomy (NCBI): domain Eukaryota; kingdom Metazoa; phylum Arthropoda; class Insecta; order Diptera; family Drosophilidae; genus Drosophila; species Drosophila eugracilis. Next base: position 433,871 of record NW_024573046.1, read on the forward strand.
TCCTACAGCTTAAATAAATTCGTTCGTAAATTCATTCGTTGACAAGGGTAAGGGGCTTCAAATTGAAATTCTTGGAAGTGTTCGCATGATCTCATAACATTTTGTCTTCTTCATATGGAGAATGGGTTCGTTTTGGGAAATTTCACTTGAATTTAATTTCAATTTCCTTTAGATGATGAACTCAACCCTCCTCCACTAAATCCCCAAAATTCGACATATTTCCTATGTTATTAACACGTTGGCGTGTTATTTAGGCGATTTTCAACATTTATGACATGATTTGTCACCTCTGGTTTTTTGGTAAAGCCAACCATCGATCATCGGCGACGATTATTTATGCTAATGAAAGGCCAAATCAAGATCGGATACACATACTCCTCCTCTTTCCTGGTGGTCACAACCACATTTAAGAAAATCAAAAGAAAAAAAACACATAAGATACCCTCCGGCTGGCGAATTTCCGATTTCACTTTGTGGAGGCCTCCAACCGAGAGGCGAAGCAATTTGTACGCCCACCAGTTGGCCAGATCGGATCCAAGATCCCAGTATTCAGTCCCCCGGTGCACAGCACTCAATACTAAATTCACAATCCCCAGACTTTGGATTCAGACTAGGCCACAGACCGGACCAAAATGGATCGGAGTTGCATGTGGAGTTTTTGGTTAGTGGATTGAAGATGGGAGATCGGGTATAGGGGATCTGGGGATGTGGAGTGGAGTGGAGCAGGCCTCTTTAACTGGAACCTCCATTGATATGTCTTGCCATTCATGCATTGTAGTTTCATTGAGAAACTCATACATACGCATATGGAGCTGGCACACGATTTCAGTTTTTCAATACCCTACAAAAGGCGTGTTATACGTCTCCATATACAATTTTTTAAGACATAGAAAACTATTAAGTAATCAATGGGTTTCATTTCCTAACAGTATATAAACAATAGATTAATTTAGCTATGTACGAATTTTTTGACATTATTTAATTTATATATTAGTGAAATTGAATTAAAAGATATTCTTCAAACATAAGTCATAAGTTTCTTAAGTCAGCGAGGGTATTAACACTTCGTATTGCCAAAAGCATGCTTCCTTTCTCGTTTCTTTTTCATTTATGGCGTTTTTTTTATGAATGAAATGAAGCTTTTCACGTAAAACGACGATTCCATATTGCTCGCTCGGCTACGCTTGGTTTGGTTGGGTTCCCCGTAGCTCCTATCCCCGATCTCTGATCAACGATCACTATTTCCTACCCGCCCTCGCCGGATCGCAAGTTACTCCGATGTTTTCGCTCCTATCTCGGGGCACATTTGAATCTCTATGGCTTCGCTGACTGGCATGTGGGCCGAAAATGTATTTTTATGGCAACGTCGTTCGATTTATTATTTCATTTGTTTTCTGTTTGTGTTATTAGCGAGTGAGTACACACATGTCTGCTGGAAAGAGTCTTAATTTTTTGTTTTTGTTTTAGTTTCTTGTTTTTTTTTTTTTTTGTATTTTTGCACAAGCATTCCTTGGGGATGTTCTTTGTGATTTTATTGACCGTATCGGATGGGCCAACTGGTCTCGGCCAAAAAAAATTTAATAAATATAAAAATACTACAGAGCAAATAATTTTGATTTTGACATTGTTGCCATCTCCTCGCTTATGACTATACGTAATTGGCGTTTTCTTTATTTTGTTTTTTACCGTTTTTGGGAGTCATATTTTTTATTAGACTTCTTATTCTTTTGGCTCTGTGAGATAAAAAGTGTGTATTTTTTGTCGCTATGCTGAGATCACACACAGGAAATTGGCTATCTAGAGAGAGCGAAAAAAGGCAGAGGAAGTGGGAATACGAAAAGCCCTTAAAGACATAGATTGATGGTGTTGATATGATACCAAAATAATGATCATTTAGCCAGTTACTTATTTGACTCACTTATCAATTTGGTTTGAATATTCACATAATTGTTTTAAGCTTCCAATTTTCCAATTTATAAATATTGATATTTAGCCTAAAATGTTTTAGTTATATGGACTTTATTGGTTTCTCTTTTGGGTAAATTTATTTAATAGTTATTTGTTCTATCTTTATAGAATTTAATAGAATTTAAGCAGCATCAAAGTATGTGATAACATCGCAGTATCAAAAATATATCACATTCCTCGGATGCCCCGACTCACCGAATCTGAATTCGAACTGGAATCCAATTCCGAAAGGCGCCGTTGGTGAAGCCCGCAAATATTTTAACCGCAAACAAAAGCAAAAGCCCGACGGCAGCAGTTTAGCTTTATTTTTTGTATTTTATTTTTAGGGGCGGCGATTATAACGCCAGGTAGGAGAACTCAAGACCAGACAACCGCTCTTTCACAACAATGGCCGAAGATTTCACAAGTCGCGAACTTCGGTTCACAGGCACAGGTAAAAAAAAAATGAAATACCCAAAAAAAAAAAAACGGGACACAAAAGCGCGTTTCCGAAATTACGATTCGAATCAATCACACTTACACACACGCAGTCTTTTAATATATATATATATATGTATGTATGTATGTCTTTATATAAGTATTGAAGACAACGCTGCGCACACTCTCTTTAAAATATCCATTTCTTCTCATCCGTTTTTTTTCCCGGCGTTGTATCGGTTATATCGATGTTTTTCAATGATATTTCCTAATGGTTCTTTATAAGCAGCGAAGCACTAGCAGCGCGGGTGAAAAGATATCGTGCGAATACAAAGTGTCGAGAGTTGTGTGTTACTTAAATAGATTTTCCTCTCGATCTGTTCGAACCGCCTGGCTCGACATCGAACCTAGTCCAGTGCAGCCGGTTTAGCAGATTTATCAGATTTTTTCCATTTAGTCAATTGTATTGCCTTTAACTTTTTGAAAACTGTAAAATATTTTAAAGAAATTTAATTAGAAAAGTAATGTTTTTTTTAATTATTAGTTACAGCCAAATTTAATAAACTTTAATTTGTATATTTAATGAGAATCCTCTGTTTTTATTTTTTGTTGTCTAATTGGACAGCACTGGCTTGATCTCTCGCAACCGGTTCGAGCCCGGTTCGATGCCAAACATGGCTTGGGCAATAGAGAGTGCTCTTCGTGTTAACAGTGAAAATTATTCGCATGTGTCCTTGGCTCAACAGCTGGGCGAAAATTGGGAGAAAATCTTAACATATTTATTTTTATTGAATTTTTGAAGGGATACTTTCTTTTCGCTTTCTTAGCTATACAAGATCATCGGTTAAAAACTAAGTTCATTCAAGTTAAAGTTTGGAAACCAGAATTCTAAAAACCATAATTTCCGCTTCAATTTTTAAAAATTAACATTGTAAAGCTGTTTGTACAGTGAAGACATCCTCTAATTTATTCGATTATTCCATGTTTTTTCCCAATCTGATTTCGGAATATAAATTGAACATAAATAGTGGACCAATTAGATTCCTATTAAATCTATTTGATAATAATTAATTTAGAAATTTTACTTTATAATCTCTATCGTAAAGTGCTATTTTCCCCTTTATATGCATTCATATTTAGACAATGAATGGTTTTCTATTCCAATTTTCATCTGTGCATATGTTATAATTGAAAACACCTAAATTTGTATGGTTTTTTAAAGCCCCCAAAAGTAGGCAAATAATTTTGCTTCAGGGCAAACATTATCCTAGGAAATAGAATATCCAAATACTAAACTAGAGGAGTTACAAAAGATAGCTCCTCCATTTATCAAGGAGTCATGCTACGTTTCTTGTAGTCAGTTATTACTGTGGCATCGCAGACTGTTGCCATGCGTGTTTGCCGTATAATTATAATCGTATCATGCATATCTGTTTTATGGCGTCGATCCACAGAATTGCTGCCTTATCTCGGTGCTTCCAGAAACCGAGTGAATATCCAGGAGGAGAACAGTCCATGTTCGTGGAGGTGGTGGTGGCTAAGGAGGCGGTGTATGCCGCCAAGGACACACCGTTAAATGCGGACAATTGCCGGCGGCCCAGCGCAAAAACAAAAAAAAAGGGGAGTAAATTGTTTAAAATTATCACATACTAAAGACGCCGCGAGGATGCAATGGAGACAGGGAACACGGCGGAGTTCGGGGATATTTCCCTCCTTCCCCTTCATCTTGCTCCTCCTCCACTGAAGACGAAACAAATCACATTATTAGCCGCCGTCGCTGTTGCACGTTATTTTTAAAATTTTTCGTTTCGTTCGGCCCCCGTTTGATTTTAGGCGCCAAGCCGATGTCGCCGGCGTTTGGCTGCAAATTGCGGCGACACGTCTGGAGCGTGGCAGCAGCATTCAGCAGTACACTATGCGAAAAAAAAACACGGACCAAAATGAAAGCAATTCTATTATAATGTAACATTTTGTTGTAATAGTATCCTAATTCTTAAAAATTATTCCTTTGAAAATATGATATATCAGTGGAATTATTCGCCTTAATTATAATAGAAGTATAATATTTGTTTCAGTGCACACATTCACACACATGAGCAGCAGATACAAAGCGATAAGGGAAAGGAGAAAAAAAGCAAGGGAGTGCGAACGAGAGAGAAGGCTGCCGAGATAGAGATACAAGATAAGAGAGACAGCCAACAGACGCCAGACAACAAAAACAACTACAACAACAACAACAATAACGACGCCGATCAAAACGCAGCATCGCCTCTACACTGAAACATAAATTCTCTTAAATCAAGTATGTGCACGAATAATATATGTATATTCATTTCTCAAAAGTTACTTCTGCTAGCAAAAAATGAAAATTTTGTATTTAAAATTCTCAAGATCACTTTTTATATGTATATATTGTAAAAAATGTTTAATAATGTTTTTAGTGTATTGCTGGCTCTGCTGCTGCGATGCCAACAAATATCAAGCACGTCTCAATCTCAATCATTCAGGGCCGGGCTCCGGGAAAGGTTTACGTTTACGTAGCAGCCGCTGCTGTTCAATTAACAATGAAAAGTCGGTCTGGTACGTCATAATATATTTTTATCTGATTACCTGGCTGCGGTGCGCGCTAGAGGTGAGCCCAAAAATATTAACGATAGTTCTGATCCCTAATATCTAATATGGGGATAAATGTACATATGTTATGAACATTTCTAATATTCCCCTAGCCTTAGGGTTGTTAATAAATTGTAATATTTAAATAAATAGTTTTTCATTTTCATTAATTTAAAAACTATAAAACAAAGTTATCCTTACCCCGTGTCACGTGCACACCCACAAGAAGCTGAATGGCAGACAGTGGCGCCGGTCGCCAGGGACTAAATAGGAGCCAGGTCCCACAGATCCAACCGATCCAACAGAATCGTGCGTCCCGACACACACACACCGGCATTCAGATATTGTATCTTTAAATCTACGGCAAGGCGACTCGAAGCAAATAGCGACTGGGACAACATCATTGCTCGTCTGTCCGTCATCCGTGCTGTTGGCATTGTTCTTCTGGTTGTGGTTGTTGTGGTCTATGTAATTTTTCGCGTGACTCCCATGTCAAGATTTGATCTTTAGCAGATCTCACCGGTCTGGTGGCGTCAGTCTCCAAGTCTCCAGGTCTCCAAGTCTCATCAAGGCGACGCCGCCCGGGACACGGGCTTGAAAGCTTCATTAGTATGGGAATTACGAAAATAAATTAAAAAAAAACTCAACAATTCCTAAAGAACATCAGTGGCCTAAAAAAAGGATTATAAATTATATTAAACATATGATAAAAAAAATTATACTAATTATTATATTGTTTTATGTCAAAAAGGCTGTTTAGGCTCGACTGTTCGACGTTTAATGATCCTTAGGAAAACGACAATAAAATTAGAGTAAATAGAAAAATAAGTAGCTAAATGTAGCAAGAAACTTTTTAACTTAAACTACTCAAATTGTATGTTTTGCTAAGCAGTAAACTTAGAGTTTTCAGAATAAATAAAACGTTTGGCAACAATTTACTATTTACTATATTATTTTAAATATCGCCAACAATATTTTTCAACTTAATGCTATTGGAATCGAAGCAATTAAATTGCTGGTATTCAAACTGGAATTTTAAATTAACATTTATCGATAACATAAGGCGCAAATCAAAGTAATTTAAAGAAACAGCTGATATTCAGCACCTGCCAGTTATCGATAGAAAAAAGAATCCAGATGTGAGAGAATTTCTATGTTGTTTTGGCCAACTAATTGGGCCCTGTTTCAACCGTTTTTAGCGATTCGAACGCTGACACTTTGACCCGGCTTGGAGAAGGCCTGGCCAACGGGGTCAAATGGCGCGCAATGTGCTCGAGAGCAGCCTTCTGGGTGCCGGCTTTAGCATCATCTTTCAGGTGAGCGCACTCATACTCTAAATCTATTTTATGTTTTTACCCAGTACCTCAGAACATTACTCATCCGTCATGATCTTATCGCCCCGTAGATACTTTGCCGCATCCTCACCTTTGGCATCAATGCGTACATCGTACGACATGTGGGTCGCGAGGTGCTGGGCATCATGAATGTGCGTTTGCTCCTCCTGGAGAGCACCCTGCTTTTCCTGTCTCGCGAGGCCATCAACCGGGCAGCCCTGAGCGCCAATGCCCAGCAGGGTGATCGTTGCTCCTGGGCGCAGCTGATCAACCAGATGTGGCTCACGTAAGTAAATAGCTGAATAGCAGAATAAGGCAGGATAGATACCGTAAAGTTATCCACCGTGGAGTCCCGTCTTCGTCTTAGAATAAGAAATTCTGTTTAAGAAAGCTTCCATTAGCATTACGAAATTAAGTTGCTTACATTTTTCCAGACATCTATCGTTTAAAGACAATGACGTGGATTCCTTGACGTGGAATCCGGGTCGGCCTGACTATTAAATTCAGAAATCGTTCGATTGCCCACTAATACGTGTTATCGTTTCAGGGTGCCTATATGTGCTGTTTTGTGTGGTCCTTGCTTGTATATCTGGCTCAACTGGCTGTCGTCAGTAGATGCCATCTACGCTTCGCAGTATGAGTTCGCCTGCTATGCAGTGGCCTTGTCCTGCGTTTTGGAACTGGTGGCCGAGTCCGCGGTGTTTGTAGCCCAGGTCTTTTGCTTCGTAAAGCTGAAGATTCTGCTAAACACGCTGCACATTTTGGTCCGTTCGGCCATCTTCCTGTGGATCGTCACCGGTGATCGCAGTGCAGCTATCAATGCCTTTGCGATTGCCCAACTCTCTAGCGCTGTGACCATTGTTTTGGGCCAATATGGATTCTTTTATTTTTACCTAAAGGGATTTAAAAATTTTGTGACCCAACAGACGAGAAAGAAACCGTTGACTCCGAAAGCCTGGCAGATTTCCCTGTACGAGCACATGGATGATTTCCCCTTCAAGCATTTGAACGATTTTCTGCCCGGCGTAATGTTTAATCCGAATGGAAAGTATTTTAACCGGGAACTGCAAACACTAACCCTAAGCTTCGTTAAGCAGGGCGTCCTAAAGCAAATCCTTACGGAGGGCGAAAAGTACGTCATGTCCGTGTCGCCTGTGCTGAGTTTTGGTGAGCAGGCCACCTATGACGTGGTAAACAACCTGGGAAGCATGGCGGCACGCTTTATTTTCCGTCCCATCGAGGACAGTTCGTATTTCTATTTTACACAGACGCTGTCTCGGGACATCAAATTGGCCAAGCAACCGCAGGAGCGCGTCCGCCAAGCGAGCAGTGTCCTGAACAATCTCCTTCTGGGCGTAAGCTCTATTGGTCTGATTGCTTTCACATTTGGTCAGAGCTACTCGTATCCAGTGCTGCTTCTCTACGGCGGCCCTGATTTCGTAGCCGGCGGATTGCCACAGAGCCTGCTGCAGTGGCACTGCCTGGCGATCTATTTGCTGGCCGTAAATGGAATCAGCGAGGGCTATATGTTTGCCACGAATACCAGTCGGGATATCGATAAGTACAACTATCTGATGGCCATCTTTTCAATCAGCTTCCTAGTCCTCTCCTATATTTTGACCGGAATCTTTGGCCCAGTGGGCTTTATATTCGCAAACTGTATTAACATGATGAGCAGAATTCTGTACAGCACCTATTATATCAGGCATCAGTACCGACCGCTGTCGCTGGATCCGTTGCTGGGGCTTTGGCCAGGAAAACTCTTCGGAGGCACGCTCTTCCTGGCTGGGATTGTTTGTTATTGGGTGAGTTTTATATAGTTCTTACCTTTAAATGTATTTATTATATATAATCCCTATTCCTATTTTCTGCAGTACCAAAGTTCTAGCCTTGTCACACACCTGGGCGTGGGTGTTCTGGCTGGGCTCGCCTGTCTTCTGTCCTGGGCTCTAGCTCATCGGGATCTGGTGCGACTGGCCTGGCGCTATGGGCGCCGAATTAAGATTGAATAGGGGCCTTTCCGTTGGGATTGAATTCCTCGCTTCCCTCGCACCGAAGAACCGCAATGAAACGCACAGTTTAATAAATTATGACATAGTTGAAAATTGTAAGTTAATTCCAAAATTAAGTTATGTACTTATTGAGTGTTTGTAGAGCCTTGATTGCTTATTTAACTTTAAGACATGCATTAAAAGACAACGATTACTGTTTACATCATCTTAGTTCATTTTGGCGGGAATGGGGAATTTGGAGTATATAATTTTTTGTTGTTTTCTGTGTAGTCTTGGTAAACATAATGTTTCTTTTTAAGAGATTCCATTAAAAACAAATGAATTTATAAAAGATCGAAAAATCCTATTTAATTTTGGCGGGAATGGGGAATTTGAAGATTACAATTTTTTGTTGTGCTCCGCGTAGTCTTGTTAAGCATAATAATATGTTGATTTTTAAGAGATTCCATTAAAAACAAATAGACGTATAAAAGATCGAGAAATCCTATTTAATTTTGGCGGGAATGGGGAATTTAGAGTATATCATTTTTTGTTGTGCTCCGTGTAGTCTTGCTAAGCATAATAATACATATGTATGTTGCTTTTTAAGAGATTACATTAAAAACAAATGGATTTATGAGAGATCGAAAAATTTTAATTTATTTGGCGGTAATGGGGAATTCAGAGTATACATTTTGTTGTTGTGCTCCGTGTAGTCTTGTTAAACATAATAATATGTTGATTTTTAAGAGATTCCATTAAAAACAAATGGATTTATGAAAGAATGAAATTTGGAGTATACAATTTTTTGTTGTGCTCCGTGTAGTCTTGTTAAGCATAATAAAATGTTGCTTTTTAAGAGATTATATTAAAAACAAATGTATTTATGAAAGATCGAAAAATCGTATTTCATTTTGGCGGGAATTAGGAGTATACAAATTTTTGTTGTTCTCTGTGTAATCTTGTTAAGCATAATAATATGTTGTTCTTTAAGATATTACATTAAAAATAAATGAATTTATGAAAGATCGAAAAATCTTATTTTATTTTGCGGGAATGGGGAATTCCGAACAAACAATTTTTTATTGTGCTCCATGTAGTCTTGTTAAGCATTAATTGCTTTTTTAGAGTTTCCATTAAAAACAAATGGATTTACATATGAAAGATCGGTAAAGTACAACTTATATGTACATACATATGCATATAAAATCATTAAATATATCTAAGCACTTCCGACAACAATGGAAGATGCGGAAGAATTTGTGATAAGTACACTAATACTCGCTTTTTACTTTAAATCTTAAATTTAAATATGTATGCATTTTTGATTAATAAAAAATCCTAAAACAAATTAAACTTATAAAATCTAAATTTCTTAAGATGGCTGCTTCGAAAGAACAAGTCATTTAAAGGAAATATATGCAAACTTGTTGAGATCTTGCAATTTATATAACAACAAGGCGTACAAATCTCATCGTTAAATATAATATTCTGTATTTAATACCTATACGTTAACTTTTTGGCGAACAAATTTAATCTGCAAAGTGTACCATATTAATATTTGCTTGTTTTTTGAAAATGTTAAATTTTCAGATAAAAAGTTTGTAAATAAGACACTAACGCCTTCATTGGTGGAGTAAGTAAAAAAATATACTAAAATACCATAAAAATATAACTGTTGCACATATTTGAAGAAAATGTATCAAAAAAATTAAAATACCTTAAAATTGGAGAAACCAGTTGATTAATAAAGAAATGAGGCGTTTGCTAAAGCTTAACATTATAAAATAATTTAATTTAAAAATATTTTAAAATACAAGAAACCAGAATCCTTCCGCATCTAAAACGGACTGGTATTTAAATCTGGCGAAGACGGTCACACTTCAACCGAGCGCGCAAGTAAAATTTTGTTTTGTTTGCAACGCTTTTCGAGGACTCACCGACGATCATGAAGCGAATCAAGGACGAGGATAAGGAAGAGTCGACCGCCCAACCGACTACTCACAATTCCAGCTCTGGCAGCAACGGTCATGATGCCACATCTCCGGTGTCCACCATTGTGCCGGCGACCACTTTATCCGCAACAGTTTCGGATGCTCCAGGATCCGGAGCATTCGTTCGCACGACAGGACGCGTTAAGGTAACTGTGCTTTGCATATCAACATTCTATATCCCTCCAATTTACCACTATCCATCTTCCATCTGCAGAAACCGAAGCAGGTGTACGATCCGTCGGACAACTATGTGTCCAGGGCTAGCAGTAATCGTAATTCACTCGGAGGAACTCCCGGTTCTTCAGCAACTTCCATCTCAAATGTCCAGTCACCACCTGCCAATGCTGGTTCCAAAGATGCCAGTGATTCACAGGACTCCACAACCAGCCCGGCCGTTACTGAACAGCAGCAACAACAGGCAGCACATAATCGAAACTTCGACACGTGCCAGAAGTGTGCCAAAAGCGAGCCCAAGCGCGGTTCCGGCCACAAGAGCAACTTTCTCACCTGCAAGGGCTGCATGCAGAAATGTAAGTACCTACCAGATTTATCCACACAATCCCGTATTTTTCATTAAGCAACCTTGAATCAAGGCTATGCTATCTTATTTCTAAAGTCCTGGCCCACAAAATGGGTAATCTCCAAATACAATTATCAATGGTTTAGATACGGTACTGTTAAATATGCGAATGCACTCCTTTAGATATAGTATTTAAAACGGTTAGAAAAGTGTATATACATACATATGTATATTATTTTAGAAAAAAGAGTATACATACATTTAGAATGTTCAATAATGTTAGCAGTGTTTTTTGACCTGCATTTGCGGATGCGTAGATCCAATGCTTGTAACAGGTAGAAAATGTAGAATAACTATATACTGATTTAAATATATACCAACCTTGCAGGTACCGTGCGATTCAAAACAAAACCTCCTTCTATTTAATAGTAACTCAGTTAAGTAGTCAGTTTTGATTGAGATATTTCCTGTAAACTAAATACATTATAAATAGTGTGGTAAACATAACCTCTAGTGTCTCCGCATTATCTTCTTATTATTAGATGTTTATCTGTTTACAAAGATAGTAAAAGATAATGCTACTTACATACATGAAGTGCCGTATCATATTATTAGAATTCACTTTTATTTGTCTTTGTCTCAACCAAAATGCGTGGCAGTTCCAGATTTATGTCGAATAACAGACTTTATATTACACAGATTCATGATTATATTCAGTATCAATATCGATCACCTGTTTTTTGCTTTCCTTCAGGGCACTTTCCGTGTTTGCCGATCAACTTCCAGAACCAGAGCACAGCTCGCAAAAAGTACAAGTGCGAAAAGTGTCGCTACTGCCAGGTCTGCAATGTAAGGGGCCAGGATATGTCCATTTGCAGCGCTTGCGTGGAGGCCTACCATGCGGACTGCAATGATCCCACCATTAAGCAAAGTAAATCCGTCGATACTAATCCCAAGTGGAAGTGCTTTCGATGCGCAGCCAGCAATAGCGGTAATAACACCAGTCCTTCAAGCGAAGATCAGATGGCGGTCAAGAAGTCTAGCACGAATCGCGAGGAGCAGCCGGCTAGGAAATCCAATGCTGGTCGCAAGAAGCGCGTCCAGTCCGAACTAACTGGCGAGGAAAAGCCAGCCAAGATTGAGAAGCTGGGCAAACGCAGTCCGCCCCTAAATACAGACGAGAAAAAGGAAAAGAAAGATCAGAAAAAGGAGGAGAAAAAGGAAGAAAAAAAGCAGCACAAGAAGGAAGAGCAGCGGGAAAAACCAGTTGAAATCAAGGTGGATAAGGTCGAGGAGGAGTCTATCGAGATGGAGTCTATCCAACGGGAAGCTCAGGATCAGCCGGAGCCAAAAGTGGAATCGCTTCCCTCACGACTATCGCCACCACAACCCGTAGCTGCAGATAGTCCCGCAGACATAAAAGTTCAGCCCGTATCCACCTGGTCCGTGGAACAGGTCGTTGCTTTTGTTGCCAAACACTATCCAAATGAGGCGAACGTATTCCGTTACCAGGACATCGATGGTGCGTCCCTGCTGTTGCTCACCCGCCAGGATGTTATGAACGGATTCGGTTTAAAGCTGGGACCGGCGCTGCGCGTCTTCGAACTTGTGATGTCTCTGCAAAGTCGCTCCGATGACGTTAGACTCGCATGGTTCGAGTAGCATCCCAACCTCTTAGCACATAAGGTCAACAGTAACTTTATTCAATACTCTTCACCTGGAGCCACTGCTCATCCGTTGGCAACCAATACAGCTTATATTAAGTCTTTTGCCGGATAGGTTTATTAGTTCTCCAGTTTTTAAGATGTTCTTCTTAAGTTTTACCCTTGCAAATGCACATACTTTGTAAACGATATCTGCTTTATTTGCAACAAAAAAATTACTTAATCGACGAGCACTTTTATTTTAATGTGAAAGGCCATGAGTTTCCATTTTATTGACAGAAAATTGTAAAAAAAAGTCCATAAACCAGGGCACGGGAAACTACTTATGGAAAATTAACCATGTTCATTCTATTTTGAACAGTATCATTAAAAAGTTACGAGCGCTGAACTATGATTCTTTAGTTAAACCTTTGAAAAAACGTTTTAGTCTTTAAAATTACGATGAAATACATAGCATTTCAGTTTTTTTCTACCAATAAATCAAGAAATTAAAAAAACAAGTGTTTTTATTACTACCGGTCGTCCAAGTTAAACACATTTTCCTATTTGTCAAACTTTTATTTAAACAAAATGACAAATTATTGAGAGTTGCGCTGACCCCATAAGGAATCTGGCTTTTTACGCTTGACGTACATATAATTCGTCTTTATTACAAATATCAGTGAAGAACCCTAAAATTGGGCTTTAACGAAAATAAAAAAGGTGAATGAATGAATGCAGATTCAATTAAATATTACAGGGACGAAGAAAAAATTTCTTAAGACAATTCGAAGCAATATTAAAATATAAATGTTTTTTTTACAATTGATATATATATAATATTATGGGGCTTTTGATGTAAAAATAATATATCTAACGTATTACTCTTTTTTGGAATTGCCCAAAATATTAAATTAACATGAAAAGCAGAAATCGTAAATGCTCAACCTTAATTCAAGTCCAAGCTGATATTTACATTCATATAGGTATGAAAATCTTTCCAGAAAATATTTTTGATATTCCGTTGCTTTTAAAGTAACAATTAAAATGATATATAAAAAGGTGCATTTCAAACATATCATTTTAATATCTATACTTTAGTTTAGCTTGCGAATACCCTTTTTACATTTAAATTACATAAATAATTAAGTATTTTAATCGATTTTGTTTTTTCTTTACATTATAACTATTGTTTCCGAGGGGAAAGTGCTACGAATTGTCCAGATATTATTATCCACCCTAACATATATACACACAACATGGGGAATATCAAGTACATTAGATGCAATCACCGAACGGCCTCCGGGTTGTGGACAAATACTGTTGACAGATCCAGATTCCTCCAGAGCTAGACGCGTGGCAGTAATTTCTCCTCATCGCTGCCAGGGCCCTGCATTGCCAATTTTGGTACGGACCTGGCAGGATCATAGCCATATAAAAAGATCGAGGCGATTACCAGACCAGCTCCAAAGCTAAACTGGAGTGTGAGATTGAAGTCAAAGATGTAGATGGAGGCCACACACGATATGATGATGGCCAACGAGGTGGCGAAACCTTTAAGTATGTTGTCTGCATACTTCACCACCACGGCCACGATCAAACCACCGCCGGCCTGCAGCAGAACTAGATACCAAACGAACAGATCGTAGCCATTGAAGAATCCTTGGTCGAAGATCCTACTGCCGTCGTTTACAAAGCAGGTGAGCAGGCCGAAAGGAATGCTGAGCAGACTCAACTGGACATTCCTCATCCACACCGAGATCTCTGCACCCTTTAGTATCTTTTCGAAGTAGATGCCCGCAAATCCGGAAAGGAAACAGGCACCCAGGGCAGCCCATAGCCCAAGCATCTTGTTTTGTTCGGGTATTCCGCCGGAAGAGGCGGCCGTGGCTGCTGCTGCAGCTCCACCGGCTGACCCAGTCGATGATCCCACCGTCTGGGCCAATTGCACCAGAACAATGCCCATCACCAAGAGCAACAATGCACCCCACTGGGTGTTGAGCAGCTTGCGACGCAGAATAACAACCGCAAACATGGCCGTGGTGAGTATCTTCAGCTGGTACGTAACCTGGTAAGTAGCTGCATCCAAATGGGAGGCGGATACATACAACAGGTTGTTTTGGACGATGTAAACCAGCGAGGGCACACACACCTTCAGCGTATCCATAGGATTGGCAATGATAGTCTTGTGCAGCGATCTGACAAACTTCTGGGCATCCTTGCCCTCCTCGTTGAAGACCAGAAACAGGCACGTGATCAGTTTAGCGAACTCGGCCATTAGCACGGCTACAAATGGAGGTGATAAAAGCAATCAGTCAAGTTTCGGAAGAAGGTGATAAAGGTCTCCAGCACTGCGTAAAAATAATTGAGTGACAATTAAAACTATGATATTGTTATAACTTTGTGGAAATTCAAATGAGTCAACTTATAAGTCCTCAAAACTATTAAAAAGATAGCTTAGCTTATCCGTGACTCGGTTTTATTAGAAACAGCAGAGAAAATAAATCGAAATAATTTTTGAATTCGCAAACAATTTGGGATAAATAGCTTCAAAATAAGATTTTTTCCTAACATCAAAAATATCTTTAAGCTTAATATATTTCAAAAGTAAAACACATTTGAAAGAAGTCTTGAACTACAGAAATATAATTTTGAAAATATTCTAAATCTCGGTAAAAGCAGCATTAGAAGTTCCAAACTATTTTTATGTAATAGTTATAAGTTAAATTAGTTTGATTAAATAACAAAAATCTTATTTGAAAATAAGATTGAAAGCAAATAAAAACCTATATATATACATAAGTCAAAAAGTTAAATTAAACCCTGCAGAATTACTCTATTGGAACACTCAAAACATTTTTATCTAACTGTTAGGTGCCACATGCGGAAGTGGCTGCTTATCAGCTTCCACGGCCGCTCCACATCTACTCGAACGGCTATTCCCCGCCTGCTACTGCCAGGGCTGCTTCTCCACCTCCTCCTGCTTCTTCTCTTTTGCTATTTCTGCTGATGTTGCTGCTTGCGTGGATAGACCCAAGTCGGGGATTCATGGAACTACCTCTTAGCTATGCTGAACCTGGTGAACTTGGGTAACCTGATGACCTGCTGAAAGAGCCAACAATACTCACCCGTTGAACTGAGGAAGATGT
Organism: Drosophila eugracilis; assembly: GCF_018153835.1. NCBI lineage: Eukaryota > Metazoa > Arthropoda > Insecta > Diptera > Drosophilidae > Drosophila > Drosophila eugracilis. The sequence continues at coordinate 449,500 of NW_024573046.1, forward strand.
CGCCTGGTCGAGTACGGGCATATCGCATACTGAGGCCCAGGATAGCATTCTGGAGGGTCAGCGTCAGCAGACTGATGTACTTTAGAGTATTGGCATTCACTGGACGATAGGAATAGGTGACGGGTGCGGGAAGGAGCGCCATGTCAGTACTGTTGGAGCAACGCCGCACAACTAATAACCAAATACTCACTGTGTATATTCATGCTGCTCCGTTTGAAACTCTCTTGTTTTTTATACTCCAAAACCAAACAGAAACCAAAGGCAAACAAATGCTGGAGTTTGGTACACAAAGTATAGCTAATTTACGGATTCCGTTTCTGGCCAAGATCAGTTGTTCAGTTGGCGACTGGCCGTTACGTTCGGCGGTTCGTTCCGTTCAATTTGGCCAGAAGAGTAGAAAAGAAGACGACACCACCGGACCGGGCGACACGTAAACAACAATCTGAGCCCCAAGCTTCTGCCAGCGGCGACTTTTTATCGTGTTCCGTGTGGTTGTTGTTGCTGTAGTCAAGAGCGTAGACGGAATTTTTATCAGGGGTCTGAAAGATTTATATAGTATTTATATATTATTAAAAAATAAACAATTTCAGCAAATTTTTTATAAAATATATTTTGTAAGCTCTAGGGGGCTAGCTTGACCCCTAGCCATACCTGAATACGCCCATGGCTGTAACTGTTGTTTTTGCTTTTGCGACAGAGACCGGCTTTTCGATAGCCACAGTGCTGCCATTGCGGCGGTATTCGTGGGCACAAATTGCGGCTGCATGCAAAAACAAGCTAAAATTGCAACCAAAAAATGCTGAGTTGCATTTTAAATAATAATTAGCCTTATTTTCTTTGTTAAGAAACTGCCCCTATAGAATTATTATTATTTATACAGGTGCGTCTCCACCTACGTCATTATACGCATTATATCAAGGCAATTGAAATGATCAGTAAAAAACAAATAAAACCAGTGAATTATATATACATAAGTTCTTAGTTGAAATGCTTAGCAAATATAAACTATACAATTCTATTAATGTATGGGAAAATAAAATACATTCAATAAGACTTTATATTCAAAGCATATTCGTATATATATAGTTTTTTTTATTTGTTTAGCTTTTTTGTTTGCACAGACCAGCTGATTGTAATCGACATTGGGCTGCTCATCCCTAGCAGGTGCTTTCGCCAGCATGCTTATCGATAACTGAGTACCGTGTGGCGATTTCGTGAACAGTTAATAAATATAATAATAACAAAAGCTAGTAACTATTTGGGAAATTGTAAAACTGAATAAATCAGGGCACGATGCGGGAACAGCCACTAAAGGAGGTAACCCAGCTGATCCACGCCATCAAAGTGGGGTAAGTTGGTTTTTATGCATTAGGACCAATCATTAAACTGAGAAATCTCCTGCAGGTTGGTGGAAGGATCCTACAACATAACCAATAAGACCTTGGACATTTTCAAATATATCATCATGAGCAAGAGCTGGCAGAACGCTGAGTGAGTTCATTATTTTCCGTCCTCAAGGCTAATTAAAATTTATATTCCTCCATTGACAGTGCTCTCATGCAGATTGTTCGCGGGCAGTGCAAAATCCTGCAGGCAGCTTTACCACAAGAGACGGTGACTTCGAACATTGCCAGAAGGATCCTAAAGCTGACTCGCGAGGAATTCGACCTGTTGCATGCTAAGGTGCAGCATTTCGCGGACGACTCACAGGCCTCACTGTCGCTTCACAAACTAGTTACCCAGACAAGCGAAAGCAACGTGAGCGTGGACTACTCAGTGCCGCAGCAGGGATTGCGTGAGGCATTGCTCGATCACTTGCAGGAGGTGGAAACGGAGCTGGAGACGAGCTCGGAGAACATCTGCGTGCAGGCCGAGGAACATATCCACTCGTCGGAGATTATATTGACCCTGGGCCATTCGCGCAGCGTGGAAAACTTTCTTAAGCGGGCGATCAAAAAGCGCCAGTTCCTCACCATCATTGTGGCGGAGTGTGCTCCAGCTTATCGAGTAAGTTAAAGTCTTAAAAAAGTAAAGTATTTCGATGGATTACCTCTTTGTTTATCTGAAAGTTAGATAACACTGTTTTCACTAAATTTCAGCTAAGCTTGACGGTAATCCAACCCGTTAATTGTAATAAATTGTTAAGCTATAGGTTTCCTTAGCTTTATTATTTTCTCCATCCTTTTTTAATGCCTTATACCCATTTGCAGGGTCACAATTTGGCTGCCAGCTTGGCGGCTGAGAAAAATGTCGAGATCGTTGTGATCCCGGATGCGGCCATCTTCGCGATGATGTCGCGCGTCAATAAGGTTATTATCGGCACGCACAGTGTACTGGCCAATGGAGGACTGAGGGCGGCCTGTGGAGCCTACACGGTGGCACTGGCAGCCAAGCACTACTCCGTGCCGGTGATCGTACTGGCGCCCATGTATAAACTGTCTCCACTCCATCTGTGCGAACAGGACGCCTTCAACATGGTTGGGTGTGCTGAGGATGTGATTCCCTACGATTCAATACCCGCCCGCGAGGCCAAGGTCTACAGTCCAATGTTTGATTATGTGCCGCCAGAACTGGTCACCCTTTTCATATCAAATACGTACGTAATAATATTTATCCGCCTTTGAATCGCGTTATTTTACTATTTATAATGTTATTTCTTAGCGGTGGCCACGCTCCCTCGTATGTTTACCGTCTACTCACGGAACTGTATCATCCTGAAGACCTGGAGATCTGAAATAGTTTTGTTTCGTAATTTTTACAAATCGACCAATAAAGGGTGATCGGCAAAGTTCAGGAAGCAGACCAGTTTCCAATTTTTTCAATTTTAATTTACTTTTTGGTAGTAGACATTTACACACTCGTTTTAAATTCGCTTTATGTGCATACGAAAGTAAATGCCAATTTTATAAAACAACAATAGTTACACAGTTTTTGTATAACAACAAAGATTTTTAGGTTTAGCCAAAATACTCTAAAAAACATGTAACATTGCGGTGGATCGGTTTTCATTTTAGGAATATTACTTTCCGCACTTATTTATGTTTTAGTTTCATTCAGGTAGCTTTTTTCTTTTGATTTCCCTGCAATAGTGTCCAGAATCTAGTTTTGAATATTTTCAAGCAACTTCGTGAAGTCCGCCAAGCTATCCGCATAGTAATCAGGCTGGGTTTCGACAGGTGCATTTAACATATCTTCCTTGGTCAGACAGCCACTAAGCACCAGCAGGGACTGGAAGCCACATGCCTTGCCGAACTGTACATCCTGCACCAGAGTGTCGCCGATAAAAATGCATCGCTTTGGATCTCGGATTTCGAACATTTCGCCAAACATCTCGCCCAAAATAGGCGATGGTTTGCCTAGGAATGTGGCCTCCCGTTGGGTGTAACGCTTAACATGCTCCAGAAAATCAAAGAACCCAGCCACATTGAAATTCTGCGCCAGTGGCATGATGACATCGCTACCACCGGCTATCAACTGGCAGTCATCATTCTCCTGCAAATGCCTGATGGCTTTGGCCAGCTCCACATACGACAAATCTAAGTGGATATCGAAAAGTACTGCTCCAACAGGCTTTTCAATGGCAAGGTGATCCACTAGAGAGGCGGCCGTCAAATGCTCCTTGACTTGCTAAAGGGAAAGGAAGTTAAAGTCAGAATAAGTATTTCATTACATAATATACAAGTTCTATTTGTATGTAATTTATAAATGTAAAACATTTTAAAAACAAATTTTAAGATATTCATTACTTGGCTACTTTATTTATTTGAATTTTTAGTTTTAAAAAGGATTTAGAGTTATATAATTTATAGAGCTTCTAGAAAACTGCATACCAATTGCAAGTCATGAAAAAATCCTTAAAATGTGTCCATTAATAAATACATATTCACTTATAGAAAGATATTTTTTTCTTACCAGCGACTCGAACTCGATATTGTGCTTACGCAACGTCTCATTGGCCTCCAGAGACATGAGGGAGAATACCCTTTCCCCTGGCTTGTGCTTCTTCAGGTACCTGACAATGGTTTTCACCGGATGGACGATGTCGTCCTCTTGGACATTCTTGGCACCTATATACCGGAACTTCTCCATGTAACCCTCTTCGGAACGGAAGCTATTATTAGACACAAACTTGATTTGCTTGCCGGCTGCTTTCAAGGCATTCACGGCGGGCCCGGTGTTGGGAATCCAGCCCACCAGGAGCCAAACGACACCATCGCAATCGCTGATTACCAGATCGAAGGAGTCGATGAACTGGCGCTGCTCCTCCAGACTTAGCTTCAGAATGTGACGTGGTGGCGACATGGATATAGGCGGCTATATATGGCTAAATATGAACGGATGGATGCTGGTTGCGCGCGCACAAAAATTCCACAGCCGACTGACTGCCTTTGCCGGCATTTAACCTTCAAAGTCAACGCATTGACATTGTTCCCCCGATTCCACTGCCACTGGAATACATATATATGTTAAGTATCTTTTATTACACGATTTAGCTTCCCAAGCTGAGTGGCTAGTCCGATAAGATTTCGTATGTAAATAGATGCCTCTTCTGTGTGGGACGCGGCATGAAAGAATCGTGCATTGTTTATTCCTAGATATATCCTCTGTAAAAAAAACAAAAACAGTCATACAGTTTCATCCATTGCTTCCTGGTTATCGCGGGTTAATCAAAAAACATAAACGTGATTTTCCAAATTTTATCTTAACAATCATTTTGTGAACGTTGCATTATCTTTATTAATTTCACATCTTTTTAAATCTTTTCTTAGTTATAAAGTTTAGTGTTTACGTGGTATTTAAAAAATATTATGTACTTTCTTATTACCTTGGTTTGAATTTAACGTTAATTCCATTAGAACGTTAGCAGGTTCGATAAAAAGAATACAGGGATATCGACTTAAAAGTTCATTATTATTATAATGGACAAAACAATAAGTAGATTGACAGTTGTGCCTATAACAACGTTGGGTACATATTAATTTTCGTTTTATCTAGCTGGTATTATTAATAAATTTATTTAAAAGAACTAGTTCCATTATATAATTTGATTGAAATGCTTGTAAAATTATTTTAAAAAGTTTGGACTTTAAGCTTAAGTCAACCAATTCTTAAATAATATTAAAGATTACTATCATATATTAAATTCCAATAAATATTCATACATTTTAAAACAATTTCGATAGGCATATTTGATTGAAAACGATTGATAGGAATATCGATCCGTGCAACGGCCTTTTGGTTATACCGTTACACTGGCTGTTGCACTTTGTTGTTCTGTCCAAGCTTTTAACTATTGGATGCACAAACATGCACAGTAAAGATCGAAAGGGGTTTATACAGTTCAAGAAAAGGTAGTACAATTGGTATATGGCAAAACAAAATTTTAATCTTATATTTTAAATAATTTATGAAGATTTAATGTAAATTTCTTACAAACATTAAATATAATTTTTTATACTTTCAGGTGATAACTTATAATCTTACCTTACTGATAGCTCACTGTACTAGACCCTGGCCACACGTCAACACCTTGACATTGATTGCTGCGGCATTTCCCCCACAGAAAGCGACGGAAAGAAAAGGAAATGAAAGAAAGACGTGGAAATGAATGGAAAAGCTACCGAAACGGAGGAAACCGCAAATGGCCAATAATTCAAATTCAAATGCAACATTTCAATTGGTGGTGTCCGAAAGACACTTGTTTCCACGACGGAGAAGGCAAAAGAACAGGCCAACGGGGCGTGTACTTGATATGTGTGTGTGACGCTTTGGGTTCGGTTTGGTTTGGTTTTTGCTTCAGTTTTGGGTATATCACATCACAAGTCCAAATCGATTGCCGGGCCAGCTAGTTTAGTTAGGCGTCTCTCTGATAAGATACGAGAGTACGAGTTGCGAACGCTTGCCGAGAATTCTGCCAGAAGAAAAGCACATTCTGGCCCCTAAGCTTGGAGCAACTGTTCCTGGCGGTTATACAACCACTTAAAAAGAAATTTTGGAAAATGTCTGCGCTGCCAAATGGAGGACAGGAGGAGGATATGAAAATTCTTGGGCAATTGAAGAGCATAGAGCAGATTAATGAGCAGCGCAGGATATTCCTCAACAGCACGATTAACGAGGAGGTCTCGGAGAATGGTTCGAATGGTGGAACGATTCAGGAGGAGGACTTGGAAAAGGATCTAAAGAAACTAGATCAAGAGAAGCTGGGATTGGAGAAAGTCCCCGAGGAAATAACAGAGAAAGCTCCAGAGGAGACTCTAACCAAGGAGCAGGTGCAGGCGCCCGAAAAGGAAGAGCAAGCTAAGCCCCAGCCACCGACTACTCTCAGTCTAAATGTAAAGTACGCCACCCTACCAAGTCCCAGTGTAGTAACTTTGAGATCCCCACTTTCGCCGCCTCCCAAACCGCCAATGCTGGGTCGCACCCGAAGTATAGGTTCCGGCGATAGCAAGAGTCCTGTGAACAATGGAGCTCTCTCTCCCGAAAATTCCTTTCGCCAGAGCTTTCCCGAATGTGTGATCACGTCCAGCAAAACGGAAAAGTCCCCTGTTCCTTCCGTTGAAGACACTCCAGCGGCCGTCTCTGCCCGCCATTACGAGGGACTCATCGAGGAGCTTAGATGTCCAGGATGTGCCGGGGCCATGAAGGCGCCCATTCTCCTTTGCAAGAGCGGCCACAGTGTCTGCGAACAGTGCACCCGAATTTTGCTCATGTGCCCACTGTGCAAGGTAAAAATTGACGTCAGCTCCATATTCCAAGTCCCCATGTTCGGTTATCAATATCATATCCCCTCCATATATTTCTTATCTAGTGACGTACAAATATAGGTAGAAACTAAAGAGAAATTAGACAGAGATTGCGATCATCGACAGGCGCAGGACAGAATGATCTCTAGCTGCGATTACTTTTATTACCTTACGGAGGGAGTTCTAATCAATTCTCAAGAGCTGCCACTATAGCGCTATAAAGTAGATTTTGTAAACTCTAGAAAGAGTTGTGTAGATTTCTGGAACTATAAAAATGACTGGCATGCATTATATATCAAGGGAAAGGAATATTAAAGTACCTAGCCATAACACATTTTATAATATTAATTTATTATGAAATTTAAGGATGGTGTTCAACTCAAATCTTTAGTGATCTTTATTGTCATTTTTGTTAGATTACTTCCTTCCATCAACATCTGATTGAACACTTTCTTATGTGCAAACTTGTCTGCTTTATACATAATGGACAAACTAAAAGTATCAAAAACTCGTTTACGAAGTAGATAAAGTCAAAAAGGTTTATCATTTGAGTAATGTTTTTATAGATATTAACTTATATTCTATTTATTTATTAAGTAGTATTTTTATAGCTTACCAATGGTACTTCGATATCCTATCTTTTTAGGAACCTTTCACGAATTCCCGTTCGCTGACTGTGGAGGCCCTCTGTGCGAAGGCGCACTTCCGATGCGGACACGCTTCTGGCGGCTGCCAGGTGCGGATGCCGGTAGTCCTGTTGCCGTGGCACGAACAGCAGTGCATGTACAAGCCGATGAAGTGCTTCATGGGTCGCGTTTGGGGGGACTGCCGTTGGCAGGGACGGGAGGTGCAATGGAAGGAGCATCTGGAACAGGAGCACGACGACCGCCTGTTTCGCTCCAACACTGCGGATCTGGAATGGAATCTGGCTACGCGACGAAAACCTCTTACTGGATACTATGTCTTCCAGGCACACGATGAGATGTTCAACTTCTATGAGGTCCACGACCGCCAGCGCATCCTGTTTACCATGACGTGCACTTCGAACCGGCGGGACAGCAAGTACAACTATGCCTACGAGGTGACTGTGCTTCAACCAGATAATGAGGCTCTGTCCATGACCCAGAAGTTTCCCGTGCACAGCGAGTACGACAAGGATATCCTTATGGAGGGCACCTGCGTCAGTATCCCGCTGACAGAGCTCAATCGCTTCCTGGACTCCGAGAAGGTAAGTTCTTTACGAGCTTATTGCCTTTAAGATAAAAGACTAATATTTTAGTAGTATAACTATTAGGATATATGTATGTACATACATTGTACATATCTCTGTAGATCGCAGAATGTAGTTACTATTTGGTTTCCAAGACCAGTTTTCCTTATCTTATTTTGCTGGAATAAATTATCGAACCTTATCAGGCACTTAAAAGTGCAATTTATTTTACTACCTTCGGAAAGCATTTCAAAGGGATATAGCAAAAATAGAACAAATTGACAAAATCGGTATTTTTTATAAAAAAATAGATAAAAACAAATACAAATTACAATAGATAAAAACAATTACGAAATCTCACAAGACTAAAAAGCTTCCGGTCTTATCGTAATTGGGAAATATAAATACAAAAATGTATAAAAACCAAAATTCATATTAAAATAACAAAAACAGTTGTCAAAAAACTCACTAATTCCTCTTCCCACTCTTCTATCAGGTGCTCTACTATCGCGTGAGTGTACTGGCGGTCAAGTCACCACGCAGGGCGAAGCCACCCCGCCAGAGTCTTCCGCATCCCGTGGACCTTGAGCAGACCTCGAATGGCGGAGCAAATGGCAAGAGCGTTCCGACCAATATGATAATTACGCGCACCTATAAGGAGGCCATTGGTGTAGTAACTGCCGAGTCCAGAGCGGAGGCGGCCACTCCTGACTCGGAGGAGGATTCTATGGTCGCTGGCAATTCCGGTGATGGAACCGGAAGTCTGGAACTTGAGCGCAAATGGGGTACTCCGCAGCTGCACTTCAATCGGAAATATCTACGCAACACTTTAAATGACCCCACGCCCCAGGAAGATGAACTACGTCCGCTGGCCGCTGATCTACGTAATGGGCATGGCGATGACAAGCTTTCCCAGTGCAGCAATAGCACGAGTTACACGAAAAAGGTATCCGATTCGCTTCGGAGAAGTTTCCGCGCCCTCAAGGCGGATATTGTGGAGATGAGGCCGTTTGGCAAGAAGTCAGTTAAGTCAGGATCTGCCTCTCCGATCCAAACCAATGGCAACTAGTGAATCCATGGGTGCTTCTTATTTTTTTTTGTTCACAATAAAGTATGTAAATATAGCACTGTATTAAATCTATGGAAATATGTACTAAAATCATAAAAAAAAATAAATTTGACTACGAATCAAAGGTATTTTTTTTATATTTTTGTTAAATGCTTCGAAGTATTCGAATTGCGTTATTCTGAACTAAAGTTCCTATAGGCTCCAGGAAAACATAGATTTAATAACTTTCTGTCGCAATACTATCTTATTCCAAGTTGAAAATGCTCAAGGTATTGCTTTGGGTGACTCATTTTATCTAGGACTTAGACTACACAATTTACAGTAAAAAAAAAAGTACCATCAAATGCTACAGCAAGCCCTGCATTTCGTTCATGAACTGTAGATAGGCGTCGTCCTTGGTGGGCGGTTTGCAGTGAGCCTCAGAGGGTGCGTGGTGGCCATCGTTGGCCGCATGTCTGGGCCTCGCCGCCCGGCGCTGATCCTCCCGTTTTACACGCAGCGTAGATGGCACGAAGCGGGTAACATCCGCACTCAGATTCCTGATAAACAAGGTTAATTCAATTATATCAAAAACGCAACAAAATGAATATGCACTTAGAACTCACCTGATTTGTGGTTTGGCTGTAATGGTAGTAACGCCCTTGGCTGACTCCTTTGGTGGCCCTCCGCCACCTCCCTGCTTATTGTGATGGGCTAGGCGAGGTGGTAGACCTGGTGGTGGTCCCGGTGGTATTCTGATACCCATTCGAGGAATTGGGCCCAAGCCATGTGGTGGCCTAGGTCCTGGCGGCGGTCCCGGTGGCATGCGAATGCCGAAACCAGATCCCGCATGTGGTGGTCGCATGGGTGGAGGTCGATACATAATGCCCGGTGGGCCAAGATTGTGTATAGGCGGTAGCTGCGGCAGTTGTGGTGGCGCTGGCACAGATGACGCTGGTGGCAAAGGGATAGCAGGCAGTGTGGGCGCTTTAGGAGGAGCCGGAGCTGGCTGCGTAACCGTGGCGGAGGACTTTACTGCTGTTTTGACCGGCGGCTCGTCCATGTCTTCATCATCATCCTGATCATCGTCGTCCTCACTGTCGCTACTGCTCGCGGATTTCCTATCTGAGCTAGACGCTCGCTCCAGGCGCTTCTCCAAATCGTCGTCTTCGTCATCTCCTCGCTGTTTGTCGGCTTCATCCTCCTTGGCCGCTAGTTTGCGATGCTTGCGCTTGTGCACATGTTCCATTTCTTTCATAAAGTCATCAATGTTTTGGTTATTCGGTTCGGCGGCCTCCTTGTCCTTGCTCTTCTTCGCCGCCTCCTGCTCTTCTTCTTCGCCCTCGCCATCGTAGTCCGTATTGCCCTCGGCATCGGAATCGAGTTCAGACAGGGCAAACAGATCAGGCGGTGGGCCTGGGGGAACGCCTAACCAATCCTTCTCCTCGTCTTCCTTGGATTTCTCCGCCTGTGCTTCACTGGCAGCTATATCACTATTTTTGGCCACGCCAGGCGGAGCACCGGGAGCGTATGGCGGCAACGCCATTGTCATTGGCGGAGGTGGAAGGCGTATGCCAACGGCGGCACCGAATCCCGCTAAAACCGGACCGCCGGCAGAGCCGGCAGCACCGCCGGGAATGGCCGTCGATACCGGAGCTGGCAGGGGAATCTCATCGACCTGGACGCTCTGGGCGTGCTTGACACTTTCGTAGTACTGCTGCTTTTTCAGGCGTTTCTTCTCATACTCCACCTCCTTGCGCTTGAGGTCTGCCCAGTGCTCGGGCTCATCATTATGCTGGAATAGAAAAAAAAAATGATCATGATCTGCGCATTACAATCATAAAAAATACAATCTTACATAGAGTCGCATTACTCGGTCGAAGGTCTCCTTCAACTTCTTCCGCTTGTCACGCAGAACTTTCTCGTTCAGCGGCGATGGCTGCAGCACGTTGTACTCTGCAAATGGGAGGCACTGCGTTATTGGCTGAACCAGATAAATGCTTGTTTTCTTGGCGTCTTACCCATCTCGTCGATCTTCTCCATCTCCTCGAGTATCTGTGAGGGATCCTTGTTCTTTAGGACAGCCGCACGTACCATTTGACGCTGCCTCTTGTTCTTCTTAAGCTCCTTCTTGCGAGCCTCCTTGCCTGAAAGAGTAAATTATTGAGCTTGGTGGGTTCGACACTTTTCCGTAGGATAATAAGCTACTTACGCGCCTGGTCCGTGGGATTCATATACTTTCCACTCTTTGTGGTGTTAATAGAGCGGCGCCCCATTTTGCCGGCGATTTATTGTGCTTGCAATGTAATAATATACTACACCTAAGCGGCGGCGTGCTGTCTGGTATGCTCTTTCTTCCCTAAGTTTTATGTTTATTTTATAAAAACGACTTTATTTATTTCCTTATTTATTTCTTTTAGAAATTATATCGCAAAACGATAGACCGACCAAGCGCCTGCTGATATCGATTTACGGTAGCCCTAACATATTAATATATGTCGGGATGTAGCTAACAAAAAATATTTCAGAGGGAAAAAAGCTACTTATATGACACCTTCCAACTAAAAGATTTATGGTAATCCTGCCATTATGGACAATTGGCAATATAAATTATTTAATTAAAGAGTTTTTATTAGCTTTATCGATGATATACTTCATATTAGTGAGTGACGTTTTAAATTCGCTTTAAAACGACGTTTTAATTTCTATTTGAACGGTGTATATAATAACTATTCCTTTAAAAATAGCATCCACTGATAGATATATATTGCGACAACGTGTAACTAAAATAAAAAATATAAAATAATTATAGACATAATTTAGCTTAAAATCCATCAACCCTGACGGGATTTTAATTTTGCCGCTATTAGACGGTGTTGCCTAGCACTGGTCGATAATCAAATAAAGCCTCCTGTTATCGATACTTGTAAAAACCGCAAAATAAAATCAGGAATACAAATTGGCGTCCACGATGTCCGAACATCCTAATAGGAATCCGAACAGAAGTTTGGCAGACCTGTTTAGTACATGCCACATGGACGACGACCATGACATACAAGTAAGTGACAAATCCGTCAGTCAAATCCCAAACTGGTTCACTTCATGCCTACGTGCAAGGCGCCCCAATCCGAAATAGAAATGGAAGACGACGACAGTGTTTTATTTGTGGACGCCAACAACAGCCGCAGCAGCAGTGTTATTTTAATTTCGTCTAATGCTTCGCCGGTCAGCTACCTGCACTCGTCCCAATTCTCTTCCACTGACGAACAAGTGTCTCTGGAAGCCCTTACCATAGAGGAAACCTCAGATAGCGATTGCGCCCTCGTTTCGGACAGTCGCCGTGAGTACCCAATGATGAGTAATAATAATAACGTGACACATATATTCCAATTCTAATTGCCATAGGTCCTGGTCCCGAAAACATCGACATGGAGACTCCAAGGCTTCCCTCGGTCCGGCGCTCCCGGAATCGCGGAGACCATGATCTTCCGATCAAAAAAAGTGAGTGGGTAGCTGGGGAACCGTACCTTGTCAAGGTGATCTGGAACAACGTATGTTTAATCCCTTTAAACATCATATTAGCTTAACTTTAGACACACAAACATAGTCGCAGGGGACTAGAATATGTTAATATTTGTAATGTCTAAAGCTTTCTATAGAAGTATAGCTTGGGTATAGAAGCTATAATCAGGGGCATATGTCAACCACAAATAATTCTTGCTAGTGAACATTTTTTTAACTGACAGAATGTCTTATATATGTGAAACACGGACTTATTTTAACATACTTAATACTGCTGTTGCACAATGTTGCCCATACCATAATAAAGCTTCAATTGACTATGTTATAAATAAAAACCTTCACATGTACAGGATTGTCCATTAATTCCTTTAATGGAAGCCCAATCTGTTTTACTTCAGTGAAGCAATATTCCTTTAAAGGACCTGAACAGATTATAATTCGTTTGATATCGCTTACATATGCTCCATCTTCGTAAGAAGTGTTACTTAATAATTTAGTGAATATCGATATATAAACCTTTTACAGACTTTTCTTGATATTGTTTCTAAAGAAACTAAATATTAAATATTTAAGTAATTCGTGGGTACTAAATAATTCTTAGGTTGTATGACTCGTCCTGACGGCGCTGCTGTCGATCAAGCATTGAAGGAAGATGACAACGATCTTGCAAGTAAGTGCGAGTTATTGAATTTGAAACAATATTTACCAATTTAAATTGCATTTATGGAAATACATAACTCTTTGAAACATGGTATCGTAAATCTTAAAAAGAAAGAAAAAAGGGTATTCATTCCAATTTCTTAGAAGTTAATGAATTATCTATTCATTGCATTGCTGCATGCATTGATATTTTTACCTTAAAATGTTCTTCCAAATGTAGTTTGAATATTTGAAATATTCATTTTACTTTGTGTTTTGAGATTTCTGATAAAGGGATACAGCACAAAGTTAGCAAACAAAATATAAATTATAAATTTTAATTATCGCAAGATAAATCCGCATTATCTAAAAACGTAGAAGTTGAACCACTTGAGTGACAATAAGAACGATGATAACGTATATAATCATTGTCGATCAGATGATGAACAAAGATCTGATCTATGATAGTAGTTTCAAATAAGATATTTACATACATGTATTTAATTTAAACTTAATTATAATCATAATAATATAACAGATATTTAAAATATATATATATATTTTAAATAAAAATATACTAATGTCTTATCGTGAAGCGAAACATTTAAGACTTCACTAATAATAATAAAAAGGAACAAATAAGCATCTTTATATGTAGTTTTTTTATGAAACCCTTTATTCCGTATTATTATTGGCAGTTGATCGATTCCTGGACGAGATGCCTTCCACCTCGAATCGCTCGGTAGTGACGCGCAGTGGTCGTGCGGTAAAAACGCGCATTAACCAGGAGTTTGACTACTCGTCCTCACAGTCAAAAGGTGATGGCGAGGAGGACTCCGATGATGAGTCGGTGGAGACCGAAGACGAGGACTATCAACTGACAAATGATTTCCAGGAACCGAAGTGGACGGGTCGCAAGCGTCGTAGTTTTGAAACCAGCAGCAGCAGCGCCAGCAGCACCGATAGCAGCCACTCCATGACTTCCATTGTCTATATCGAATTAGGCGATCCAGTTGCGATTATTAGGTACGACGCACTGGCCAATGTCGACCTGAATACAGAAACTGAACTCAAGACAAAGGTCCACAAATTTCTGGGGCTAATACCCCCCCGTCGCAGGTTGTACAACGTCTTAGGTGACTGCGACCAGGAACCGGACGATAATGAGCACGAAATGGCAACCCTTTCGGTCAATTGTTTGAGGAGTCCTTCACTTCATTCGGGCGTTCATCCAGTCACTTCATCACCCAAGCGCGCTATTTTGCCGAATGCAACGCCGACCTCCACTTGGTCGACCGTGAATTTATCGCATCTCAAGCCACCGACCCTGGAAGAACGCCAGGCAAAAATTTGCAACGATTTCGTGCTGCAGGCCAATGCGAATTCGATTGAGGAGCAGACACCGGATTACCTAAAGGAGCCACCCGATCTGAGCGAACTGCCTAGCAGAACTCAGATGGAAATCAACTGCCGCCGCCACGAGATCAGTGTCTCCTGTATGGATCATAATCGGGGTTTCTACAGATTCATTGAATCGCTCAAGCGTCAGTTCTTACATTTCCAGAAATTTGGTCTTAGTACTAACGTACTTGTTTTCAGGGGAGACCTCAATCAACATGTGCCATCCGATGGCACGCTCCTATAGGGAAGCCAATTTTAACTCCTGCAAAAAGACACTGGCCAAGATGCTGTATAATATGTTCAATCACGCGATCTTTCATTGTGCTCTGATGGTGCCAATACTTTGGAGGCGACGCATGACTACGCCCTGCCAATGCCTGTTGGACATCAGGTCCTCCGGAAAGCGCACCGCCCGCATTTTGCTGTGGGAAAATATAAATGAAGCCGGCATGCTTGTCAAGCCACTGCTGCACGAGATGTGCCATGTGGCGGCATTCCTCTTTAACCGGGAGGCGGGACACGGCGACAATTGTCGTAAATGGTGAGATCAAGACCATTCATTTTCTGTTTAAGGACACATATACACATTCTAGACTGCTTAGTTATCAAACAGCGTTAATTCTCCATCACTATACTTTGTTTTCCAGGGCCTACCAGTCGAGGCGTGCACTGCCGGAGCTTCCGGCGATTGAAGACTGCGATGCTAACTTTAAGTATACCTGTACAATGTGTGCCCGGTGCTCTTACGGCACGATGGATTTGAAGAAAGTGAACTTGCGCTGCCACTATTGCCAGTTCGAGGTGGGCGTAAAGCCATTTAGCAAAACTGACATGTACGAGGGTACTCGACCTGATCTGAAACTTACACCATTCAAGTCCTACGTCCGAGACAAGTACTTAAAGCTGGGCGAGGAGGGAGGTACCACTCACAGCTCTAAAATGAAGCTACTTAACGAAGAGTTCGCCAAGATGAACTGATGAAATCAACACAGCGCCGTTGTTAAGTTTCAATAACCTAAGTTAGTTTTTATGTTACGTATATTATATTTTTAATAAATGCGAATCCCACAAGAATGCAGGCGGTGAAGTAAACTGTTGCAAATTGTTTAGTTAATGCAAACATCAAAGATGGGATATAGAATATAATTTTACTATTTTTAAAAAGAAATTATCCGTACAAATAAAGAAACTTTTGTGATAAAACTTATTTCTTTCATTATTTTTTAAGAAATCTGTAAAAAAATAAATTTTAAGAAACCTAAAGTAAAGTAAAGCGGCTTGCTAAATATTAATATATTTATTTTAGAATCTCGCAAATGGGTTTCTTGGACTTGGTCTTTGACTAACCCATCATTCCCTTGCTGCGCTTAAAGGCAGCTCCGGCTTTGCGATTATGATTGGCACGGGAGGATTTGTGGGCCTCCTTTTGCCCACGGCTACGTTGTGTCTGTTGGGACTGACCCTGGCCTTTAGGTGCTCCCACCACAGAGGAACTAGAATGTTGCCCAGAACCTCCGCTACCACCACCACCAAATCCTCCTCCTCCTCCGCCACCACCACTTCTCTGGCCGTACTTGGCCATTTGCCGTTGCTGGTAACGAGCGCGTATAACCTCTGGATTTTCACAGAAGTCTCTATTATTTCGTTTCCCCGTTTCCGTATCGGAACCGCTTTCAGAGCTCTCCTCTTCCTCGTCCTCCACCTGATCCTGGGCCTCGTAAGCGGAATTGGAAGCAACACCCTGAAGTTTTGCCCGGAGTAAGCTTACCGGAGGTGCTTGACCCTCGTTTAAAGCCTCGTAGCTGTCGTCGTATTCATCGTCATACTCGCCACTCTCCAATGACGTCTCCTCCACCATGGCGTATTGTTGGAAACGCTCTTTCAGTTGCTCTAGATCACGTTTGTCGTCCAGCAGCTGCTCTGCATTGCGAGGAGCTCCGGGCAAGCCCTTTCCCTGCTTTATGATGCACTCCGGCTGATCCCGTGTCAGCACATCATAGCGATCTCCATCGTGGACGTTGAAGTGGCGCACGCCTGTTTGCCGTTGCAGTTTGTCCTGCGGATCGGGCGGAACATACACTTCCTGCCGATCCATCTGCGCCAGATCTGGCGGAAGATTGTCATCGAGAATAGCGGCAATGATCTGCTCACTATTCTCGTAGCGGGTGAGTAGGCGCCGGATGAACCCTGTCCCTAGATCGGACAATACGTCCAGGACGGCGTTCACTTCTAAATCAATGTCCCTAGTAGCTCCGTTGGCTGTCGGAGACGGCAGTGGTGATGTGCGTGAAGAGTCCTCTTCCTCGTACTCGTCGTCCTCTTCCTCGGTGTCCAGGTGGCTGACCATGTTGTCAGCCATTATACCGCCAGGGCAGCTGCTCAGGGCTTTCTGGTAGCCGGCTATCACAAAGTCCACCTTGTAGTTTTTGCTAATGATGTACAAGTGGTAAATCAAACAGGAAAACTTAAAAATGTAATAGATAACATACATATTCGGGCAACGTTGGAGCAGCAACTCCATATCGTGTTCCAGGGGAAACTGCCGCTGGTAGTCGACTACGAAGGTTTGAGCCGACAGGCACTCCTGCAGCAGTTCCACCAGCTGCTGGCCCCTACCTCCCTCCATTTGCAGGCTGATCACGCGACGAGTGACGAAAAGGAACTGCTGGCGCGTCTCGTTAAGCCAACGCAGGGAGCTGGCTCCCGGGTTAACCATATAAATGTTCTTGTACAACATTGGCACAGTCATGTCATAGAAATTGGCAATGCTGCGAAAGGGAAAGAGATGACAATTATAAAATCACATTCAGCCGAAACCCATATAGCTTATCGTACCTTTGAGCCAAACGAATTTGTTCGATGGTTTCAACCAGTTCAGGGCACAAGAGAAGCAGCAGGCGTAGCGTATAGGCGCAATCCATGGCAAAGAGTACAACATCGTCGTAGGGCGTCTCCAAGTCTGCATCCAAAGGAGCTCCGCCGCCGGCGCCCTCGCAACCCTCATTCTCCACCTGAATCTGCATGCTGAGGAAGGCGCTCTCGTAGAAGACCAACGCCTCCTTCAGATCCTTTTTGTACTCCGGCTGAAGTCGGAGAACCTTTTCAAAGATTTTGCGCAGTAGTTCCACATTCGTTTGCTCCGCATCGCCCACGGCTATGCACAAGTCAAAGAGCATAGGTACCGATATGAGGTAGTTGCTGTACAATAGGCTGCTGTGCTGCTGCGGACTGATCCATTCCGTATCCGATTCTTCTCCGGTGCATAGTCGCATCACTAGGCGGACGACGAGGTCGAGGAGCTGCCCATACAGCAGATTCGCCTCTTCCATCTCCTTATCCTGGCTGTCCTCTATTTGTCTGTAGTAAGGGTTGGCACGCTGAAGAAATGTAACAATGGCTGCCATGGCCGACTCCTCGTAGACCATATACGACCAAAATCTGGAGGGGATTAAATCAAAGTTTTTTTTTTGACATATTGAAGAGAAACTTTATCCACTCCAGAACTCACTCGTGCTGACTCAGGCTCAAAAGGAATTCCATATCTTGGCGACTATTGTTAGCCGCAAAGGTCCACTCCTCCAACGCAGCATCGGATTTAAGGCGGCCATAAGAGCTCATCAGGCAGATGTAGCTGCCAAAAGGCTTCTCGCGACGTACCCAGTACTCGTCCTGTCAATTAATTATATATTACTATATTTTAAAGATGACCACTATGACCACTTACCAATGCCGGAACATTCCTGCGCACTCCATCCTGTCCAGAAATCGCAAATTTGAGATCGCCCAAAGGCAGCTTTTGTGGATTGCAGTTGTTATTGTTGCTGGTATCGTTGTCCAGCATGTCGCTTTCTTAATTTAACTACGATTAATTTATGAACTATCGGTAATTCGTCTTGTGGAACGTTATCTTTCGTGAATTTCATGCGGCGCTAGAAGGCCCATGCTAGTGATGACAAAAAGTGGACTGTGACCAGAGGGCCAGCGGGAAATAGCTATTTCTGACGAAAAAACAGGTGACGCACAAAGAGTTAATCTGTCGATTAAATAGTTAAAATGAATGTATTGTCTGTATTTGCATTTGCTATTAAATTACAAAAATGAAATTACTTTTTGAATAAAAATAAATTTATTTCAATTTGAATATCATTTGTAATAGGTAAAGTGATATGTAAAACCGATAAAATTAATACAGTCTTTTTTACTTCCATACTGGCACCGATAAATGCTATCGATAAGTAGTCAAACTTCAAAATTTAGCATAAAAAAGTTCTTTCCTATAAAATTTTGCAAAGAGGAGGTGTCTTGCCAATTTTAAGTGTCTATTCATTTAATTGGGGCTTGGTTTTATTTCTCGCGTGTCTGTGAATTCGTTTTTTTCGTTTTAAAATAAAAAGTCTGACAAGAAAGTTGCACGAATGTTACCATTCAATATTCACACGGTTCCCAGCATTCAGATGGAGTCCAACGGAAACTCATTTATGTGTGTCTGTCCCAGAACAGAATATGAGTGCTTAGAGGTTTTGGCGCAGACGATCAGAGAAAAAACTACATTCCGTGCAGAAGTATTTTGATATGTCAGCAAGTTTCTGAGGCCAAACATTTGCAAAGGGCGCTCGGCGGACGATCTATCACCACAATCTTCCTGGATGATAAGGACCAAATGTTCCAACGGGTTTTGCTCCTGTAGTCACAGCGGGTATGTTTCATATAAATACCTAAATTCGCACATGCAAGTATTTGTGTTAAATAATGTTTAATGTCGGAACAAAATGGCTGACACTAGAAAAATGGCAGTCAAACAAAACATGTTTTAAATGTAAGGAAACACGTTATGTTTTAGATTTATGATAACCAAGTTAACCGATACGTATGTGACATCTATTTATATATATATTTTATATTTTCTTATTTTCCAGTACTATTAAGAAGCTATAGTTATTTGCTATGACATGCTTAAGTTTCTTGATAAAATCGAGGTGAACTTGTATCAGTTTATTAAAAAAATCCGCCTTCAGTCAATGATATAATAGAACCAGAGGGAAATTAAGGAAATACCTTAAAGATCGGATTAAATGGAATCACTAATATGGTGACCAATCTTCAAGTTTCCCAGAACATAAGAGATATGAACTTGAAAGATACAGAACCTTGGTTCATAAACTTGATTCATAATAATGCAAATCTTTTTAATGAATGTAATCTTGAGCCAAATCCGAACTTCTTGCTTAATTTACAACCAAATCATAGGTATGTATCATTTTTAGATATAGGCGCTAATGTAAAAAACTGAGACTGAGTTTTTTGGAGTCTAGTAATCCTTTAGAAGTTGAGTTGCAAGAATTGTAATGAGATTGAAACTGCATAAGGCTTTTAATAATTTTGATGTCCCTCCTCCTCGTCTGGATCCTCTGGATCTCCTTAAAAGTGATCTACAAACGATGGCCGAACAATATGTCCATACTTCAGGCGGAAAAACATATTTTAGATTTGGGATTCTGGCCTGGAGTCACCACCGGGTCGTCCCGTGTAACAATATTGATGGAGTTCCGAGTATAAGTACCGGCATCAAGGATACCATTCGCCAATACCAAGCTCGGGCCGTCCAAAAATGGACCTGGCCTCCTCGGGGAAATCGTTGATCGTCGTGGGCAATATGCTGACTGGCAAGACAAGGAGCTACCTATCCATTTTGTGACAACAAAACCTACCAGCATCTTCGTGTGTTCAAGCAAAATACAGGGTAATCAAATTGCCCTTTGGATGGACACACTCCTTCGTTCACTGGGCAATGTAGGTGCACTGGAACGAGTGATAACCCTCTTTAAGAAGGGCAATTTAGCAGACTTCAAATGTCGTCTTAAGCAACCAATTGGGATCCTGCTGACTACCGTCGACGTACTATTTCAACTGCTGTCGTTTCACTCGAAGAAGCCCATTTTTGATGCCGAATCAGTGAAGTGCATAGCCTTGGATGACATAGATGACCTAGTACGTGTGCTTCCGAACGTCACATTGAAGCTGCAAGTTGTTGCCCAAAATGTTTCAGTTCACTCAGAAAAGATGCCAACTCTTTGTCTCCGGACGCACCTGGCATAAGGATTTGATGATGCAGCACATCCTGCCCTTGGTACCCGATGTCCTCATCCTCTTCAGCGACGCCTTGGAGGCCAGTGTCTTTGGTGGTGTTAAACTGGACAATTGCATAGTTTCGAATGTGGACAACCTTTGACTGCTATCTGACTTCCTAATAAAGCACGGGTTTCCACACAAATTTACTAGACATCGTGGCCCAGCATCGTCTTGCTGACCCGCATAATCCTAAGAAGTACTGTCAGCAACTAACCGCTTTCGGGGATTGCCTGAGGCATGACTAAATTATGTAAAAAAAAAACTGTTCATTTTCAGTATCAACCTAGGCAAGCAATGGAAATGAGGATTTCTGGCCTGGAGTCGGGAAGACTGTATCGCAATTGGCCTAAGGATGTGCGTAAGGCGATGCAGGTATTTCTTCGGACGAACGCTGCATGGGAGCACAAACGAGTTCACTGCTGTTGTTCAAATCACAATCAATGAGACAATCTTCGTTCGTAATGTGTATTATTGTGCTTTATTGGTAGTGCCTATCCCTTTTACCAGGATGAGCGTTTCTTCGCCAAGCTAGTTCGTATGGTTCAAAGGTCCAAGCCTCGTCCGCGTTAACTTCATCTAGAATCCAACTTATTAGATTATCCTAAGGCTTTTCATATTCTCAGCTCAGTCGTATGAAACGAAAAAGTTTTTTTAAATCAAACAGGTAAAATTTGCTTTCATTTATAAAGAATATTTCAGCAGTTGAGTATTGAGTATTCCTGTATTTGAAAAATAGTATTTAAATATTGAACACTTATATCAATCTACATTGTGATACATTCCTAGAGTTGATTCTGAGCTTAAATCTAAACATCAAAAGAGAAAAGTGTTCCTTAATCACATTACTGTAATTTTTAAATTATTTTTAGGAATTGCAATTAACTACTAAGAAGCAAGTTCTCCAACTGTTGATGTTTTTTTTTTTATGATTTTTATTATATAATAAAATTAGAAAGTCATTGGCAATCGATATTAAAATTACTAATTGATCTAATATCATAAATACCATACCTAACCGAAGAACCGCTGCATCTTGGTGTAAATGTGTATGTCCACGTCCATGTGTAAAATCCGCAACTTAAACATTTAATGTCGTTTTCCAATGTCCTAATCATGCGACAGCCCGATGAGGTAGGCTCCAAAAGCATCTCAAGTTTCCAATATAATGGTTTCTCTTTGTTTCCCAGGGCAAATGCCAAATCTGTAAGCGTGTTTTCTGTTGCGGGAAATGCCGCCAGAATCATCAGTTCAAAGCCCACGCCATTGTTGTACGTGAACCATTGGGGTTAAAGAGCTCCAGCAACGGAGGAATCACGGAGCATCGTCATCAAATGGAGTCCGGTGCCACAACTATTTATGTTTTCTGTCCGATCTGCGAGCGGCGACCGTTACTGCTTCGCGAGGAGATGCACGGCGAGCTGCTGGCCCATATCGAGACATGCCATTTGCCGTTAAGGTGTAGGAAATGCCAGCGTAACTATACACGCATCGATGATCTGCGGGAGTTCAGCAAATGTGTGGATCAGCAGCAGAACTGCACAGGGACTAGCTGCAATAATCTTACCGCGGACACGGATACCTCAAAAGTGACGGTGAAGAAGGCGTCAAATAGTATAGCCATCTCTACGCAAACATCACCGGGCGTAACGCCCATTTCGCTAATCAATATGCGTTGGAAGGCCAAAAGCCGCATCACCCACGAGGAGTTCATCAGCGACAGTGTTTCCTCTATTCGCAACCTCTCCTCTTTCAGCAACAGTTCCATACGCCGATCCATTGGCCACCTGGGCGTTAATCCGCCGGAAACTGTAGAGAAGGGAAAGGTCATACGATCAACATCGACACCATTGCAGTTGGAATCGGTTTTTGCCAAGCCCAAGGAGCCGATTACCTTCAATGCCTCGAATGGCGGGCATGTGTCTAGCATTTACCACGAGGAGCCCAGTCCGGCGCTGGAGAGCAATTCAGCACAGCAGCAGCCTATGCAACAGCGCACCTGGAAAATGAGTGGCCGTAATAAGATGAGCGCCGCAACTCCGTTGCGCCAGGTCATGTCAAAGAGTATACAGAAGGCATTTGTAGAGCATGGGGGCATGCTGGTCCACCAGCCGCCTTCCGGTGTTATACAGCGTCGGGTACGTCTCGATCTTAGCGAACATAGTTCCACCGAAGGGATAGGATCATCATCCGCTCTGGATCTTCGACTTTCACCAGCAATGCGACGCACTCAAAGTGAGTCCAGCGCCATAGAGGTCAGCGGCAGCTCCACTTGCTCACGAAATCCTGATCCGTACAAGCGGCCGTTCCTTCTGTCAGCCCAGAAACTTACCACCGAATCAATAATTATTACCAGGATGAACTCCAATTCGCAGGAAACCTCCTCCACGGTGTACAACTCCTGTGAGAGTGTGGAGATTATACGTTCCACCTCCGAATCGGCCGAAGTATGCCATGTGCCGGCCATAACGCCCATCCGCATTACAGGTACCGGGATCAATAAGAAGCAGATTAAGTTTGAAACTCCGCCGAAGAGCTGCCGCCAGTTGACGGGTAATGCCGAGGGTGACGATACTAAGGATCAGTTTTTTACGCCAGATCCTGGGACACCGGAACGTCCAGATCGCCGTCACCGCCAGGCAATTGTACCGCGACAGCTGAGCGGCGAGTTCTCGCCCAAAAAGGAGAAGGCCAAGGAAAAGGAGATGACGATCTTGGCCTTAGTCTCTCCACCACCTCAGCATCCCAGGAAGCGTCCTCCGTTGCGCGATTGTCGCCAGCGGAGGGTCTTTAGCGGCGTGCAGGATGTTGGCGATCCGGAGTACGCAAGCGGGGACGCAGATGAGGAAGAGGATGAGGTGTTCCGGCCGACGAACGCCTCTACGCGCAACGACAAGAAGCAGGAGCCACCTGGATCCGGTCGCCTATGGTCACTGATGAGCTCCATGATGCGGCTGCCGGCCACCCTGCGCGGTGAAAAGGAAAAGGACAAGGATTCGGATAAGGAGAACGCCGGTTCGGGCTCCCTCATCCGTCGTTGTGCTTCTATCGCCGGCTCCCTGGTGCGTCCCAATGTGAAGGAGTCTTCCATGGAGGACAACCAGAGTCTCAAGAGGAAACGTACCCAAACGCTGGACAACCAGTACTGCAGCCCGCTGTCACCGTCCAGCTCATCGAAGCGCTATCGCATCCGGTCCAGGGAACCCATTGAGCGCATGCGACGCCACTAGGATTTAAGTTTTAAATTGCAAACTTGTGTGTTAATTGTGAATTTTATTAATGTGTGAATAAATTTTTTGGCCTTGCATTTACCGTTATGCTAAGCGTTGCCACCTGATTAATATTTCTACGGGATAATTGCGATAAGTGGCAATTCTACAAGCTTTAATTGAGGACGACGACGACGTGATTTATCTGTGAGTTTAAAAGTTTATTAAATAAACTCTCAAGTGTTTTTTAATTTCATCGCAACACAATATACTTCACTTCTAAAAGATGTTGCATCAGCTCGCTTAAATAGAGCTGCCCACTCGGCTTGATCATCCTGTATAAATGGCACTTCAATTCGGGATGTCCAAGTCGAAAATGGCCATTGGCGAACCGGAGGCGAGTAAGCTGTGGATTCACTGCAACAGCTGTTGCGACCTGTTTGCTGAGAAGAAGTCAGTGTTCTTCCTACTTGCCTGTCACCATGTTTTCTGCAAGCGGTGCGTTAAGGCCGCCGTCGGCCACACGCCCAGCGATGCCCCAATCTTCGATTGCCCCATCTGTAGGCGAAGCGTCCGTGGCCGGCAGGTGGGCAACACAATGCCCAACCACATCAAGCAGTTCTTCCACCCGGAACCCTACGCACTGTCCAATGACTTCATCGAGACGTTTCAACGTGGCAACCACCGACACTTTGACAAGTATAAGGAAAAAAAGGTGCGGATATTTTACAAATATGTAATTCTTATGGGCCCAAATTATATATTTTGCTTATAAACATAGGAGTTGGAAATGGATAAGTTGAACAAGGACATCGAGGTGGCCAAATCCGTGTGCCAAAAACGCTTCATGGAGGCGCAGATGCTCCGCGTGGAGCGGAAAAAGCTGTCCCAGCGGTCGCAACATATAAAATTGCAAGTCTCAAATCAACAGGCGGAAATGAAACGGTTCGAATAGTTATTTGGCTAACAAGTTATTATTTCATTCCCATTACCCTTAGGATCATTCAGGCTAAGGTTAACCGTTCATTGGAGCCATCCTCTACACAGGAATCCTCAATCCGAGGTCGGAATCGTGTTCGTGGCCCCTCACAAAGTCGAGGGAGTTCGAAGGATTCAAGTCGCAGTCCCTTAGCCAAACGAAATCAGGTCACTAGTTTCATGCATCAGCCAAACCACTCCTTCAATCTATAATCTAATCTTGTATTCGAAAATAAGGTATTTATTTAGGTTATTAATAAGAAAAAAATTAAAGATAAAGGAACCTAATTCAAAATAAGTCGTTAGTTTCTTTCTGTTTACAGTCTCTGTTAAGTTAAGACATTTTAATAGCATTGTCAGGAATGTTAAAACTAAAATCGATTTATCGAAAACCAAAAAAACAATCGATCCATATCGATAGTATCGAATAAACATCTGCCAACAAAAAATAACATAAAAAATCAAAAATAATCAGAAGTCGAGAGTCATAAAAGCTGTGAATCCGGACAGCGAAATCGGAAAAAGACACCGGTTACGGAAAAAATGATGAGTGGCAAGGCGGGCGGTGGTGTGGTCCTCAACTGCCGGACATGCACGCGTGCCTGCAAACAGCACAAGCCGCTGCAGGAGGAGATCGAGCTTGGCCCGGAGGGTAGCACTACGCTGGCCAACATGCTCAATTACTGCGCCGGGCTCTCCTTCGAGCCACAGGACGGCGCCGCCATGCCTCAGCACATCTGCCTCAACTGCCTGCAGCTTCTGGAGCAGGCGTTCAACTTCAAGCGCATGGTCATCGACTCGGACGAGCTGCTTCGCTTGGGACTGGATGAGGCGCACGTCACTAGCCACCAACAAAATCAACAGGAACACCATCGGAGCCAACAGCAACAGAATCAGCAACAGCACCACCAGCATCAGCAATACGGAGATGCGAGCGAGGAATATGTCATGATTGAGATGCTCAACGAGGAACAGGATCACGGCACTGTAAATATCTATTTAATAGGACTTTGTAAGGGGAAAGAAATGGGATAGTGTAAATCATCAATGTAAGATTAATTTTGAATCGGTAAATATCAGATGGGAAATTTGGAAGTTTGACCGATTCATTTCATAACAGATTGGTACAGCTTCAATGGAACGATATAGATCCGACTATTCATTCCTAAATCTGAATCTTATTATAAAAAGAACGGCTTATGCTTAGAAAAGAAAGTTTGCGTTTAAAGTGTGGTACCTTAATCGCAAATAAGCATGACGTTGAAGTAAAATTGAATATAAAATAACTAAATAATACCTCAAATTACATCGATATCCGGCAGTTGGAAGAGCAAGAAGCAGAGGCGGAACGACATCATAACTCGCACCACGACGAGGAGGAGTTTGTTATCGAGGAAGTGGCCGAGCAGGAGGACGAGCTGACGGAAGAGGTAGTGCCGCAGATGGGTGACCAGCAGGAGCACATCACCGTGGAGAGTGTACACGAGTTTCAGCCCGCCGAAGTTGAGTATGTGACTATTAAAAATGAGTTCGAAGCGATCGTCAACGAAGATGATGAGATCGAGGTAATGGACGAGTCCGGGGCACACGACGAAATACTAGATGGACATATGATTGTGATACCAGCAGAAGGAGCCATTGACGAGGTGATTGCTGAAGAGGCCCTCGAAATGGACGAAGACGAAAACGAAGAGCATTTGGTAAGGCATAGTAAGGATTTATCAAGGTGTGCACTCACCTACCGTGGTTTTTTTTTTCTCAGCTGCCTGAAGAGGAGGAAGTCTGTGAGGAGGAAGACTTCCTGGAGGAGTCCCTAGATTCCACGCCACTTACTGGCGGCGAAGCTCTGCCACACGTGTGCTCCGTGTGCCAAAAGGCGTTCCGGCAGCAGTGTCGTCTCAATCAGCACATGCGCACTCACATAGACGAAAAACACTACGAGTGCGAGGAGTGCGGCAAGCGGCTAAAGCACCTGCGCAACTACAAGGAGCATATGCTGACACATACAAATGTCAAGCCCCATCAATGCAATATCTGTGGCCGTTTCTACCGCACCACCTCTAGTCTGGCAGCGCACAAGAGGACACATGCGGAGAAGAAGCCCTACAATTGCGACGAGTGCGGACGTGGATATGCGGCGTACGATCATCTAAGGCGCCACAAGCTCACTCACACGGGACAGAGACCCTTCGCTTGCGATCTGTGCGACAAGGCGTACTTCGATTCATCCTCCCTACGGCAGCACAAGATTAGCCACACCGGCGAGAAGGCATTTACCTGTGAGATTTGCGGCGTGGGACTCTCCCAGAAATCAGGTTATAAGAAGCACTTGCTTGTCCATACCGGAGCCAAGCCACATAAGTGCCCCATATGCGGACGTGCGTTTACCTTCACCAGTAACCTCAATGCCCACGTCCGTCTCCATTCCGGTGAAAAGCCATTTAAGTGTGAAATCTGCATGAAGGCCTTTCCCACAAAGAAGCGACTGAATAGCCATTTACGGGTCCACAACAAGGAGACGCCGGTAATGGCCACCGCAGGTGGTCAAGCTATCGAACATCGTCGACGTCCGGTGGCCGGAGGAGCGGGAAGTGGATCATCTGCCAATCTTCACCTGACCGAAGTACCTGAGCAGCCGGTGTCCACCTCCAAAGTGGTCGTAGTGCTTTAATGCGGGCAGCGAACTGAGGGTGCGGCTCTAGGAAGTAAGGCTAGCCTAAGGTTTTTACATTTACAATTACGTGGAGCTGTTAGGAATTGTACACAATAAACACTCATAACACTGTATTTTTATATCCACTTGTCTTTTTTTTTGGGAGTACTTATTACCAGATTTACTATAGTAATGTATAGATAAAACTCTATCCAGCCTATTTTGATAAGATAACGCATTAAATGCCTTTTTAACAAAATCAAAAACTTTCGTAATAAAACACTTGGGTTCGTTTTGTTTTTGGTTTCGCTTCTAGGTCATCTGTTTATAATATATTATTATTATTATGATTACATTGCCAAACAACAAAAACAAGCAAGTTTAGTTATTTATTTAAACAAAAACATTCGCCTTATCATATCCCAAAAGGAGTAATAAAAAGAGCGTGCCTTCCTGTCCTGCACCCTACTCCTACTCTTTATCAACGAAAAATATGGCCAGTGTACTGCTGCAGAGTTGCTTGTTGCGTATCCCCATTTCTGGGGGTGCTTCGGGGCAGGCGGAAGGTTAAGGTATGAATATGGAACGGGTTGTGCGGGATGGCCAGCTTCTTAACGCCCCAGAATGTTGCGCGACCACTGCTTAACCATGGGCTTGGTCTTCGACTGTTCGATGCGTTCCGCCTCCTGCATTTGCTCGGCCAACTTTCGTTGGTTATCCCGGAACTGATTAATGGGATCGTCGAATTGGCGGTAATAGTGGAGCACTTCACGCACATCGTCTACGTTGTTTTGAGCAATAACTAGGGAGTACAAACAACACATATTTTATTTTGAACTGACCCAAATTATTTTGGTGAAACTTACTCTTCAGAAATGCAATGAGGTCCAAAAGTTGGGCATCATCGTCATTGCCGTGCCAGCGAGCCAAGCCAAATGTGTTGTCCGGATGCATTTTGGTAGCGTTCGCATCCCAGTCAATAACAATTACCTTAAATTCAACTATTTGGAAAAATGTTCTAAGATCAAATATCGTTTGAAACTCACTTTTTTTAAGTCCCGATTCAGGTTGTCCAGGTTCTTAACGTGATGTCCATCCACGAAATGTGTAGCATCCCTGACCAGGCGGTACATGATGTATCCGTTGGGATCGAGGGCGTCCAAAATGGGGAACACAGTCATGCCCTGTTCAGCGGTGAATACAACTATCTCAAAATCCTTGGCGCACTCGGCCAGAAAGTGATCGACGCCGGGACGTTTCTTAAAGCGCCAGCCTGTCTGGTAAGTCCAGTCCGGATGCACTAACACATCTTTCATCTCCAGGACGAGAGTGTAGCGCGGTTGCACGTACGGCGCCTTGAGCGGATCGGGCAGCAGCTTGGCCCGTGACGGCTCCTGGATCATTCGCTGATAGTAGTGAAGACTCTTCCACATCCGCTGCACATACTGCTGTAGTAGCGGCTTGCTTGTGAACTCGTCCTCGATGGTCTGCCCGTTGGGATCCACCTCGGGCTTCCCGAATTCGTATACGGCCCACAGGCCAGCAACCACACCGCCACCGCCAAAGATTGCAAAGCTAAATGATAAGCGTTTTAATGTTGGTTTGAAAAATGTAGAAAGCTTCTTAGTTGCCAATATCTTACCCCAGCTTCATGCGCTTCCAGGCGCGCTCATTTTCCTTGGCCTCCTCCTCCTCGCGCTTCTGTCGCTCTTGTTCGGCGTTGCTGTCGACCTCTGGCGAGGTCTGCGGAAACAGCTTGGCTAGCAGTGGAGCATTCGATATGGGTGGGGTAGATCCCTCAGTGGATGTAGTGGCTCCTCCAGCTTCGTGCTCTGAAATGTAAAATTACCACATGATAGGATTGCGAATTGGTCTACTTTGCAGTGGTAACTATTTACTTGCTGTGCTGCTATATCCGCGGGCTGTGTGTAGGATCGGAGAGAGTGGCGTAGGAGCCGATGACAGAGCTGTGGAAGTGGATAGTCGCGATGAAGCACGGTGGTGGTGTTGGTGGGTTGGGTGATTACCCAATGTGCGGTGCTGGTGGATTCGAGTGAGAACGCGCGGCGTACTCAGGCCGC
This sequence comes from Drosophila eugracilis, assembly GCF_018153835.1. Lineage (NCBI taxonomy): Eukaryota > Metazoa > Arthropoda > Insecta > Diptera > Drosophilidae > Drosophila > Drosophila eugracilis. The sequence goes on from NW_024573046.1 coordinate 479,110, forward strand.
GCAGCATCTGGAGGACAGTGGCCGGTGCCATGCTCATGCTTCCCTTCCCAATTTCGTGTCCTTGCACCGTTTACGAGTCCTGCCCGGCTAGCACCGACTTTTTTCTTAAAAGATTTCCAATAAAATTTCAACCTCGCACCGGCACGGCTATGGCGTTAGGAATTTCTTGCTACCAATATCTGCTAGGCGTTAGTACATTTAGCACGTGGTGCTTCGCAGCTGTTAGTCGACTTCTTTCAAGCCAGATCTGGCGGGTTTTAAATTATGTTACATTTGTTCTCACGAAATAGTTAGTGACTCTAAATTTAAAATAATCCAGTTAACCGTTTGTTAATCAATTATAAGATTTGCATAAATATATATCAAACGACAGAAAATTGTATTTTTATCTAAATAGTGGTTATTTGTATTTGTTACTATCTTTGAAGTCCCTACGCTAAAGTAAAAGCACTAGTGACTACAGATTTTAGGAAATACAATAGCAGCTGACTATTTTCAAGCTGTTGTCTTTGATCAGCTCTTTGAAGTACCAACACTAATGCGTCAGCTGAGCTTTGGTGGCACTGAGCATCACTGTTTGGGACGCTTAAGATAGTTTTTATATTCACGTACTTAATTGCGGTCGAGTTTTAATTAAAGGCAACAATGTCACTGGTACACTCTCTAAAGTTGCCAGCCGAACCACTCCCCCAATCCGCAATCGACGCCCTGTGTCGCGTTTGCCACATTTCATCACCGCGCTGTTTGCCGCTCTTCAAGCCACTGAATAACCTGATTTCTGGGAAACTAACCACTTTGGCTAACATTTTGAGCTACTGCAGCGGTCTAGAGATCCTGGAAACGGAGTTCTTCCTGCCCCACCACATCTGCCCGGAATGCACGACCAAACTGCGACTTTCGCTAGAATTTAAGCGCAGTGTCCATCGTATGGATAGAATTTTGCGACAAAGTCATGCGGACTTTTGCCGCACCAAAAGACGAAATGAGTTGAATATTACGTCTAGGATTTCACCTGAAATTCCCGACGATATTGTCATCGTACTCGATGACCAGGAAGTGGCTGAAGACCCAGTGGAATCTTTCACACTTGCAGAGGAACACTTAAATATAAAAGAAAGTCGAAAGATAGTGACTGAAAGTCCGTTGGATGAAGGGCTGGATCTTGAACTGGAGATCGATGAAGATATTGTAGAGAACGAAATGCAAAATAATCACACCATCGAGCTGCATTTGATGGCCAAAGCCACTGATGATCTCTACGAAATAATCGATGAATCAAAGGAGCCTCCAGTGAAAGCCCAGGAAATACAGGAGCGCTTGAGTTGTAAAAGCGGGACAGGAAAAACTTCCAATCCCTTGCATGAATGTCCTGTAAGTTGGTTAGATAAAGTATTTCCACAAATTCCTACAATTTTTCCTTTTTTCCACAGGTATGCTTCAAGCATTTGAGCAGTGATAGGACGTTTCAGTACCATATGAGGCTCCATGGTGCACAAAACGCCAGAGAAGAAATACAACCACATAAGGTAGATAGCACGGTCAAGGAATCACTCCAAAATAAGACTCATATACAGGACAAAGGAGCTGAAAATCTTTACGATATTGTTGATGAAACAAGACAGCCACTGGTGGCATCCAAGTCTGTAGTTAGCAGGAGCAGACAATGGAAGCTACATAATCCTTCGCTACAGTGTCAGGTAAGTTGGCTACATGTAATTAACTGGAAACGCAAGAAGCCAAGACCTTCTTTCCTCAGATCTGTGGCAAGCAATTAAGCACCAATAACTCGTTCAAGTATCACATGCAGCTCCACGGTACAGCCACACCTTACGTTTGCAAAATTTGCGGCGAGTCCTTCAAGACGCGCAACGCTTACGATGGACATGTTACATTGCATGATGTAAACAATCCTAATAGGTGCCCCATCTGCTTCAAGGTATACCGTCAGGCTTCCTCGCTTCGAACACATTTGCTGATCCACAGCGGAATCAAGCCATTTGAGTGCAACATCTGCGGCAAGAGGCTGACCCAAAAGTCAGGCTATAAGAAGCACATGCTCACCCATACAGGTGAGAAGCCGCATAGCTGTGATATTTGCGAACGGAGATTTCGATACTCAAGCAACCTGATAGCCCACAAGAGGTGCCACAGCCAAGAGAAACCGCATCATTGCCAGGTGTGTCAGAAGCGAAGTTTCGGCAGCAGGTCTGAGCTGAATCGCCACATGCTCGTCCACAGCAGTAAGCGACCGTTCGGTTGTGAGGAGTGCGGCAAGTCCTTTAAGCGACAGGTTTCCCTCAGCATTCACCAGCAGTCGCACAAGGAGGGGAAGAAAAAAAAGAATGTGGCCCGTAAAATGGATGAGCAGGATAACCACGAAGAGACCTGATAACAGGTTTAGATTATACCTCATGAATCTCTTGATAAACCAAATTGTTATTTAGTTTTTAATGTATTATCAGATCTAATTATTGTAATAATTTTCAGAATAAGAATTTAATCACATATATAAAATTTTAGTTTAGTTTGCTTTTATTTTCGGTATTTGCCTTTTTATAATAACAAGTTCTAAGTGTTACGGTTACAAAATACGCTCTAGGATTAAATGTTGTTCCTCTGTTCTCACCTAAATTGTTTATTTTATATATATATATATATATATATATATGGTTAACAAGGGGTGGGGAGCAAGGAAGGGGAAAACATTTCCAGACTTGTAAAACTTTCTAGTCTTTTTTCGGGAATTTGATTATTTAGGGAGTTTTAATTTAATCATGCGCAGAAACTCTATACAAATGGAAGTTCCGATTGGGATTGGTGTTTAAAGTCTAATAACTATGTTGAACCGATCGATCTTAGGTGCTAGAAACCAATTAGAGGAGTGCGGAACGAGTGTGCGAGCGTGTGGACAAACAAAAGGGATGAGAATTCTAAAAAAAAGGGTTTTCGCGTTCTATCGCATGATACATAAAATTAATGTATAAATAAATATATATATATATATGTTTAGACAATGTGAGTGCTTGCTAATACTTGGCATACATAAAATGAGAATAGATCACAAAAAGTCGCGTAAAAACATAGATGTTAATTCATATAACATATGGGATGAATAATAATAATATCAGTGAGTTAAATAAAAAAAAGAGACATGAGACCTGGAGGCACACATGGGTTTCCATTCTATCCCTCTGTCCTCCTCAGGGTCCGGATTTGTGTAAACAAACGAAGGAGACACTACCAGATTTCCGCAGTTGCCACTGCTAATCCTTCTCCTGCTGTTGCAGCAGGGCGGCGATCTCCTGGAACTTGTGTCTAAAGTCCACACTGCTCTCGCTTATAACGGACATGTTCGACGAGGGATCCTTTCATTGATTACACAATATATATACACATTTTTCCTTAGGAATAAGTTATGCTATAATAACTTACCAGTATATCCCTCGTGGCATCAATCCCATCCAGATGTCCCAGCAACGATGTCAGTGAGAAATCATTGATATTATCCTCCAGCCAACGTGCATTGGAAGTTGAATCTCTGAGTAAGTGCATCGGGCTTACGCTGCCATGGAAGAAATTTTGCGCTGCCAAGGAAAAGATAATATTTAATATGTATTTTTGTTTAAAATCTTTTGAGTTATGTGGGGCTAAGTATGATTTTAAGCGAGGTTTCAGTACTTTACATTAAAGCTTCTATAGGATTGTGAAAACCTAAACCAGGCATAAAAACAAATATTCCTACTTGTACTTTCATCCTGGACCGCATCGGTCAGAGAACTGCCGCCGGTGGTGCTAGTAGCGACACAGAAGTCCAGGTTAGGCATGTCTCGCGCGCTGCCCTGTGCGCTAGCGTCGTTAAGAAACTCCATCGCCGGATTATCCCCTTCTTGTTCATCCTGCAAAGGCATTGCCACACTTAAGCTGGAATCGGTTCCAGAGCCGGAGGAGCTAACGCCGCTGGAACTAGAGCTGCCTACTCGTTCGATCGGTTCGAAAAGACCGCTATGGAGTTGACGAACACTTAACAGATCGTACGGACGACCACCCATGGATGCAGGCGGCAGGAGACGACGCTGCACGAGCACCTGACGACTGATCTTTTGCCGTGTGAGCTGCAAAAAGGAATTACATGGGAATTATATTTTATCCACGCGAGTATCTAAAAACCACTCACCGCTGAAAGCTGCCGTACCGGGTCGATGATGTTTGCTATCGGACGCCTTACCGGCAGCATCGGGGTGCGGAAGCTGCCCTCCATAACACCCACTCCGCCGGCCGCTGCTGCCTCCGCCAGCTGCTGCGCCTTGCTCATTAGATCCCGCTTTCGGTCGCATGTGTGGCCGCAGTTGCACTGCCGTTTTCGCACCCGCTCGCTAAGATTGGCCACCAAGAGTAGGTGCTTCAGCTTGTTGCTCACCGAAGAAGTGGTGACGGCCTTGACGCGTTCCACGCTATCACAGTCGTTGGGATTATAGGGCAGAGAAGTGCTTGAGTTGATGATGGGGGTGTTGGAAGATACTGTTGCTTGGGTTGCTGCGGAAGAGGAAGAAGGGCCTGTTTGGGTGGCTACCGAAGAGGAGCTAGCTGCCACAGTGTTGGTGGATGAAGTACTAGTTCCCACGGTTGTCAAACTCTCCGTCTCACACCAATAATACTCCAGCTCCAACTTGGAGTCTTGGCCAAAAACCACATACAAATCGCCAATGGTTATGTCCGTCGCATTCGCCTCCGTCCAGCCTTTTCGAATTCGCTTAAGGATTTCATCGCTAAGCAGAGGCTTAAAGTTTCGAGCCTGTGCAGCGGCCGCCGCCTCTTTGGCTTCTTTGCGTTTGGAACGAGCGGCTGAAGCAGCTACTAAGTTGCCAGTTGAAGGCGTGGAAGGAGTCAGTGGAATTGAAGGAACGGCACCAGAAGCAGGAGTTTGCAGAACTGACGTTAACGATGTGGCAGGTAACTCGGTAATAGCAGGAGGAGCTTGTGAAACCGAATCTGTGGATGATTCTGGCGCAACGGAAAGTGCTAATGTTTCAGATGTGGTTGGAAGATGTTGAATGGTGGGTGCCTGCGCTTGAGTCGTAGCTTCCACTATGTCACCGAGAAACTCCTGAATCTCCTCGCCCAGCTCATCGCCACTGCTGTTCTCTAGCTTCAGCAAATTCCCCTCCAAGGGCACATCATCTAAACTCTTTTCGAGTGGCGGGCTGGCCCCTGCTTTTGGTTTCTTTGCCTCCGGCGAACGCTTCTCAGAACCGCTTTCAGTTCTAGGTCTTTTATTAGCTGCCACTGCAATGCCAGGCAGATTGCCCAATGTCTCGCTGCGCACTTTGAAGCCCATGCGTTCTTCGTAGGCGGTCAGGCAGATATTAATGCTGCTTAAATAGGCGGTGATGCTGAGCAAAGGACGGTGGATGGCTACTCCCGGTCTAGGTTGGAAGCACAGGGAGGGATCCAATGAAGAAGCCGCCGGCTGTATCAACTCCGGTTCATTGTTGTTGTTATTGGAGGTGGTTGTAGTGGATGCCAGGTGACCGGGAAAGAAGACGGTCTTCTCTTCATGCAGACGCTGATTAGCACTGCGCCATTTGTACTCAAACGTTTTAATAAAACTGATCAGCTTCTTGTGAAGTGGAACAATGATCCTGCCGCGCGGGTTCTGTGCCAAAGATTGCACCCGACCGAATGCCTCCATATTGGCGGGCGCCACAAGTACCTCCACCTTGCTAGGCAGACGTATATCCTCAAGAGAATCTATTTAATTAACAATCTTTAGAAAAAAGATATGTATGTTGAGACAAAAATTGACTTACCATCCAATTGATTGAGTCGCCGGAGCGCCTTGCACGATGGCGTCTTGATACGAATATTCTTGCCCTTGCAGCGAACGGTGATCTGTCCTTGGTAAACCAGTTGCTTCAGTTTCATGAAGTGCTTCTCCGTCAGGAACTGCAGCTTGCGTCGCATTTCGCCGTAGTTTATAAGCGTGTACAACTCCTGGGCGGGCTTCTTTAGCTCTGAAAGCGAAATATAGAGTTAATTTACGGTCATAACACATTATAATCTGATGACCTAATCCACTTATATCTGGCAAAAATCTTAAGAGCAATCCGATCACTTGATATTTCATTTTGTAAAAGATTCGAACTTTGGAATTCCAAGAATTAACCAATTTTCAGAATTTTAAAGATAAACAACGAATTAACCCAATATTTGGGAAATTTGACTATCACTCTTAAAAAATAAAAGAATACCACTTTGATTTCTTGCCCTAAATGATGGTTATGTTTTTAACGAGCTCCTCTAGAATGTTCCATTGACCCGCTTCTTACCTTCCGAGTAGCGCACATACTTGCAGATCTTGTGATAGGTCTGATAGTAGTGCTGGCGCACTTGATCCTTGGTCTTGAAACTATAGTCACTGTTGGCGTTGCGACGCTTCAGCTTCGCATTGATGCAATTGGCCACCGCCTCGAAGTCTTTGCCGAACTCGTTGAGGGCATCAAAGAAACAGTTGCGCTCGACATTCGTCCAGGTAGTCTTCCCACTGCCCGTCTTTAGTTGACTGGGCGTTTTTTGGGCAGCCTTCTCGTCCTTTTTGCTCAGCTCCCGTTCGCTGGGCGGCGGTGTCATCGGTCGCGTCTGGTCCTGCTTCATCTTCTGGATAACCCGTGCACTGGCCCGCGTACCAGGACAATTGTGCATTGTCACTGAGCCGAGGAGCTCCTCCTCAGGCAGTTCAATCTTAAAGTGCACACCTCCTCCTCCGCCCTTGCCATTTGGCAACGGCTCCTCTATGGATACGACTGACGGCGGTGGCGGTGGCTTGCACAGGTCCTCCATGTTGGCCAATCCACATCCGGTTGTCGCCTGGACAGGATGGTATCAATTATAATAACAATTAAACTGCGTAGTCTTCAGGAAAAACTGGAAAAATGGCGCTCGTTACCGCCGGAGTATCGGATTGCTCGTCATTCCCGCCGAACCGATCGACCGAGGTATTCCACTGATGGTCGGAATTGATACGGGACACTTGGCTAAGCTCCGGTGGACACTTACCTATTTATCGGACATGGAAAATCGGTGATATATGGCTTATAAAAAAAGTTATTAACGAGACGCCAGGGATGTTGATGTTCGACTAACACTGTGCCGCTAACAGCGGAGTGTGTGCTGTAAGGCGCGAGGCGCTCGCTGTTAAGTTGTTTTGTTTACGCATACTGCTGTGCGCCCAGCTGTTTTCAAGCCGCACCTGGCTAGTTTTAGCTGTTTCAAAGCTAAATTAGCTATTTTGGGCTAGGTCTGTGTACTGGCTACATATTTTGTATTAGCTAAGAGTTTGTGTATTAGCTATTCGATTTAAATCCGTTTAGTCCGTTAAATCCGTTTAAATCTAAGCAAAAATCATTAAGAAGCCGTAAGATATAAAACAATTTAGTTCTGAACGGATTGAAGTCACGGGCGAAGTCATTAACAATTCTTAATATTCTTACTTCTTTTCTGTTTAAGTTTTATTTTCTTAGATGTAACTCTTACAATTAAACAAAAAAAAAATTGTCTCACATGCATCACAAATAAATACCAACAAGGAGTAATACTAATAAAATAGCGGCAATTATCAATATGAGCATTATTTTTCTCTGTAAATATAATAGATAAATTAATAAATATTGTTATCTTCCAAAAGTCTTTGAATCTGCCCACCTTCCGCGCCTTTATTTGGTGCTGTTCCGCTTGATCCAGCTCATCCGCTCCCTTGTCTACGTGGAGGGAGGCCTGCTGGGCGTGAAACTCCACCCGCTGGATCACCTCGCTTTGCTCCAATACCAATGTCTGGATGCGCATGAACAGGGCATGCACTTCCTCTATGGACTTCTCCAAGCGGCGCAGCTCGTTAAACCTATCCATCATTTCGCGCAGTGTCTGCCGTTCCTTCTCCGTCTCCTGGAGGAACTGCAAACAACAGATTATTACATTTAATAAAGATATATTCGTATTTTTAGGTTAGATTTAGTTTAAGCATATTAAGAAATATATTACAATAAAAGATAATTCATTTATTTGTTATCTATGAATGTAAATAATAGAGGATGTCAAGACAAAGAGGGCAAAATAAAAACCCAATTTTACCGTTATCCTAATACTAGGTCTATCGCCTCTCTCACTGTCTCTTTTTACCCATCTTTCAGTTATCTTTGTGATCACCGCGTAAGCACGTGTGTTTAAGTTGTACTCCATAAAAAAATTAAAATAACCAAATTAATCCATTGTTTTCGCTACGGGAAAGTTTTAAATATAATAATAAACACACGTGCTATTAAATTTTGCATTGTGTATGTTGAAATCGCATAATTTAAATTAATAAATAAGCAAAAAAGTGTCTGCAATTGCTTTGCTGTGTTCCCTCCTCATTGGATTCCCGTTACATTTCGCGGCATTTGCAAATATGTATATGTGTACATGCATTTCCATATGTTTGTGTTTACGTTGTTTTCATTCATGCTGTCGTTGGTATTTCTTTTACTTTTTCTTTAAGTTAACTAATTACTCTTTCTCTTTCAGCTTTCTTTCATAATGAAGCTTAAAAATGTTCATGGTATTCATTAATTAGCGAGGTAAGTGATTTATTTGATTGTTATGAATTATATTTATAAGCTTTTATCTATTTAAAATGCCATTTAAGTGAGCAAGACTGCATAGCTCAAAAAATCTAGAATATATACTATAATATGATTAAAAGGATTTTCCAAAAATTCCTGTAGATATTCTTTGTTCTTCTAGTTCTGATGACTAATATCAAACAGATGTTGGCTATTGTTATTTTAATCTGTACCATTTTTTATTACTCACATTATCCACAAAGAGTTTTGTTGTCTTGTTCTCGATGAGTAACTCGATTTCTTGTTCGCTGGCCTCTGAATTGACTGAAATATAATACAAAAATGTATTAAAAATTAAAGAGTCAAGAAAGAAAGTCCATAGTCAAATAGCCTCAACTAAATAATAAGGAAAATATCCTTCTCGATCTAACAGATACATATATCAGTATACTCTATATCTTTTTCACTTACTGATTTTTGTATGCAGTCTCAGATTCTTTTTGACTTTGGTCTCGTAGTTCTGCAGGAATATTTCATTCTTATGCCACAGATTGATGAAAGTTTGGTGGAGGCCATAGAAGAGGGTCCTTTTCATTCTTGCCTCCAAACTGTAATCATTTTCCGCTGGCAGATTTGTCTTGAAGTCCTTGAATCGCGCCATCAGCTGATTGCCTAGTCTCAGGTTTTTGCTGTGAAGTTCATCCATCTCGTTCTCTAGGGGATTGGATAATATTATTTAGACATTATTATTCATTTTAGTTCTACAACTTAAAGTACTTACCATTAAACGTTCGCAGATTCACGGTTTGGGCCATGCGGTTCATTGACTCCAAATTGGCGGCTATCTGTGCAAGTTGTTGCCGTATCTCCGTATACTGAAAATTAAGTATTATATTTGTCTATTATCATAACTATATTCGAAAGAATCTCGTTTAAATTTATCCTACAGAAATCAGAAAGTAAGCATACTTGTTTAAACTTAATGTTAAATAACCATTTTTAAATCTGCAGTTTGAACTCTGTAATTCGTATTCCATCTTAAAATCTTACAGATTTCTCTTAAGAAGTTTTCAACTTTATACCTCTAGCCAAACATATCATCTTTTCCAAAAACCAATTAAGATTTTCTGCCGGTTGTCCAGTAAAAATTATTTGTTTACATTCACGTTGAGTTGAGAAACCCCTATGAAAAGTGGGCGGGACTTTTCTTCTCTATACCGCTCTCTCAACTTCCCATGACCACAACAAAAACATGCTTAATGGGAATAAGGTTTTTTTTCCACACTTATCACGAGTTTTTGCGCTATTGAGTAATACAGCTGATTCATATAATAAACCGTAAGAAAAGACGGTTGTTCTCTCTGACTCTCTACTTTAATTCTCATTGAGAGAAATGTAAGACCCATTAAATGGATATCTACAGATTTGTAGATACTTTTGATACTATCTTAAGTACGAATATCTTTTTTTTATGAAACAAAGATACATATCTGTCAGATATATATGTATAGAATTTACAAATGATTTACGTTGTTTAGGTTGCTCTAAACTGTAATCATAGTTTAAAAAACTTACCGGATTGAGTATATCGTCCACATTCGATCCATGTTGCGACATTTTCGAACTGGACCGATCCTTAGATTCCCTTATATTATTATTATTCGTGCTGCTGTTTTGGCTAACCACACTGTAGCTATTTGTGCTACCACCGGTGTTGTTGGTGATGAACTCCGTGGTTCCACTGTACACGTTTAATAACAGTGAACCGTTTGACGACGAATTCGATGAGTTCGTGGTCAGTGAGCGCTGGAATAAAACATAGAAAAACTTAAAGAAATTCAAAAAAAAACAAAAAGGGGTCCATGCGATCTTAACGAACTGCAGTGAAAAACTGAGCAAAAAAAGAAACTAAATAGAAACTAGCAACTTTGGTTGAGTTTATTTACGTCTGTGTGTTCACAATCTGGCGCGGTGTAAATGAACAATAAAAATGACTTCGGTACTGAAATTCACTTAGTGCTAAAAGTTTGAAGGGGTACGGGTGGGTGTCTATATGGGCTGCTTTGGTCCGTGAGTGTTATGATGTGTGTGTGTGTGTGGCCACATTATCGCCGTTATCTCTGGCCGATCTGATAAATGCCATAGAGAACCCCCCCTTTTTGCCACTTTGGTGTTCTCAAGTCGAAAAATAGTGCCAAAAGCGGTCACAGAACTGTGAGAAATTGAGCGAATTGTAAAGGAGAGGGCAGTACAGTGGCTAAATCTTATGTTTTCCTTATTACCATGTCTAAGTTTTATTTGAAGTCCTTGAAAATGTCATAGGAAATAGGAAATAACAGAAAAAGAACTAAATTTGTGTTGGAAATGTAACTGCATGAGTTTTTTTACATTGTATTATTTGAAAATTAATCATTTCTACAGTCTGCAGTTCTTTTCAGATGTTTTTCAATGCTGTCGAACCAATGTGTTTCAAGCTAATTAGCAGTTACCTCATCCGCACCTCCCAATCGACCACATATCTCACATTTTTTTCACTCACCTGTAAAAGCTCAGGTAGTCGATCTTTTCCCATTGTTGCTTCTTGGTTTGACTTTTATTTTAGGTTTTAAAAATATTTAAAAAAATATGTTTTTTGTTCTTTTATTTAGTTTGCTTTTTTTATATATTTGTTTTTTAACGGCAGCTTTGAGCTCTGTTCTTACTTTAAGTTGTTGTCTTTGTTATTGTTGTTGTTGCCTTCAACAGCTGTTCGCGAATGAGAAATTAAGATTGAGAGCACCGAGGAGAGAGCGAAGCTTGTCACATTATCTGTTATCAAAGCTTATCAGCTGGCGGGTTTTTGATAGAAGCCGCCTAAATATTTACGGAATGCCCTTCACAATAAAAGAGAGAGAGAGAGAGAGAGAGAGTGAGGGGTGGCAAATGAAAGATAGAGAAGGGTATACAGAAGACAAAGAGAGGGCTAAACATATAGTATCACTTATCACATTTTTGCCATTTATTTGCCGCTCTTTTCTCGCTCGCTCTCTCTCTCTCTCTCTCTCTCTCTCTGTCTCTCACATTTTTCAACACATTTTTCCACCCAAACACACACACAAAACACAATGGATTTTTCTTTTTTGGAAAATAGTTTTCCTATATATTTTTGTAAAATTTTCAATTTATTTTTTTGCGCTACATTTTCCAATGCTTTTCGATATATTAAAAATCGATTCCTTTGTCTTGACCGCACCGCATTCGTTTTCGAACTGAAAAATCGACGCCGGCACAAAAACGCAGAGCCTCCAAGTCGCGTCGAGATTTCTTTCAATTCAAAAAGATTAAAGACAGCAAACACTCTGGGTACAATTGTCTTCACATTAGTAGCAGTTATCTCAAATATATGTTGCTTATAATCTCTTCTAAGGCTTTTTGCTAGCTAACATATAGAAAAAGTAATTGCTATCTTATACTATCTTTTATATTATATAAAAGATGCTTTTTGTGATTAACAAATAGTGAGATCATATGTTAATATGATCTGAATAATAATCTAAAAACTTCTTCTAAATTATCTCCTTTTTTTTTTTGCATATTTAAATCCTGAAAATTTGACTATTTTTTTGGCAATAACTGTATTTGATACGTTCGTGTGCTTTTGCTGGAGAGCGATAAAGTATGAGACTCGTACTATATTATGTGTAGTTAGTTGCGATCTACATTTTTTTTTTGTTGTCTCCGAATAAAACGAATAAATCGTCTTTTGCCCCCGAAATGAAAACTGGTTATGCGCGCGGAGAAAAATGTGTTAATTGTTTTTATTATTATTATTATTATTACTATTATTATTATTGTGTTGCTGGGTAAATATTTCTACATTGTTCTGACAATATTGTTGTTGTGCCTTTCACGCTCCATTCCGCTGTTCAATTCAAATAAAAAAAAATACAACAAAAAGAAATAAACCTGCGACGACAACGTTCAAAAGTCACTTGCGCTAATTAGTTGAACTTTTTTCTATTGCCGTTTGCTAGCTATAATACCCTCATATGCAATTTACAGGGTACTATCGGGTTGGTCTAATATGGGTCAAGGGTGATTTTATTAAAATATTCTAGTCCTTGAAAGTATATAAAATATCTAAAAGTGGACACTTGCATTCTATAAGATACTTTTATGAAGTATACGTCGAGTTTGAACTTTACTTTAATGACTTTATTAATATCAAATAAATATTTAAGCATTTCTCAGTTATCTTTGCATGTCACAACAATATTCCCTCTCAAAATACAGGGTATCTATTTAGTGTACCCTCTTGTTTTTTTTTTCGATATTCTTGCGGTTGCAAAACGAAGCTTATGAACTGCCCTCAACTACGTCAACGACAACAATAAAAAAATATAAAACCATCAACACCAGACAGTTGCGAATTTCCATTTCTCATTCGTTTGGCAATTCTTCTCAAATTGCCAAGTCATTTAAAGCGACAGCAAAAAAGAATTGCAACGAGAATTCTTCTCTCTTCCTAATGATTCTACAAAAAGAGTAGGTATACGTGATATATTGATAGTTTGAATTGAATTGCATGTAACGCCATAATGTTAAGATATTTAAATCAATCTGTGGATACGAAGTGAGCAATAATAGAATGGGAATACCCTTTAATAATAGTTATGAGTGTATATTTAACTGTTATCAATCCCATTCTGGAACTTAAAACCCAAAATCGCTCATCAGTGCGGGTTTTTTGGAGTATTAAGTGACATTCAAATGTCATTTACCTGGGAAGTTCCAATGGATAATGCCCCACTCCCTTTTTCAGCCTCTGATTCATCAACAAATTCTCGCCTTAATTGCTGGTATCCGATTATATATATATGACTCAATGAAGATATGGTAAATTTTTGTATTGTATAAATATAAAAAATTTGTTTAACAAAGCTAAATTCAATTTATGTAAAGTGGCGAGAAATGCTTTGCAACTTATTTCCATATAAGCAGTTCATTTTTATTAAGCCGTGCGATTTATTAGGCTATTATTAACATTTTCTCAAGGAAATTTTAAATTGATCGACTTAAAGTTACAGTAAATAAACTGCAAAATATCATGGCTCTCAGCTGCCAAAAGACGTATACGTGATTTTAAGCAAAAAAAAACCGTTTTTTAGCCATAGCACAGCCAAAAATGGTCCAAATACAGAATGTAATACCTCGTAGGACTCGTAACTTGATTGTTATGATTCCCAATTGGTTTGCATTCAAATCTGAGGAACTTCATTTTTGGCCCATTATTGAAAATTTTGATGATCAAAAATGCGAAATTAGGGCCAAAATTGATTTTTCCAAAATCGAAAAACGAGTGATAGGAGTAGTAAGTGTTGGTCGTTAGCAGTACAAAACAGTCTTTCTTTTCGCTGTGCACCTTGTTTTGGCCGAGCTAGAGCTAATAAGCCGAACGTAGTACTACAAATTTGTGTTAAAAATAAATTTCCTGATTTTTCAGCCCCTAAAACAGAGCTCGCACCAAAAAATCTGAGTAACACTTGTTAGCTGCATAAAACTGTTTTAGCCGTGCTACTTGATTTGACAAAGTTACAGCTAAGAAACGGCAACAAAGCCGGTTTTCTGCTATCAAAAGACGTATACTTGATTTTGAGCGCAAAAAATCAGTTTTTTAGCCATAGCACAGCCAAAAATGGTCCAAATACAGAATGTAATACCTCGTAGGGCTCGTAATTTGATTGTTATGATTCCCAATTGGTTTGCATTCAAATCTGGGAAACTTCATTTTTGGCCCATTTTTGAAAATTTTGATGATGGTATCCCTTATCAAAAATGCAAAATTTAGCCGAAAATGAATTTCTCAAAATCGCTAAACGAGTGATAGGAGTGGTTAGTTTCGGTCGTTAGCAGCACAAAACAGTCGTTCTTATGGTTGTACGGCTTGTTTTGGCCGAGCTAGAGCTAAACACCCGAAAATAGAATTGCAAATTTCTGTTAAAAATTGGTTTATTGATTTTTCAGCCATTCAATCAGTGCTCACACCAAAAAATCATAACAATAATGATAAAAGCAAGTATGGCTCCTATACTATATTTCGTTTTCATCGTTATCTGCATAAAACAGCCGTGCGCCTTGTTTTGACAAGGTTAAAGTTTTGACAATGTTACGAAACTGAAAAAAAATCATGGTTTTTATTGACTGAATTTTTGTACACAGCTAAAATCGGACAAGAGAAGTGTTTGACTTAAAATTGATTTCTGCTTAAATCCCATGCTTACATTTCGGTTATAATCCATATCTATATTCATATCCATATCCATATCCATATCCATATACACCTTCAACTCCATCTCTTACGAATCTAATTTTTCAAAAATGTTGATCCTTAATCCTTAAGTAAACCGCTGCAGTTTCTGAAAAGCCAGATCGTAAATGTATGGATAGATCAAGTGGCAAATAAGTTGACTAAATGGCAAAGATCTCGACTCTAGAATGACTAAGAAAGATTTAATTTAGTTTATGTATTTAAAGAAATTATAGGAAAGATTTGGTTTAAAATTTACTTAAAGAAATTAAAGTCTTTAATTCAATATCAGGGCATACATACCACTAGTCAACTAGTTTTAAACCTTGCTTTCATTCTTAATTTGTGGTAATCAGTTTATGGTTATCAGTTTTTTTTAAGTTGCTATAAGAAATATTTATTCAGTAAAATAAGTTGATGAATGTTTTAAATTTCAAATACTTTTAAGCTAATGATTCCCAGAAATCTCAGATTAGTGGAATGGCCAACGATGAAATTTCCAGTTTTCAGCACTGAAATGCAGAGGAATCCGATTTCAGACCTTAATCCTTAAGTTCCCAGCCAGGCAGCAATCCAAAAAAAAGAAGAAAACAAAAGCAGATCAGTACCTAGTCTCTATGAGTACCTTAGCTCATACTCAGGTCCGATTGACTGGATCTGCCAGTGATCCCAGTCGGGAAAGCTTAACTTAACTTATTCTTAAAAGATCCACATTCCAATGGCAGCATGCAAGCCGTTTGCAAAAACTGCGGATCATGGGCCAAATATGCCCCTCGGCTTATGCAATAAATATATAGAAAACTTTGCCACTTACCTTGAATTTCCGGCTTGCCGAAATACAGTCATGCTATAGAAAGCGACGTCATCAAAAAGCCAGAAAAAAAAATCGATGATGCACTGCATCCTCCATGGAGGCCATGTCCAAGTACCACCAATTTAATGGTAAGTACTACCGGACCACTTGGAGGCACTTTAGTAACACAAACACACTCACTTGAAAATGACATGACTGATTTATCATCGGCCAACAGCGCCTTAGTCACTATATTTCTGCTAGAACCTGTTAGGAATTATAAGGGCCACGGAGTGCGAAAAATTTCACTTAACAGTGAGTTAACAGAAATGAGCCGTTAACAGTGAAGTTTCGAATTAACAGAGCCGTTAACATTCAAAAGTTAACATTATGTTAAAGGGCTGTTAAAATTAAAAAAATTCTGTTACTTTTTTAATTTTTCTTTTATATTAAAAAATTAAAATTTTTCAAAAGTTTCCGTTAAAAGTCAAATTTTTCTGTTGATATTTAGATAATCAAATATTTCAAAAGTTGATCTTAACAGTCAAATTTGCCGCTTATTTTCAAAGAAATATAAATTAATTATATGTTTTTCTTTACTAAGATTTCAATACTTGCTAAAAGTTTTCAAAGTTTTGGGAATCGTAAAAGCACAATATTCCTTCAATACTTCGGCCATTAACTAAGGCCTTCGCTGATTTCTTTTAATCGTGAAAAAAGTTACCTTTCCTTACATAGAGCTATATATAGACTAAAATAAGTTAAATTTATCAACCTTATCTTTTTTACAGATGAGACTTCTCACGATTTCATTTAAGCCTGTAGAGTTTTACGGCATTTCGTTTGCTTTGATTGCAAAAATAGGAGAACATAAGAGATAGCGGATCAAAAGTTCTCGGGCAGACAAAAGCTTTAAAGTCCGTGGACACCTTTTTTTTTAGTTATTATTTGTTTACATGAGTTGATCAAAACAAACATTAGCCAATGCCATTTAAAGAATGAAGAATTATTGTTACTGCTGCCCCTCAAGATGTCAGTTTTTTGCCTATACTAATACTATTTACCATATTTGGATATGGAATGTAATACCTCCTTAATCTTGTATTTTAAATTGTAACATATACGATTTTGAACAATTTTTCACAAAAATTGATGATGTTCCTCTTATCGAAGATGTAAAATTTGTCTGAGGTAAATTTTCCCTTCAAAAATTGTAGTACTTTGTTCATAACTTAGACAATAATGGTCCAAATATGGAATGTAATACCACGCTGAGCTTGTTTTCTAATTCTAAATCAGATGTTACCCTTATCAGAATTGCGAAATTTCGTTCATCTCCAGAATCATTCACATTCCCAACCTTAACAAAATAGAAGAATTTTATGCAAATGTTGATTTATCCTGCTGTTTCCATGGAAAAAAAACAAAAATAATTTTTTATTTAACTTAACAATTTTGAGTTACATTTTCAGTTCCAAATTTTCCACTTTAAAATTCTTAGTTCTATTATTTATATATTTTCAAATTTGTCATCTCATCCACAGTCCAGTTCTCATCCTGTCTCCTTTTTACACTTTATACTTAATGCTAGGTGATGTGGTTGGTCTTTGTACCATGTATTCTTGATTAGTTCTCATTTATTTATTTCAGTGTATTTTGTCCTCAGTTAAGTGTTGAAGTTTGAAGTTGGTTGAAATTTTGAATATCCTGATCTTGGCTATAATGTTGTGTTGGACTTTCTCCACCGAATGGTTATTATTATATATGTGTAAAAAACTCCCATATGCGTGTTGTGTAACCATGCTCTTAGATTTTCACCGGGATTCGAACCCAGGCCGACGGCAATGTTTTGTTTTGAGAAGTCAACTTAACTCCCTAGGCTACCGTCGGCGGCAATTTGACAGCTGCAAAATGTTCAATATAAGCTACACCTACTTGGACTGATTCAAAGTATGAAAAATATCGGTAATAGCCTACTTCGATTGGCCTCTTTGAATCTGGCAAATGACAGGATCAAAGAAAGAGGCAAAGGCTATTTTTTCAATTTTTCACAGTTTGAATAGGTCAGGGGGTAGAGCAAAGAGAAATTTTCTTTTTTATTTACTTTGTTTATATTTTTTATATACTGAAAACTTAAGCTGCAGGAAAGGGAGAAAACCAAAACTGCTGGGGACTTCCGATGTTGTTTTTTTACACCACTTTCCTTTATTTTTGGATTCTTCTTCTTTCTTTAACATAACTAAAACTTTGCGTTTGACACCCTTTTGTCCTTTATTGTTCTATTGATTAACTACAAACAAGCTGGAAGCCTATATGTTGGGGAAATGTTGCTATAGGTAGTCAAGGTTATTGTCCTCGTCTTTTTTTTTTTTTTTTTGTTAGTTTTCTCGGCTTTCGCGCTTTTCTTTTGTTTACAATTTATTTTGTCATGTGTCGAAAATTGCAAATTTATGAGTTTTTGATGAGTCTTTTTGTGCGTTGTCCCCACCTTAGTTACCACTTCTGTTGTTATTTTTTTGTTTGTTTTTATTTGGGTCAGAGGCTCACACGCACAAAACGAGAAATGAAAATTCGTGGAAAAAGCTGACGGAGCTGGGGGAAAAGCGATAGCTTTGGGAAAATCAAAAGGGGCGGCGGGAGAGGATAGTGTGTGTGCGCTTTTTGACTTTTGATTAAATTCGCACTCGTCAAAAAAAAAAAAAAAAAAACTACCCAAAAATATGTATTTTTGTATATGGTCGGTTGGAAGGATACTAAAAAAATATAATAAATAATTGAGTTTTCAAAGAATGGCTTGGACTTGAATGTATCCTATAAAAGAAGATTATCTTTACCTCTGTTCTTTTTAAGAATAATAAATTAAGGACAAGTTTTTGCTTTTGAATTGCATTCTCTAACGATTAAGGTACATTTACCTTAATTTTTTTTCTTATATGTTATTTTCTAAGAATGACAATTACTTAGCAATAAATCAAATAGGGAATGAAGCTTGCAAAAATTAAATTTCATACAGTTTTCTGCAAGAACATCTTGAAAATACGTCGATATACCCACGCATACTTCCCAAATTGGCAGAGGAAAATATCCAAATATTTCACGTACCAAAAAAAAAAAAAAAAAAACTGTAGACAAATTGCTTTTAAAGCCTTTAAGGCATCCTGCAAGTGCAGGACGATGGCAAAAAAGGATGCGAAGGTTGATCCGCACCAATTTAAATGCGCGCCCAAAACTATGCAACGAAATTTCATATTTCTCCTTTTCCATTTGCATAAAAGTCACACCAACGAAACCAAAAACCAAAAAAAAATTCCCTTTTCCACACCCATGCTGGTGTTCTTTTGTTTTTTTTTTTTTTGCGTTTTTTGTTTGCTAATGCAAATTTTTGTCTAGTTGCGGTCAGGATAAGTGTTTGGTTTCGATGGTTTCGCAAGGAGGGTCCTTCACGTGGGGCGTGCACCTCATCATATTGTGAATTATTCATTTGTTTATGCTCTTAGTTTATGTTTTAATTAAACTTGTTGGATGTCATGCGGCTGGTGGGGGTTATTATTTTTATTCATAGATGGGCGGAATTTTCACTCTGGCAACCAATGGGGCGTATGAGTAATGTAAAGTCTGACAGATTTTCAGTAATCATGGTTTTTTCTTCTTTTAACTATTTTTACATAAAGCTCATTCTTATCATTCGTATTTCGTATGAATACTGGTTAAAAAATGTTTTTTCTTCTGTCCTATGGGGCGTATGAGTAATGTTTGTGATATTTACTTTAAATCATAATTGTAGAAATTTATGGTTAAATAATTTGTAGAATTTAGTATAGTATATATGGATTTTAAGTTTTTTAAGAGATATTTGAACCCATTAAAAAGAACTTTACATCGAGAGTGGCTTAAAGTTGGGTCTCCCAAAAAAGGCATAAAACCCAGGGCAGGCCATGAAAATTGCCAAGTCGCATTATTTATCGTATACGCATCGGGGGGTATAACCAACATACACACTTAAACACACACACATATACACACGAGATAGGACGGAAGGGGGCAAAACAAAATGGCGCTGCATTCATAATGGCGGTTGGTGGTTCGGTCGCTTCCTGTCGACGCTCCGGTTCTTCTTGTCGCAGCGGATGCTTGGCATTTATTGCAGGCGACAATATTTTGCTATGCCCTGCATCCTCTCATCGCCTTGGCCCACCGCCACGCCCTACAGCCATCCCTCGACCTCTTTGTCATACACTGAAAATAATTGAAATGGAGAATATCTATGTTTTTATATTCAAAAACAATGTTTTTCGGTATAATAATTCGTTGAAAATGTTAATGTTTTATAATAATATTTTGATTTTAAAAATATTATATGTAAAGCATACAAAGGATATTAAATTCAACATAAATTTCTGTCAGTGCGCTCTTTTTCTGTGTGCATCCTGTGTTTTGCCTTGTCATTGTCAGCAGACGATAGGAGCTCGCTGAGAGCTAAGGAAATTTTTACTCCTATTTGTTTATAATAAAGTCACAAAAGGACAACAAAGCACTCTTCGCCGATAGGATACGGGTAGGTGATGAACGTCGACAGGAAGTGACACGTTCGCCAAGCCGATGGATACTTGCAGTCCGGGGGAAGGGAGATCGAAAAAGATGCCAAGGGATTTGCAAGAATACCAAAAAATAAATTAAAGGTGCAGTAAATCAGAAGCACTGGGTCCTATAGAGTAGAGTGATAATGAAGAACGGGAAGAGGTATTTAAATTTAAATTGGAAATTTATGGAAACAATCTTAAAGATGCTTCGGGTAGTTAGTAAGACTTAACCATATTAAATAATCTGAACTTAATCTTTATTGAATGATCAACTTGAACAAGTGAACTTCGTGTCTCCAATCTTCTTTTTTATTATATATATATTGCATATTATATATATATTGTTTATATTCCATTAGTGTGTGTTTATTCCTTTATCAGACTATATTCATGGTGTCCTCGTAGCAAGTTGATTGTATAAAGCAAAACTACATTCGAGGATACAGCAAAGTAAACGGCTTACTTTGTAATCAGAGCCCAGGATTTGGTGCTGCAACAACATGTTGTCCTGATGCTGCCACACTTAACCCTAGAATACTCTGTCGACCAACCCTACATCCCAACGCCCTCGTAAGGGACCGTTTTGGCCAACACGTCTTTCCACTCAATGCCTTTTGCAGCACCTTCCCTTGATTTTTCCTTATTTCTGCCGGCTGGGCTAGCAATTGTCCTGTCCGAAGACAAATTTCATTCTTAGTCCTTGCCACAGCCAAAGGATTTGTCAAAGCATATGAAGAGACTAAAACTTGTTAACTGAAATCTCCTTTATTTTGCTTTACTCGCCGGGGAAAATCACTCGCATATGGAGAGGAAAATGCTGGAAAATGCATTTAAGCAAGTATGACTGGTATGGGGGGGGCAAAAGGATTGCACTTGCCAGCTTAAAAATTGAAGAGCATCCGATGGATTTATCGCAGATTTTCACAACTGACGTTCCAAATGCTTCTTGACTCGTATAAAATTTTTTGCTATTTGCAACTTATGACTCGTTGGTTTTCCTAAATAGACATGTCAAAGGAAAGATACATAATTTGTATGATTTAATGGAAAGAAATTATGCAAAAATTTAAAGGAAATGTCTTGTTATACATTCTTTTAAGTCAATGCTATATTACACACGACACACTGAATTTAGCAATTGAGTGTTGAGATGTTATCTAATGTTATCTAACTTTGTGTCTCACTGTAGACATCACGTTCTATTAAAGACAACTGAGACAAGTGTCAACTGACCGCAAGTTGCATGTTAAGTGAGTCGCTAGGGAGTTAGGGTCCTCCTACGTACCACCTATTTCACATCCCCGAGATCCCTACCCTACCTTTTGGATGATTACCGCCTTGTATCACTAGGACAACTGCTGAGAAAGCAAAATCAATTGAAGACCCCTTACCACTACCCTCATTATCTTCCTTAGAACCCCTACTCCCTACACAGTAAAATTAATCAGATATGAATAAGTTATTAGTTAAATGGGAAATTACCTAAAGCAAAAAGGTTTATCATTAAGAAATAATATAATAAGTAAAAGTATCTTTACAGTTAGTTTATTTTTTAAGAATTTTTTATATAATATAGAATCAGCTTATTTATGTTTCAGTGCACTTAATAAGACGACTCCTGTTGCCGCACAACGTGCGGTTGGGGCGACATTGATTGTGGGATTCGATTTGGTCAAACGCGGGCAATTACATCAATTATTTCGATAATTATCAATTGCAGCCCAGCCGCAAATTAATTGTGGCCGGCTCTCCTATCACTACCTCTTGTATCCGCATTGCTATCTTTGGCTGGAAACCAAAACTCTTGAATAACCTGTCAAGTTGAAGGAGTATCAGAGAAGCAAAAAAAAAAAACCATTGCCTACTTTTGCGGGGTGTGGGGTCTTAGGGTGGACCATGTGGCCTCGTAGATTGAGTGTAAACCTATTAGAGAAATTGCCAACTAAATGAACCCCTAAGCACAAACACAGAGAACAAAAAACACACACACATACACACACACACCCACGCACCTGAGTTGGGTCAATTCAATTACTGTGAGCTGCGAGGGTGGTTTAACAACTTATCAGGGGAATTTTCTTGCAAATAATTAATCAGAGATAACAAAAAGGAATACTTTTTCTATTGCTATCCGCACTGAAAAACTGCGAAATAACTAACTTAATGGGCAAAGCAAAACAAGAAATTTAAACTCATCTAAAAGACTTTAAGTTAAATAAGCTCACAAACCCTTGAAACCACCCATTTAAGCTATGATTTGGCTGGAGTGTAATTTAAGACATATTCCCCTCTTTGTGGCTGTAAATATTTAATATATATTTCCCGGGCCATTCCCGTAAAGCTTTCACCTTACCATCTAACCTTTCTGCCTGTGAGGGAGGGGGGCTAGGGGAGGTCAAAAACCCTCACGCCCCCAAAGGCAATTGGCATAAAAATAAAGCGAAGTCCTCGAATTTCCTGGACTAGCATTATTATTGTTATTAAATTTTACTGCCTTTAACTGTTGCTGCAAAGGAGGTGGAGGGAATGGCGGGGATTTGGTGGGTGGCAGACAAATTAGGGGAAGCCCGGGGATACGTGTGGTTGGTGTATATAAGGTCCTGTTCACAGGACCTCGTCCGTTTTACGCACAATGTTTTAATGTTGTGTTTGTGTGCTCATCAATATTTATTGCGGTTCGACTACGTGAGCCGCACACAATCAGCGCCAGCTCCCACCTTTTGGCCTCAACGTTTGTGCAAATATTTTTATTAAGCCCGCCGCTTGTTTTACGAATATACAAAATTCAATTTCAAATATACCCAGGCATCTTGTTGTTATATAGACAAATATATATATATATTTTACTAAATTTTTGCTAGGATTTTTTAATAACTTTTGAGATATTTTAGAAATTTCCTTATTTTTTATACAAAGTTCCTTTTAGGTCTCGTGAAATTTTCCGTTTTTTTGTAATAACTTTTAGGAAACGTAATTAAAAATATAAATCTCATACCAAATTTATATTTTTCTACAGTACTTTCTCGTCGATTGAATCCTTTCTTAAGCACTTAATTTTACTTATTTTATTTGTTGTTATCGTCGAGGGGAGAAATGCGTGGAAAAGCAAGCCAAGGCAGACAGCCGAGTCTGACCCCTGATATATTACCGTGTCGTGGGCAAAAAAACAATGAGCAATTGTGTGGGCGGTTTGTATGGCAGTGAGAACGGTGTGGGCGTGGCACTTGCTAAACAAGGCGCTTATTTACTATTCAAAAACTTCAATTACCGCAAAGTAGTCGCCGCCGGTGCGCTAATCCAAGCCGTCGTGCTTTCTGTCCGACCTCCCCCCTCGCTTAATTATTATGCTGATTTAACGCTTTATTTGCGAATAAATAAAAACAAAAGTTTATTGGTTATTAAGTCATTTCCGCTGGTTGAACCGTCCGATTTTCAGATTTTCCTTTTTCAAGACGACTTAGTCGCACGCAGCCTTTTGTTTAGTTAATAAAGTTAAACAAAATAAAGGTATTTAAAGGTGAATGGAGTTAAATAAAAGGTGTTTGGGGGCTATGAACAGATTGAATTGTTATTGGTATTGAAAAGGATTAGAGATTGATTTAGCTCTGGAATGAAAGTATATATATATAGCAAATAAAGAGGTTCATTAATACTAAAAGTAAGCAATATTACTTTAAATGGTTATATAAATCCCTAAATATAGATGACATGGATTTGTGAAATCGCCTCTAAGCCCTTAGGAATCCTAATCTTTCTGGTTACTGGGCAGCAATATCCTTCATCCTTCGTCCTTAGGCCGGATCCTTAACATTATACGCAATCCATCTTTCTATCGAGTTGGCCACGCGAACAGACACGAACAAATGTGGCGCATTAAATGCAAATGGCTCTTGTCCCACCTGAGGCGTTTCGTGTCCATCGAGGTCCGTGGGTTTGCCTCCGTGTTCCGCCTTGCTCCTCCATGTTCGTTCGTGTTCCTCATCGTTTCTACAATTCCCCTCCAGCTGGGGGATTTTGCTAATTAAACTCAAATCGCTATAGTTCACATCGTGTTAGGCCAAGCAAATTGATTTGAACAACAAGAATAGGGGGCTTCGGTTTCCAAAGGGGGGGGGTGGCCATTGTCTGGTAAACACTGAAAATGAGACTGCGAAAAGGGGTTTACAAGCTGATGGGTTTTATTTCATAATCGAATTAGTTAATTTAAGTACGATTTTTATGTCATATTTTAGTATTTGTTGTATTATTCATATTGAAAGTTAATTTGTTTCGAATTAAATATGTTTAAAATATAGAAAATCACCCAATTTAGGTTCTTGATTCTCAAAATAAAATCTAAAAATTGTAATTTTTATAACAAATATTCCAAAATGTATAGAAATTATAATAACAAATTGATATTTAAGCTTTGGACTTAATATATATCAATATATTTTTGGGGGCAGTGTAGGATTCGCATTACAGCTAATTAATTCGCTGGCCGCTTGGTTAATTAAAGGCGATTGACCATGGAAACCGAAGTGGATGCCGCCACAGCTGATGAGGTGGCCTTCTTTGGTGCATCCTGCCATTTTGCCACCCATCTCTGGTATCTTCCTTGGCCGTGTCCATTAACCAATACCTTTGTAATTCAATAAACAGCCGCCGATGCAATTTGTCAAATGCATTTTCTCTGCCACTGAGATGGCAAGTAGATAAAACTTAAAGAACATATATGGAAACCTAAGTGATAGAGAAATTTTAGTTAATTTTTGATTATGGCTGGCAATTTCTATCAGTGTATTTTGGGGTGAAATAAGGGGTTGAGATCTACCGGCTTTATTCATTTGCAGTCGATGGCCATAAATTGCCGTGCAACGCGGCGTATGAGTTACGGCACCTGGTCGTCCGTGGAGAAGCGACGGAAAGGCGAATACCGAAGGACAGGCGGTGTATTCTTGAAGGATCCAGCCGCCACCGCCAACGTCGTGTCAGCAATTTTTCATGCATTTAACAATAGGAGAAAGCCAAGATGCAGATCGCGCTGCAGAGAATGCAGATGCAGTTGGCAATGACACCGCCTGCCGCATCCTGTCCACTGCCATTCACTCCATCCACTCAGTCATTCAGTCACCCATTCACTTGCTCATCCAGTCAGTCAGCTGGCCATTCATCTATTGTTTGGATTGATGGGTTAATACCCTGTAAAGGGTGTTTAAGATTTGGTCATTGATTAAGTTTATTATTTTTAATATAGCAATCTGTCTAGGTTTTAAGATATTACTTATTCTTGAGGAACTTCGAATATTAAATATTATTATAAAATTAGGATTAGAGAAGGTCTCTCCGAGTTGTATTTATATTTCTATTCATAAAGGTTTTTATTCGTAAAAGATACTTAAACCAGACCTTCGCTATGAAGGAATTGAATATGCCTGTTTTCCAATCTTGTAGTTTTCAGTCAGTTTCAACTTTTTTCTGTCCTTGTTATTTATGCAATGGCTTGACAAAAGTGTGGAATAGCTGCGACCATTATGGCTTAATTAAGTTTTGCAACACTAATTGAAACTTGGCCTTGCCTTGGCACCTTTTCCCCTACCCGCCTTCCGCCTCGTTTTTCATTCATTTTCCCCACCCACATTTTCCAACACAACCAACCTACCCCCCCCTCACAACCATTTGGATCCTCCATCAGCGAGTCAACCACATTCACGTGCCTCGGCAGTTTATCTTCACACATTTGTCCTTTGTTCCTTCATTTTGTTTGGCCGGGCCAAAGGACACGCCGCCTTGGTGGTGGCCTTGTCACCCGTCTCTTTCGCATCGCCTAGACCCCTCCGTCCCCCTCCCCCCTACTATCTCTCTTTCTCTCTTATGGCCTCGTTCATTCTGTTGTTTCCCTTTTGTTGGCTTTTTGATTGGAACAAATGCTTTTCTAATCTCAGCTGGAACATTGCCTTCTTCGTGCATTTCTTCATCTCGCTTTGCTCCTCCTTGGATATTTCTCATTTCGTTTTGTCGCCTATTTGTCATTGCATTTTCCTTGCACATTTTCCCACAGGCAACAGCCACACACGCACACACACACATATAGACACACCAACAGCCACACACATATCCACCCAAACATACATACACTCAGATGGAAGGATATATATGTCAACATCCACATCTGCTGCAGGCCATCTTCAATAGTTTTGCTCCTTGTCCAGGATAAATGCACTGAAAATAAATCAAACTACATAAAAGTATTAAGCAAACTTTGTTTGTTTTTTTCTAAAATATTAATATATATGTTTTTAAAGTTCTTTTCTTTTTGTAGATAAAATCAATCAAGACATAAATTCAAGATTTAATAATCAAGAAAAACACACTCTCGGCATTTTGAGCAGTTTATAATAAGAGAGAGAGAGAGAGATGGATAGGAAAAAAGAGCAAGAGGGCATTGCATTTAATGGCCAGCTGTGTCCAGAAAAATTTTTAGAGGCTAGAGAAGGCGGTCTTTGGATCCGGAAACAAGTTGTGAAGTTAAAAAGTTTCTATGAAAAAAAAAAAAAATGTTCGATTCCAAAACGGATGTTTTGACTCTTTTTTTTTTTTTTTTTGGGCTGCAAACATATGTCCTTTGCACATTTGGAAAAGGACTCTTAAGTGCCTCCCACGACTGCCACGAAAATCGGGGTCTATTGATAATCTCTGCTGAATTTCAGTAATATTTGCCACAAACCCCTCATTGGCTCTCGGGGCTGGGCTGGTGTAAATCAATATTTATGATTTATAACTGGCTAGCCAAATTGAATTTTAAATGCATGTTTCAATAAGGAATTTGCTCTGGCTAAATAATAATAATAATTTGCTAACGTTGATTGATTAGATAAACGATGCAAAACACAAGTTCGATTTAAATGAAGTTTTGCTTGTGCAATGCCCACAATGTGTGTTACATATTTTATTTAATTTATTAGTCAGCCACAATTTACTTTGAAATTGCAAAGTAAACAAGAAATTGATTTTAAAACCATGAATGAAATGTCATAACAAGTGATTATGAGTAAAAACTTCTTGGAAGATCAAGAAGCAAGTTAAGGAATTTAATTAGATTGAAGGAAATTTATGAATAATTACAGAATAATTACAGTGAGAAAATAAATTGAAAAGCAATTATTTATAATATGGAATTTATTTTCAATTTGTAAACCAAACAATGTAAAAGCACTAAGTTTTTGTAATTTTTCGCCAAAAAAGGTGATGTTAACCCTTAGCAAAATTCAAACTCTGACTCTTCCTGACTTTAACCCCAAAACCACAGTATTTTTCTGATCCCCAAAACTAAATAATTGTCCTAAAACGGAATGTAATACCTCGTTAAGCTTGTCTTCTAAATTTTGTCTTGTCTTAGTAAATCTGCATTTAAAGTTAAAAATGTCAAATTTTAACCATTTTTCTCAAATTTGAATTTTGAATTTACACCTCGAAAAGTAGAATTATAACCATTTTTCGCAAATTTTGATAATGTTTCTCGCCTTATCAAAAAATGCAAAATGTTGTTTAAAAATGTAAATCCCCAAATTCGTCAATCCATTGATGAGGAAAGTTAATTTTGGTAGAACGCTGCTCAAAAGTATCTTTATTTTAGCTCTGAGCCTTGTTTTGACTAAGTTATAGGTATAGAACCGATAAAAATAGTACCATTATCTGTCAAAACTCTTAATCCAGATTGTTGCCCAATAATAATAAGAATTATTCTTATGACCAAGCCAATACTTATCGGAATATGGAAAGCCATACATGACTGAATTCGTAATTAAAATTCCACACGAACTGCATTTACAGTTTATAACTTAAAATTTTTGCAATTTTTGGGAAAAAAAATGATGTTATCTCTTATAGAAAATGCAATATTGGGTTTCTTCTTCCTATTTTTCCCGAAAATTACAGTATTTTGTTTATAACTAAGCCAAAAATCGTCCAAGTATGGAATGTAATACCTCGATGAGGTTATTTTCTAATTCCTAGCAGATCTGCATTCACAGTTGAAAATGTACAGGAACCCGCTAATAAATATGGTTTCTAAAAATCACTATATTTTAATGTGATATTACTTTATTTCCCAAGATCTTTTCGTAATTAAGTAGCTTACTTAGTTGCAAATAGAAATCGCTTAGATTTTTTATCGATTTTATTCTTAAAATAGTTAACCATTTTTCATGAAATATTGAAGTGTTGTATGGCTTTCACCCTCAACTTTCTCTGTTTGCCCTCTAAGCACTTGCCATTCCAAAACCGAATCGTCCCGCAATTGATCCTATTCACATCCACTTAATCACCTTTCACCGAGACTCGTTTATCAATCGGTTTTATTGAGTAATATCTTGAAGCCACACGGCACACTAAAAATCAATGTTTGACGATTCCGCAGGCATTTTGCACTTAATTCCAATGGGTAACTTTAAACCAAATGCTAAAGTTGATAATATATATATATATATATATATTGAGAGCTTGAGGAACAAAGGCCTCGGGACAGACATTCGACTCTGTGTTCCCCAGCTCCAGGCTTCAGGTTTAGGTTCAGCTTCTTTTCCCCATTCCATTTCCTTATCCCGACTTGTTCATTTTTGGTAAATTCCGAAATCATATCCCACACACACACACACACACACACACACACACACAGAAGCCCACCAGAGCGCTGTGCACACACATATCCCAGCCATTTGGACATTTGCTAGTCTCTATAGGTCGCATTGCATTTTAGTCACGTTCCGACGGAAAAGTTATCGAAGATTTAAACGCACGTACATGGGGCCAAAGAAAGCTGAGACAGTGCGTTTCACTCGATTCTTAATTTTCCGGTTGATAAGAAAAAAATTATTTAAAAACGGAAAATGGTTTAAAGTTACAATTCAAGGCTTAAGTTTTGTTCATTTTTAGGTTTTAAAAAGTTACTTCTGTTGATAGTAAAATCACCTTAAAAATATCGAATTAAGATATTAAGATTAAGATAAAAATCGAAGAAAATCGAGTTATTAATGGGATTTATTCATTAGAATATTATTATTTTATAATATTTAATATACTTTACGTGAATGTTAGATTTTGTTAGCTTTCTGAATCATATTTTCCCGTTCCGTACGTTACGGTTATATAGAAAGATAGGGAATACCAAGAGCCGTCATCAAATGCCGTGAGTTATTGTAAAACGTCGAGTTCTTCAATTGCGACTCTAATGCGAACGGGAATATATCGGCAAATGGGTGGCGATAAAGCGGGGAAAGCGGAAAACTTCTCATGCTCCCCAAACGATGTGCACGTAGCCGAAGAGGGAGAAAAAGTGCCAACTGTTTTGCTTGTCAAATTGAAATTAAAAGCCAAAATGCCTCAACTTGGCTGCTCCCGATTCTCCCCATCCTAGAGTTCCCCGTTGGAGTCATAGATATAACCTTTTTATAAAATCAATAAAACCAAATAAAATATATAGAGAAGTGTCTGCAGTCAAGCGGCAATAACACACTTAGAGAATTTCAAAATCAAATACATTGTCTTTGAAAAGTATAGAAAATTATCACCTTTAAGGCTAAGTCAAGCTGTTTTGAGTTCAGTTTTGAGTTAACTTAACTTAAAGTTATCCTGCAAGAAAAAGTATAGTTTTTTTTTTGGGTAATTTCTTTGAGTGCATGATGTGGCACGTAGTCAGTTGTGGATACTTTTGGCCTCGTGATAGGGGCAAGTCCCCGGAGTCAGACGCAAAACCAGACCGAACCAGACCCGTGTGCTGTGTGGTCAGCTTTTTGGGGGATTGTGATACTTCTGCGGTCGCGTGACCTTTGCCCTCCGCCTTTGGGCCACAAACTGGCAACAAATTCGAAAGAATGTTGCAACAATTTTGTGTTCTTGAAGAGAGGGGCCTGCCTGTCCGTGTCTGGGTCAGCAGTCAGTGGTCCAGTTGGTCAGTTGGCTGGTCAGGTGTTCCTTCATTTTATTTTCCCAATTCCAAAAGCTTTACATTGTCGTTGTTTTAACTTGACGTTTTCTTTAAATCCTTTTATTAAATTTTGTCATGTGTTTACTTCATATTTTTATATTTCTTTGATATATGAATAAAATTTGTATATTCCAAAGTCTTTATAGGGAAAAAAGTGAGCACTTTTCTGTATTTTCCATGCACTAATGCTTGCTCATTTGCCAAAAATTTTCCTTTCGTATCATTTTCCCCTCGTTCGTTCGTTCATTCATTGATGATTTAAGTGCCGTTTCGACTTTCGGCAATTCTGTGGGGTCCTATAGAGTCCTGTGGGATCTACCCATATATCCTCCTTTAGTTTCCCCAATCTCCCTCCCCCCCCAACAAAATGCACCTCGCGGCCTTCGAAGCCAGTTTGGCAATTATTCATGCAGCCTAAACACAAAACAGAAGTTGCCTATGTGTGTGTGTGTGTGTGTAGAGTGTGCGTGTGTGAGGCCGCCCATGTGGGTGCAATTAAACGAAACTGTCTGTCTGTCCATCTGGCAACCTCATCTCATCTCCGCTTCCGCCATTTAACACTGTAAAAAAGAATAATTTTTTGGATTTATCTATATATAAATTTTGTAAAGGAAAGTTTTCTATTATTTAGCAGAAATTTATCTTTGTAAAAATTATTTATTTATTAAATATTTATTTTCTTACTAATAAGATTCCCTTTTTGTTTTCCGTGCAGTTTGTGTCGTCTTGCGTTTCTGTTGTTTAGCTGCGTTCGCGCAAATTTTCCCATTTCCCGTTCGCTTATTAATGAATTTTCCAATAATTTCTGTTGCTAAAGGGAAGGGGAGCTTCGGGGATTGGAATTTTTGGGGGGAGTCAGCCAAAATGGGGTCTACGTCCATGTGCTGCTGGCATTCTGGTCGCACTTAGACTTATTGTTCGGGCAACGGCCATTAAATCATTTTATTTCGACGGCAGGCAGATGGTGAGCATACGGGAAAAAAAATCCAAAGAACCTGAAATGAATGTTTTTGGGAAATTGTGAAGAAAATTTGTTCTCCTATTTGTTTTTATTTTAGATAATTATTATTTTTAACTGAAACTTCAAGTTATAATACAACTTGCAATGAATTATTATTATTTTATGATCTTGTTAAATATTTCTTTAAATCTGAGTTAGAGAAACCTGCATTGGTCGGTGTAGAGGGCGATTCACATTATCCATTATCCAGTGAAGCTGTAGCGCTCCAACTCAATCAGCGACCAACAACAGCTCGAGGCAATGTGTGCTTTTCTTTTTTCACGCTTTTCCGACCCCGTTTTTCCACATTTCCACGACCCTGCCAGGCGCAGCAACTCGGCAGCAACTTTCAATTGTTTGGGGAATTCGAAGTGAACGTTTTCTGCCATTAGTTAAGGTTGAGGTCGATTGTTGGCTGGCAAAAGGGGCACACGTGGAAAAATAAATAATATAATAATATAACTTTGAAATAATTCCAAGAAAATGTGAACTAGTTAAACTCTTATAGTTTTTAACTAAGAATCAGAATTGTTGTTTAAATTTCAACAAAAGCATTTAATGTATGAGATTGTTCTCAATTTAAACTTAAGAAGTGATTTGGTAGTTTTATTAATATTTTCTGTGTACAAGTTGTAAGAAAAAAGGGTATAGCTGGGTAAGAAAATGTGGGGAATCCCCACTTGAGTTGCCGGTTGTGTGTTAACGTTAATGCTGTTAAATGTTAACTCGGGTCGGTAATGTATGTTTGATAAGTTAATTTTCGCAGCTAGAAGGAAGAAACCCAGCCGGGGGGATAGCCAGGAAAACTGCCAGCTTATCATTAAAGGCATTGGAAACGATTCCTTGGCTTGAGCACACAGCCAAAAGGACTCCCACGGCAACAAAGCCATTACAGTGCTTTGTATGGTTGGTTCAGTAAGGGGGAAAAATGGGTAACAACTGGGGAAACATCGCTGAGGGGGAAGAGTAGCGGGACGGACGCGTAGGGAAACTGGGGGCATTCAAAGTTACAAAGACGCAACCTTCGCCCCTCTATGAACCCCAAAAAGTAACCCCCATTCACTCATCGTCATTGATCCAATCATTCATTTTCTGTAAGGGGTCGAAAGGGCAGGACATTTTGATTGCCCAGTAAGTGGGTGGATTGGTAAGGAAAGGCAAGGCAGGGCAGGGCAAGGAAGGGAAACTGGATGGGAAAGTCACCCACCAGGCAGACAAAGGCTGACAGTCAGTCATCCATTCATTTAATACAGTGGGTTATCGTTATTTTAGATATTTTTCTTAAGTTGTTTCTTGAATATTTATCAAGGTTTAAGGCATTAATGTAGTATAATATCAAAAGCTTTATCAGTAATATTCATTTAAGAACTTTTCTTATGATAATGTATGTTAATTATAAAAGATTTCATATAATTGCTGTATCAAATTTCTAACTTATACCAATATCTGGTGGATACCAATTCTTAAAGATATATATTTATAACGTCAATGCCAATGTGCGAGTGTCTATTGAAGTCTATAGATGATTTGTTTTATTTTTATTTGATTTACTTAAGAAATCGAACGCTTTACGATTTTGATTTGCGCTCGTTGTGTTTGCTTATGAAAGTGCTACTTACAGCGCAACAATGGATGCCATATCGGGGCATCCCCAACCATTCCGAAATAACCGCAGTCATGGAGCCCTCTCCAATATGCCACTGACAGGACGAAATGTTGGCGTTGGAGTATGAAGGAAGGGACAAGGGAAGCGCAAGACCAGGACCAGTACCAGAACCAAGACCAATATCCATTCCCCTACAAAATCCCAAGTGGCTGGTGTCGTTGCTCGCTTTGCTTCTGTTTGGGTTCGGTTTGGTTATGGCTTGGCTTTTGGCTGATTACACTGTTAGGAAAGGCGTTTTAAATTAAATATTTTATTTCACTTCACTTTATTTTCTTCACTTCACTTCCTTTCAGTGAGAAATATGATATTCGGATTATTAATTATAATTATATAATAAGTAAACTTTTAAAAACAATCTAAAGTAAATTCGTAGTACAATTTTTATTGTGAAAAAGCTTTCTTACAACACAAATATTAAGAGTTTTATAAATAAGTTAATTAATACCAAGAAAGGCAGTGTTTTTAAAACCAATTCTCAAGGGAGTTTACTTCTTAGTACGTAGATAGATTTTCCAAATAGTTAAAGGCATAATTATTACCCCAAAATCTCTAATTTTAACCTGATTACATATTTCAAATTTAATTAACAGTGTAGGGCTTTCGTTTGGTAGCTTGGCTTGGCTTGTTATCCTTTCTGCGCGAGGACTCGCTGGTAATCAATGAAATTACTTTTTAGTTCAAGGCGAGCCAATAGTGTTGCAAAATGAAATTATTGAGAAGGAGGTGGAGTAGAAGGAGGATTCGGGAGAGAAAGAGAAGGAGTAGAAGTAGTAGTAGTAAGAGGTCCTGGTGCTTTTTTCCAGAGCTTGCTAATGAAGTGTTGCCAAGATTGGAGGGCGGGGAACGGGCGTGAGATATTGGCGGGACATGCCAGCTCACATTTTTCAGTTATTTCAGTTTCAGTTTCTGTTTCAGTTCAGCTTGCCAGAGCTTCACTTTTTTTCCGGTTGGCTTGGGTGTTGCATACATTTGCGCTTAATGGCTTTGGGGAATTCCGATGACGTTTATAGTCGCCGGCAACCTAAGTAGGAGGAGAAGAAGGAAGCGTAGGAGGAGCTCTAGCTCTCTCTGGCTCCTTGGATACCCGGATCCTCGGGGGAAATTTGCTTTTGAAAGTTTTCCGCCCCCCAATTGCCGCCTTCTTCGAAAACACTTAAAGCCCGGCTCAGAATAAATGGCAAAGAAATGGCCTGGACATAAAGTAAGGCACAATCTCTGCCCGGACAATAACTCCTTGATGGTCAATGATTTGCTGATGGATGATCTTCATTTTATCCTCGTCCTGGTATGCACAAAACCAGACCGTTGATTGTCAACTTGTCGAGATGGATGAAAGACCATTGGCAAAAAAAAAAAACGAAACCATATATCAACTCTCTTCAGTTTTCTTAAATGCTCAAATCATTAAGAAGCAGTTTAAATTTATATTTGTTTATGAAATTAAAAGAGCTCGTAGGTGGAGGATGACTTAAACAAGGCATTTATGATTAGCCATTGATGAGAAAAAAATGCACTTCCTTGGCAGCAGTACAAAAAAAGTATACACTAGTATGTACTGTGGTCCTTGGCCATAATTACTACGTTCCTTCGGTGGTTCACTGTACTGAAAATCGTGTTGCCTGTCTGTCCGGATGATTGACTCCGGCCGCGGGGATTTACGCGAAAGGATGGCGGAAGGATTCCCATCAGGCAGGCGGCTGGGTTGACAGGATGCGTGACAGGATGAGAAGGAGTAGTAGTAGAATGGGGGCAGGAGGCGAGGGCGGAGACAGGCAGTCAAGGGTTAAGCGGGTCACAGCCGGTTGACAGTTGCAATTAATGCGGCAATTGCAGTTGAGTTTTTGTGCCAAAGATGATGTGCTGCGGCATCATCAGTAGATGGATGGATGTATGGTTGGTTGGTTGGATGAATATGGAGGAGTCAGTAGGGGGATCTGGAGTAGGAGTGACTCCATGTCCATGATGGTTATTTCCAGTTTACAGCTCCTCCTGCTAATTGGCATGCATCAATGCATCGATGACGTTTATTAGCAGTGCTCAGACACACTCGAGGGCGGTGGTATGGTGCTCTCTGATGACGTTATTGTGTGCGCAGTGCGGCAAATTAACTTAATTTGATTTAATGGGCAACGCGAGCCCAGCCCGTCCAACGGACGGATAATAATAATTGCGATCTGGGGCCTCCACGTGGCCACGTGGTTTCAATTGGAGTGGAGTAGAGTGGGCACTGAGTCGAGCACTTCAAGGGTCCGATGCCAAACAGATGCAACAATGCAGCTCAATTAAAATACGACCTAATTGC
The DNA here is from genome assembly GCF_018153835.1 of Drosophila eugracilis. NCBI lineage: Eukaryota > Metazoa > Arthropoda > Insecta > Diptera > Drosophilidae > Drosophila > Drosophila eugracilis. The sequence continues at coordinate 514,295 of NW_024573046.1, forward strand.
CGGTGACTTCTATTTTAAAAACTGAGGCTATGATGGTCATACATTTTGGGTATGCTCAACTTTTAGATCACCCCCACAGTCAGGTCAGTTTGGTTTTATTTTTTGGTTAAGCGGGTTTGAATAGCTTATATACATAGGTTCTATATTAGCCATTTTCCCTAATAATTTTTTATACTACCCCTTATAAAAATGGAAAATCTTGCCAAAAATTATTTTTTTTTAATAATGAGGATCGTTAGCCTTGTTCATTAGCTTTACAAAACAGTCATTCTCTTAGCTGTACGACTTGTTTTGGCGGAGTTAGAGCTTAAAACCCCAAAGAAATAATTCGATTTACTTCCAAGAAAAAAATAGGCATTAAAATTCAGTAATTCGGCAAGAGTTACACGGCGATGACGTCATCGCGAATGTTTTGAAATGCAATGACAAAGGGGAGAGGAAAAAGTGAGAGTGAGAGCAGAAGATCTATTGGCAGCGCCGTTCTCCCACTTTTCGCAAAAAAAAAAAAACACATCAGCAACTCATTGAGCTTGTAATTTAAATATCATTTAAATAGAGTTTAAAATTATTAAAGGAAATTCTTAGTAATTTTCCGTAATAATGTATGTATGATTCAAACATTTTCCTTATATAAAAAAAAAAGAAAATTGGTTAAAAAATGTACAATTTTTTTTATGATAAGGTCCATTAGCTTAGTTTATTAGCTTCACAAAACAGTCATTCTTTTTGCTGTACGACTTATTTTGGCCGAGTTACAGCTAAAAAACCGCAAGTAGTAATTCGATTTATTGCCGAAAAAAAAATGGCATTAAAAATCAATAATTCGACAAGAGTTACATGGCGATGACGTCATCGCGTATGTTTTGAAATGCAATGACAAAGGGGAGAGGAAAAATTGAGAGTAGGAAGCAGAAGTAAGATCTTTTGGCAGCGCTGCTTATCGTCTCTTTCGCAAAACCTTCTGCAGTCAAAATTTGCAGAGGTTTTTGGTTGACCACTTGTCAGTCTGGAAGCGGTGCACTCCTAGGCAACACGCACTTATTGTCTGGGCTTTGAAGAAGTGCGGAAAAAAAGCAGATAAAGTGATCGCGGAAAAGTGTTATAGTTTTTTATAATATACGAGTATATTCATTTAATTGTGAATTTTTCTATTTTTTATGCCCAACTACATACATACATATGGTGATCCGCTGGCAAGGTGAGAATGTATGTGTACGCGACTAAAAAATGTGAATACATGTAAGTAATTTATTATCAACGTGTGAACAAAAAAAGTATATGCGTGGTGAAATTTCTGAATTTTAAAGTAATCCCAGTTAGAAAATTGGGTCATAAGGAAAATCATATTTAATGGCCATAAAATATTTTATCCAAATTGAATTAAATGCTGTGACAAAGAGGAGTGAGGGAGGAGATGCAAAGCGAAGATCCGTTATCCTCTCTTTCCCGTGTGCACCCTAAGCTCTTCTTTACAGTTTTCAGCTAGATACCATCCACATGAAAAGTGCGAGAGAAGAAGCAAAACGCAGGTCCGTTATTCTCTCTTTCTCGTGTTCATCTTTAGCTCCACGAAGGCTCTCAGTTTTTGTACAGTTGCCAGACATAGACAGTAGCACTCCTTGGTAACATCCTAATAAGAAGAGGGGAGAAGGAACATAAAGAACCGTTATCCTCTCTTTTCGGTCTGCCCCTAAGCTGTTCCTTGCTGGTTTTTCTCTCAGTTTTTGTACAGTTGGTCTTAAACATTAGTACTCCCAGTACCACTAGGTAAAGAGTAGACGAAAAAGTGCGATCGATTAAGATCCGTTATCCGCTTGCTGTTGTCAGCGACTTGGCATTGTTGTTGGCGCTTTGCAGAGTTGTAGTTGTCACTTTTGAATGGTGGGATTGATACACGAATTACAAGCATATAGTGTTGCTGCTTTAGGAGGTAAAAGAAAATGCATCTATTTGAAAAAACTAAAGGCAGCCTTTTGATTATCACTTAAATTATATTGTATTAATATTTATCCGCTTCGCGATCCATCGAACTGTATGTGTGAGCATCTCAATTTACCTGCTCTATCTCTGTCTATATGAAAATGCTCTCATAATTAAATATATACATAAATATAATATTAATTCATAGCAATTCAATGTAAATTATGTTTTGGGACCACTTACCTTAATTTCCCTTTTATTCAGTGTTCTTATCGAGTTTTGTTTTGCTTCTTTTCAGCCCTGTTTCTCCCCGTGGGACACCGAAAATGTCAAATGCGATGCTGAATAATCTTCAAATCTAACAAAAGTAAGGTCAGCGCCCTTTTATACTTTTTCCCATTATATTATTACTATACTAAAATGCGAATATTTTGGTCAATAATTGAATACTCAGATGCTAGTTTAGAAATTAGGTAGTTTAGCTTTAGACTTTATTTGTCTTGCCAAAATGCAAAAATGCCAAACAGCCAAAAGAAATTCAAGCTAAATAGAGTAGGAGCTTTTTCGAATTTAAAACCGATCGTATATATGTACATGTCATGTGGTCAGATAAATTACTATATATGTTATTGAAATGCGAAACCACCATAAACAACCATCATTTCGCAAAACAAGAACTTTGAAATATTTTTCCCCAAACTGAAATACCAATCTAGGAATATATTGAGACTGCAACCGCCGTAAGGTGGTACATTCGAGAGAAGGCAATTAAGAAATTTAAACAGTATCGAACTCCGAGGTAAGTGACAATGAAATATCTGTTTCTAAATAAATTCTAATAATGATAAATTGGCCGAGCTATAAGCCGAGCTATGACTCGGTGCCTCGTGGGACTAATCAACATGCCGAGCTATGTAATCGGTGCCCCGTGGGACGAATTAACATGCCGAGCTATGTAATCGGTGCCCCGTGGGACATGTCAACTTTAGGCTCATATTGTATAAATATATGAGTTAGCTTTTTGAATGCTAAATTCAATTTTAAATCTTAAATTTTAAATCTTAACTTTTAAATCTTAAATTTTAAATCTTAAATTTTTCTATTTGCTATACCAAATTTATCTATCAAAAATTGCATATAATCAAATAAGTTATATTGCAATGACCACCATAAAGGCAACTCGAAGTTTTGTAACTTCAACCGAGGTAAACTATACCAATAATTAAGAAACTTAAATAGTATCGAACCCTGAGGTATGTGGAAATGAATTAATTAACCTTTTTAAAAAATACAAATTCTAATAATGATCAATTTTTAATTGCCGAGCTATGAATCGGTGCCCCGTGGGACATGCCGAACTATGTAATCGGTGCCCCGTGGGATAAGTCAACTTTACCTACATTCTACATACATCTACGTACGAGTCAACTACACATCATCAAGTCATCAAATCATCAAGTCATCAAGTCATCAAATCATCATATCATCAAATCATCAAATCATCAAATCATCAAATCATCAATTCATTAAATCATCATATCATCAAATAAGGTCAGTGCCCTTTTTATACTTTTTTCCATTGCAACACAACATATATTGAGATGATATTATCTCACGAGAGACGATTAATTTGTCCATTACATGAATAGTCAGCTGTTAGTTTAGGGCGTAGGTAACCGCACTAAAAGTACCTCAAGCTAAATTAGAGGAAAAATGGCAAATTGGCAAATCTTAAAGCAACTCGACCATATATGATTTGTACATATCAGATCAGAAAAGTAATGATTAGTTTTGAACAACCAACTGACCAAATTTTGCAAGGCTAGAACCCCTTAAAATCTTTTTCCCCAAACTAAAGCAATAGTCTAGGATTATATTGATCCTACACCAACTTAACTTCGAAGGAAGTTCCATAACCTGCGCTGAATCAATTTAAAAACTAAGGTAAGTGATCCTAAAGTATGTGATTCTTTAAAAATTCTAATAATAATTTATGTTTTTTTTCAGTGAAAAGTGAAAGTAAAAAAGTGAAATGAATGTATGATATCTGCATTTGTGTGTGGTACCATGTTGCCTTAAGGTGAGTGATCCTAAAGTATGTGATTCCGTATAAATTCTAATAATGTTAAATGTTTTTATTTTTCAGTGAAAAGTGAAAGTGAAAAAGTGAAATGAATTTATGATAATTGCATACGAAAAAAGGATGATACGATGTTAAGGTGCATAAATAATATAGAAAAACTTATAAACGTCGCTCAACAATCAACCAATTCCAAACAGCATCTTTAATAATACGGATATTTAAGGTCAGTTATCCCTGAAATGTTTTTCTATTTTATATTTCTATATCTATATCTTCTATATTTTTTCGAAGATTTTAAACATATTTCACAGTCTTAAATATTTTCTCCTACTTTCTTATGAATGACAAATAATTTGGTGAATAATTGTTCTTAGTTGTAAGTTATAGACATTATCATTATTATTTCATCAAAATACATTCCATTCTGTTTTCTCGAATTTTATTTCTTACTCCCAGTCACTCTTTTTATTAAAGTTTCCGAATTCAACATATTTTGTCGCCTTGTTTTAGACGCTGTAAATGTGACAAAGTTAGCTTTGTCCTTTCACTTTCTAATGAAGATGAACAACAGCTCACAAATGTATCTCGCTTCCTTAGATCACTAGATGTTAATATCTACGTTTAATGTATATTTGTAAGACCTGCTAATATGGGAATTACAACATTGTTTTACCTAGCCAATTATGTTGCTTTTTTGTCACGTCGTAAAATTCCATCAATTGACACATCCTACGATCCTCCTAAAAACAAGGTTGGGGAATGAGAATGAGGATAAGGATTCATTAGCCCGCGAGATGTAAACACTGGCTCGGGTTTCCCTCAGCCCTGCCGTTGAAAAGAAACAAGCCCCCTGCCTTTTGGTGTTACATAGGTGTATGGTTATGCTTACAAGAGTATGTCGTATTCTTTGGGCACTGATTTAGCTGTCGTTTCTTGTTCCACTCGTTGTCGTCATCGGGTCGAGTGGCAGCATTTAATGAGGTGCAAATGAGCTTGTCCCGGCATCAGCAGCATCATCACACCGTGCAGCCCAAGGAGCCAGAGTCGCGCACTTTAAAAAGAAATTAGCTGCCAGGAGTAGGCCAAGTGACAGAAGGCCCAAGGAGCGTCAGGCTCAAGAGTACACTGTCCCAAAATAGAGGTAAAAAAAAGGAATTTCTTGACAAAGGAAAAGTAGTTTTAAATTCGATTTTTGGGACGCCTCTTAAATATTTTTTTTCTCTGTTTTTTTCTAAAAAGGAATTTAAACAATTAGAAATTCTCTCGAAGTATTTGAGTAGTAAATATATTTTTTTTTGTATTTCTAATTTGTTTTTTCCGGTGTACTTAGTATCGAGATGAGTGGCAAATGTTGTTGCTAATTTCCCCACTTGCTCTGCTCTTATTTTTTGTTGTTTTTCTTTAACTGTCTGTCTGTCTGTGCGTCTTGGAAATTTTACATATTTTCTATGAAAATTACCATAGACACATGGCCGCCACCTCCGCCGCCGCCGTCGTAGCCGCCCCCACTTCTTGAGAGTAGGGGCTGGGGCTATGCTCTCCACATGCCGGGCACGTAGTCGTGGGTGCACCCACTTAACATGATAAGCGACAAGACACCTAACATGTTCAACACGACACCTTCACGACAGCGACGACGACGTAGCAGCCAAGATCCGGGGTTCCTTAAGGGGATGGGTTGTGATGGGTAATGGTATGGTTATGGTTATGGGGAAGAGAATGGGGTGGTGGTTCTGCCTCCTTCATAGAGGGGGTTGTGGCATGACGCTGCAGGAGATGTGGGTGCTGAGTACTCAGCTCGTTTAGGGCCAAGACTTTGATTTGATGTGTGGAATTTTTACCATGTTTATTATTTGCATTCCAAAAACAATAAAATAAAAATTTACTTTCAAATTTACTTTCCCTTTATATAAGAAATTTTTAAATATAACAAAAACTATTAAAGCTGCGTTTCAATGCCTGATATTCATGCTCTATACTTTTATATATATTTTAATAATTTAAAATCGAAATAACTCTTTAAATATTTGTAATAAATATAAAGTCAATTGAAATTTATTTAATAATTAAAATGTAATTTATGAATGACAGTTAACTGACAACCCTTTTTATGTGGAAAAATCCCGGCTATCTCAGCGGGAAACTTGAGATTGTTGGCAACGAACAAGTTTGGTTTTCTAGGGTTTTGTGGGCGGCTTTGACATGCAAAGGTGTCCCTGTCTCCACCTCCCTTTGCCACCGTTTGGCTGGTTTCTGGTACTGCTCCTACTCCTGCTCCTGCTGCTGCTGCTGACTTGCGGCTTCTCTGTCTGCGGCAGGACTTCTGCGGAATAAACCCGCCCACATGTCATATTAAGCCAGTGTCCTGGCGAACGTGTGCGGCATAAGTTGCCACAGCATTTACACTCGACAAACTCCCACAACCCATCCCAACCCAACGCCCAACATCTCGCCGCAGCTGCAATTATCTATTTGCGACAAACATTTGCAAACAATTTTTGCCTTTGACTAATTAGCGGGCTTAGTGCTTTTCCCACACACTTTTTCCCGCACATTTTCCTTGCGGTAATTTACAGTTTTCAAGCAAATTGAATGTGCCATTAATTTAATATTGCGCTTTTCCATATAGTTATATTTATAAATTGTGTTTTTAAAGTTTATTTCATTTGAATTCTGGTATTTCGTTACTAATTTCAATGGTAAACGAGTTTTTTTCTATTTATTTTCCTTTTTTCTTTCAAATTTTTGAATGCTTTCACAATTTAGTGATTTTCCAAACATTTTCCTCAACTTCTGTTCAAGAGTTTAGTGTGCATGACTGCTGAGCTTGTTTCGTAATAGCCAAGAAAAAGGGGGAAAGAATTGAATTGTTTCGATTGAAATATTACACATACGCCTCGTTGCCGCAATTGTGCAACAGAAATAATTTCCAACATATTTTGGCCATCTGTGTGCTTCTAATGGACAAACACTAAATAAAATGCATTGACATGCAATTTTGTTGGCCTGCAAGACGATTTTCTAATTATTTTTCGCAATGGAAATTTCTCTCAATTCGTTTGTTCTTTTTTTTTTCTGCAATTTTTTTTTTTTTCGGTGGGCGGTTGGAAAATGTATGGGCAGCTCCATAAATTGTCAAACCACAATGTGGGCGGTGCAGTGGATAACAAAAACCGAACCACATAACGATCGAATGCAACCGCGTAACGTTTTGCCACTTTTTACACTTGTCTACAGTATTTTAAATATACTTTTGTGGTCAGTTTGAGGGGAAGGGGGCAAAAAAATAACAGGGCCAATAAAAAGAATATATAAAACCCAAACAATAAAACAAAAATATAAACGAATAAGCTTTATCTATTGGTAAAGTTATAAGTAAAGGAATATAAGAAATGTATTATTGGAAATAAGAATACAATTTTTATATAAAAATTCCTTAAATTAAAAGCTTAAAATTATATTTATTTTACCAATGGCTATCTACTTAACTATGGCAATTTAATACTCAAAATAACATCTTAATACTTACTTATAAACTATAGTAAAATTCCTATGAAAACCATTTTATTACTTACTATTATTATATATTTGATAAACCTATAGAACCCTTGATACCCCGCAGTTTGTAAAACATAACCACCGTGGTATGTAGAGATCGAAACGCATAAAAACCATGTTACCTCCATTTAGTTACCTCTCTCTTTTTTCGCCGTTGGGGACATTCTTTTATTTTTTTTTTTCTGTTCTGTTTTTTTTTTTTTTTTTTTTTTTTTTTTTGTAGCTTTAAGCTACACAAATTGCATAAGTTCAGCGAGGTTTGAGGGGGTGAGGGGTTGAATTGGTGGGGAAGCTGACGAGTCAATGACTCGGAATGAACACCTTTAAGCCGCTTAGAAAATTGCAATGCCCAAAAATCACATCACAGTGAAGCGGAGCAGCCAGCAACAACAATGGTTAGACATTTTTCCAGTTGTCAAGGGACATGACATTGCATGGACCCCATAGTTTTACACTAAGAGAAAATTGGACTGTAGTTTAAAAGTAAATAATAGTTTAAAAGCCTTTTAACTATTTATAACTTCAACTAATTGCAACTTACATCTTACTCACTTAAAGCAAATACTAAAATTAATCAAATTTAAGTCTTAAGTTAAGTTTAGATTAAGTTAATCAAAAGTTAAGAGAACTTTTAGTGCTTTTCTCACTGTATCACCGCCCACCAACTCCACTTTTTGGGACTCCTTTTCTCTGTTGCACTCGCTGCTGTCCAAAAGGATTTCCAAATCAATTTGATTTGCCAAGGGTTAGAGCGTGTGTTGGGAAAACAGGGGGGGGGGCGGGGGCTGGGTGGAAAGCCGAAAGGGGAAATGGTGAAAGTGGTGGCGAAAGGGGAATGGGAATTGAGAAGGGGAAGGGGAAGTTTCAGGTCTGCTGCCGTTCGCAATCAATATGCAATACTGTTGCCCATTGTCTCTCGCTTTTTGATTTCGTTTGCTTTTGTCAATTTCCACGGGCGGCCTCTTGGTCTTCTTTTTCTCTTTTTTTTTTTTCTCTGATCCCTACGGTACTAACTTCTTTTTTTTTTTTGTTGCATTTTTGTTGATTTTGTTTGCTGCAGAGATTTCATTGCTTGGTCCTGCTTTGTTTGCCTCAGTGGCACTCCCATTCCAATTTCCATTTCGCCCAGCGAAATCACATTTGACTTGGCATTTTAATGACGTTGACAGGAGCGGAATTCCAATCGTAACAAGCCAAATTAACAGGCTTTTTCGGACATAAGTTATTTCTAATAAATCAAGTTAAATGAGAGAGATAGAGAGAGAACTGATTGAATTTTAATTAAACACAATTGTCTAGAAATTAATGAAAATATTTAAAAATGAAATTTTATAATGCTATTATGCATTATGATACCCAACGATGATTATCGTATAAAATTCCAGCATCTGTTCATCATTTTATTTCCCTTTAACAGGAAAAAAAAAACCAGAAATTCAATGTAACACAATTTAATTTTCCCTGTTGCTGGTTGCTGGTTGCTCGCTCCTTCCTTCGACTAAAATTTCAACAAATTATTCGATAATAGAAAATCAAATTGCAACAAATTCGCACACAATTGCAACACCAAATGGGACAAGACAAAGGCAACAATAAAAAAAAAAAAAAAAAAATAGAAAAACAGATGAAAACGATGTGAGATCGAAAATAAAGTGAATGCCATCAGCAAGACGCCATTGCGTCAGTTCGATTTTCTCCCATTTTCACTTGAGGCGGCGGGTAAATTCTGGGGACTTAGTCTGGCTAAGTCCAAAGGGCAACAATGTTGTCGCATTTTGTAACTGTCTTGCAACCAAGGAAAATTCTGGCTTCTGGGTTTCAGCGTTTCTGGGAAATGTGATGTGGTAGGTGGTGGCTGGCAGGAAGGGGTTTTTCCGAGCACATGCAGCGAGTTAAAGAATTCCAATCAGCAGGGCCATTGTTCTTGAGACATTCGCCCGGCAAAATTGAAGATAATTGAAGTGTAAAACGTTGCAAGCGGAAGTGCAGCAGTCAGCAAGGGGTTTCCCCCCCAGGAAAATGCCCCTCCCTTCGCTCTCATCCACAGTTTTCCACACTCAACCTTCTGAGGTTGTGTTTGTGCTGATGTCAAGGCATATTATGCAATACAATTTTGGCAACAGCAGATTTCCCTCCTCAAACATTTTTGAGTCACGTCGTCGCCCTGTCGAATGCGGAAATGATGAGAGACAAAAGGAGATGCCCGAGCCAGAAAGAGAGGTGGCTTTATGTGGTAAAGAAAGAGATAGCCAAGGGGGAGAAGGCAAGGGGGTCTCATATCTGTATATATATATATGCAAGGGCAAGAAGGGAGACCACAGCGTAAATGGAGGCCAGCAATAAAACTGTTTGCTGCATGGAAAGAAACAACAATGACTGTCCAAACTGCACTTAGAAAAATGTAGTTTATTTTCTTAATATATTAGTAGATATGTTAAAAACAACATGAAAAATAACTTCTATGGATAACCATCTAATGAAGAAAATTATTAAATTTTCCGAATGATTAACAAGATAAGATTTTCCTGCAGTGTTTGAAGTAAAATAAGAATCCAAACAATGGCAGCAATATGAAGTGGAGGAATAAGAACAAAAAGTGCAATAACAAAACAACGATATGCAAATCGCTGACAACGAAGTGAGCAAACAATCCTTGCACCGAAAATCCTTTTGTCCTGCCAATGCAATTGCCAAATTGCCAACGTAATAAGAAACAAGAAAAAGACTTTTTGGGGACACACAAAAAACTAAGGGAAAATGATGCGAATAGACCAGCGATAGAGCAGAACGAAAACTTGGGCTATTTTCATAGGCAATTTTCCAAGTGGATATTGCACAGGAGTCAAGGTTTTTATTTGCTTAACATTTTTCCGCTCTTTTTCTTTTTTTTGTTTTTTGTTTAAAAAGAACAAAAAGATTTTAGTTTTGTGTAGGGAAAACCCTTGAATAGCTTTTTTATTTACACATTTTGTAGAGTTTTTTTCATTAAATATCTTAATATCTTCTCGTTAAAATATGAATATGAAAATCTTTTTTTAATTCTGCTTAGTTTTTCCACTTATTCGAGAATGCAACAAAAATATGCCGAAAATGGAATGTAAACGAAAATTGAAAGTAAATCAAAACAAGACATGACAAAAATCGCACAACGACATGCCATAAAAAATTGCTTTGCTTTTGTGATTGAAGCGTCGACCCTTAGGGGAAAAGGGGGCGGTAGCAATGGCGGTGGCCAAATGCCATGGGTGGCCGTTGGATGGTAAAAAGAGGAGAGCCAGGAGGAGGGTAACATTTTGCTTTGGGCTGAAATGTCATTGGCAACGCGACTCAGATTGGCAACAGTTGTATAAACGATTGGGATGTTTACTTCATAATATATAGAGGAGGGGGGGTTCCGTTGTGAAGGGGGCCAAACAGCACCCCCGTTTATTTATGACGTTGTTTTTCTTCTGCCAGTGTAGGCAGCGCCGGAAAAATTCTAAAAAAAAAAAAAACATAAAATCAGGGCTGGATAGTCAAAGAAAAATGTTTTCTTATTAAGTATAAAAGAAATTTGACTTAAATATTTCACAGATTTTCCATTTTTATTTTCTAAAAATTACATATATTTAAGTGCCTTTTCTTACTTACTCAAATTAAGCTACATGTCACATCTAGTGTGACTTTCTGTAGCCCTGTAAACCTACTAAAAAAAAAAGAGAGAATACAAAAATAGGGGAATCCCAGAGTGGAATTTTTCGGGAAGTTGGGGGGAAAATTGGCATCCATCACCTGGAGCGCATTACCAGCGGTAAAACCGAAAACGAATAAATGAAATTCGGAATGCATGTGAAATTGCATTTGTGCATGCAGATGAGCGGGGAAAATGGATGAAAAGTGGGTGGAAAATTGGTGGGAAACTGAAGCATGGAAGCATGGTAAATTTCTGATAGGTGGATGGGCTTAGACAAAATCCAGGCTGGGGCGGCCGCCCAGTAGCCCTTTTTTTTGTTGCTTATCAATAATTGGATGAAAAATGTAGCAATTTTTTATGCAAAGTCAACCACAATGTCGTTTGATAAAAATGTTACTTAAATAATAAATAAAGAAAAATATACATTAATTAAAAGCCATTAGAGATGGCTTTCAGCTAGAAATATAATAGTAGTAGTTAATTGTGATCAGTTTAAGAGATATATTTCGTAAAAATGTTGTAAATGATTTAAGATGCCTTCTTCTTAGTCGGAATTTTGTACTTGCTTTATTTTGATCTTTAAATTTCCTTCTATCGCTGAATCTGTTTAGCTTTCTTGATATCTTTTGCCATTTTCCGGCACAACCTTTTCCGTTTTCTGCTGTGTTTTCCCTTTTGGCCGCCGGCAAATACCTCCAACATCTGTCACTCTCGATTGTACCCAGCCATCGCCCCTAAAATTGTTTCGAGCATGTTATCCACTTTTAGGGCGCTTGACGAATTTTTCCCGCCTTCCAGACTTTCTCTCTACTTTTTTGTTTTTTTTGTTTTGTATTTCCTTTTTCCCCTGACCATTTAAAGTCAACGATGCGTTGATGCTGCGAAGGATTCCCGCTGCACACTGGCTGCTGTCAGCAGGTGACTGCCCAAAGGGGCGTGGCACATGGGGAAGGACTCGCTTCACAGACAATTCGCTGACTGGCAGCCAAAAAAAAGAAAAAAAAACAGAAAAAAAAAGTAAAACAAAAAAACAATGAAATAAGCGTACTGTTTTCACTTTTTCCACCCCAATCCACAGATATTGAGATGTGTTCAAAAAATTAGTAGAAGCAAATATGATATTTATATTTTAAATATATTAAAAATATTATTTTAAAAATAAAAACTGACAAGCTTTTTGATAGAAAAATATAAAAACCATATTTCTTACGATATATTTTTTAAGTAAATGATTTGACTCCTATTTTTTTGGACACATGTGTTTGTATGTACAAAGTACATACTGGAATAGTTTTCTATATATATATATATATATATATGCACTTGATTGTTTTGGCTTTATTTTTGATCAGCTTTTGTACTGCGGCTGTTTGTGGCAGCAAAGCGGAAATGCGATTTAAATTATTTGATTTCCGTTTTTGTGGGCGAGCTATTTATTTTCATATGAAGAGTTTTTGTTTTTTGTTTTTGTTTTTGTTTTTGTTTATATTGTGTGTTTTTTTGATGACATTCTTCCAAATGTACAAAACTATATTTATGCACAGAACTTGTTTTCCTTATTTTGAACATCTTATTTTCGTTCGTTTGGCAATTATTCCGTTTAATAGTACCAAGCAAAATGCAAAACCACAATCAAATTGGCAAAGGAAAACAAATCTTTTATTTTATATTTATTAAATCCATTTAAATTGGATTTTTTGGCACACGAATTATACAGAAAAAGTGATAAGAACATATCAAAATATGTTATTTGAAATTTATTCATCAAAAAAGAAACTTCTCTTTGATAAATAATTATTTCGAATATTTTTCTATGGATACATTGAAGTAAGCTGCTGCTTGCTTGACTTTAGCGTATTAACAAAATTCGATTTTTTCGCCTAGCTTTACCCATTTTTTCACTTCACTTTACTTTCCTGTTTTTTGTTGCCCCCTTTTTTTTTTTCGTTGCCTCCTAATGATGGCCACTTCAGTGTTTCCGCTTGCCAGCGGTGGAAAAGCGCAAAGGCAATGGGAAAAGCCAAAAGGAAAACCATCGGCAGCAGCAGCAGCAGCAGCAGCATCAGCATCAGGGGGCTTGACAGGGGTTGAGGGGCTGGAGAAGGGGCTGGACTGGCGTGAATGTAGCTCGTAAATTTGTTAGTTTATTAGCGCAATTTCCGTTGCTAATTAATTTCCAGGCCACACACACAAATACACCAAAGAAAACGAAGTGAACACTAGAAAAAAAAAAATGATTTCAATTAAATATCAAAATAAAACTCATTAACTAGAAACCAATTTAGGTTTTTTACAAATTGTTAATAATTTCTAGATAAAAAATGTAGAGGAATTAGTTAGTTTGCTTTTTGAAGCTTAAGGTCTAATAAATATTATAAATAACTTTTAATATAAAAAAATGTTCTAATTTTATTTTTTTTTTCAATATTTTTTATTGAGATTTCGATTATTTTATTATTCATAATTAACTTTTTCAAGACTTTTTTTTCTATGTATATAACAGGTCATCTCGCTCTAACGTTAGAAGAGATATTAGTGACATGCAGCTTGCAGTTTTTAAAATGCCGGAAAGTGAGGAAAACTCAGGGGGTTGGTTGGTGGTTAGATGGGGAAGGACGCTTCAAGGATGCTGCGGTTTTGTTCTTGTGCCAGGCAATCTGCTGAGCTGCATATTTCTAATTAATTAACCTGCATGCTGTAGTGTATATATGTATATATTTATATATATATTTCTATATATATATATATATATATATGTATATATAAATAAATCCATGTAAATAGACTGGCACACACACACACACACACAAGAACACAACCTCCACCTATGCAAATTTTCAATTTCCGGCATGTCTTAAGTAGAAGAAGTGCTAAATGGCACAAGTAATTCTGAGAATGCTCTCTTAAAGTGATTTTTTTTTTGGAAGATATTCTTAAATTGAAAAAAGGTTAGTTAGAAAGAAAACTGCTCTTTATTTGAGTTAAAAATTCTTTTAAATTTTGTGATATTTTAAAATATAAAAAAAATCATTTATAGAACTCAAAACTTCAAAGGCATATTTTTATGTTGTAAAAACCAAAAAAATATTTTATCATTTAGCTAATTTCCTATGTTTTTTTTTTAATTTGTATTTTTTTGGCAGAGTATTTTTGCCCTATAAAAATAAAATCAGACAAAAAGCAGCCACGAAGGAGGCCAGCGAGAAGCTATAAATTATAATTTCCAAGACATGTTTTCGGCACATAGCAGCGGGTGGAGCAGTGGCAGTGGCATGGGGTCAGAGGGGGCGGCGGTGTGTGACTTTGACAAGTTTTGATGATGTGTGCCCGGGCATACCCCCCTTTTTGTACCCGAACCCCCTTGTCCCCCCCCCACCGAAAAAACCCCACTCCTTGCTCCCTCGTGTAGGCAACATTTTTCAATTAACAAACGAACGAAAAATGTATGACATGCCACACATAGACACTCACTAATACTTCCATGGTAGCCACTCGACATGAGAAACGGTGCCAGGCACTTCCCGCCCACCCCCTGCTGCCCAATTTCAACCTGATATACATCATTTTTCATAGGCTTTCAGAGCCATTTCCCTTGCCTTTTCCTCTACCGCAGCGCTTCGAATCAAAGCGCCAAAAACGTCCTGTCAAAGAGGGGAGAAAGGGGGATTCAAGGGTTGGGTGGGGGTGGTGCAGAACAGCGGTGTAGGGAGGGGTGATAGAGGGAGAATCTCCGGATCAGAGGGTAACTAACTAACTAACAGTCAGCGGACGAAGACAAGGGAAAATCACATTGCACGAAGATCGAAGAGGTAGATACCTTTGTTTAAAGATTAAATTAAAGGTTGATAAATCTTTTTTTTTGGATTTTAAGAAAATGGGAATTATTTTTAGTTAGATCAATTTTTTAGTTCAGAATTTGGAACCTAAAAGCTTTATTATTATAATCTAGCCACCAAATTATAGGGTATCGAAAGGACAGATTATGTGTGTATATATATACCCCTAAATATATATATATATATATATATCTAAATATAGTATATATATGTGTGTGTGGGGATTTGTCTGGGCGCCGGTGTGATGTACTTGTGTCATTCGTTTCGCCTTGGCAAAATGACAAGCGAAATGTTTGCTGCCACAAAATTTCATTTAGAAAAAGGGTTATTAATAATATCAAATTTGACGCTGGGCGGCCATTATATGGAGGACCTACTCTCCCACCACTCGGCTCCTTTTTCGTCCTTTTGTCTATTTTTCGGGCCATGTCCTGGGTTGTCCTTTTGGGCGTTTTGTGGCGCGCTAAACACCTGCTATTTTATGATTTTATTAGGCACTCAACACGCCACACGAAGGAGGGGGTTTTCTTTTCAGCCAGGGACGTGGCACTCCAAGGGGGGTGTGCTGATGGTTTAACTTGACATGTGGAAAACGAACTTCACTCGATGAAATGTTTCGTGTTTACAGGAAAATGCAAAAAAAAAAGAAAACGGGAAAAATAAAGACTGACAGAAAGAGACATTAAGGAGAATATATATTAGAGAATGATTCTTATTATTTATAATGGTTATAGTAAAGAATATTTTACAAAATTCTAGCCATTATTCAGAAATAACTGATTCTAGTCTACTTAAATAGGAATTTGTTCTCATTTTCCCATCTCATGCCTCAAAAGTTTACCCCTCAAAATCACAAGCGTCGAGTGCTTTTAAAGGCCAAACGTGTCACTATACTCATGTCCGTCTGATGGCCCAGTGGTTTTATAAACGTTTTCCCATAAATAAACTGCCAAACATAAAATATGCATATGAATGCTGGCCGGCCTCACACAAAAGGCCCACCACTCACACAGGCATATGAGTTTAAATTGATTCAACACTTACACATACACTGAGAGAAACCAAGAAACAAAAAGGAATTTTGCCTTGCTAAGGTTGCTAAAGTTATTTTCTGTTCCTTACGGAGCTAACTTCTACACAAAAAATCTGAATTTTCATTTTAATAAGGTATTAATTCAAAATAATATAATTTCATTGTTAGCCTAAAAGTTTCCTACCTTATAGTATTCTTTTTCCATATGAATTCAGTTTATAAAATGAGCAGAAAAACGAGAGTTTTTTTTTTATATCAAAACCACTAAAAACATAACAATTGGTATCCATATATTCAACGACACGGAATAAGTGTTCTCCTGCTGCTTTTCCTTTCACCTAATTAATTTTCCAACTTTTCCAACAAATTTCGCCCCGAAATTATAATGATTTTGCTGTTGAAAATTTCCGGGTCATAAAAAGTGAGCATATTCAAAACAAAAACAAACGCAATAAAAAAAAAAAAGAAGAAAGTTCGCCGAACCCAGCGATGATTTCCTTGGAGACAAATTAGCAAAAGCAGTTGACACACGCACACCGCAAATGTGTTTTTTTTTGTTTTTTTTCGGTATCTTTGGATCCTTTGGTCAAACATTAATAAACTTGCCCACACTGGGTGTGTTTTCCTGCGCTGGCCCCCGCTTGCCCCCGCGTTACTCCTTCCTTCCTCTACGTCGTGGCACAGAGAGAAAGTTCAGGTCAAAATGTTGCCACAGGCAATTTGGCATTTGTCTTTATTAAAGTGCCCATGCGAGTGTGTTTGTGGAAATCTTTTCTTTTCACCGGATGTAGTGGAAAGTCCGCAGCCAGGAGTTTCCGGTGACTTGGCCATTTGGGAAAAGTCTGGCTAGGAATTTAAGGTTTTTAAATTCTGTGCTTTAAAAGAAAACTAAATGTTTACCTGAAATCTTCTGAAATCTTCCTCTGATGAATCAATCTTATGATTGAATGAAAATTGTTTAAAAATGTCTGAAAAGTATGCCTATTGAAAACTTTTAAATTTTAATGCAAAAAATATATAAGAAAATGGACTGATGAACACATAACTGAAACCCAAAAAGCTCTACAAATTACATGTGTTTGGTTTTCCTTTTATTAATTTTCTCTACAAACTAACTGCTTCTGACATCGCTCGAGGGTTCTTATAATGCAGCTCAGTAAATTAGCGGAAATTTGCCTTTTGTGGCACACATGCGTAACTAATTTGGTTTGGTTAAAAACTAACCAGCGATGAAAACTCAAAAAATCTAGACAAAAAATGGGTGAAAAATAAAAAAAAAATACATATGTGTAAGAGGAATCCATGTATATAAATGAGTTGGCCAAAGGTTGGGGTTTGAGGGGAGGTAGGTAGGTAGATGGAAATGTAAGTAGAAAGGGGTGAGGCGGGAAGGGGGACCTAACAGGTGGAAGACGATTTAATGCATACAAAATGATTTACACGCCGCTGGCCAAAGATAATACGAGAGTTGTATGGGGTTACGAAAAGGGGGGGGGGAGGGGATAGGTGTTATGAAGATAAGGTCTAAGGATGCACGCATGTGTGCCACCCCCATACACACTCTTCTCTCAACCCTGTACTCCTGTGCCAGCCAGCAGATAGCAGCACAGTTTTTGTGCTTGGCTAGCAGTTGCACTCCACCCCCTTTGAGTCCATCCTACAACCGTGCCAACATCCACCTTTTCAGCCCCACAGCAGCACCACATTCTTCCACACTTGCTGCAGCACCACCCTTTACCCCCCCTGTTGCACTCCAAAACCCTCTTTTAGTGCCCGCCAGCGAGGCTCTGCTTCATATAATCAGGCAGCGCTGAAAAGTATGCTACACTTTTTGCCCCCAATGACTGCACCGGAAAAAGAAATGCAGTTGATATGCCATTCCATATTCCAACAATTATTGCCTTTGTTATGAGAATAATTCTGATTATTTTTGGACAACAATCTGGTTTATGAGTTTTGTCAGATAATGGTACTACTTTTATCGGTTTTATACGTAGAACTTTGTCAAAACAGGGCTAAGAGCTCAAAAAAAGATAGTTTTGAGCAGCGTTCGAACAAAATCATCTTTAATCATCATTTCCTCATTGACGATTTTCGGGAATTTACATTTCTAACAAAATTTTTAATTTTTTGATAAGGGATAACATCATTATCATAGCATCATCAAATGGCAATAATTTTACTTTACGAGGTATGAATGCAGATATGATAGGAATTAAAAAACAAACTCAACGAGGTAATAAATTCTATATTTGGACCAATTTTTTGCTTAGTTATGGACATAATCTTTAGGGAGGAAATCGGAATTTCGAATTTTTATAAGGGTAACATCACTTAATTTTGCAAAAATGAAAAAAAATTCACTTTTTCCGGATTGAATGCAGATTTTTTTTAGAAATTGAACTACAAGTTTAACGAGGTATAACATTCCATATTTCAATAATTTTTGGCTTTCTTATGGAAAGAATACGGAGTTTAAGGGCGAGCCGAATGGGTGGACCGATTTTCGTATTTGTGAAAGGGGTGGCACCATCTAATTTTGCCAAAATATACTTTTTCAACAATGATTGCTATTTGACTACAGGTTTTAAATAAAATAAGATTACTAAAAAATCTACCAGTAATTTTCAAGGTGTCGATGCTCGAGACATGCTTCTCAATATCAAATCGAAAATAACACACATAATTTTCTATGTGTACAAATAGCTTCCTCTTGCTCCTTTACGCTCTGCCAGCTTGCATTTCAAAGCCAGGAGCCTGACAGGCCATCAAGCTGAAATCTCTGATGATACGAAATCAGCATAAACAACAACAAAAACAACAGCAACAGAAACAACAGGGGCGTAGTGCCAAGAAGGGTACAAAAAAAAAAAAAAAAAAAAAGGTGGGCGGGTGGCGAGGAAGGACTGCGTTTATGGCACAAAAGCAACTGCAAATAGGGTTAACAGCCAGTGCAATTTTCATATTACCAGGCTTTCGAAAAACTGCAGGCGATTTTAACCGACCCCGGCCACGTCGCTTCGCCCAGCCGCCATCCTTAACCCTTTGTTGGCACACAAAGTTCGTTGAACGCATTTCGTGAGGGGTAAAAAAAAAAAAAAATGGCTTAAAGAGGCTCCATCGAACGCTGCACACATGGAAAAGGGGAAATGCTCTTAACACGATTTGGTTTCAGATTATAGCTCGTCTGGTGGATATTTGTAGAGGAATTTTCTTTATTCTTAACGGATGGCCATGTTTAGGATTTCAAACTACTTTCTAAAGCAGCAAATGAAGTTGGAATTAGATCTTAAAACTTAATTTGGTTTGGATCCAACCAGTTGGATCAATGAATACCTTAACTTCAAACAAATTCGTAAACTTATTTAAATTAAAATTTTACTCATAATAATTCTCTGAACTTCTTGTGCATTTCATTCTTAAATTTAGTGAGTGTTTTATTATTGACACAAAGATGAAACGATTTGCAAACACAGTGCATTAATAGGAAACGGAAATGGGGACTCGAGTGATTTGACCAGAATTGCATACTTCCCAAAATCCCCAAATAACCCACGACCACCCCAGCTTCTCTGTCCAACCCGAAAGCCCCAATATACACCCTCCACCTCCTCTGTTATCCACAAACTCAGAGGATGAGAATGCAAAATTGACAAAGCCAAAATGCTTTATATAAGCACATATTGTTTAGACCCATTTGCGCTGCAGAAGAAGCAGAAGTCAACTAAGATGTTTCACAGCCAACTGATAGAGACAGAAGATGAAAGGATGAGAGAAAGAGAGAATGAGATAGAGATAGTTATAGAATGACCGAAGAAGACAAGAAGGAGCGAGGGAGTACGACAGAATGTGCCATTAAATCTCTTTAGAACTCAATTCTTATTCCCAACGCAATTTATACAACAAAATTTCAGACACAGTCGCACACAGATGCAATCCATACATATGCAACTCACATACACAAACACACATGCACACTGAACTCAACAACCAAAAAAGCTAAAATATGAGGATTAAGGATGCACCTGAAATACTCTTACTATGCGTTCGTTTTTTTTGTTCAAATTCAATCAATTCTGAAAACAGTTCCTGGTTGTCATTTAAAAAATATGATAACTCTACTTCACCTCCCTTTTTTGAGATTTGTTTTTTATTTTCTATCAATTTTTTTGTGCAAGCAAAATAAGACATATTTTTTAAGTTCTTGTGATATAAAAAACTTAAACTTTTTCCGCATAGACACACATAGAGTATATTTTTTTAAAGGCAAACAAAAAAATGTTCAGAAAAATAAAGCAGTGAAAGGCAGAAGAAAGAAGTGAACACGAAAAATTGAAGCGATGCACAACAAAAGCGCCGCCGCTTTTGCTTTGCTCCCAGCTTTCTCCTTGCTTTCTTCTGCAGCTGTATGTGTGTAAGTGTGTGTGTGTGTGTGTGAGTGCGGACATGTGTAAGTGTGACATATGGAGCGGAATAGAAAATAAGCGCACGTCAACTGCATGACACCAACACATAGAAAACACACGACGCGACAAAGCCGAAAAAAATATTAAAAAAAAGGCAAATAGAAACACACACACATACACAGAGAGAGAGCGAGGGATGGGAAAGAAGAAGGGAAAAAGGAAGTGAGGTGCAAAGGATTAGAGGAAGAAGAAAACGGAAGTGAATCCTGGAGGAGAGTGTATAAAAATGGCGTAAAGCCGTGGAACATATTTATATTTTTGGCACACTTGAAAAGAAGAAAGGGGAGGGGGTCAGAGATTTTAACCACTACTTGTGCTTTGAAATACACAGCGAGAAAATATTTATCATGCAAATTTAAAAACAAGGTTAACTTGTTCTTAAAACGAACTTAACGTACACCATTGCGTATGGGTAATAAGTATTCAGACTTACATCACTCATACGCTGAGTGAAATAAATATTAAGTATATTGCGTATGGGTAATTTGTGTACAGACTTACATCACTCATACGCTGTGCGAAATAAATATTAAGTATACGAACTAGTTGAAAAAGTCAAATAGTTTCTTGCAGTATGCATATCCACTGGCCATTTTCCCCGCGCATTTCTTTGGCATTTCTTTTTTCTTTGTTTCCCCCCTCAGCCTTTTATTTGCCAACTTGTTTCGTACATTATTTTGCTTGCCCAGTTATTATCATTTGTGCGAGAGGCGGCTGTCACCTGAACAAGGATATGGAGAATGCCAGGGACTTGAAGTTGGGTTGAAGTCGCTCTTCACCGAACCCATCCCCCCTCGGCACCTCTTCGCCACATCCTCCGAATTTTCCCCGTCCATCAAATGCCATTTCAGGAAAATGCGGGCCAGTGTGCATGTGTGTGTGTGTGTGCGTGTGTGTTTGTACGAGATCCCAGTTGTTGCTTCTGTTTGCCGTCGTTTTGTTTTTGTTTTCATTTTGCTTGGCTGGTTTGTTTGTTTGCTTTGCCGCCTGTCCTCGTTGGCTCGTTGAATCTGCCACAGAACACTACGCCCCGCCCCCCTCCATCACAGTTTCCCAACCATTTGCCACTCCCCTTGGCGACCATGTCAGGACTTTGCCAACATTGCATACTTCAAGGGGCCAGTCGCAATGATTATACAGCAATGCACAGGACATGGAGATCCTTGGTCTACGCTCCACGAAGCACCAACACTCTCCACCTACCCACTTTAAGTCGACCAGAAAGTGGCGAAATATTTTCATTCTTAAATATTTACCACAGTCAAATACTCCAATTTTATTTCATACTAATTTTTTCATTTCACTATTATTATTCTTAATTAACTATTTTGAGAAAAATAAGAGAATCCATTTTGAATTTCATTAATATTTGGGTATGAAAAAATATAGCCATTTAGCTTGCCCTACGACCGAAAATGATTTTAATTCTGCCCTTTGCTTGGCTTTAAGATCCTTGAAGTGGCCAGGACTCGGCATCCTTTTGGCCTGCGGCAGGGAATTAATTTCTGTGCATATATCTCAAGGCTTTAACACATTTTTCACCAAATCTTGTTAGTTCGGGCTGAGCCTCATTGGATTGGGGGGCGGCGGGCACAAATGAGAGGGCGTGGCGAAGAGTGGTGCGTCAACATGATTAACGCTTTATCATGAAAGTGTGTGCAAATGTGCTGTCGGTATATGTATGTGTGTAAATATATATATAAATATATATCCTGGCACATCCTTGCGCCAGCCGCTTTTTTCTGTTTGTTTTTCTTTGCTCCAGTCCCATGGCGCTGGAATAAATGTGAATACTTTTTTATAATTAATTGACACATGTGTGCAGTGGCTCCTTTATCCTTTATCCTCGGGTTAAACTGCACAAATAATTAAACTAAAGGCGTCTGCTCAGCAACGGAAATCGCTGTCAATTCATTTTGCCGCATTTTAAATGCTCGAAAGTAATTTAAAAAAAAACGGGTAGAAGAAAAGAAAAAAGCTCCCCGAAATAACGAAATGTATACAAGGATCGAAAGGATATCGATGGGATGGCTGGCTGGATGGTTGAAAATTTATTGTTTTTGCCATTAGCGCTGCGCAAATGCGTGGAAAGTCGGTAAAGCGGAGGTGGAAAAGTGGTACGGAAGGGTCTTTTGCCAGAATTGATGTCGATGAGTTTTCGTTAATGTGCGAATATTTATTAAAAGGAATTGGCGTCGACCAAAAAAAAAAAAAATAAAATCCCCACCGAATGGACACAGAAGCGATCGTTGTGGGTTAATTGAAATGCGCAGGGAAAATCGTGTTAAAAATCTTAGTTAAATGAAGAAATCGAAAAGAGTTTAATTATTGCATCTTAGATATTTTTTTATTAATTTATTTTATCATTTAAAAGCAAATTTTTGTTAATTCCAACTACTTTTTATAGAAGTTTTCCACTTTCATTATATATATTTCATACGGAATCCCAGGTTTTTACCTCTTTAACATATTTTTTTTCATTGCGGCAACTGTACTTTTTCCCCCCATTATTTTTTACCCCAGTTTTTAGTGTCTGCCTGGGATATTCTTTTTTATTTTTTTTTTAACTTTTTTTCATATTTGTGTATAAATTTGTTCGGCCAACTCTTTGGCGGCTGCTCATTAGCCGCTTGTCCAGTTTGCTCATTTGCCTGGCCATTAACCGGCTTCAACTTCAACTGCAGTCCGCTTCAGCCCGTCTCGCCCTTCCTTTGGAACCCTTAACCCTTTGACGCCCCCAGCTGACCCAAAAACTTTTGCCACTTGCCGGCCATTGTTGTCGTTTTAAAAATCCAGAAAGAGTGTGAAAGAGTGCGGAGAAAGGCGGGAAATATCGAGGGAAACTACAGCAATTAAATACTGGGCGTGCGAAAACTTTAAGGCGGCCCACGTGGGCGTGGCTACACTGAAATCAATTTGTTATTTGAGGTTTTTATTATTTTTAATTATATTTCATCAAGTTTCTGGCTTTTAAATGGTATTTATTTGTATTTAAAAAAAAATAATTTTCCTAAAATAAAGAAGTTTTTAATATTTCCTGAAAGTCTAATAAATTTTTAAAGAATTTATTCGATTTTCATTTAAGATCAATTTATAATTAAGATATCAAAAGTTTTATTATTATATTAACAAAATAAAAATTCTGTTTGTGGGAAATGAATTTTCCAGTGGCCTTGCCTTCAGTTTGAGTTGAGTTGAGGTGAGTTGACCAACAACCGTCGAAGTTCGTTGGCGGCGACAATCAATTTACCTGACGCCAGTGAAGAGGTGGGTGGTGGTGGGCGGTGTACGTGGTTTGGCTGTATGGAGTAGATATATAGAGAGGGTCCCTCCATCGCCTGATAAATGAGAAAAGTTTTTAACGCCGCCCGCTCAGGTCGGCTCATTGGCATTTTTACGATGTCCCTGCGATGGGGAAAAGAAGAGGCTGACGAAGGGGAAAACATGGGAAAAGTGGTCCGGGAAAAGCGCAGGGGAAACCAAGGGAGCCATGGACAAATAGGCAACAAATGAGACGAGCCTGGGATGCTTAATAGAAAAACTGAAGCGTATGGGAGCAGCAATGGAATAAGGGAAAATCGAGGGGCATTGTTCGGTTAAGAAGGTGAAGGGATGGGGAGAGAGTAGGGTAGGGTAGGACGGGTAAAACAAGGGGAAGGAAAATCGGGTGGAAAATCGCTTGGAAAATCGGTAGATGGCAGTGGGTGGTGCCTGGTCGAGCGGGGCACTTAAAACTTTTTAGCATGCAACCACGAAACGTTGCAGCTGGCAAACTTTTTTCGGGTACACCATCCTCCTCTTCCCTTTTACTCTCCACCCAAAAACAAAAAAAAAAAAAAAAAAGCAGAAAAAGAAAAAGAAGGAAAACACAACCCGAAAAATTGTGTGTGTGACGGGGGCGTTGTAAAAGGTGGTCCGCAGTGGGTTGTCCCTGGTCATGACCAAAGCCTGTCAGCAATTAAAAGTACAGAGCCAACTTACCGCCCTCTATAGGTGACGTTAAGAACACTCTAATGGAAAATAGGAAAATATGTTTAAATGCTTTTCTGCAAAATCTAAGCAGTTAAACGTAAAGAAAAAAAAAGAAATAAAAAAGAATACATTCAAAACAGTTATGATTTTTTTTTAATTATGTTTTTTTTTGATATAAATGTTTTATTTAAAAATGTTTTTAAATTAAATTTCCCTATTCCTAGTATAAAAATTCTTGCAATACCTTTTTGATCTCTTAAAAATAATCATTTCTGGCTGATATAGTTTAGATCCTTGACAACTGACTGATAGAAACCGAGCAGGGTTGTCGTTAGATGGCCTTCCACAGCGACAACCCTAACCAAACCGCAAAAGAAAAGCAAAAAAAAAATAAAAAAGCTGAATAAAACTACAAAAAGAGAAGAGGGTGAGTGCAGAGCGTCTGACTTTTGACCGCGGGCAGCAAAAGCGTGACAAAAAGCGTGACCCGAACTTTATTTTTCCCTTCTACTATTTTTAATTTTTTTTTTTTTTTTTTTTTGGTGGTAAAAATTGAGAAGGAGTGGTTCAGTGGCGCAGTGAGTGGGGGTGCGGTCTTTTGTGGCGGGTTTTGTGTCTGCTAACAAATTTCAATAAATTACAGTTACATTTGCCAAAGTCAGAAAGTGGCCGAGTGGCCTTGGGTGGGCGGATGGTGGGCAGATGGTGGGCGGATGGTCGGCAACAATCCACCCATCTAATGCTTTTGCAACTCCCTCTCAATCCTTTTCCACCAGCCTCCTCCCCCCCCCCAAAAAAAAATGCTCTCTTTGTGTCTGCGAGACTGCATAATTCAATTTGTGTGCGAAAGTTTTGCCAGTGCGTGGTGTAGAGTTTTTAGCAGCTTCCCACTTTTATTTCATTTTTGTTTTTGTTACCACCCCTCATTATAACACCACACCCACCCACCCATGTCAGATTTCCCGCCAAAAAGGTCTAACTAATGCGGCACATAATTCAAACCAAAAGCTACAAATGGGCAAATGACCAGGCTGTTTGGCAGTCAGAGGTTAAGGGTCCCGTCTACTGACACCCACGAGCGGGAAACGTAATTATAAATGGTGGGTGGTTTTCCTAGGCCAGCCAGAGAGATTCTAATTCAGGGAAATGTGGCTAGGGGTTAGAGGTTAATTTAACTCTAGGTACTTAAGCTATATATGATTAAATTCTAAAATACTTCTTCTGGTTTGATATAGAAAATATTTATGTTTTTATAGATTTAAATGAATTTGACAATAGTTATGATACAAGTTCTATGCACTTAAACTTTGGCAATTCCTACCTGGCTTAAATCCACCTTAACTATACTCGGCCAGACTTTCCTCGATCCATTTTGGACTCCTCCCGTATCTCGGTGCATTGATCTGATTTTCAATTGTTGCCGGCGGACCAAAAGGCGAAGAAATGCTGCAAACATTTTGTTGGCAACCGAAAATCGTGTGTCGGCTATAAATCAGGCTCAGACAGTGGGGCTCAGAGGGGTGGGGGCTTAAGGGCGGAAAGGCGACTGATTACGTGGTTCAAAATCCGGACCGGGCCAAAACGAAACTAACGATTTTACGCTACATTTGCTGCTCGAAGGAAGTACGAGAACGAGAGAGCGGGTAGGGTTCTTTTTTTTTCGAGAGGGCGGGGGGTAGACAATGTCTGACCATGGACATTCCAAAGGTCTCCCCCCGTCACCGTACACCCGTTTTTCACCCGCCACCCCTTTGTGTCGTTGTTGGCCATATTACATAGTTGAGTGCATTTATTTATTTGCTTGTATGTCAACCTGTTTGTCTCCTTTTCAATTTTCCAAAGGGGAAGGGGGAACCAAACAGAGGTCCAAAAAGAAAAAAAAAAAAAATGAGAAAGGAAAACTGACCCCATTGATCCTGGCCAAGTTCTTGATTAACTTATTATGCTCATTTGATTGCTCGATTTAATTTGCCATTTCTTTCATCTCTTTCGATTTTTCTCGTTTTTGGGCTGCGCCCCGAAAGTTTGTTTGGCTCTTTTGAAAATTGAATTTCTCTTTTGATGACTGTTTTTCCGGGTTTTTGCATTGTTATTGTTAGTCCTCCGGCTGCCTAAATTCATTTCCATTGTTGGCATAAATTTAATTTCAAAATTAATTTCATTTTTTATTCATACCAATTGTTAATAGCCAGCATATGATGCATGCGTTTTATATTCATATTTCAAACAGACACAAATTGCCTCCTGCCTGCCTCTCTATTTTATTATTGTTTATTATTGTGTTCGTTTGATTTGATTTGAAAATTTCAATTTCATTTTCGGTATTTTTTTTGTTTGTCCTTTTTATTTGAGGACATCTTTTGTTAGAGGATAATAAATATGTATATTTTATACAAATAATCTAAATGTATTTATTAAATAAGTAAAAAAAAAAAACTAGTACTGATGACATTTCTTTTGAATTTTCCAAATATTTTTAATGCTTGTTATTGATAGCTTAAAAAAATATTTTATTTTAAGGTGGCATTTCGTTTGGTTAGCCTATAGAAACATCAGAATCAGAAAGTGATCGAAAAATATAGCTACTAACATAATGGATAAACATCTATTTTGTAAATAAAGTTGAAAGTAAAGGTTTATTTGTAAAAACAAGAAAAAAAAACATTTAAAAATTAAAATTAACAGGATAACTTTTTAATTTCGCTTTTTTATATGCGCCGTGCGAGGCGTAAATCAAATGCTGATTAAGTACGATTTTTCGCGCATAAATTAAATCAGAATTATTGGCCGAAAGCGGACTGTCAGCGCCCACGCGTCCTGTGGTTTGGACCACATTGCGAATGGCTTTCGGCCAATTCGGCTGCCGATCCGTCGTCATGGCATCCAAAGTACCACCACTGTTGTGCGGAAAATCAAACTTCGCAAGCAGAATGCTTTACTTTTCATAAATTTTCCCAAATTTAAATGTTTGAAAATGTCAAATTAGAGACTTGAAATAAAATAATTATCCATCAGTTTAGGGGATTTTAAAATGAGTTAATATGTTAAACGTTTTTTCTTTTAAATTCTTTGAAAAGACAATCAAATAAATAGAAGAAAACCCAAAACAAAAGTAGCGAAAAAATGATGTATGTTAAGGATATTAATTTAAGGGAACTTATCAATCAACCCACTCGCATACAAATTGGTATTATCAATTTTCTGCTGCTGACCGATACTTATATATGTATATAGTTTTCCCTCCTCATTTGGCATTATATTTTGTTCTTGTTGTTGCTGTTGTTGTTGCTGTGTTGCTGTTGTCGATTTGGTTCTGCGTGATTTTCAATCGGTGGCGGTGCAACATGGCGTATGCTTATCAAATTAACGAATTACCCGCTTTTACAATGGCCCCCGTCCGGTATTTTCCGCTTTTCGCTAGCGTATGCGGTTGCAATAAATGATAATCGTGCATGGGAGTGATGGGGAGATGGTTTCCCTTAACCCTTCTTCACCACCCTTCGACCCCCCTTCTTTAACCCTTGTCGCTTCCCTTTTGATGGTCGCTGCGGCTGCGTTGACCAAAAGTCGTAAATTCCGTTGTTGCCATTTGCCGCAGAAAAACAGTGGGCGTTGGGTTGGATGTTGGATTTGCTTGGTGGTGGTGGTGGTAGTGGTAGTGGTAGTGTTGGTGGTGCTGGTGGGGTTGGCAACAACAATGCAAACAGTGCCACAAATGCACAAAATAGCAGCACGAGCAATACCACCACCACCCACACACACAACCCCATTCCAACCCAGTGGGCCAAAAACCCACCGCTCAACGTTCGACATAATTAAAAGCGCGCGCCGTTTACGCAATTAATGAACTCTCGCCAAATTAGGCTGCGGCAGAGCGCAGACAAGCAAAATGGCCAGGATCCCGGGATCCCGGATCCGGGACTCATTGCACGGACCTATATGCACTGTGGGGAAAGCAGTCGCAGTCCTTACATACTATTAAGTGCTCTTCTTAAACCCAAAACGCTGTTACATATTATTAGTAAGAATGGGAAAGTTCCTAATGATAGACTTTCATATTTTCCCATGAATTAATCTAAGAAATCTCAATTTTATTAAAGAAATTGATATTCAATGTTATTAAATTGAATCTAGTCACATTTCTCTACAATTCTTTCACAATCAGCTGTAAAACAACATTTTCTCTCAGTGCTGAAACGCACTCATACAGAGACACTGGGCTTGTGGTTTTCGCGGTCGAGGCGGGCGATGGCAAAATGGAGCTGCAAAAACCGCGCCGCTTTTTGCCGCATTGCAGGAGGCGAACCTTTGTTGCACAAAATTTGAGGTGGGGGGGAGAGGGTTGAGAAAAGCCAGGGGGGGGGGTGGTGGCGGACAACTGGGAGCCGCATTAATGGCCGCCAGTAAAACAAGGGGACATCACCTAAGCCATGTCACTATGTCGCCTGCCACTTTTTCGGAATCATTTGCCATCCAGAGAAAGCTCCTTCTAAGCATTTTATATTTTTTTATTATCTAAAATTAAGTTTAATTTAAATTTATCTATTTTATGATTTGATTATTATTCAAGCCAGGATTTAAATTTTGTATTTTTGATATAATTTTGATATAATGTTATATCAATTTTTGTAATTAATTTTTTTTCCTTTGCCAAATCATTTTTTTTTCTTGTTTGAGAGAGACTTTCACATCCGCATTTCACATAAATTGAAAACAAAAGTCATGTTTATTTACCACTTGTTCATTTATTTGTCTTTTTTTTTAGCTTCCATTTCAATCTTAGTCTAAACATAAAAAATAAACAAAAACGGGTCACTTCAATTCCATTTAATATTTCATCTTCTCACTTTTCATACTTACAATTAGGCGAAAAAAAAGTATGTGTATTATGACTATATATTGTTTGTTTTTTTTTTTTCTGCTTATGCTGTGTTGTTTCTGCTTCAAATGTACATCAGTTTTACATTATGTGTATGAAATGGGGAAAAAAGCTTAGTTCAATGTCGTTTTTTGTTTTGTTTTTGTTTTGGGTGGTTCAGGTTGGAGAGGAACAAAACCAAGGGAAAAAAGTTAATAAATAGGAAAAAAAAAAATCGTAAAAACATTAAATATATATATATATATATATATATATATATATATATATGTTTCATTGAAATGCCAGGCTAAACAGAACCATCGATTTGTTTAAATTTCCTTCTTGTCGGCGGGTGTTTGCGTTGCAGTCGCAATGGAAGTAGTCGTAACCGCAGTCGGAGAAAGTTTCGATCCACTCGATAGGTCCAAATCACTGGCACTATTCTGTAATTAGATAGATATAAAACCATAATCTCATAAGTCCATCAGAGTCACATTGGCTGTCAAGGGGTTAAGGTCTGTCTGCCTGCGCGTTACTACCTTATGGCAGTTTAATAAAATTTCATTACTTTATGATTTTGTGGCTGTTCCAGTAATAACAAAATACTTAAGCCGAATGCATTTGTTTATGGCTAACAAATTGACATTAATTTATCAACAAAATATCAAACAGTACAGGTCAAAATAATAGCACACTTTAACTGGGTGTGGGTATGGGTATAATGACGGGGGAAAAATAACATAAACTAATTACAACAAATTTAAATTTTATGTTAAAACGTGAATCTTTGTTAAATTGCTAGTTCTTCTTGGGAAGGTCAAACAGTTTCCATTTGCCGCTCACCTTCATCTCCTTGCGCAGTTTCATCGATTTGCCCATGCTCTGGAGACGGTAACGCTCCTTGGCCCTTTCACGAATCTTTTCGGGCACCACCCACAGCGTGGTAGCCATGTTGCCCACGAACAGCAACAGGAACAGTCCGCTCATCACGGACACATGCCATGGCGCATCTGCTGGACTGTAGGCCAACTTGTAGAGCGTCCAAGCGTTGTACGCCTGAAAGCCATAGCCAATGAACAGAAATGGCAGCAAGAAGCTCAGGCCACGCCACATCCAAGAGTGAAAGCCCTCGATGGTGATGTCCATGTTGTGTCGCTCACCCAGGGCCTTTAGCCGATAGAGAAGACCCTTCTGGTAGCCAAACTGCAGATATTGGACGATGCCTGGAATTAAAAGGGTGGGTTTTAACCCGGTTGCTTATTATGGACTTAAAATTAAATGCGATACATATTCAAATCGTAAAGAAACGCGTTCTTTATATTTAAACAATTATACTGAAAACTCACTAATATAGACGTTGAAGTACATGAACTGCATTCGGAAAATCTGCCAATGCTCGCCCTGCGGCCAAACCAATAGAACACCGGCGGCTACCGTGGAGATGAAGTGATGCGCCCGCCACCACCCCTTGATTCTAGAACCGTTAACCTTGAGAATGGACTCGCGGATGGTCAGTGTGCAATAATACCAGACCAGCAGAAATATGAAGGCCAGCTCCAGAGCCCTGGCAACAGCAAAAAAAAGCGAAAAAAGAAAAATGGAAAACGCAAATAAAGAGGGGAAACTCATTTGAAAGGCCGGGAAAGCGCTACTTACCTGTAGTTGAATATCAAATTTAAGAAGGCCATTATCAGTCCAATTACGTTGAGTATTAATTTAAACTTTTCATAGTCATCTTTATAGCGAACTTTGTCGTTTCTGTTGAGAATCGAGACATTCACATCGCCCAAGATTATCTGCAAAAGAATGTGGGGAAGAGCAGAGGTCGCAACTGAATTTCATTGGGTCAACTTCAAGTCAACTCGAGTGGAGTGAAGTCCAACAGAAATACCAGGACTAAGACCCAAGTGCAAGTCCAAGTTGAAGTCACAAGTCTCAAGTCCTGGAATCCATAACAAGACGCGCAAATTGTCGCGCAGGAAAGAACTTTTTACTTTACTTGTTTCCCCCGTTTCCACTTTGCGGAAAACTTCTCATTTTTTATGGCCTGTGAGGAGTGACTTTTGGAATGGGGGCGCAGGGGTTTGGGGAACGGGAGTTGACTCACCTGCAGATAGCGGCCGGATTTTGCTGGCAAGGATTGTTCGATTTCATGCAGTTGCGCCTTGCGCTTCAAGATCATCTTTTGGAGTTCATCCACCTTCTCCTTATCCTCCGACGAAACTGAGCCTTTGAACCTGAGAAGAAAGACGAGGGGGTAGGGATAAATATTTAGTCAATTGACTAACCTTTTAAGGCTCTACCTATTTTCAACCGCCGAAAAAGATGTAACGAAAGTAGAAACCCTATATGAACTTCTTGATTAATAATCTAATACATATATTAAACGGTCTCTGATTAGATTACTTCTTTCTAAGTTTCTGTAAACTTACAGAATCATATTTTATTTTGTTTAATTTATTTAAAGACAAACTTACGGGGCAATCTTTTACTCGTGATTTGGATGGACTGATGTCGTCGACACATCGCCCGATTAGATAATGTACATATATAACGTACCTAAATTCTCGTATCGGTGGCCAATTCTTTCTTTTACATTCCCATAAATTAACATAGAATAATATTTCGGACTTTGTTCAAATATTTTATGTTTATTGTTTTATTGATTGATACACGGGGTTGACTTTAAGCCATATTTTTGTAATTTATTCGCCTACAATTATTTGTTTATTGCGGGTAAAGAAACGAGTGAGGCAAAGGGGTTGGTTGAAGGAGGGTAAAAAAAACAATTTCCAGCGTCAAAGTTCAATTTAGATGCTCATAATTGATGGCCAAAGTGGGCGGGGTTTATGCGGTCAATTAACGGTTACCATAAACGTGGGTTCCGCTTTCGGAATATAGTAGATATATATGTGTATATATATAGTCGAATGTATATGTACATCTATATGGCGCTTCAAAGGTAGATTTATAATGGCACTGGGCTGGTTGGTCATTTATCAGGCCGCCGCTTCTATAGTTCATGTTTTATTTTTAAACACCTCTAATACCCCGTTTGAAGCCGATGGATAGATAACAATTCCCGATTATAATGGAGGTGAGGTGACGACCATACAAAGTGTTTCGATTATACTGGTTTCCGCTCCATTTGCTTATGGGGACACCACTTCTCCACCTCCCACTCGTCTGGGATGATGATGACTGGCCAATCTTTTCCAGATTATTATTTCGTATGAGATAATGGGAAATTTCCATAGGAAAGAGTCCAAAAACTAATGGTACTTCAAATATTTTTAACGTTTTCTAAAGATATCTTTGGTACTAGAAAAAACTATATCTCCTAAGATAAAAAAAGTAGTTCGTATAGCAAAGATTCTTAAAATTTTTAGAAGAGCAATGTTTTAGGATAGAAAATTTAAAGTTCAACAACATAATTTATCAAGGCTGGTCCGTGAACCTTACTTAAAAACTTTAAATTTCAAACTTTGAATTTCATTTCTATAGCCATTCTTTAAACTTGGCTTGAATTCCACCCAAAAGTCATGAATTAATTACAAACTAAAAGGTATTTCAAGGAGCCTCTCATCAAGCCACAAAAGGCAAAAAAAAAAAAAAACGAAAAACACTTAAAAGCGCAAACAAATTAAAAGCTTCTTTATGTACACACATCCAACTCTACAATTACAATTAACTGAGTTATCTAGCCAACAAAATCGTTACAAAACGAGCTTAGCCAACAAACTATATTTGATCATTAGTGTATAAACAATATTCGAGTGTTCGTTGGAGCTTGGCAAATGATTTTCATGATGCTAAATGCATTTAACATGTTTGCCATTGTTTGCATTCGGACACTCTTTTTGTGACAAACAAACATAAAAAATGGGAAAGCAGGAGCGAATTCCGTAACTCCGGCACCCAATTTGCATGTCTCAATTAAAATTCATTTGAACAAAAATACGAAAACACGGCGAAAAAAGAGCGAATCAACGGCGAAAACATCGCGAATGTAACAGGTTTTCTTTCTATACACTGACAGAAATGAAATAAAGTTCAGGAAAACATAGGAATATTTGAAAAATTTGAGAATAATAGAGAATACCTTTTACAAACTCAAAATATGAGAAAAAAAAGGCTGCTCGATGCACCTTTATTTTTTGTTTATTTTGGTTATAAATAATTTTTTCCGAGTGCAGGGTCGGTTAGGTCAAAATGGTAATCAGTCGATTTTAGCTATTACTCCGCGAATTGCATAATTTATGTGACCGACTCTGAAAGCGTTCATCAGGTTGCGAAGTTCATCAAACGCTTGCAACGTGAGGCTAAACACGCGACATTAAAGTGAAAACAAAAAAAAAAATAACAAAATAATAACAAGGAAATAAAAAGCGAACGCGATAAGCCAATTATATAAAAATCAAGCAAACCAAAAGGCGTCAAATAAAAGTGTTAAGAATCTGATGTTTCATCATCGCTTTGATTGCAAATATATATACGTATATACCCCATCTCATATGTATTTATATACCCTACATTCGAGAGCGTTTAAAAACGCGCCAATGCAAGCGATTTCCACTCTGCTCACTGCGAAACCGCGCTCAAAACAAATACGAAAAGCAACAGCGCTAAAAGCCTTGGCCGCACAGTGGGTCAAAGTTGAGGTGGCAATTTGCATGCGGGGGCAAAAGCCAGTCGCAATGAGTTCATTTTCACCCCTGGGTTATATTTAACTCGTGGCTTGAAAAAAGCCAAGTAAATGTATCTATAAAAAGTATCTTCTTTGACTTACTCTTTTCTTTATATAATTTACTTTCAAAAAATTAACTTTAAAATGAAATCGCAATTAAATTGTAAATCAATAATAGAATGCCTTTTTATTACATTGCCCA
Organism: Drosophila eugracilis; assembly: GCF_018153835.1. Classification (NCBI taxonomy): domain Eukaryota; kingdom Metazoa; phylum Arthropoda; class Insecta; order Diptera; family Drosophilidae; genus Drosophila; species Drosophila eugracilis. The sequence continues at coordinate 548,583 of NW_024573046.1, forward strand.
TATTAAAACTATTTTGGGTTAAGAAACTAAATGTTTTATGATCTTTTTGGGTTAATCTTGATTTCAAGCTATAGCAGCTTTCTCTCTTCATTAAAACCCCACCCTTGCCCCACTGTGCCCCCACAATTGTGTTATTGTATTTGCGTGTTGCGCAGGTGAGTGTGGCTGTTTGTTTGTGTGTCTGTGCGATTATGGCGTAGGGTCAAGGGCAGCTGGTCAGCTGGGCAGTTTTTGGTTTAATTTGCAGTCGAGTTAATAGCACCACTCACTCCCCCTTTTATCTTGCTCATTGTAGTAAAGCTCCAATTTTTTTTTTTCTCAACCGTATCGGGCAAAACAGTTATTTTTATGAGGTGTCCATAAAACAGAAACCGAATAGTCGTATTTCTAGTCGTAGGTGGACGAAGAGCAAAGTCTGGCTGACTCTGGTTTATCAGAAGTTTTATCATGGCCAAGAAAAGCAAAGGCAAAAACAAAAAAAATAAACAGTTGTAAACACTGTTTCCGAGCGTTCCAACCAACTGTTGCCAGTTGTTACTCGATAAGAACTGATTACCGCCTGACTAATTGCCGCAAGACCTGTGTTCGCTGCTCTGCCGCACTTATCGCGTATCGGGCCAAGTGCTTGCTCGAGTGCTGAAATGCGTGTGTTCGCCAGATTAGACGGCTCTAATTGATTGAAGTCAAATTCCAATCGGGCAAACGCACAAACACTGAAAATCCCCAGCGAAATGGGGGATGGGAAAATGCCTCAAGGTGGCACGCTCATAGAGGCTGTTCAAATATTCTAAAGGGTTTCAAGAAGATATGTGTTATATGTATTATAAAAACTTTATAAGAATTATTGCCATCTATTGATATATATAGCTAAGGAAGTTCTACAATAAAATCGTTTTATGAAGTTAAAGAATTTTCTTTTATTCAGTTTGCTTATCAATTTCCTAAGAATATGTATTTCTTATCTTATAGTGAAGTTAAACCAAAGGTTAACTTAGTTTTGTGTTATAAAAGAAGTTCTAACAAAATCGTTACTATGTATCTATATGAGTTAGAGGTAACTTTTTTTTTAATAATAATCCAGAAATATTTATAGAGACATATGCAATATATTTTTTTTAAATATTAAATTGCCTTTAAGAAATAAAAGGAAACCTAGGCAGATGTCTCAGGGGTTGTAGGGGTTAGGGGTTCCCCCATCCTTAGAGGCTCTTAAAAATATCCAGGGTTGTTGACCTGCAGTAGTACTCACTGTCGCAGAGACGCCGTTATCTGGTTCATGCGATACCGCTGATGCTTGATCTCATTAAAGCAGATTTGTTGGTGGCTATGCTGCTGCTCCAGCAGCTCAATGTACCGTCCATTGCAACGCTGCGATCGTTTTGAATAAATGAAGGGTAGAAAAATTATAAGTTAGACCATTCATCATGACATGGAATATTACAAAAGAAAAGGTAGACGAGTACGGAGTACCGAAGTTTGCAATACCCTTGCGGAAGTTGTAAGATAAAAAGGGTCATTAAAGTTCCCATAGAATAATATCTTTCCATATTATCGATTCTAAAAGTTTGAATTTGACCAAAATTTCTTTTCATAGCCGTAATAAATAACCATATACCAATAAGGTTGGTTTAATAATCTTTGAAATCAGGCGATCAAGGCGATATTTTCTTTAACTGAATGTCAGATATGATGGTTTGATAGGACCAATCTTAAATTTTTTGTTTCAAAAACAGACATATTGATTATATCATAGAAATATCGTAAAGCTCAAACATGATAAATTATAAAACTGTTAATATAATAGTTGGTAAGTTAGTGGGATAATACATATAGAATTTCCCAGATTGCTTTTGAAAAATGAAATATCATGAAATATCATTTTTGTCATAATACATGACTAATTTTAAAAGTCATTGGAAGATATTAAAATAAGTTGGTGCTGCGCTTCAATATTCCGCATTCGGCAAGGGTATTTATAAGAAAAAAAGCAGCTGTTTTTTCAAGGTGAAAGCGACACAGACACTCGCGTGGGTGCGTGTGTGTGTGTCTCTCTTTCTTTTTTTCGAATGTTTTGTTGGGATAGGTATATATTTTTTTTTTTTGGATACTACCACTCGATTTCAGTATATATATTTACCTCAAGTTCGGAGTACTCCTTAGCTAGCTCCTCCCACTCGTTTTTCAGGGAATCGATACTCATGTTTATTGCTTTATTTTGCGGCTTTTCTCGCCGATTTTTCTTGTTTTTACTTTGATTTTTTTCCTGTGTGTTTCGTGTTTGTTTTTGTTTTGCTAACTGTTGTTGTTTTTGTTGTTGCTGTATGTGCAACAGCTGGCGAGGAAGAGTAAAGGGTTGAGCTTTGAGGTTAGGAATTAAACCGGTGAAAAATCAATTAAATATTTTTTTTGTGATTTCCCAACAAACAAACACGCACGCACTCACACAATCACATAGACACACATTGGACTCACACACACACACACGATGCCACGTTGGAAAAGCGAGAATACCCAAAAAAAAAAAAAGAAACCGCAATTTGCCTTTGCAATTGGAAAATTTACAAACAAAAAGCAAAGGAAAAAATAACAACAACACTTCTGCCGCGTTCTCTTGCTTTTCGCTTTGATTCCTTTTTAAAAATAAATTCGTACTCGCGAAGAGCACGGGAATAAGCACACCGCTACCGTCGACTAATATTTTGTTATTAACTATTTCCGCTGCACTTTTGTTTTAAATACTTCGGCCGAAAATCACAAAATACAACACAAAAAGCGCAAAACAACAAAAAAACACATCGCACAAAGCTGAGAGAGCCAAAGAGCGAGAGAGCGTAATAGGAAGAGAGCCGAAGAGCAGCAGATGGTGTGCGAACTAGTTCCGCGGTAATCACTTAACAATAAAATGAGCTAACAATTTTACTTATTGATAAAAAAAAAATATAATTTATATATTTATATTTATTTTATAATTATTAATAAAAAAACTAAAATAATTTTTTTCGAAGTAAAATATAATACAATTTAAATGCAGTTACTTATCTAAGCTCAAATTATATAAAAAAAAAACAAAAAAAGTTTACTAAAACTATTAAAAAGACATTTTCATTCTTACCACTTTTAACACCAATACCACCTATATACAAAACAACAAAAATTAAATAACAAAATTCCTCTTGCGACAAAATGAACCACTTGGAACTATCACGCAAACTGACTCGTGGTGAGCAAAAGAAAGACGCAAAAATGCGATGCCGATAGAGAGGGCAAGCACGGGAGAGCTACAGAGAGTGCCAAACGAAACGTGGTGTGGTGGAGGTAAGCAAATGAACGGTGAACGTGGTGAATATACCGCGCCGAGTTGAGCTTCGGCACTGTGGTGAGAACTGAAAGCGCGCGTATTCAAAAGTGTGTATATTATTTTTACTGGGTTTTCGATCAGTTTTACTTGAAAGTGAGTGGCGTCGAAGTAAATGCTTTGGTTGGGAACAATTTCTTTTCTATACATTCTACTACTTGAACGTAATATATTGTTGAGTTTGTAATTCAATTTCTAATAATACTGCATTCAAAGGTAAAATATAAATTTTTTCAAATTTTCGAAAAATTAGATGATGTTACCCCTTAATCAAGTATGTGAAATTTCGTTTACCCGATTTCCTCTCAAAAAGTACAGTATAATGCCCATAACTAGACCAATAATGGTCCAAACATGGAATGTCGTACCTCGTTAAGCTTGTCATCTAATTCTTAGTAGATCTGTGTTTAAAGATGAAAATGTAAAATTTTTTCCATTTTTCGGAAAACTAGATGATGTTACCCCTTGTCATATATGCCAAACTGGTTTTATGTCGATTTTCTTCCCATAATGACAGTGTTATGTCCATAACAAACAAATATGGAATGTAATACCTCACTAAGTTTGTCTTTTAATTCCTATCATATCTTTATTCACACCTAGTAGATTTATAGCCGGTAGGTAGTATTAGCTGCTCAAAACAGTCAGCTGAAAGCCCAGACAAATATGGCAATATATAAAATCTACATTTCTAGCCTGCACTAGAAGAAGGATCATCTTTAAGGCTTCGTTTAATGGTTCAACTCGCTCTCAATATAATTATATTGACTATTTCAAATGTATGCCTTTTAAATAACATTTTATACGATTCATTTATATTTCTATAGTATATCAAAGAAAGTTGAATAAGTCATACATACATATCTTGTTCTTTATTGACATAAACAGAATTACAATGGCTTTTGTGGGGAGGCAATAAACAATAAACACGATAGTAGTTATGGTAAAAAAAAGAAGCATTAACTAGGAAGCTATATATTTATATATATATATATATATATTTTGGTTACTCCTTGCGCCTGGCCCGAAGTCGTAGAGCCAGATAGGCGAATACCCGGAATCCCACAATGAGGATGGCCAGACCCACATAATCCAGCGGAAGATCAGCGGCCGAGAAGTTGAGGGTCTCTAGAATAACCTTGCCTGAACTGGGGCACGTGGTGTTCGACGAGGTGCAGCTGATCTCGCCCTGCTCCACATCAGCCCACTGGTTAATAAGCAGACCCTCGTTGGCATACCGGAACCATGAAAGATATGACAGCCATTTGAGGTATACCGGCACTGATCCCGAATTTAAAAAGAAGCCACCAAATAACAGGAATGGTATTATGACCGGTGGGCCCACGGACAGGGCCATCGAGGTCGAGGAGCTGGCGCAGGAGATTAAATAACCAAAGGATGTAGAAACATTGGCCACCAATGTGACCAGTGCCAGGCAGTTTAGAAAGTGCAGCACTCCGGCCCGCAGCCCAATCATTGGATAGGCAATCGCCGTAAAGACCAGAGGCACTGTGAGAAATAGTGGCAGTTCAGCAATAGTTTTGCCCAAGAAGTAGGTGTCGCATCGATAAAGTCGACTCCGGGCCTCCCTCATAAAAACTGGCAGCTCTGAGGTGAACACCTAAACAGATATTGGGAAAAAACGAAAGCAGATCGAAATAAATATTTATTATCCATTAATAGAATTAAAATATCTTAAGAATAATTAAGGTCTGGATGGATTAACTAATCTATAATAATACAAACTTACATTAATCGTGGCAAAGACATTTTGGAAGGTCATGTTGGTCAAGAAGAGGAAGATGGCTCCATTGATGTTCATCACGCCCACTTGGGTCAGTTGTTGGCCCAAAAAGATAAGGCCAATCAAGATGGCAACCATCTGGAAATCATAATATTACTTGCATCGTATTAATTGTAATATGTAAACTACTTTTGGTGTGTTTATTTCATTTTATTTACTTATTGAAAAGGTTGGTAAATGAAAAAAACTTTGAATTTCGTTTGCATAAAAACCAATTATAGTTTTAAATTCTAAGAAACTATTCAGTTCATTTGTTGATGACTTTTTTTTTATATAATATCTACTTAAGCATATGGAATATAGTTCTACTTCAAAAATATATAGCATAGGATACATTATACTGATATCTCATATGTTTTCCGTGGAACCACTCACCGTTGTCTGAATGAGTCGAACTTTGACGAGGAGTGGTTCCTTGAGCACCGAAAGCCAGGATCGCCAAAGGACAGCCCGGAATTGCATGAACCAGGTGGCCTTGTAGGTGTAACCATTTTCCGGCTGTTCCAGCGGCTTTTCCAGATTCTTGGTGGCCAACAACTGTTCCATATCCCGGGCCACTTTGCTAATGGCGAAATTGTCGCAGATCTTTGCAATACGATCCCGGGACTCGATCTCCCTTCCTGGCACTACGGCCAAAACTTGAACGTAAAAGTCAGCTGGATTGTAGTTGGTGGGACACTGTGCACCCACGCTGGAAGATATTCGTAATAGTAGAAAGATATAAGAATTTAGGAATCTATTTAATGCTCTTTAGATAATTTAAAAGCAAATAAAAATCGATACTCACTAGGAGAAGAAGTCGACGGCTTCACTGGGAGTGCCCAGGAAGGCAACCCTTCCCTCGGCCATCAGGAGGATCTTGTCAAAGAGTTCAAACAGCTCGGAAGATGGCTGGTGAATCGTTAGGATTACGGTCTTGCCCTTCTGTGATAGCTTCTTCAACACCTGGACAACACTGTGGGCTGTGAAAGAGTCCAGTCCGGAGGTTGGCTCATCACAGATGAGCAGTGGCGGATCGGTTAGCGCCTCCGAAGCAAAGGCCAGTCGTTTCCGTTCACCGCCCGAGAGACCTTTCACCCGGCCAGGAACACCGATAATCGTGTGTTGGCACTTGCTGAGCGATAGCTCCTGGATCACCTGATCCACTCGAGCCACCCGCTGACGATAGGTCAAGTGTCTTGGCATCCGCACCATTGCCTGGAAAATAAGATGTTCCCTAGCCGTCAGCGAGCCAATAAAGAGGTCATCTTGCTGGACATAGGCGCATCTGGCTTGCATCTCCTTTGCATCCACTGGTTGGCCATTGAGGAGTCGCATTCCAGATGGCGATACCTGAATGCCCTGTGGCGATCGAAAAGCAAGGGCATTCAGCAGAGTCGTCTTTCCCGCACCGGAACTGCCCATTACGGCCAGCAATTCACCCGGATAGGCAACTCCGCAGACTGGGATACATTTCCAAAGAATAAGATTATAAATATTCCTTGTGATTGAAATTAAGCTCACCGTTCTTCAGGAGATGTTTCCTGGGTGCCGGAATGTGTCGCTCGTTGCAGAAGAGTCCGCGGGTCCGATTGACCAGCTGCCGCCATCCTGATCCCGGTTGATTAACAGCTCCGAAAATGTCTAGGTTGTGCCAGGCGTAGGTAAGGTTCTCTGGTAGTTGGCCACTGCCCGATCCAGAGTTCTCCGGCGGAGTAGGCGGCCGAAGAGTTCCATAGTTCTTGGTCTGACCGAAACCCTGATTAATGCAACTCTGGGAAGCTCCTCCGCTGTCACCCTGTAAAAAAAAATGGATTGTTATTAAAAAAAAAATCTACTTTTTTTATAACTTAATTATCAAAAATATATTTTCTTAAAAATATATTTCTTTAGGTGTATCCTGAAAATGTTGCAAACTGAAAACTTTTCAATTTCACGGCGTTCGTCCATAAAAATGAAGGCGTCTGTGCATAAATCTTGGCTAGCCTGGCTAATCCCTACCCTCTCGCCAACCATGTTGTGATCCCAAAAACCCTCAGCCGCCCACACCCCCTCTTAGATTAACAAAGGCGACCATCTGTTTAATAAAAATGCCCAAGTCCCGAGTTTTCCAAGTTTCCCGGCAAAGACGATGGTGAGGCCTATTTAAAATGTGCAAATTAGGGCAGGCCATAAGCCGCAGTTGGTTGACGGCCTTGAAAGTGGGCGGTGGTGGTGGTAGGCGTGGCATGGGTCCACCATGTTGCCACTTCATAAGACAATTGCGAGTGTAAATCGGCCGGCATCTTTGGCTTTCGTTTGGGGACTTTGAGCTCCGTCAGCTTTGTTTTTATTAAATATAAAACTTTAAGGGATACTTGGCCATATAAATGGGTTCGTATTTTTTCTTATTTTGCGGGGGTGTAGGGTCTCAATCTTTATAGATGAGTAGTTCGGTCGGTCGATGGTAGTCATGCTATGAATATTTACTTGCCAAAAGTTGTGGGTGAATTTTACTCTATTCACTCAATTTATATACTCGCAAAGGGGATTTTCCATATGAGTGCTTCGAAATGAATAGCTGATTAACCATTTTAAATAATAAAGTCATGGCGTTTTTTTTTAGGACGAATACCATTTACCAAGTGGAAAAGGGAAGGGCATGGAAAGTTTTATATGTTCTAGTAGTAACATTTTCAGCTTGGAGTAAATCAAAATTGTCGTTAAACTATAACAGTTAAGGTATTATTTATTTATGGGCAAAGTGATTGCCAAACCCACTGAGCTGTCAGTTTTTCGCCAAGGTGGGGCTTCCCTTTCGAAAAGGCGGTAACCGAAGACGTTTGCGGTATGGTCAAATCAAACCATCCCCCACCCGTCGTCTTAACTTTTCCGCCAGCCCCCAAACCACTTCCGCTCACCCGCACTTCTTCTCCAACCTCACTCCCTGCATATTTTCATATTTCCATAAACAATTTTCTGTTTTCCATTTGTGAGGTTTCTTGGTATCGCGTTGGCCTGCGGCAAAGCATAAATAACAGGGATCCACTAATTGGCGTCCAGGCAAAAAAAAGAAATATACCAAAAAAAAAAAAAAAAAAAAGAAAGAGGAAAACAAGACAAAATGATGGCCACAATATGGAAAACATTTTATCCACCGCTGCTCTCATAATAATTTGTATAAATAATCATAAAAAATTAAACAAGGAAAAAAAAAGAAAGGAAAAATGAAATGCAAGCAAATGAGAAGGGAAAATCCAAAGGAGGGCCAAATAAAAAGCTGACATTCAATAAAAGCCAGAAAAATGTAAAGAAATAATGTCCACCTTGCACTCAGCGCCTGGCGTTATACAGTACAGTGAAGTTAGGCAGAAAGAAGTCATCTTATACTTCCAAATATGAAACATATCAATTGATTACCAAATTTTTCAGGAGAAGATAATAGAAAATAACATTGAAAATGGTAAATCTGATAAAGGACTTCCTAAAGTTTGGTTATATAGAAAAGAAATGAATTCTCTAGATTTTTCTTCTAATGTTCAAAGTCCATTTTACTAAGTCTCCACTGTTACTTTTCTGCTGCGATGCTTTGGCAGCTTATTCTTCTAGGCACTCGGTGTCCAGTTTTTTTGGGCTGACTTTTACCAGGAAAAATTGTGTGACGTCGCGAGAGGTGGACGAGCAAAAAAATGTAATATCCGTTTTCAGGCACTACCCATGTAGAGCGAGACGGCTAGATGGGCGATTGGGGGACAGAGAGAGCAAGACAGACCTGGCAAAATTGTTTTCACAACAAATGAGGCCGAAAAATGTTATTAAAAAGTTTTCCTTTCCTTTCGCTTTTCACCGTTCCTTTTCCATTGGGCGTTCTTATCTCTCCGCCCTTGGTTTATTCTCCAGCTTCTTCTTTTATTTTCTTTTATATATCTATACATATATATGTATTTTTTTTTTGGAATAAGTAGCAAAAGATGCTACATTTCATATTTATTTAATTTTTTTTCGCTTACTTTTTACTTTGCGTGCTATTTTTGAATTACTTACGAAACAAGAAGGAAATTCGAGAAAATGAGAGTGGGCCCAAAGTGGTTGTCCCGCCCGCCAGATGGCGCTATAGCAGTCAGGGTGGGTTCAGGGCAAAGGAAGAGGAAGAGCCTTGCTTTTTTTTGATGAACTTGACAAATTGAAATGACTGAATGAAGGAGCGACTCAATTTGTTGTGTTCCACTCCCCCGTTTTGTCGAGTGTGCGAGTGGCTAATGAGTGCACTCAAAAGTCATTCACTTTGATGCGAACAAAACACTGAAGGAGGCACAATTATTCAGCGGAAAAGTTCACGAGCACTCGATGAAATTGGGGAAATAATAGGACAAAAAAAAAAAAATACAAAGAATAAGCTAAGAAGATAATAATACATTTTGGTTACATTTATAATAATTTAATTCATCTTGAAAGTCTTAAAAATATGTTAAAACATTTTTAAACAAGAAACACTTAGAAATTGATTTAACAAGCTTGTTAGCTTTAATTTCTTTTTTCCCCCAAAAAGTTTTAAACTTCTTATCTATCTTCTAAGGAAAGAAAATTAGAAAAACTGCCTAGGGGTAGGCGGCGTACTCATACATACTGGTATGTACCCTGCTCACTTATTTGTTCGTTATAAAAGCCGAGGTGCCAAGAATTTGAAGCCAGATACCGAGAGATGTCAAGATATCAGATGCTGAACCTGAAGCATTATTCGAGTCTAGTCAAATAATGACCCAGATAAGACTAGATTGTACATTTTCAGACGAATGAGACGGCTAGGTAAACAATGAGGTCTTAAGATCATGTAGGAGATGCAGATACACAAACAGAAACAGATACGGATACAGTATCTGATATCTTGTGTCTTGTATCTTGTACCTAGTATCTAGTATCGCCCAGAGTTATAGACACCCAACAATGTTGTTGGCCAACTTGAGACGATAATCCGAACCACCCTCCAAAAGGTTATGCATCATTAAATATATAATCTACTATTTATATTTTACCATTATGTAGCAAGAAAGTGTAGAAAGAAAGTCTTTAAAAATATGATTAACTTATTATGTTATCCCAGTTATACTGACAGCTATGTTCCAAATATTATTTCTTTCTTTTTATTTTTGCAACATCATTTTATAAGCATCTTAAAGAGAGTTTTCAAAAATCTTAAAAAAATGGTTTCACTTAGTATATAAAATGATGAAATTTCGATCACAGCTATTTAGCATCATTTATTTTAGGTCTTTATTTTCTTGCGCAATTGCGGTTTGTATCTTTGTGGGCCGCCGTTCTCACGCTGCAAACAATCGGATGTGGCAATCGCTGCAGTTCCTATAGATGGGATCGTAAATACTACTCACGTTGTTCAGATGCTCGGCGGATGGATGTTTGCTTCCTCCACGAATTAACAGCTCCTGATCCTCTTGGCCCATTGCTGGGATTTTTTTTGGTTTTCGTTCCTGCTGCTTTTCCACCCAAAAACAATCACTCAAAAAAAAATAATAGGTAGAACGAAGGTAAATTTGGGATAACGAGAAGCGTTTTGGCACTGCAATTCGTGTTTAATTGATGGAGGAGTAAACCGCTTGGAGCTTCGTCACGAAACCGCTGACAAAATGCAACTGAAGGCGGACATTGACGCTAGGTAATGCGACAACAGTGGCGAAAGAGATGAGAGATATGGCGGCGAAAAAGACGGGTATATGAATGACGGTAGAAAAGAGACCGGGTGGGGGCGACCAACGTTGACTTTGAGTGGAATGACGTTTTGAGTGAGAGATAATCAGAGGATCCGAAAGGGATGGAACTTCAAATACCCTAGCTTGGATTTCTTCTTAAAGATCGGTTGATGAATATATTAGTTTTTGAAGTTCAGGATTTAATAGATGTAACCGTGTAGAATGTACCTTTCCTCAATAAAATGAAGTAAAGTTATTAAATATGAACGCATGTACATCAAAATCTTAACCACCTATTCACGATTATGATAATGCCCCACCTGAAGAGTACTCAAAAGCAGAGTGCCTCTATTTGAATGCTGATTAGAGTAAGAGAGAGAGTGAGTGAGAGGGAAGCGTCTTCTTATCGTGAATAAGCAAAGTCTTGTTAATCCGCCTGTTGTCGTCCCGTTTCGGGGGTTTGTACTGTACTTTGCATGCATGATTTATCAAACGACCGGCGACTGTTGATGATGCGAACTCCGGCCCCATTTTCCGTACCCTTACCCCGTACTCCGAATACTCCGGTCGTTGTCGTCATCGTTAGCACCTCATCTCAGGTCCCGCAGACTCGCACAGTCTCCCGCCATCAGCTGTCCGGACATTATCAATCTTCATCATCGAACCAGTTGTTGGCCCAGGATATGGATCCGGACAAGGACGGACTTTCCGGGTGCGGATATAGGGTTGATGTGGTATGGAAGGGAGGCTGTCAATATCATTTTCACGGGCGATGGGCTAACAGGTTAACAATTGCAGTTGCCGAATTTCCGAGAATTAATTTGCTAACGACGATTAAGTGAATTACAAATGAATACGTTCTGGCTTCTTTTTGATTTGTGGCTTAAATTTAAAGAGAAATTTAAGCAATTTTTGTTTATTCTGTGTTACTTACAAGCTGATTAAGAATATTATTTAATATAAATTCTTAAAAGATAAACTAGAATTTCAATAAAATTAAGTTTAACTATAAGACTGCAAGATTTCTAAAAAAAAAACCTAATTTTGATTTTTATAAATCGAATGAAACAAGGCTCCACTCTTTTTGCTAACAAAGTAAACTTTCTGTTTGAATCGTAAGGGATTTTCTTTGTGAGACGATCTACGGCCAGACAACAAAGAAGCGGTAATGTTTCCACTCGTTTTCTCGCTTACGACTAACCGAGTTTTTCGCTCAGTGACACTTCTGGGGCTTCCCCTGATATTTTGCTTGAGCGAAGCTTAAAGCGGGTTTCGCCCGTCTCGAACTTCGTGTTCGTTGTGTGTTTGCCATCACTCACTCACTCAAATGTTATAAACTTTTTGCACTTAACAATTTATTGTCACTCGGTTCTGGCTGCAGCAAAAGAGCTAAAAAAAAAAAACAACTACAGAGCAGACAAAAACGGGTGCTTAAGACCGATTATAAAATGCTCTAATTGATATGCCAGCTTAATTGGATTTTAGTTAATAATAATGTTGATTACATGAGTATATATGGAGTTTCTTTTTAAAGATTAGCTATAACCTGATTTTCTTGCAATTATTACTACATTTCTTTAATTTCTTTTCAAGTTTCTTAAGGAAAATTAACATTGTTTTTCGGGATTTAAAAGGTCATCAAAGAGCTTTATAGATTTTACAAATATTTAACAAATTCATACTTTAAAAAAAGACTACCACAAACCTGTGACAATCATGTATACCCTGTAAAAGAAAGCGAAAAAGAAGTAACTTGAGCTAAAGCATAGAAAGTTTATTTTTTTCCAAACACTCTTTTTTACTCTCTCCCGAACACACACTTCACACTTTATACTATGCTACATATATACATACTAACAAAGGTAAATCCCTGGCCATTGACACAAGAAGTCGGGCTTGAGGGAGAAGCTAAGGAGGTTAAGGGGGTCTAGGTTGACTTAACCCTCAGATTTTCTTGCCTCTGTACGTTTAACCCATGCAAATTATTGACGCGGACAGCGGGCTCAATAAATCTGTGTGTGTGTGTGTGTGTGTGTGTGTGTAAGTGGAGAAACTTTTGCTAGCTGCACGCTAATCAGACAGCTTTCTAGTTCATTGCTTTCCAGCCACGCCCCCATCCTCAATCCAGACCACCCAACGCCCATTTTCATCTCAGTTGGCTGTAATTGCAAAGTAAATCAGCGCTGCCATTTGCCATGCCCAAAAAGTATGCTCCATGGGAAAAAGTGGCTAAAATTTAGCGAGAGAGAGCAGAGGTAGGGGAAAATCTCAATTTTCAGCAGGGGAAAAAAGGGGTTTTCCTGGGAGGGCCTAAGGTTTTTCAAGCGCCACCAAGGATAATGTAAGAGGGCTGCTCTGGCGAAAGTTTTGGGCAACTTTTAAAGAGAGAGAAAGGAATGTGTTATGGGTTCGGGTCACATAGTTAGTTAGTCCCCCAACTTCAAACCAAATGACGTCGAAGCCATGGAGTTAAACGTTTGTCAAGCCATCGAGGCAAAGATTTATGGAGTATGGGTAGGTTTAGGAAAATGCCAAGAAGGGCTTGTGGTAGGGGAAAAGTTTGGCAAGATTCGCTCAGGTTTCACTCGATTTAAATTAGCACAAATATCTGTATAAAAAAGTTGGACACGTTTTCGAATTTGTTAAGAAATAGACTTTTAGATTCCCATCCGTCATGCCATCTTATTCAATATTGAGGATTTCGGAAAAGAGGGGAAAACTTTATTAAAAGAAAATTTTAAATCTTATCTCTTGGCTTACAATAACCCCTTTTAAGCCTCCATCCCATTTATGGGTAAATAAAATTCTACGAGCTTCTTGGTCCACTTTTTTTGTTTGTTTTTTTTTGTTGTATTTTCTCCATCCGTATTTTATTTTGGTCCCACTTTGCTTTTATGTGTCATCAATTCGAGTTCCTTTTGCCAACTGCCGATGAATTTGTTTATGCAAAGGACCCAGTTCCCTGTCAGAACCAATTTCGACTTCATGGCAATCACTTGAATCTTCGCCTAGTTGGTCGCCCTGCAATAAATGCGAAAGACAGCCGGGCAAATATTTAGATACTTGCACATACTCCTTCTTTTTCCGTATGCCCTTTCGAAGTGGTAGGGTTTTCTGTTTAAGGAAAAGTTAAGAAAATTTAAGAAAATTTATAGAAATTAAGTGAATAAGATATAATTTTTTAAGATTTTTCACTATTAAAGTTTCAATATATTTCTTTCTGTTGAAGCACAAAAATTTTCAACGATTTCCTTTATTTTCTGCTATTTTAGGGTATTATATATTTTGTAAAATTTTGGTTCTCCCGTTGTACTTTCGATCTGCCTGCCGTTTTCTATTAGAGAACATCAAGCAAATGCTCAACAGTGCGATAAGGCAGTGTCAGTTTGTTGGATGTCAAAAGGGAGCGATTGGAGGGGTTGTCAGCGGGGCAGTGGGCTGAAAAGAGGCGTGACCGGGGAGGCCGGGAGTTATAGACGAAGCCTATGGCGAGCGGAAGTCGCCGTTCGCTTACAGCACGCGCGCGTCTCATAAAAACGTATCAAAACATCCGCTGGGAGTCATAAAAATTTTGCACTCTGACTTCGCTTTCCGTCGCCGCTTTTCCTCGCCTTTCCTTGTTACCCCACAATTTCCGCCTTGTGATTTTCCCTGCGATGCAGTTGGCTTCTCCATCTCCATCTACATCTCCATCTCCCCATCTCCATCTCGTTCTCCATGTGGGACTACCCGGCGTATGTGTAATCTAATAAAATTTGCTGTTTATGTGGCAACAGGCTCACTGCTTCCTTCTCTTTCTCTCCGTGTAGCTAACTAGCTTCCTCCAAGTGGCTTTTCCCGCTTTTCCCCAAGTTTTCCTCTTCTGGTTTTTTTTTTTTTATTCTCATCTGTGCAACAGTTGCGCTGCTTTATGGCACAATGGCTGAGCAGTCGAGAAAGCCAGTTAACTGCCAGTTATTTGTTGCAGTGTATGTGTGCGAAGTGTAAGGACGAGAAAGTTGCAATGGGGCAAAAGTTGAAGTCTAAAGGAATTTCAGCATTGTTCTTAGGCAGTTTGAAATAATTCCAGAGCTTATATAACCACGTTATAGGATTTATATTGGTTAATACTTTCGCAACTTCTTCACTGAACTTGATGAAAAAAAAAAAAAAAAACCTTAAGTAATTAAATGAAAAATAGAAAGTTTTCAGTTGGGGTTTTCTGAATGTTAAAACTGTATTTTTATGATTTTATAATTTTGGAAATATAATATCCTGAGAACTGCTCTATAAAGCTGATAGTTTAAGCATTTTTTATGCAATGGCCTTTTGGCGTTCTTTTTTTTTGGTAGAATATTGCTTTTAAGCGGCTTGTGCCTTAAATGCAATTATCGCATAACAAGCACACAGAGAGAAAAAAAAAATAAATAAAAACGAAATCGGTTATGGGAGCGCACACACACACACACACGCACACATAAATACATAAATATGCATATTTGTCCATGGTTTGGGCTTATCGCGAAATTATTTCCAGGCCATGTTTATAGGCGGATATTTAATGGCTGGCCAAATCCCGCGAAATGATGATAAATCTCTCTCTAGGAAATGATTTTTTTTTGGCTTTGCTACCACAAAAAAAAAAATTAATAAAAATAATAATAATAATACAAAAAAAATATAGAAAAGAAACAATTTCGAAGTCAATAGGGATAAAGGCAGTTCATTTTTGGAGAGTTGTAAAAAACCCCAAACGAATGCAGAAAAACATCAAGCACAAAGTCTCCACCACATTTTCCTTAAATTACTATCTTTGTTAATTTTTGTTGTTTTTAATTACATCAGCTCATTAATCATGACAAATCGGAAGACAACGGCAATAATAACAAACAGCAGCCAGTGACATTTGCCGCCTGTTGCAATTTAATTAGATTAAAAATGCATATAATTTATCAAAATGTGAAGGAAAGTGGCGGGCGTGTGGTATGTGGTATGTGGTATATGGCACATGCCACAAGACATGGCCTTTGTCTTTCTGCCTGTGACACAAACATATAGCAAAATAATTAAATTGCATTAAAAGAATGAAAAGGACACGAAGGCGAAAAACATAAATACTCGTCGGGAGTGGGTAAATATGCATATGAAAGGAGTTTTAACGACAATGAAAATGCGTAGCTAATTAGCAAACTGACAGCACAAAGAGGCGAAAAATATGTATGTAAAATATATATATATGGTAGATATCTATATAGATATGGAGGGGAAAATGGGGATATGGGTAAGCTCAAGGGGGAAGTGGTGGGGATAACGTATACGCACCGTTAGACAGGCCAATGAATTATGCAAAAATATATAGAGCCAAGGGAGCGAGATCCTTTTGTTATTTAATTTTCACTCTCATTTCCCTTTCTTTTTGACGGCTTTTCTTTTCAACCTACCACCAACCTTCACCGCCCCTCGCCAGCCAGCCTCCGTTTCATATTTCTTTTTTTTTTTTTTTTGTCCCACAACATTTGACATTTTGTTGGATTTAACACACAAGAAAAAAAAAAAAAAAAAAAAAAAAAGGGAAGGAAAAAAGGAAAAATATTACAAAGGCGGTAAAGCCACGTACTAATATGCCATCTAATTTGTTATTCATGTGATTTAAGCGCGTCAAAGAAGATTAATGGCTAAAAGGCGCCTGGCACCACCAAACTGAAAAGTGGCAAAAAGCCAAAGCAAAGCTCATAATAACAAAAGCCAAGACCGTCTGTGGCAAATTCCAAGTGCGGGGTGGAGGGGGGGTAGTGCGATTGCGGTGTCTGAGGGATAATTTAATAATGCCCAGATTGGTTAACCCACTGCCCCACGCCCCACGCCTGTATCGCCCATTGGGGCGCTTTAATGCGAAATGAAATTCAATTAGAGCACTTTGCGATTAACCCAACGAGAGTTTCAAATGAGTTCGAGTATTCTGAAAGATATTGCAATTAGCAAAACGTTCATTTCCTATACCCTGACAGAAGGTTTTATAATTTTTAGTATGGCTTGTAAGATTAGGATTAAGATAAAGATTAAGCAGCTATAATAATTATCATATTTCATTCGTTTGAAAAAATATTTATCGGTTTATATAATATTAGCCAACATAATGCCAGCCGAAAGTTTCTTAAGTTTCTAATTAACACCAAAAAGTTTCCATTTGTATACTTTATCTTAACCTTTAACCCGAATTACTTGTTCTACTTTTTTTTTTGTCTTCTTAATTGAGTCGAATGGAAATCTGGAAAATAGTTGGGAAAACAATAGAGAAAACCAAATATTATAAAGAAAAAAAACGAAAATTAGTTGATAAGAGGAAGTGCAAGTTTCATTGTTTGGTGGAAGTTCTTGGGCCGCAGCTATTAGCTTTTGTCTGTTTACAAAATGGCCCTAGCAGTGGCTCTTTGATGCGGTCACTCGGGGTTTTGTGGGGTCCTAAGGTTGGTGGAAAACTTTGCGAGTTCTGCTCACCGCAAATTAAAGTGCACAAAATGCTAAAGTTCTCACTGAAATATTTGCGAGACAGCGACGAAGAGGAATCTCCTTGAAAAATAGCATTGTTTCGAATAGGCAAATAGGGCCACGGGGGGGCGACAAAGGGTTAAAAACGGGAAACTGGCCGAGGGATTTTCTTCTGCGGTTTTTCAACCACCTACCAAGCAGGGGGGGACCCTGCTTTGTCTCTCTTTGCCATTTTCAAGAGCAACAGTTCGAAAAATTGCAGCCGCCTGCAATGGAAAATGTACGAAAACCCACCTCTCTCCACCTCTTTGCCTCCATGAAAGGAAAGTCTTGAGAAAATGTGCGGTTTCTGAGGTTCCCACTTGAGAAATCTAATTAAACAAATAGCAAAAGCTAAGCTTGCCAGTAAAATCCACACTGCAGCAGCACACTAAAGGATATTAATAATAAGTTTCGGTTGACTGTACACGCAAAACTTGCCAACTAGCAAGGAAGCCAAAATAATTCCAATCTATGAAAACTTTCGGCATGCGGTCAATAACTTTTCCCCCCCATTGGAATTGTACGGTTTTTGGTATTATCATAATATTGAGTTTATATGGAATGCCGCAACAGATGGTGTTGCGGTTTTGTAAGAGTCCTTAAAAGCTATACAAGCAGGGGTAGATTTATGCTCGATTTATTGAGTGAGAGAAATTCTAGGAAATTCCATTAGGGGAAACTATTTCACAATTCCAATAATAAAGCAGAAAGAAACTGCATAAAGAAGTTGTTAAAAAAATTAGTTTTTTTTATCTTTATTTCTAGGTTTACAGCTTTCCTCAGACTTCCTCAGGTTATTCTCATTTTCCCAAGAGCTAAAAGCTAATCTCAATCTTCACTTATCGTCTGAAGCCCAGAACAAGATCGGTAAACTTGTCGAAACCGAAAGCAAAACAAGAACGAGGGTAATATATAAAATAAAACTCGGCTAGGTTACATCAGTGTGCGTGTGACACATGTCGCCGCGGGTGTGGGAAAATTCTTGTGGTGTGGGGAGGGGGGTTGGATGGAAAAGTGGGAGAGGAAGTGGGAGGGGATTGGAAAACCAGCAGAAGGATAAGGGGGAGAAAGGTTGGTGACAAAGGACAACTGTTGCTGCCGTACCTTGCCTCTGCCACTTTCCCACTTTTCCCGCGTCGGCCGGAAATGGCGTCAATGTCAACGTCGACGCCAAAATGCTCCTGTCATATAGATGTCCCTATGTGGGCGTGCGTGTGTGGGTGTGCCGGCATGTGCGTGTGCGGTTGACAGCAGCACGTTTATGTCTATGGAATGTCCTTGGCTCCAAGTTCGGCTCCCCCAGCTCCTGTTGCTCCCTTTGCTTTCGCTCTCCCCCCTCCTCCTCCTCCTCCTCCACGTGCTCGTTTACAGTCATTTATCATAAAAATATTTTTGCACTCTCATTTTTATAAACTGTATTGTTTCACACCACCCAAAAAAAAAAAAAAAAAAAAAAAAAAAGAAAAGCGGAAGAAAAAACTCAGTGCCACTGAGCGAGTCGACATTTTTATGAAGCTAATTTGATGTTGTCATTCTTCATTTCTCATTTTTGTTGCGCCATTTTCATTTTTACTGCATATGTGTGTCTGTGTGTGTTTGTGTGTGTTGCTTTTTCTGCGAGTAATAAGTCAAGTCGCAGGAGCCCAGCAAACTGGAACTAAGCACTGTTCGAAAATCCATATCAGCTTTGATAGTATATTAGAATCTTTCAATTAGTTACTTTTCAGTTAATTAAACAATGTTTTAAAATAAATATAATCTAGCTTATTTTTATAAAATTAAATTAAAGTTTAAATTTTTGGAAATTTACAAAGAAAGATTGCAAACGAAAACTTTTAAGTGCATTAAGAACATATGGAAAATGCTGAAATGTGCCCATAAAGCGACACCTAACGGCCGTGCACTGAAACTTAACGAGAAATGGTGCACAACTTTTAACTGTTTTTCACTTTCAGTATAGTTGGAAAATGCGTCCGGAAAATAAGAGGCAAGACACAAAATTATAATCAAAGCAGGCAGAATGAAGTGCAGATAAATCTGCAGACTTCATATAAGTCATACTCCAGATTTCCTTGAAACAACTATCTTTAAAATTCGTTTAATGTATACTAATTACTTAGTCTTAGGTCAGAGTAAAAAGTTAATCTTAGATATATATTGAAAAAATGTTAGTTAAGATCACCAGCGAGAATCTGGTGGTTATAACCTGATTGTTTTTAATTAATCGATTAAGTGCTAGGAAAATGCCTGACAATTTCCAAAGATCTTCCGAGAATGGAGGATGCTATATCAAAAAGGACAATGGCGGTTTTGGTAAGCCGGTGCTTTTCCGGCAACACCCACCATTTTCGTCGACTTTTCCTTTATGAGGGCATGTCAAAAGGAGCAGCAGCCTCCGATGTGGAATGAGATTAAGGACAGCCGACGGTGGGGAATGCGAGTATAAAAAGGACTTCCTCTTAGACGACGCTTTTAGCTAAATTGCGACAAAAATGGCAGGAAGATTCGGTGACAGAGGCAGGCATAGGGAGGGGGGGCTATAGGAGGCGACAAGGACTAAAATAATAAAAGAACAATGTCGAAAAGAAGTTGGGCACATAAATAAGCTCTCAGTGTCCTGTGCGTGCGTGTGTGTGTGTGTGTGTGTGTGTGATTAGGATAAATGTCTTGTGGCTGTGTCTGTGTAGGTACCGGAAGCGGATATGCGCTGCAATTGTCATCCAAAGATGGGCCAAAATGCGTGCCTAGGTGGGCACCCATCATAATCATTATACGTCCCCAGCTGTCCTTCAAGTTTTCTACATTTCCCCCAACTCATATTTTACCCAGTGTTGTATTTACCGCCCACCTGCCACATTTCCCGTTCCCGACCCCCAAGCTCGATTTATTTGCGCATTTGTTTGCCTTTGTCGGCACTCATTCATATCACAAAACTCACACCATCGGAGAATAGCGAACAGGAAAAACTCCTCCACATATGCTCCAATTTTTCCATTTTCTTTATTAATAAATACAAGGAAGGGAAGTACAGAACAGAGCGGGATGATAGAGAAAGTTACATGGTCAGAAATCATTTATGAATCATTTATTCACTCGGCTTTCGTTCATTTCGTTATCTGATTCATTCATAAGGTTGCGAAGTAAATGATTAAAGTCTTAAAGTTCGCGAACGAATGAATGATTCATTTGTAATTTATTCTTTACATTAATTGAAGTTCTGCAAGAGGTTATTAGTTATTTTATGTTATGCGTATGTTAACTTTAAACGAGTTTCTTGACTGTATTCGTTGTTGATGATATGGAAAAAGTTGATTCAATCTTATTAAAATGGTCTATAATGGCAATTTTTCAATGTGTTGATTTAAAATTTATATTCCTGGTAATTTTTTGTTATATTTTGTTTTGTTTTTATTTAAGTGTTGGTTTGTTTTATTTAGTAATATTGGCGATGTGCTTTTCTTAGCCCACCTCGTTGGTCTTTAATTCCACCTTGACTTTTGCCCTTAGCGACTGCTTCCGGTGGGTGCTGCCTTCCCCGCAGTTTCCCCTTGGTTTCTCTCGCTTTCCCCCCCATTTTGGGACCTACTCTTCACCCACTCGGCACCAGCCACCCGCTTTTCCAGCTGTCATTCAGCGTATTTCCGCCTGTTCACAGTTAATTGCGGCTCAGCAGTTAATCGTCATTACGGACACATGTGGGACGCCCACGCCCCAGGAGGGTTTTCCACCCGCTTCTGGAAAATCTCCGCCCACAACTGGCAGACCACCCCAACCCAAACCCCAACATCTCATCCCGCATATCACTTACAGGCTGCTCTGGGATGCCGTTTGTCTGTTTGCGGTTTTGATTGTCACTTGATGTGTTGTGATTATGATGTGTGTGCCTCTATCCGCCACGCCCACTGCACCCACAGCGCCCACTAATGTGGTGATTTGTGTAAATTTACTTGTCGAATGCCCATCGATTATGTTTGCTCTTGTTTGACAGGCGTAATTTTATTTTTTTCCCTCTTGTGCGCTCCTAGCTTAAATTCTAAGACACCAATATCCCCCCCACAACCCCCAACCCCCTCCTGACGAGAAAAAAAAAAGTTTTTCGGTGGCAACAAATTTATGCTCTCACCTGCTGCCAAACGCATAAAACTGAGCCAAGGGTAAAAACGAAAATCATAATTTCGCGCTTTTTACTTCTTTGTTTTCAAGCCAAAGTCAAAAGCGGAGGACAGGTGTAGCAGGTGTGTTCAATGCTCTCGACAACTTTAACACTTGGCCCCACACTTACAAAGTGGGTTAATATTACAAAAGGTTTAAGGGCCTCACTCAAATTTGTCACCGGAATGGCCCTGCTAATTTTCATATTTTTTTTTCTTACAAATTTTAAAAGAAAGAAAGTTTATTTTTTCCCTAACAGAAGGAAATTTATTTGAAGGTAGCTGGATGTGACCATGAGTGTTAAATTAGGGGATTTTTTTTAACCATTGCAATGTCATTAAAAAGAGGAACTTTGTGTTTAAAAAAAAAAGTAAAAGAGGAAAATCGAGTTGTGGCACTGCAATAAATGCTTCCATGTCGCCTGTCAAACAAAAGCAGTGCAATTGAGCAACTTTTTATTTTAGCTTCTTGCAGCTCGTGTTTGCTATCTGTGCCATACATTACCTCCCCCCCCCTAGCTTTCTCTCTCTCTCTCTGCCTATTGCTCTCTCACTCCCACTCCCACACTGACTGTCTCTTTCTTTTCCAGGCTGTCCCTGTCTGACAGCTTGCCTGTGCATATTTGAATACCCAACATGGCTCATATTCAACTAATTAGGCGAGTTTTGCAAATACATTTTCATTATTGTAATTCTGCACTAGAGTAAGGGGGCGTGGCAAGTTGGGAGGTAGTCCGGAATCAGCAAGAAATGAGTGCAGGCAAAAAAAAAAAAAAAAAAAAAAAATGAAAACACAACTGCAGTAGGCAACATGCTGGCAAAAGTTTCCCATATGCTAGAAAAGGAAGGGTAGGAAAAAAGGGTAGTGCAAAGAGAGGGGTTTTGTGGGGGGTAACAGACACCGACACATGTAGGCCGAAGCATTTGCATATGCATACGGAACGAAAAATTCCTGGAGGTAAAATGCAAAAAGCTGCAACTGCACAGGGCAAAAAAAAATCCAACTGGAAAAAAAAAATCGTAGCAGAAAAATCCAACTCAAAATAGCAAAAGAGCTCACGTCACAGACAGAGACAGAGGTGGAGTGAAGGAAAAAAAAATGAAGGGAAAGAGGCGGGAAGTTGGTGCAAGGGTCTGGTGGTTGGGTTTTTGGGGTTTTGCGGGGCAGACTGCGGTGGTTTCACACTGAAATTGGCCCAGACTGAAAAATTGAAAGGCGAGAAGCGGGCAAAAAAAAAAACCAAAAAAAAAATCCACATGACTGAAAAAGCAAAGAAACGGAGAAAGAAAAAGACGGGACAGGGAAGAGCCTACAAAAAAAAATCGGAAGTAAGACTTACACGCAACCAGAGTTGATTGTTATAAAGGAAGACCACAAATTAACAAGATAAAATTATCAAAGAAAATGGGAAGCTAGCAATATCTGACTATAAGCGTTTGTTCTTTAACGTTAAAAACTACTTTAATTTATTATTTTAACAAATTTACATACAAATTGAGGGCAATGTCACTGTGCATCTCAAAACTAAAAGCAATGTGACCTTTGCTGTTAATTTAAAGCAAGTGAACGTAATCTAGTGTATCTATTCAGAACTGTCTTTCAAATTGAATTGTCACATAACGCGACTATATATAGGCCGCCATACCTTTAATGTGATATCTAATCTGCTTGGACTGCACATTGTCCAGCTGTCCATCCAGCGTCCGGCCTGCTTTATCCAGCCTTCCTTCGTCCTTTTTCACTTCGCGCTATGCGGCGCCATTGCCTTTTCCTAAGCCCAAAACCATTAACACTTGTTTCTGTCATTTTACATGAAAAGCGGAAGCGCTTTTGTTTCTGTGCAACAAACAAGTTTCCTTGCCTCGCTGCCAACTGGCAACTCGCAACTGGCAACTGCCCCTGGCCTAGTCACATTTCCCGCCCACTTTCCCTCGTCCTTTGCGTTTTTCCTTTTTTTTTTTTTTTTTTGACATGGGTATCCGTATCCTAGATTCGTTCTTAGCCAGCCAGCGTCCGCCGCGGTTCGTTGTACAGGAATTTTCCAGCATTTGAGTCCCTGGATTTTCTTTTTTTTTTTTTTTCATAAGTGCGTTTGCATTCTAACAGCTCAAATTAAGTTCACTTCAAATATTACCAAGTAAAGTATTACCTAAGCCTGAATCACTGAAAGCTGAAGCTATTAAAAAAGACTCATGGTTTGGGTTATTGTGGTCTTCTTCAAGGTAAAATTATAAGAGAAAGGAATGTGACCATGCACTCTTAGGAATAATCCCAATGTTATCATATATCCCGGGAAAGAAATTGTGTTTTGGTTTTCTTGCATTTCATTTAGTTTTAAAGACCAGCCAGTTAAATACTTATGTGTACATTACTGGCCAGTCCTGTTGGCAACGTGGGAAAGGGTTATGGGCTTGTCATGTCAGCCAACTGGATGAGGGTTCCGCCCCCATAGAGCTCCTCCCATGGCCATGGGTGCACAACTTTTTGCACAGCCTGTCAACGTCAAGGCGTGGCTCAGTGCCCTCCATGCCGGTGACTGTACTTCGCCCCGGGCCCAAAAAGGTGTTCGGAGGAAAAGTTCTTGAGCCTTGTAGACTTGATGTTGGGTCCTCACCAGCTGATGCCCAAGTGATGGATGGGTCTCATGGCATTCAGCATTCAGCATTTTCTAGAAATTTTCGTACTCTTGGCCACTCGGTTTAGATTATGGTATTTGCATGACGTTCAGGTCTACGGCATTTTAATAACTTCAGCGCCATGTGATTTGTTTTAATGTTAAGGGAGTGTGTTTTTTCCAACTGCATCATATACGAGTATTATATCCATATTTAACTTCTTGATCTGAATCATCATTTGTCTGACTAGTGTGTTGATTATAAAACAAAGTACATTTTCTTTCTGTTTGAGGTTGCAAATAAGTTTAATCTGATTTATTACAATTCTCAGAACTCGGTTTATAGGCGTTAATCTAAATGCACACAGCTAGGCTGACAAGATAAATTGTGCGTTTTCATATTTCATAAAAGTAGTCGAACTTTTATACTCTAACTTTCAGAAGTTATAATCTAAAATAAGATGTAGCAAAGATATTCTTGATTAAGTGTATACAATTCTCTAAATATTTAAAGAAATAAAACAGTTTTTACTTTGCATATGCAAATTTAATTACTAAATCCCAAGATGGAATGATAATGTATTCATTGCTTGGTCTAACTTAATCACTGGTTTTCCATCATCAGCGATAAGGAGTATTTTTAGAAGCTGACTTTTATCAGTTCTTCAACATTTCAACAGTTCAGTAGGCTGTTAGAGCTCTCTTTGGATAGTTATAATTGTTACAAAAATGCGGACCCCGACATCCTTCCTAGTCTGCTGTTGTATCTTTTTTAAAGTCCTTGGATCTTTGGCATATTCTGAGGAAAGTGATCAATCCATCTGTGTACTAAGTGATCCGCCAAAGCAATGTGGGCAATTCTGTTCAAGAAAACTCCACCCGATGCTAAATTTGATTCCGGATACCGTGATAAAGCTCGATAAGATACAAGGTGAGCAGCAAGCCATACACACCAGACTCCAGGCAGTGCAATTTTGGCTACAGGTGCAATGGACATTAATCAAGGGATCGCTGAAGGAGATCAGCCCAGAAGTTTTCGAGGCGAGACTAAACGAGACTGAAGCACAACTTCTGGCTCTTAACTCCGATATTAAGAAAGAATTTAAGTCGTTTCAGTTAACGATGGAAGGTCAATTCAATGCCAAACTCCTTGAGGTCCAAACAATGCTGGATGATCAGAAAATATCTCTCCAAGAATCCTGCAGGAATACCATAAAGCAAAAGGATTTTGAGGTGATGTTAAACAGGACGGTGTTAGAACTGGGTTCACAATTGAAACTCGTTGATACCGAACTGAAGAGACCTCTTTGGCTTCTTGAAAACAAAGTGGACAGTCAACTTTTGGAAGTGAGTTCTGGGCTGGAAAGGGAATTTTTGAAAGTGAACACAAAGCTTGATAATCAGCAAACAGGCATTCAAGTATCCCTGAAATCGATTGTCAAAAAAGAAGAAGAGTTCGAAGCAAAACTGCAGCTGCTGCAGTCCAAAATGGATGCCCAAGAAAGAGATTTTCGGAAGATCCTTGCCAGAATCGATTCCAAAATCATCCCACCACAATTCCAACAAATCGACAAAAGATTCTTTTACATTGGAAATGAAACTAAACTGGATTGGAGCACGGCAGCAGCCACCTGTCGTAAAATTGGTGGATATCTAGCTTCGATCAAGGACCAAAAGGAACTGGATGCCATTCAACCAAAGCTCGGTTTTATCACATACTGGCTCGGAACCAATGACCAGAAAACAGAAGGACAGTTTATATCCGAGGCATCCGGAAAGAGGCCCTTTTTGAAGTGGAGATCTGGAGAACCCAATAATTATGGTGGTAATGAGAACTGCGTTGATCTAAATCGCGGAACAATGAATGATGCCAGTTGTTCTAATATAGCTTATTTCATTTGTCAAGCGGATAAGGAAATCTAAATATAAGTTTGAAAGGCATAACGAAAGTTTTCCAATGATGGTATTCAGTTTCCGTAAAATGTTTCGCAAAGATATTTGTCCAAATTCCTACAATACACTAGCCCCACTCTAAAGGATTTCTTTTAGAACTTCTTGTCCCAACTTTCTACTCCAGGTCATCGTATCCTTCTACTTAAGACCTTATCTACCTTTATCTTCGTTGGTGCACTTCAAAATATTAGAAATTTTTCAAAGGAATTGAAGGAAAAAATTATAAAAAACTTTCTAATTTGGATTTTAATTATGGCGAAACCATAATCCGTAAATATAAAATATATTAAAAAATGTTAATAATGAAAAATGAAAAAAGGAATATTTCCAAACATTTTGTGCACAGTGTGTACTTCGCTTTATGGCCAAAAAAAAAAAAAGAAACCATCATCGAAATCGAAGGGAATTTCTGTTGGTCAGCTCATCGAAGATGAGAAGGTACCTGCAAGCCGGCAGAGGATTGGGTAAGGTGGGTGGGCAAAGGATATGGGATATGGCCAGGATAGCGATACTGATGTGGCTGTGAATGTGGATGCCGATGTCGATGCCGATGATGATGATGATGATGACTGAGCTTGCATAAACGAGTTTGCCCTTAAGTGTGTGCGCATGTTGAAGGATGGGACAGAGGATCCAAAGACTCTCTGCAGGATGGTGGCTTTGGGGTGATTGGTGTGGGTGGATGGGTAAGGCCGAGGAGCAGCGCAAAGAGAATTTGTGCGTGAGCAGCATATTCGATGTGCCACACATACAGCCAAGTTATTTATGCAGACTCACATACAAAGCATGCAAAGATTTTGCATTACCCCTCCATCAGGCAGTCAGGAACCACCAACCACCAACAACCAACGCCCAGCCATTAACCCACCAAACACCACCCACTGAATGGGCTATGTGCCAGCATCAAAAGGAGCATCTGCCCGGGAGGTCCGCATACAATTAGCTGCAACTGTAATTAAAGCAATTGTATAATAAATCTTTTGCCAAATGGGAAAAGATCCACAGCCCCTCTATCTGCACCCTTCTTTTATTCCAGCAGGTATGTATGTATATAATCGGATAGTGGGTTTAGGGGGGGGCTATAGGGGGTTAAGCAGCGGGTGCCAAGTGAAATGCTAGCCAAGGAGAAATTGCGAAATTAATATAAATTTAATAGTTTGGCCCCTGGCATTTATGGAGGGCATAAAACGAAGGCGGGTCGTTAAATGCATTCAAACGAATGAAAAATAGAGGAATATGGACTTCAACGATACCCTAGAATCTTTAAAAAAAAATCTTTGCACTTTTACCCAAAAAAATGAAATTCTGAAAACTTTAATTTTATAACTTAGAAAACTATTTTCATAGTTTGTGAGGTATAGCTAACTTTTAGGCAGTTGATGGATTGTTCCCAAAAAACCGACTATAAAAGTTGTAAATCTGTATGCGAGGGTATATTAATATCCTTCACACCCAACAACATGTAAGCTGGTAAAATCCTTTTAAAATTTGGCCGCCATTCAAAGACAATTGAAATGCCAAATTAATTCTGCACACAACACTGGGACAATAAATGTTTCGAATTATGTCTTTGTTTTAAGTAGATTAAATATGTTAAACGATGAAGAAATGTTTTTCCTTCAAATTTATAATTTAAGATGTTTCTAAAGTAAAGCTTCTTCTACTTTTGAGAAATAAAGTAGGCTTCCAGTATTGTATTTTTCACTCTTGTCAGTCTTAAATTTTGGTCTTAGCAAATCCATAAAGTCATCGAAAAATTGTTTAAATGTTTAAAGTACCATTTGGTGGAGTAGAGAAGACCATTTGAATGTCCGGCCAGAAATACAGGCGGACTCGTCGTCCGGTGGCGGAAATAATCCGTGAACTGAGGCATCTCCGCTCCTCTCCCCTGCGAATCAACGACGAGAATGAGTTGTGGGCTGAGGGTCATGAGAGGCCGCCAACACCAGATCTTCCTATCGACAGTCGCGATCAATTGGAGCAACTGCGTCTAAGTCGCCATCGAATTGGCTTGCTTCTGCTGCGACCTATGACCTTTGAGCAGGCAATTACCGGATGCTTTGTTCGGGTGAATATTAATGGTCCAGGGGAATTGCCGAATTATCGGATTGCTGAGATTCTGGGCGTCGGGGAACTAGACTATGGCTATAAAGTCGAGGATATACCCACGAATTTAACATTGAGGCTGCGCTACGAAGATCTAGTGGTGCACCATGAGATCACCGATGTATCCAACTTGCCATTTACCCAAGAGGACTTCGAATTGTGGCGGGATATTTGCATTAATCAGGCCATCAGCCCACCCACTACTCACATGGTGACCCGTAAAAAGATCGAATTATATAACGCTCAGCAGTGCGAGGCCAAGCCATTGTCTCTGATCCAAAGGACCTTCTCACTGGCACTGAGACCACCGCAGAAATGTGGCATCATGGAACGCCATGGCGCTGTCTATCCCTGGAAATTGAAGCATCCATCCCCAGTGGTTCCGGAACCACCGCCCATGCCACCGCCAGGAAATCCACCCAGGGGTCTCACCTATCGCCCGAAACATGAATTCTTATCCCCAGATCTCAAGGAAGAGAAAGAGAAAGATACGGAGAGGAATCTGCCCCAAAAACGAAATCTGAAATAGATGGCAATTAGTCGACTATTTAGATAACCAAACCTGTACAATATTAAATCGCATTCAATTGTAAAATATATAAATGGTTAACAGATAATATTTATTTCGATTTTTGTTCCAAATCTATATCAGCAGCATCTTGAAATCAGGTCTAAGAGTAAAACTTAAAGTCAGCTATACGTCATATCATCGACAAAAATGAAAAGTGTTGGAAAAGTTACTGCCTTTCAACACCCGACATCCAGAATGTCTTTGATTTCGACAATCAAGTAGTCGTGTGCTCCAAAATTCAAGGGGAAAACTACTTTCTACTTCAGTCGGCAGTCATACTTCATCGTTAGATCGGGCAGATTTTTATTTCTACAATTTTTTCCAAATTTATATATCTTTTTTGTCCTTGAATATGGGAAGTCGCGAGGTTTCTATTTTGGTACTTTTAAATTTATCATTGTCCGACCAGTGTGAAGCGACATCCCGTTCAAGACAAATCTTGAAAAACCACTTCTGGGACGAGCACGCCACAAGGATTCTGTGTAAGATTATGAAGTCGTCTGACAATTCTGTAGAAATCCGCGTGAGAGCTGCTGAAATTTTAGCAGACCGTTTACGGTATATCGATTACTGGGAAGCTCTGAACTTGCCACAGAAAACTGAAATATTATTATATCTTCGAGAGGCTCTGCTATCTCTGATGGAAGAGAATGTGGAACGATTACGTAGACCCGTTGTGCTAAATGTTAAAATTGCAATTGCACAGATGCAGGAACGCAATGATGATTGGATAGCATCGGTCTTTTGCATAATACAGACTATGTGTGTTTCGCAGCAGGAGTCACATCGGGAATTGGGCGCCTATATATTTAGCCAAATGGCAGAGATCGCATTTTATCCTTTCAATAAGTATGTAAGCCGTGCTGAGACTATCTTTATCGATTGCCTAGAGAAAGCCGATAGTGAGGCACGTTTGGTGTCATTGACCAATGATTTTTTGATCGCTGGATGGATGCGTACTTTGATAGAGCGACGAAATGAAGTTGAGGTAGGAATTGGTATATATACATTATTTATTGGTATGCAAATTAAACTAACTGAAATTCATTTAAAGAATGGTGAAGTTTTGGATAACTTTATGCCCACAATATTACGCATTATTCATAGTTGGCCATATAAGTCAACTGCGAGGTATACCTTCAATGGCATCAAATTACTGGATAACCTAATGAAACATTCGCCGGGCATAGTAAGTCGTGAATTGAATAGGTTAATACGGATAGTTGTCAGCCTGTTCGAATGCGAACGTTTGGAGATACGACAGAGTAAGAAGGCCTTGGACATTCTAAAACGTCTTGTTATTGGCAATGTGGAGAAGATCATCGATCTGGAACTGATGGATAGAATTCTAGGATTCTTTTGCACTGTCTTGAGCGTGACACCAAATCGAGATTCTAATAACAGAGACGATTTTCTGGACACATGTCGTGCTGAGAATACTATTGTGGGCTCAGCTGTAGACATGCTGAAAATGCTCGTGTCTGAAATGAAAGAGAATTTCTGTCTTTATTTGTCCACCTACATATATAAGATGTTTTCGGCAATCAAGGCCCGACCTCCGGCAAACTATTGCGCTGGCATTTTTATATTTTTTGCCGCATTAGCTAAAGATCCCAACGTTCCTTGGGATATCATTAATACCTGGGAAGTTCTGGAGTTGGTTGAGTTAGGACTTTATAGCAAGGACCAGATGGTAAGACAGGCAGCCCAATTCTCGTTGGCCACGATCGTAGAGCGACTGCAGCCGGATATCATTAAATATTTCAACTATATTATGTATATGTTCTACATTAGTTTTTATGATATTCTTAATAGCTTGAACGTGGAAACACCCATCTTCGATTCTCTAATAGTGTTGTTAAGAAACATGCGAAGCGCAGTCCTCAAGGGTCATGTTCCTGATCTGATGGATTACTCTCTAAGATTTCTAAAGTCAGACTACAGTTCGATTACGGTAAAGCAGAAGGCACTAAGTGTTATCGCAATTCTCGGGGATTTAGTTACGGATTCTCTGGATCCTTATTTCGATCAGATTGTGGATATTGCCTCGTCTTGCCTATTATTTAACAACGGTAGTGATCATCGACTCAGAACACAGGCCTTCCGGGTAAGCTAAGTTTTGTTAATACTACTACAGAGGCTATAGGTAACTGTATTAATCTGAAATCTAGGTTTTCGCAACGTTAAGGCGAGTGAGCATGGAAAAATTTTCTGCCTACACCGTTGATCTTCTCGATAAGTCTGTGCGAGTAATGCAAAAGGAAATAGTAGTGTCGATGTTTATTTATGACCTTTTAGGTCAGCTTTGTGCAGCTTCACCCGATGATTTCAAGATGTACTTTAACATCATTATCGAGTACGTATTCGAGGAGCTTAAAAATGACTACGAAAATGAGAGCAGCGTTGAGGAATTTGCTTACTTCAAATGCTCTCTACATAAAGAACGTTACCAAATTCCCAACAGGCGTTCAAAGGCTTTAAATTGTCTGAAATCCATGATTGTTAATCAGCAAGAATTGATTGTACCTTATATTGAGGAGGCCATCAAGGTTTCTTTTGACTGCATCACTCGGCGCAATGATTATGATGTGCAAGCCGGCTTATCTACAATTTCCAAAATCATACTTCATCAATGGCGATTGGATAAGGTGAAGGCCCGCTCCTTGTGCTCCAAGTATCTGCCCAAGCTAACACGCCGTATGTTGGATACTAACTCCCCGGGACATGTGATCGAGTGCCTTGGCTATTGCAGATCGCTGCTTAAGAAACTTAAACGGCAATGCTGTCATTGTTATGATGGCCTGTTCACTGTAATTCACTTGGCTCTTAATCGAAAGCTCCCGTGTCAGTCCGAAAAGGAGTTAAATTGTTACAAACATCGCTTGCCCAGGGACTGGCGTAAGCCACCGTGTTGGTGTAACCACATTGAGAAAGAGTATGTCCTCTTAAAAATGGCAAAGAAAATGCTTTCATTATTTGGAGAGGTCGTGGGACCGAAGATATTTATCGCCCATGTGCAAACGATTAATGGACGATTTTTGTGGCGACCGAGGAAAAACCGAAATATGGACAAAAAGTTTTTCATCTGCGAAGCTCTCATCGGTTGTTTGGAATCCCTGGATTATAAAGCCTGTCGCTACTATCAGGCGATTTCTAAATTTATTACCCAGGGTATAATTGATCCGAAAAAGAAGATTCGCAACCGCAGCTTTGACCTGTTGATCAAAATCATGCAGTTTTTATACCGCAATCCGAATGTAAATTCCTTACATCTGTCTAGTTCTCTGATAAATGCTATTGGTAATCCTGGCGGCCTAACAGAAAAACAAAAGCAAGAAGGATGTTTGTTGGGCTGTCATATGATTTTGAAGGATAATGAAATGTTTCCGATTAACGATTTCCTGGACGTGCTCTTCGATCATTTACCATTAACGAAGATTCGAAATGCTCACTTTGCTAACAAAACAGTGGCCAAAGCTCTTCAGAAGCTCTTAGATGATGACATCGTACCCGATCGTATATCCCGAATATAAACGACTTTTTTCAGAAGGTCTTTGAAGGAGAATGCGGATTATAGTTAAGTAATTAGTTCAAAGTATTAGGTTCTTTGTTGGATTTTTCAAAAGGAGGATAGGCAGGCAGGCAGTGAGCTTAAATTAGATTTCTTTAAGAAAAGGTTTTTCATAAGGTTTCTTTCTTTCTTTTCTTGGAAAAGCTCTCTTTCGCACCTTTTGGGATCTACAAAATCAAGGCAAGGTCTATAAATTAATTAGTTTTCTTCAAAAATAGGTTCTCTGTTAGGTTTCTCAATGCCACTACAAGGGAAGGGTTTCTATGACCTTTTTCACATTTTTTTCAAAACTATAAACCTATATTGATTTTTTCAAACTTTTGGCTTAGATCATACTTTTGGGCTCTACAAAATCCAGAAATGAGATCAATTCAACATCAGGGTCTTATTTAATTTGGGTTTACAAAATTATTTACAGTAAACACTGACATATAAATTGTAACATGCCGGAACACGTGAAAGGTTTTGATAAAAATGCTGACCCTTTTTTTTTTGTAAGTGGTTATAAAAATAAAAATTTAATGTAAACGTGGCTTTAAATTAGTGGGCGGGCGGGCTGGATCTGTTGGTCTCTAAAATTCTCTTTGCAATTAGCATTGAAAGAGCAAAAATTGAGAAGAAAAGTTGGTCAGAAAATTCGACCTCCTTTTTCGAACACCTTTTGTCCCAGCGATGGCGTCACCTGGCGGCTAGCCCCCGCGGATTTGGAAGCAACTTTGAAACGCTAATGAACAACAAACTTGGGGGCAACGTAACGAGAAATGGCAAGTGGTAAGAGCGAGCGGCAAGAGTGGCAAACTGGCAACAGAATATCGTCAATAGGGCAAAAGAAATTACGGAAATTAAATGAAATGCAATTAACCAGCTAAATGAGCAAGGACGCCGCGAAAAAAAAAGGGGGTGGGCTGGGTAGGTTGGTGTGTTGGGTGGTAAATGCTCAACACAATCAAGCGACTGATGAGCAATTAGGAAATGTAAAATTAGCAAGTGAATTTGTCCAAAAAGGGGGAGAAGACAACAAGCCAATTAATTAATATTTAATTGATTGCAAAAATTCCAAAGCAAGATTTTGGGGGGTCAACTTTTTCACAATCTTTTTTTGAGGAATTTTCTCATATTGTTTTTTTTTATGTAATTTCTTTTGGGTAATTAACGTTTGTCCAGCAAATGTTTTTCTCGTGTTAACGTTGTTTTATTATTATATTTTCCTTGTTGGCTTTCTTTATGATTATGCCTGTTTGTTGTAGCTGTTGCTCTTGCTGTTGTTGTTGTTGTTTTTTTCAGGCTTCAGCTTTATTTTACATACACAAAAATGTCACTTAATAAATTTTACGACTGTTTTATGTTGTCGCTTTGGCCCTAAAAACGGCAGCGAAATAGAAGGTGGGATATGGCCATAACACGCCCACTACAACACGTAGTATCCATAAATATAAAAAAAGGGAACCGGGCCACGCCCACACACATGTGGAGGCTGGCCTTAACCC
Source organism: Drosophila eugracilis (assembly GCF_018153835.1). Classification (NCBI taxonomy): domain Eukaryota; kingdom Metazoa; phylum Arthropoda; class Insecta; order Diptera; family Drosophilidae; genus Drosophila; species Drosophila eugracilis. The sequence goes on from NW_024573046.1 coordinate 582,369, forward strand.
TTGTGTGTCAGTGTGTTGGCATGTGCCTTTTCCATTCTATTCTATTATTCGGCACTCTGCCCTTTTCCCCTTTCGTCACGCACATATCCTTTTCCTGTTTTCTGTTTGCCTGTTTTTCTTTTTTTCTTTTTTTTTTTGGCCTACTCCTGTTGATTCCCCATGATTTGGCTAAATTAATTTCGGGCCATTCTGATGTTGCAGGGGCTTGGGCGTAATTAAAAGCCCAATGGAAAAAAAAGAGTAAAATAAAAAAGATTTAGGGCCAAGGAGGGGCCCAGAACATCATGAGTTATGAGCGAGAGATGCTTTCAAGTGGCTTTACGGGTGAAACTCGTAAATTTGGCATAAAGAAAAAGGGGCAAAATAGCTCGCCCCGCTTGTACCGGGTAAAACTTTTGAACATTTTAATTTGCCCCTGCATTTGCTTTTTTTTTTTTTTTTTTTTTTTTTTTTTGTACAATTTTTCCTCTCTGTCAGTGAAAGTCATTTCCAGTGTTTAGAGGCGGCACATGTTTGGTATTAACCCCTCGACTTTGAGTCCTTGACTTGACTCGTTTTTTTTATTCTTTCTGTGTTTTCTGAAACAGTTTGGCTGTTGATGTTAGGACTTTTGGTTGGATTAAATGCGCACTTCCACCTGGTGACATATCTTTTGGCTGCTGTTCCTTGGGCTTCTTCTTTCAAAAATCAATGCACTGGCAAAAAAATCTAGATAAATCTTGATAAATCATAACTTGGTTGTCTTGGAAGTTAATTACATTTACATTTATTCAAATAGGATCATAAAAAAACGATCATATTCATTTTAAAAAAGGTTTTCAAGTATATTAAATGCAATATAAGGTCTAACTCTTTTCTTTCGGTGCTTATGTAAGGGAATGAGAATGAGTGGTTCGGCAAGATGGTCGGCAATCAGTGAGCATCAGATTCCAACGTTGAACTTTTGGCCAAGAAGTCATGGTAGGGAGCAAAAAGGGGCCAAAGGGGGTCGCTGCTTGTCATGGCATCAGTCAAAAACTTTGCCAGCAACTGAATTATGTCATTTGCTTAACATGGTGCCCCATCGCTCCACATGGGAAAATATATATATTCGAGTATACATATATATATATATATATGTGGTTCAGGGGGCAAAGTCATGGAAGACAAGGGGTAAATAGCGGCACATGTATAGCATAAAAATAGAGAAAACAAAAACCAAACGGGCCAGGTAAAAAAATATGGGAAATAAACTTGAGAAAACCGAATTGGAATGAAGACGATGAAAATGCCAGAAGCAGCAATCAAGCGCAGTGATATGGGAATTTGTAAAGTAACTTTGAAAGGAATGATGGGGATTTTCTAAGATAGAAAAAATATTTTCAGTAAATATGAGATATATATTCTATATTTGTATCGCTTTCTTTATAAATTTTATTTATTTATTATCATTTAATACTACCTTAATAGCAACTTAACTTTACCCCAATTTGTTTATTAGGATAATATAAAAATTACTTCACTTTCATCGACCTTGAGACCACTGTGCTTGTGACGTGGCCGCCGCCATTACATAGCCGCATATTTTGCGTTTTCACATTTTCCGCTTTTCATTTCGCCGTCGTCCGACGTTGCTGCTGTCGCCGCTGCTTCTGCGGCACTGCCTTGAATATTTTTCTTCAATTTTATTAAAATTATGGAAATGAATGAAATATCTGCTGCATCCCATTCCACCCTTTTCCCATTTACCAAGCGCATCTTTTGAGCAAAGAATTTATCGAAAATTGCAGCAGCTGCAAAATTGTCTTCCACTATTTTCCCTGCCCATTTCTACTTGTCCCCGCTCGCTTTTCCCAGTCGCTTTTCCCATTGGCTCTGATGCTACTGCTACTGCTGCTGCTGCTACTGCTGCTGCTGCTCGGCTGCTCGGTACACACCTGGCCAGTGGCAAGTTTAATAATCCGTTTCGCATTTTGCGTTGATGCGAAATCAATCGATGTGCATCGAAAATGCCCGGAAGGAGCAGCAAGATGGAGCTCCAAGGTGGGGCAACTGGGATGCATAAATCCAACTCATTTGCATGGCCAAGGAATCAAGGATGAGCCGCCGGCAATGCCATCCAATTGAAGGAAAGTCCTTGTGGAGGTGACCCCATAATCCCTGTCCTTCTCCCTCTGCTACACTTCAGAAAAATATCAGATATTTATGAAAATATAACCCAATCCAGTTCTTTTTTTTAGTATGTAAATTAATATTTAAAGTTATTTTTTTAATATATATTCTTTGTTCTTGAAAGTTATAGAAATTTGCATATTTTTCATAGTGTGAGTTGTAATTTAGTTTTTGCTAATTAACGAACACCGAAGCGTGATTCCTGATTCTAAGTTTACAAATCGGATTTCCTTTCCTTAACGAAAAATCCCCCTGGCTGGTCTGCTGGCGACTTTCTTTCTTTTCATTTTCCAAACCAACTTTCTTGCATTTCCCTTCCTCGAGGGTTGCGCCATTTAGCAGGTTAATTGCATTTCATTTGATTTCTGTAATTTCTTTTGCCTTATTGACGATATTTTGTTGCCATTTTATCGCCGCCGCCGCCGCTCCCCCTCCCCGGAAAACCCTTAAGTTTGTTGTTCATTAGCAGTTTCAAATCAGCAAGGGCTGACCGTCAGTTGGCGGTACCCAAGGGGACGGAAGGTGTAAAAAAAAAATATATATATATATGTAAAGCGAATGCTTAGCTCAAGGGGAAAGAAATCTTCTTCCGTTTCCTGTTTTTCATTCCCTGGCTGCTAATTGCTTTGCGTTTTAGTGGAAAATTCAATTGGGATGCGTTGACAATTTGATTTCTGGCAATATTTTTCGCATTTTCGCACTCAGGCAAAGGGGATTTGGCAATCAATCACAGGAGTTCCACCACGTCTATTGCATATGTTACGGCAAATCTATTTCGGCCATGTGTGTGCACATTTTTTTACAGTATCTTTCATTTCCCTCCCAACCATACATGACCGAACAAAATTTAGCATTTTTGCTAAAGTTGATATGTATATTCGATTAGTTTAAATATTTTTTTGGTCATTTTTATTTGGGAATTTTTAACAAATAATTAAAGAAAATTTTATTGTGATTAAGTTACTTTCTGGAGAGATTCCATTTTCGGCTTATAAAGATTGCAATGACTCTTCCGTGGGTCCTCATTTTGTATGAATTTCGGAAATACATTGGAATGCCTGTGGCTTATGGATGACAATTAGTATCCCTGCTAGTCGGCTTTTGCTGCTTCTGTTCTTGCTGCTGCTGCTGCTGCTGCTGCTGATGATGATGATGATGATATCCTGGCCATGTCCAGTTTTCAGAAGCAGTTGCAGTTGACAGCTTAGAAAAATCACCGCAGGAGCCTCAAGTGTTTTCCTGCGGAACTTTGATGAAGTATTTGTTGGCTAGACAAATGTGACATATCTGTGGGCGGTGGGAATAGCCTATTCTCAAACACACACCTAAACATTGCACTGTAACAAAATATGGTAATGCCTGAGAAAAGAACAAAATTTTGAAATTTATTTAAAATTTTTATAGAAGTCTTTATTTTTCTTAAAAATAAATTGAAAAATATAGTTTTATTAATTTAAAAATATATGAAAAGATAAAAACAAAGCTTGTGAAAGCCTTTCTGCAAATGGCACAGACTTTCCTCAGTGCAGATCCCACGTTGACCGAACAATCTGTCATTAGTCATCTTCAAGTGGCGTTGAGTGGAATTATGTAAAGAGCCCCCCTCAGCTTTCTGGCCGCTCCACACTGAAATTAATCTTATTTAATTTGAATTTTTATTTAAATAATGAAAACGCGTCCCCGAGAAAGTTTTGTTCTTGGGGTAAATTCCCTTTTCTCCAACGTCCCTTCTTCTTCTTCTTCTGGCCATCTTTATTATTTTTATTATTATTATTATTAAATGGCCGCGGACAGTCCATGGGCGTTCGGTTGTCGTTGGAGGTGAAGGGGCCTGGGGGCGTGGCACGTGCTACTTGTGGAACACTTTCCAATTTGTTGGAACCCCGGCAAGCTCGAAAACAATTTGTGACCCCGAGAACTGCAAACAAACCCAACAATGAGAACAAACAAAGTTCTTGGGGATATATATGTATGTATATAAGGGGAAGAGGGGGGGGAGTGAAGAGAAAGAGAGGTGCTGTGTTGGTGGATCATATGCCACCTGCTGCGGGGGGTGGGGACTGAGGGGGTGGCAAAATGGTGGGCGCCAGTCGTGTGTCATTCTGCGGCAGTGCGCGGCACGAAAATGATTTATGAGTGAGCTGGGCCAATGGTCTCCTTTTAGCAGAAGGGGGATACCGGGGGCCTGGTGACCCAGAGCAGCTTTAAATAAATGACAGGGTCAAGGGGATGGCGGTTCACAGGTCCCGGACTCTCATCACATTTGTCGCATGAATGCGAAAAGGTTTTCAACCATTTAAGGCCAGGAAACCCTCCAAAAAGGGTATTCTAAATATTTTCAAAACATTTTTCTAGGCATTCCTAGAGGAATTCTAAAAATCAACATTTTTTAAATAATATATGTAGTTTCATAAGAACTTTATATTGGCAGCTAAAATATTTAATAATTATTGTTTCAAACTTTTAGATAAAATCTGCAAAAAGATGAAAGTATGTTAATAAGCTATGAGAGGTTTGAGCCCTCTAGATTTACTCCAATATATAAATATTGTACATTGAATCGTAAGATATAGATCCAACTTGATGATTTCAAATAGGTATTTTCCACAATCTTTAAGTTTTCTAAGTCTTCAGCCATTATCTCATTTTCGAGAACTGAAACTGCGAAAGTGAAAGCATTTTTATTTTAATTTTTTTTTTTTTGGCGTCCAAAGATTCATTGTCCTGGCAACCTATTATTTCTTTTTCGGGTATCCTGTTGCCTTGAGCCGACTTTTTAATTGCATTAACACGCTAATGTAAGTCGCATAATGCCGACAGCTGTCCGCGCCCTCCGCTTCCCTCCTCACCCTTCTTGACAGAATGCCCTGCTTATTACATATTTATGTTTATACTTTCCCCAATTTTTTTGTTTTGTTTTTGTATTTTGGACATTCTCATCTCGAAGAACGTTGAATAAATTTTAATTGTCTTTCTGGGTGGTCCTGTGTGCCCTTGTGTTTTGTACGCCTCCGGGCGGGGCATTAAAGAATATTGCTTTGGAACATATGGACACAGGACGTCGGTTCAGTGTTGCCTTATTTTTTTTCACCCCGGCCTTTCATTGTTGGGAGGGAAATAGTAAAAGCACGGCGAAAATTAGCAGGTCGCCAAAAGGGACAAGGGAAATTTCCTTCTTACTTGTGGGCCATAAAATAAATTCCATTATACGAGCGCCTTTGTTGTTTGTTTCGAGGGGCTGTGTTCGTTTCCCGCTGCTCGGTGTAATAATAATAAAAGCCCAAAATGACAAGCCGAACAAAATGGGCGGAGCTTGTACTTTGGCTATGCGAATCGAAGAGAGCTTAAATAAGACAGAATGACAGCCAGATGATGGCCAAGAAATATATTAAGCGCCATAATAATATATATTTATGATAAATAATAATATTTTTGATCTTAATTGAGTATTTTTGGATTACTTAGAACGGAAGGGGGAGAATTACCTTTAATCTACAGTTGAGTTCAAAAATTTGGGTAAACAAAAATAAATCAATTGAATATTTAAGCAGTAGGTCTCACCTTTGGAGACACTTAAATCAGGTAAAAACGGCTCCTTGAGGTGCTGGAGAAAGTCCTTAAAATATTTTTAGTTTAAAAACTTAGGCCCAAGTGGACTGAAAAGGCTAACACTCGCGTGGAAAAAATAGCTAAGACTAAGAAAATTTTCTACATACCAAAAACAACAAAAAAAGGGACAAGAATGTTACACTTTTTCCCATTTTGTGTAAATTTAATTTTATCTTCGTTTTGGGCGCAACAAATAACACATGGCTATGTCTTCATCTCTTTCGTTTGGTTGTGACCCCTCCCCTTTCTATGCAAGCCATTTCCACAGATTTACGTAGCTCACTGGGCAATAATAAAGAGTCTGGCACACCCACTTTTCCTGGTGACAGTCAAGTATCTTGGCCTCTTGGCAAGAGATTTTACCAAATTTTTTTTTGGCACTGGGCTAGACCACCACGCCCCCACATTTTTTTTGAAGGCGGCACAAAAAACAAGGCAATACAATGGTCAAAGACAGAGAACGAAAAGCAATTAGTTCCTTTGAGAAAAAATGCATTTCACACCATTAATCTAAAATATCTAATTATTTTTATCATTATTATTTTTTTAATAAGATTCTCTAAACTGAAGTATAAGTTTTAATTGAAAGAAAAATGCGTAAATATTCTAAATGCAAAAAGAGAAAAAAGAAAAGCTAAAAAGCAAGAAGAACACAAACCCAAAGTGGAACTGAAAAACCAACCACAGGCAAGCTTTTTGTAAGCCAAGGTAATTGACTTTATTAAACATTATTGGCCTATGAAAATATTTAAGAATCCTGTAAAGTTATGAAGAGAACTTTTCAGGAATTTGGAAGTTTGTGAAAGGAAATTTTTCCAACCTTCTAATTGAATTGCCAAGATATTTCCAAAGTATTTCGCATTTTCATGCATCGCCTTAACATATTTTCCTGAAATTCCAAAAGGATAAATAAGCAAACCTAATAAACCAAAGTTTATTTTTTTTAATAGACTTTATTGACAGTTAATATTTTATACCTAATTTGGTTCTATTTAGTTTTCTCCATCACTTGGACTTTAAGCAGATGAAATGTTTTTTTTTTTGGGAAATTTGCGAATTTCATTTGGCAAAAGTCAGACGCTCACCTGCAGTGATGAAAGTACTTAGCATTTTGTATTTAATTTTCATTTCTGCATTCGCATTTCAACTTTTCACTCTCACCACACACAAAAACATAGAGGAAAAGCTTCGAGGCGTTCTAAGCACGTAACTATCTACCATATATGTAGAAAATTGGGGTCAAAAATGTAGTGGAGTTCATTTGATAATGCAATATTTTTATATATTTAATTTAATTTATAAGATCTATAGTTTAGTATAGAATAGTACCAAATACTTTGTACATTTATTTAAGGTTAAAAGTTGTATTCTTGAGGGCTACTAATATTTTGAACATATCTGTATATACAGCAGGGAGATGGGAACAGTTGATGTGTCATAAAAACTATTTTCCATTGAAATTTTGTTACACGAGACAAAAAGCGGAGTCAAAGTAATCAGACCCGGGTGGGGGGGGGGTTGGTGTTTGTTCAGGTGGAGGCTAAGGCCCCAGCGACAGTTTTCGGACAAATTGCTCGGCATGGGTTAAGTGCGGGGGTGTTGAGTTCAGGTCGGTGAAACTTTTTACGGCCGAACATGTCCGGGCATGCAAAACATTTGAAAATGTTAATTAAATTTCTCCGTGCACTTCGTCTTCTAATTGGTTGGGAAATTGGCATTCGGTGCTAGCGGCTAGAGGGACTTTGGGGGGGCTGTGGGGCGTTAAAAACACGTTTTCCCAGGCCCAAAATTATATATTTTTGGGACCACTAATCAGGCTGAGTCGTCCTTCTGCGATTAATTAATGCGAACATTTTGTTGCCACTGCAATTGTTTTGGGCCAAAACCACACATACATATACGAGTATATTTCAATGTAAATATATTTTGCGATCTGAGTACCTATTATTATTTAAATTTTCGGCAATTGTTATTGTTATATTATGGTCAAACATAATTTCGGCAAAATCGAAATTGTTTCGTGCATAAATTAAGGACAATTTATGTCAAAAGTTCAAATGCGATCGATACGTAGGGAGAGGCCAAAATAAATCAAACGGTTTTGTGTACTATTTTCTAGGTATTCTGAATTTGTTTTTAAAAGGATTTAAATTAAGTACTTAATTCGTATGCTAACTAAAAGCATAAAGCTAGGTAGAGTAAACAAATGTTACAAATTACGTTGGCTTGGATAGGAGGAAGGCTAATTATTTTTATGATCGGAAGTTTCTTTGACTTCAATTAGAAGAAGTGGTCAGGCAGGTGTAAGCTTCTGCCTGGCATTTTTCACATTTTCCCCATAGAGGATGAATCTTAGGACATAGGAAATTCAGTTTTTTTTCTTTTTTTTTATTTGCTTTTGTTGTGCAGAGGACGTTGGTCAAAGGATTTTATTAGTTTTTCGTTTATTCGCCGACTGCCTTAACTTTTCCGCTTTGGCTCCTTGTGGCTGGCCTGTGTGTAATTTCTTTATATTTGTGGCTTTTATTACCGAGCCACACAGGACCAAGGACCGAAGTCCTTGTTGTTTGCCTTTCGCTGCCTCGTTGTGTTGGTTTTGCTAATTTTTATTTATGTTCTTAAATGCTCCTTGCCGTGCCAACGGGCCACGCATTTTTATTAATTTTATTTCAGCGTGATTATTGTGATTAGTTTGCTGCTCTCCTCGTCCCCTTCAGACTTCAGCCTTTAGCCTTCAGCCTTCGGTTTTATTTATTTGTGCGCGACGACGACTTTGTCGAAGTAATTTTCATAAATATTTTCCTCCCTTTTTTCCAGGGTTTTTCGACCGGGAGAGGGTTGGCGATGGGGTAGTCGGCCATCGGTTTATTTGGATTAATTAGGAGAAATCCGTTTGGCAGGGATCGAAGGAAAGTTGGCCTAATAAATAAAATTAGCATATGTCTGTGTATATGTGGTAAAAATAATATTAGCCTTACAACTTATTTGTAAAGGGTAAAGAAGTGCTAATAAAATAGTTAGATAGATTAATATCAATTAAGCAGCCTTTACTAGTATATTCTTTCTGATCACAGGATGTGTTTTTTTTTTGTGAAACTTCAGTGAGTTTGTTTCCGGTCAAAGCGGATATCCTAACCAACTTATGGCAATCTCAATAAGCTGACCTATAAAGCTTAACTATAGTGAAATGCTAGTACTAGGACTAGGGGAAAAATAAAGTGGAAAGTGCATTAAACCTGCGATGAAGCCTATTTTGTGAACAGTAAATCGCCTCAATTTCCACCTTTCAACATGTCTCGACATGTCCGCGTTCATCGTCTTCGTCCTGCTACTGTTCGTGTGTGTGTGTGTGTGTGTGTGTGTGTGTGTGTGTGTGTGTTAGTGTGGTACGGCAGTGTGTGTGTGTGCGTGCTGAGTAGGCTCTTGAGCCGCACAACACTTCCGGTTGCCACTTGTGAACGAAAAGCTTTTCAGCCTTTGAGTGTTTTTTGTGGCAGGAACCAAGCAGACATTCCAGACATCCCCTCCCCTGCCCTCTTGTTTTCTCTCAGTGTGTGTGGGTGGTTGTGTGTGCTTGTCGCGCAATAACAAAAACAAAAGGGAAATCCAAGGGGCATTTGGCAACTGCCAAATACCCTAGAAACTTTTATTATAATTCCAAAAAAAACATTAAAAAACAAAATAAATATGAAATATAGAATATTTTTAGTTTAAAGCTTAAGTGTCCACTTTTTCAGTTCACTTTAATTTGCAATATATTTAAAAATAATATTAATAATTAAAATACCAATCATTTAAATAGTTTTATATATTATTAAAACTCAATTTTAAAATTTGTAATTAATCTGTGATAGTTGACTGTGATAGTCACTCAATTTCAGGGTACAAAAAACACATTTTTGGCGAGAAAGTTCGAGTCAACGTCAAAACCCCCAATGGTGACCCATATCCAAACTGCATTCTCCTAATGGACTGACAGTCCAGGACAGATCCATTTGGACATCTTTACTTGATAATTCGCCTTTCGGCTTAACCATTTTTAATCCATTAAACATCAGGTTGTCTAAACCTTTTACAATACTCACAACCGTTTTTATTGTGGTTTTGTGGCTTTACTTTGATTTTACTAGAATTTACCAAAAGGCTGTTCTTTTTTGGTTAGATTTTTTGGGCCAAGAACAAATGTACTTGTCAATTTAAGCCTTTTATTAAAGGTACTTTTGAGTGTCTACCAAAAAATGTACTCAATTTGTTGCGAAGATGGGACACTGCGTAGGACTTTGCTTAATTTCTTATCTTTTGTTTGTTTATTTATCTTTCCCGTTTCGGTTTTTTCTTCTACCAAAGTGTTTTTATGACCAATTTGACGAATGACCCCACTGGCATGGGTTAAGCGGGAATTTGGTGGTTCATGGAATATAGAAAGTTCGATTCGACCGATTTTTGCCTAATTTATTCGCTTCTATAGCTCATAAATATACGAAAATTGGTTCAAAGGGAAAGAAGACGGCAGTTGACTTATTGAATTTGCCTAAACGTACGAAAAAAAAAAAATAGAATAAAAAAGAAAGAAAGGCCGCCAATAAAAACATAAGAGCAACGCATAATCATCAGACGGGGGGTTTGGTGGGGAGAATGTCGAGAAAGGTTGTTCGGAGGGGTGGTTGAGGCGTGGCTGGAGGCGGGGTCGGTCCTAGGAAACGCCTTAATGCCCCATCTAATGGTGCAAATAAATTTCAACTAAGGAATTTTTATAGAGAGAGTCATAAAACCAAATGGCTGCCAATGTTTTGCTTTCCCCCGGTCGTAGTAACGTTAATAGCCTTAATTGAGCGTCTGCCACGCCCACTTATTTGTTTATTAGTGCGCCCATCCCCAAAAACAACAAGCACGAGGAAAATGTGTGGGGGGAAAAAGCATCATGCTGGAATTTTCATTTGCCGTTGACAATAGCAAGACGTGGCCAAATAGTTAGGTGCACTAACGGAAAAACAAATATTTTCCTGGATCACTGCAAATACCACAACCTAGGATACCTTAGTTATTATCCCTTATATCTTATTAACCTAAAAATGAATTTAAAATTTAAGTAATATATATTAAAAAAAAAAAAAACAAATCGAATCCTTTTTTTTCTCACTGCTATTTCGAGCTCGATTTTCTTACAACTTTCCCGCATTCAAGGATTCCTGCAGCTTTCGTCAGTTGAATAATTTTTCACCTGGAATTCGCAGGGATATTCTTTTTAAGGGCCCTTTGCTACGCCCACCGTCGCCCATAATTATGAGCGTGTGAGTGTATAAATGTGTGTGCGTAAAATCTTCTGCTGCGGGTCAAGTTTAAAGATTCAATTTCCGAGGCAGCGGGAAAAAATCCATTAAAATTGTTAAATGCACCGTTGGCAGTTTTCCACATCCTGTCTTCTTCTTCATCGCCATTTCCTTTGCACTAATTTGCGTGTGTGTGAAGGTGTGTGCATGTGTGTGTGTGTGTATCCTGGTCGGTGAGGTGTAACGATGTCGCCTGAAGTATGGCGCTGCAATTTGCTCCGAGAGTCAAATGGATTTGACCTTAGCCACATGGGCGAGGTGAGGGAGCTTTGGGTGGTTGGCTGGTTGGGTGATTGTATGGTTGGGTGGTGCAGTATGCTGGACCAGCACTAATGCTTAAGCTGATTTTAACAGACACACACACACACACCCGCAAACACTCGCAAACACCCTCAAACACACACACTCACATCGCGGGCAGACTTCATTTGCAGACAGAGCGCAAAAATATCTCGAGCACTCTTGGACAGTGGGACAAATTACGGAATATATTTACAATACTTTTAAAAGTCTTCGTTTATTTAAGACTTATATAGCTTAATTTTTTAAATTTTTTCCAACTAATTAAAAAAAAAGCTTAAACTTAAAGCTACTCAATCTAGAAACCAATTATTGTAGAGTTTTCTGAAAAAGAAAGACATCAAGAAAATCGTTTAAACATTTTTACAAATTTTTTTTTTTTTAATGTCCACTGTATTTCCGAAGACTGGGGACAGTGGGCAAATATCACGTAATGCAGCGCGGAAAGCGCATTAACACATTTACACGACAAACACACACACACAAACACACACACATCCAGGTGAACAAAGTAAAAAAAAAAAGAAAAGAATTTTTTGAAAAAAAAAGGAAACACGCGACACGCTTAAAAAATCTTTGCAACTTTCTTTCTGCGCCAAAAGCTGCAAATTTCATTTCACACCCAAAAGACCCGAGACATGCCAAAAGATGTGAAAGAGACGGCAATAGACAGGGCAGAAAGAGATGGCAAGTGGGTGAACCGAGAGAGTGAGAGGGAGACAGCAGGCCGAGAAAAGTGCATGGCCACGAATTAAAAAGGTCATTTGGTCGCACTTTAGACAGTTTTTCCCCCACTCCACTTTTCTTTTTTTCTTCTTTTTTTTTTTTTTTTGGTTTGTTTTTTCACAAGCATCTCGCACACAGTGGATAAATAGGGGAGTAGAGAGGGGAAGGGAGGGGTATAAGGTATAAGGATATAGCTACCTTTTTCGGTTTGGGGACTTGTAAAATAACTTTGGCGCCTGTCCAAATGAGCAGCCCAGCGGCGCGTGGCGAATCCAAAGAGGGAAAGAGTAGCGGAGGTCACAGGAGGTGGCTAAAATTTGGGTGATGGAAAATAGAAGAAGAAAAAAAGGGAAGCAGGCAGGCAGGCAGGCAGGAAAACCCAGCGCGGAAAATCACGTGAGTTCGAAATGGAGAGGAAATTTGCTAAACCTCTGCCTAACTTAAATCTTCCAAAAACAAGTTAATTCGAGTGGCCTTTCGACGCCGCTTAATTAGAAACTAAATCTACATACTCCTAACTAGAAAGTCCATATTCCCAATTAAATAGCTTAAAATGTTTAATATGAATTAAGAATTTTATACAATGAAAGGCAAAACCTTAATGAAATTAAAAATCAAACTTTGTATCTCTTAAGCCAAAAAAAAAACACATTAAAAAAGAATCAGTTTTTAGTAGATTTTTTTTACTACCACTTAATTAAATTGGCGGTGGAAAAACAACCAAAATTCACTTTGTCTCCAAACTCAAACCAGAAGGTTTTCTCCGTTTAATTGTTGCCCTTAGGCAAATCCCACTGTGTATCCTGTGTTGCTATGCAAAAAAGCCGTAGAGGACACAGTAAGCCCCAGCAAAAAGGGAACTTTGATGCCGTTTTAAAGTGCATCAAGAATTAACAAACGGAAACCGGAGGGGAAAATGGAAAGATAATAAGTCCCAGTAAAGTGGAAAACAACAACGGCTGGACTGGGAAATGCCAGGGAAAACCAAGAGCAAAAGGAAGCGTCACTGGCGAAAGGATAAACAGGGCTTAGTTGACCAGGTTGGCTGGCTGCATGGCGAGATAAGAAAATTGCAATTTAATTAAACTAATTGAAAGACGATAGGCGGCAAAAGGTGTCTCCTTCGGGTTTCTCCAGGGCTTCTTTTTTCCCGGTCTTTCTCTGGACTATCCCTGTCTTTCCACGACTTCAAGGCCCGGGCTTTATCCTTATCGCCGCTGCCACACACACAATAAAAACAACAATGGTTGTACTGTACACTAAAAGAAACGAAGGGATTATAGAAAGTAATTACAGGAAATAAATATCAAAAATAGTAGCTAAATATATTTCCTTTTACATAAACTTTTGTGGTAAAACGAGAAATAGGAATGGTACTTGAAATGTTTCTTCGACTAAGAAATTGTAAAGACTAAATTCAGTTATCTTGAATCCTCTTCCTTTTCCCCCAGTGTATTTTTGTGAAAAGAATATAGTGAAGCCATGCAAATTGCTTCTCATCTTGCCATTCGCCTTCGTCTGGACATTTGCATTCAAAACCAATGCGTCGTTGACTTTTGCTTGAGAATGCCAACGAAAGAGAGGGATATATACTGGTATAAAAGAGACGGCATGCTGTGTGAAAAGCAAGAGTCTAGGGCCAGGGCCTGGGCCTGGGCCTGGGCCTGGGTCGAAAGGAGACGCATTCAGGCATACAAATGAGCCCAGGGATTGGAAGTGGAAGTGGGGCATTGTGGGGCGGGCATCAGGGAGTGGAATGGGTAATAGGCCAGGCAAAATGCACATGGACTAGTGCCAATGACAGGGACGTGCCGGGCAAGAAAATTAACACATCGCCCTCAGGATATCCTAGGTTTTTTTTTTCTTTAACTGTGGCTTCAACCATCGATTGCAGGTAGTTCCAGGGTTCCAAGGTTCTTAATCGGTAATGAGTTCCAACTTCTAAATCAATTTTCGAACAGCAAATCCTAAGCCATTTCAAAGCCTTGGCAGTTGTTTACTTATTTCTGAGGATCTTTCATTGACATTTAAGGACATTTAAATAACAAGTTTTGTTTTTATAGATATAGAACATAATCCAGATGAAAATAGTACAATTGCTTCATATTGGTAGCAGATAAATTTCCCCATCATAAACTCGGTCTACTCTATTACCAAAAAAAAAAAAAATCGTACTTAAGTAAATGAAGATGGGGAAAATTGCCGCACTTAATGCGCTTATCTCAGTTTGCAGTTTTGAGCCCTGTGTGCGATGGAATATTGCAATTAAGTGAAGAGGCAGCTTAGGAAGTCTATCTATCTTTTCCCACCGACTTTTCCCTTTCCCCCCCCCCATTCGAAAGACTTTCCCAGACCAACTGCTCTTCACATTCTTTGGCAGCGAAATTTTGTTGCCATTTTTCCTTCCCTTTTTGGGTTGCTGTTTTCATTTTTATTTTTCATTGCATGTTTTTTGGCCCACTGCTTAAGTTTGTTGCTGTCGTCTCAAGTCTCGCCATAAATATGCTGTTACGCATTTTCTCGCCCCATCTTCTACACAAAAAGAAAATACTATTATTAATTAGTACATTTTAGGGAATAATAAAACAAATTTCCCTATGCTTTTGGCTAAACTCTATGCAAATTATAAAAATTATTTAAAAAAGAAGTAATTTTGTATGAAGACGAAGGGGAATAAAGCCAATCCCGTAAAGAAAGATTACAAACAAAATAATCTATCACTTTTTCTTCAATGTATCTTATAGCTGTGCCTGTCTCTTTCGCTCCCGTTTACACGCACAGTTAGTTCATGCCAAATTGAATTGCCGTTGAGCCAAAGTCAACGTTCTCAGGCTTTCAAACACTTTATAGTTTTCCTTTGCGTTTTCTTCTCATGAGGTTTTCCTCTTTCCTTTTTTTTTTTTTTGGGGCTAAGTGTTTGCCTTTGCCGCTTGTTGACTCACACACACACACATATACACCCACACAGCCGTATATAAATTATGATGTGCGTGTGTGTGTGTGTGGGCTAAGCAAAAGTGTTAAGTTGGCAACATGAAAAATATGCGCGCCGCAAAACTTTGGTTTCCTTCGAAAAATATAAAAAGAAAGTCGAAAAAATTGTGCTACAAGCTAACACACACACACACACACACACATACACATGCACACGAAACACATACGCACTTGAGAACGAGGCAACAAATTTTCTCATATGCACATTGATACGATATGCTAAGTTTAGTGTAAGTATCAAATAAAAAGGAGTAAATATGCGTAAGATTTTTTTTAATTAATAAAGCTTATAAATGGTTTTTATAGCTTAGTTTCAATATTTTTGGTGTAAAATTTGATTTTTCTTCTAGCATTTTTCTTTCCTTTTCAAGTTTTATTACAATAACTACTATTATTGGCCCACTGTGCGACTTGCGGTTTCTTCCACTGTTGCTGTTCTGTTGGCATAAGTGGATTACAGTATTAAGTTTTTATTATTAGTCTAAATGGCAAAGTCCTCGTTGACTTTCCGGGACTTACGAAACTGGCGAAAAGTGCCAAGTGGGTTAGGCAAACCCTTGAGGGCTCGGCTGGAAATTAAGTGTAAAATAAGAAAATTAGCTTAAAATAAATTCAGTTGCGGTTACCTCCACCTTCAATATTCATTTGGCTTTTCGTGTTCGCCAGTGTTAAGGATTAATAATTAGAGACGACAGTGTACACATATGGTGTAACCATAACCAAGTCAACCCAACAAAAAGCCATACAGAAAATTCAACTCACCGGAAGGAGGAAGAATCGTTTTCTGGTTCGCACAATTCTCAAAGCGTTCATTTGGCTTGGCCAAAGACGGCATAACTTCCATTTATGACAGGCCCAGTTCGCATATTATGCGGTATTCCCTTCACTTACCAGTCGTTACACTAAAAGAAAAATATTTAAATTAAGAATGAGCAGGTTTATACGCTTTAGACATTGAAATTAAAAAACTAAATAATCTTTAAAACTAACGCCATCACTTTTAATTAATATGAAAATCAATATATATGTAAATAAAATAGTTTCTAGAACCTTAAAAAGTGCAACACACTTTTCCCTGTGTACACCCTCTCCCTGGCTCCCTTGGCCATCAGTGCATATGCATAAAGTTTATGAGACACTGGCGATTGCAAAACTTTTACCAACAATGGCGACAGAAACTTTCCTTTCCTGTGTTCCGTTCTTCCACCATCTCTCTGTCTCTTGCTCCACCTCTATCTATCTGTCTCTTTCTGCATTACCTTAAGTTAAAGACAACAGCAGAAGAAGGATTTTATATCTATGCCATTGTTGGCATAATTTTGGTAAAATTTCAGATTTTTCGAGTTCACAAATTAAAAGCTACGATTTTTAACAATTTGTTGATAAATTTGTGTATTATTGCAAGTGGTAACATTGTCAAATTTTGCAAACAATATTCAAAAATTTTCTTTTCTTCTATTGAAAAATTTATTAGAATTTTTATTTTGAGTCCATGATGTGTGATGATAATTTTTCCATTTTAACTTAATACTGTCGTCACTGCCAGTATGTTTTATTTTGTACTGTCTTGGGAGTAAATAATAAAACTCACTTGAACGAAAAGCCATGGAAAGTCAGCTGGAAAAGCTGACTTTATTAACTCAACTCGAATCCATGGCCATTCTGTTATCTCAAACTTAAGTTGGCGATTAAAGTTATCCTTTGGTTTTCTTCGCACCAAACCGAAATGCGTTGAAAATCTCAAGTAAAGACCTTTTCGCCAAGCAAAAGATTTAGAATCAAATTAAATGCTTGTTGACATGTCATCCACACATACACAAGAGACCGGAAAAAGGATTCAAGTTGCTTTTTTCGGGGTAAGGGGTTAAGCGGTGTGGGTGACAACGGGTGGCTGGCTAAGGGTTAAGGCTAAGCTGCTGCTGCATCAAGTGTCATGCAATAAATATCACTCAAAAAACTTTCTTCTTTTCGGGCCGTGTGTGTAGCGATAAAATGTATCTAATTTAAGATGTTTTTTGCCGCCCGAGCAAACTGCAATCCAAGCCATCCGAACTCTTTGCCAAACTGCGAAGAGCAGTAAACATTTTTAATTTGACAAAACTTTTTACCTTTGACCGCAGGTGGCTCGAGTGGGTGGGTATAGTGGCTAGAGTGGTTTCAAGGTGCATCTAGGTGGTAGTGGTTCTCTCAAAAGGCTACCTTTTCGGGGCAACAATGTGAGGTCAATGCGGCAGACTGAAGTCTGACATTTGATGGAGGAAACGGAATGGCATTGGGGCACTGCAATAAAATGAAAATTTTGCAAAATTGCAGCACAAGATATTAGCCCTCTCACTGGGCTACAGTGTTGCGAATATGGCTAGTTTTTTACCATAAATATATTTAACTATATATACAGCTTAACACTAAAAAGATCTCTACTAAATGAAGCTTTTAAAGTTGCAAAAGTATTTAAAATGCCAACAAAAATTTGTATTCCATTCTGTTATAATATTTAATATTATTCAGTTTCTTAGTTGCTT